>NC_133133.1:115927929-116527929 GCF_048418815.1 Hemitrygon akajei | reverse complement strand
TCTTTCCTCTGATTGGTTTTTCACCTGGCACCTTCCCCCTCCCCCCACCTTCTTTATAGGGCCCCTGCCCCCTCCCTCTTCAGTCCTGACAAAGGGTCTCGGCCCAAAACGTTGACTGTTCATTTCCACGGATGCTGCCCGACCTGCTGAGTTCCTCCAGCGTGTTGTGTTTGTTGCTTTGACCCCAGCATCTGCAGTGTACTTTGTGTTTACCTTTTATTCCCTCTTCTTTTTCCTTTACTTTTCTTCCCCTAAATGTGGAAATGTGTATTGAAAGTTTCTCCTGACCTAGGCAGGGATATAGACAGAGTCAGCAGTTCTCCCAGCTGCTTTTATAACTAAATCATATTTGCACAATTAACTTTCTAGAGTCAGAGTCATTCAGCACTACAGCACAGAAACAGGCCCTTCAGCCCATCTAGTCCACATTGAAACATTTACACTGCTTAGTTCCACCGATTTGTTCCTAGGCCATAGCACTCCATACCCCTCCCATCCGTGCACCTGCCCAAACTGCACCTGCACCACACACTGAGTGAAGAAGTTGCCCCTAAATATTTCTCCTTTCACCCTTACCCTATTGCCTCCGGTTCTAGTCTCACCCAACCTCAGTGGAAAAAGCCTCCTTGTATTTACCCTGTTGATACCCCTTATAATTTGTATACTCCCCTCATTCTGCTGCACTCCAGAGAATAAAGTCCTAACTTATTCAACCTTTCCCTATAACTCAGGCCCTCAAGTCTTTGTAAATTTTCTCTGTACTCTTTCAACCTGTTGATGTCTTACCTGTGGACGGGTGACCAGAATTGCTCATAGTGCTCCACATTAGACTTCACCAGTGTCTTATGTAACTTCAGCATAGCATCGTTTAACGATTTACATATATATCGTTCGGCTACTTAACAGAAGGTTCTAATTGCAATAGTAAATACAGTGGGAAGCAGAAGAAGAAACATTCCTCTGGCTTCAATAAATTATCCAATATAACATTTTGGAGTCGTCGTGCTCTCCAAATCTGTGCTGTCTCTCAATTTTATTAATTATTTTTGCTTCTCTTTTTAAAGATGATGGCTTATTGCAGAATCTCTTGCTGACTCTTGTTCAGGAGTAGCCCGTGACCGTGGCCTTGGTTCATATGGAAATACATGGGAACAGGAGGATTAAACGTGTGCATTAATATGCTGGGGTGGGGGGCTTTGCAGGTGATGATTACAGCCACCTTCAGGCAACAGCTAGGCTGCATGGAGAAGCTTCCAGAAAGCTCAGTGTGTTACTGACCGATGACTGTCATGGGGTAGTTATAGAACAGTGCAGGCCCTTTGGCCCTCAATGTTGTGCCAACCTTTTAACGACTCTCCAAGATCAATCTAGCCCCTCCCTCCCACATAGCCTCCCCACTTTGCTTTCATCCATCTGCCCATCTGACAGTTTCTTAAATGCCCCTAATTTATCTGCCTTCACCACAACCCCTGGCAGGGCATTTCAGACACCCGCCACTCTCTGTAAAATAAAAATCTACGGCTGACATCCAAGCCTTGGAATTCTCTGACAGCTGGTGTAAACCAGATGGGCTGAATGGCCTCCTTTTGGTCTTCACAGAATATAGGGACATAGAGGAATAGAGCATAGAAACACACCCTTTGGCCCAACTCGTCCACATGACCACAGTGCCACTCACCTGCATTTGGCCCCCATCCCACAATACCATTAGATACAGAGGAGAATTAGGCCATTTGGCTCATCAAGTCAGCTCCTCCATTTGGTCATGGCTGATTTATTGTTCCTCTCAACCTGCTCCCCTAACCCTTACCAATCAGGAACCTATCAACTCGCTTTAAATATACCCAATGACTTGACCTCCACAGCCATCTGTAGTAATGAATTCCACAGATTCATCAACCTCTGGCGAATGAAATTTGTCCTTATGTGGCAGCATATGAGTGTAGCTATACCAATGTTTTATAAGTTATAATAAAAGTATAAATATCAAATTATGCAGAAGAGGAACAGTGAGATAGTGTTCATGGATTGTTCGGAAATTGAATGCAGGTCGGAAGAAACTGTTCCGAAAATGTGGAGTGCATACCTTCCGGCTCTCGTACCTCCTCCCCGACGGCAGTAACGCGAAGAGGACGTGTCCCAGATGTTGAGGGTCCTTAGCGATGGATGCCACATTGAGGCATCACCTCTTGAGGAAGTGCTGAATATTGGGAAGGCTCAAGACCATAATACACCAGAGTAAAGTCAGGCTGTTGGACTCTGCTCCACAATTCCATCATGGTCATTTATTCTCCCTCTGAGCAGGAGGCACTGTTCATTCACTGGCGTCACGGCGGAGGGAGAAAGAGAAATGACCCCCTTCAGCCCCTCCTCTCCCCACCAGAAAGTGCAGGTACTTCACGTAAAGGGTTGCGGTTTTGAAGTATATATACTGTTTAATATTAGTAATATTTTTATAGAAGCATTTATTTAAAACAGAGTATTTTCTTTTTCAGTTGAGACAAACCAGGAAGCCCTCAGCAGCCCAGGTAAACTCAGCTCCAAGCAGATCAAGCCTCTGAGGGAATCCTCTCTCAGGTAGGGTTTTTTCCGATGATTGAACCACATACAACATCGAAAGAAGGAAACAAGTGTATGATTCCAGTGAAGCTGATACTTATCCCACTTTTCACGAGATTTCTATAGCAGGGATGGCGAACCTTTTAGAGACTGTGTCCCCAAATCAGAATCAGATTTATATCACTGACGTTTCCTGTGAAGTTTGTGGCAGCAGCGCAGTGCAATATGTAAAAGAATTACTAAGTTACAATAAGAAGTATTTTAAAAAGTGGTGCAAAAAAAGTGAAGTAGTGTTCACAGTCCACCTGAAAAACTGATGGAGGTGGGGAAGAAACTGTTCCTAAAGCGTTGTGCATGTCTTCGATCTCCTGTACCCCTGATGATTGTAATGAGAAGAGGCCATGTTTCAGCACCAGTGGTTAGTGCAACTCTATTACAGCTCGGGGCAGCAGAGTTCAGAGTTCAATTCTGACGTCCGATGTAAGGAGTCTGTACGTTCTCCCTGTGGACTGTGTGGATTTTCCCCAGATGCTCTGGTTTCCTCCCACAGAACAAAATCATTGTTGATTGCTCTGTGGTTAGGTCAGGGTTAAATCGCGTTGTCGGGGGTTGCTGCGTGGTGCAGCTGGAAGGGCCCGAAGGGCTCATTCCGCACTGTATCGCTAAATTAAAACAATCACAATGGTGGTGTCCCTTCCGGAGACATTCTCTTTTGAAGATGTCCTTGGTGGGGAGGCTGGTGCCTATGATGGGCTGGCCGAGTTTACAACCCTCTGCAGCCTCTTTCGATCCTGTGCATTGGAGCCTTCGTAGCAGGCAGTGATGCAGGCGGCCAGGATGCTCTCCACAGTACACCTGCAGAAATTTGGTGAGCTACCGAATCTCCTCAGGTAGTATAGGCTGCGGTATACCTGTCTCGATGATAGTTGCTTGTACTCAAAGACTGATCTGGATTGGCTGCATCACAACCTGGTATGGAAACACCAATACCCTTGAATGGAAAATCCTACAAACAGTAGTGGATACGGCCGAGTTTATCATGGGTAAAGCCCTCCCCACCATTGAATGCATCTACAAGTTCTGCTGCAGGAAAGCAGCATCAGGGACTTCTGCAACACAGGCCAGGCTCTCTTCTCGCTGCTGTCATTGGGAAGGAGGTTCCGGATTCTTCTATCCCACGCCATCAAGGTCAGAACAGTTATTACTCTTCAACCATGCAGTGTGGATAACTTCGCTCACCTGAACCCCGAACTGATTTCACAACTCCCTTTCAAGGACTCCAGAATTCATGCTCTCAGTATTATTTAGTTACTTATTTATTAAAGTTTTTGTATTTGTACTGTTTGTCCTCTTTTGCACATTGGTTGTTTGTCAGTCTTCATGTTTTGTTGATTCTATAGTAATCTCTATTCTACTGCAAATGCCTGCAAGGAAATGAAACTGAGTGTAGCATCGGGTGACATATACGTACTTCGATAAAACAGAATGTGCACTCAGAGTTCTAATTCGTAGTCTTACATTAAATACATGTGACTACATATACTCAGTGGCTGTTTTATTATGTATTCATATACCTAATAAAGTGTCCATTGAGTTTATGTTTGTGGTTTTCTGTTCCATCCACTTCAAGGTTCGATGTGTTGTGTGTTCAGAGATGCTCCATTGCACATCACGGTTATAACGCGTGGTTATTTGTGTTACTGTCACCTTCCTGTCAGCTTGAACCAATCTGCCCGTTCTCCTCTGACCTCTCTCATTAACAAGGCGTTTTCACCTACAGAACAGCTGCTCACTGGATGAATTTTGTTTTTCACAACATTCTCTGTAAATTCGAGAGACTGTGAAAATCCCAGGAGATCAGCTGTTTCTGAGATACTCAAACCACCCCATCTGGCACCAACAATCATTCCACAGTCAAAGTCATTCAGATCATATTTCTTTTCCATTCCAGTGTTTGATCTAAACAACTGAACTTCTTGACCATGCTTTTATGCCTTGAGCTGTTACAACATGATTGGCTGATCAGATATTTGCATCAATGAGCAGGTGTACAAGTGTTCCTAATAAAGTGGCCACTGAGTGTAGGGACAGCAGAGATCTGAATTCAAATCTGAATCCCTTTATTGTCAGAGTGTGAAACATCCCAGAACTGACTGTGGTTTGGTGCCAAGCATAAAACACAGGACAATACCAGAACAGACAACATAATAGCACCAACAGTTTACAAGACAATAGTGCAAACAGCCATCAGCAATCAACAATTAGCAGAATGGTCAGCAGTATATGTCAATGGTCCGTGGGTATTTAAGGTGGAAGTTGATAGTTTCCTGAACGGTCAGGGCAACAAAGGATATGGTGAGAAGGCAGGTGTATGGGGTTGAGTGGGTTCCAGGATCAGTCATGATGGAATGGCAAAGCAGACTCGATGGGCTGAATGGCCTAATTCTGCTCCCATGTCTTATGGTCTTATGTGCAAACATTAATGATCAAACTTAAGTAAATGTGAACGTATGAGCAGATCAACAGAACGAGGAGAGCAGGAAAGACCATTTAACGGATGTTGTGCAGGGACAGTCAGGATTACACCTGAGTGAGCTTTTCTGAGAAGCTGGATAGCTACCGGAAAGAAGCTTCAGAGGTGACGTGCAGTCCTGGTGGTGATGGACTCGTGCTGTCTCCCTGATGGGAATTCTGTGAACAGGTGGGTGGAGTCAGAAGTAATTTTTAAACTCTTTTCTTCACTCTGGTGATGGACTGGTCTTTTAATGTCAGTAGCTGACAGCCAGTGATCTTCCCCACTGTGAACGACTCACTGCAACCTGGCTTGGAGAGGGAGGAGGTGGCGGGAAACCAATTGGTAATAGAGGTGGTCACAACACTCTCAACAATGGCTGGATAAAAGCTCACCAGGATATGCCCTGAGATGTGACTGTACTGTATATCAGTGGAAGGTGAAGCAATCGGCCACTCGAAGTGCACAATCCATAACCCTGAGCAGCCACTCACTTTGTTGATAATAAGCAGATTACTCGAATGTTTTCAATTTAATATTGAAAATATTGTGTACAAAATAGGAGATCCTGCCTGGGGCAAAAATAGCTAAATATAAAAGATTTAAGGATTGGCTTCATTTGTCAAAACAAACGGTGCAATGTGTCATTTGCGTTTGGGGATGTGCCACAAGAGCTGCCCACTTCCAGCACCAACGTGGCATGCCCACAGCTCACTAACCCGGACGTCTGGAACGTGGGAGGAACCGGATCGCGGGGAGGGTGTAGGAACCTCGATCGCTGGCGCTGTAAAGCCTTACACCAGCTGCTATGCTACTGTCCTGACGAAGGGTCTCGGCCTGAAACGTCGGCAGTGCTTCTTCCTATAGATGCTGCCTGGCCTGCTGTGTTTCACCAGCATTTTGTGTGTGTTGTTTGAATTTCCAGCATCTGCAGATTTCCTCATGTTTGCTATGCTACTGTGACAGCTTTTCCAAGCTGTGCTGTCATTCCCCACTCTGGATCCAGTAAATGGCTCGTTCCCTCTGGGACTTGAACTGGGCTCACAGATTTTACTCTAAGCGTTGTTCTTTGCTTTCCCAGCTGTCGAGGCAGAGGAGGTGGAGTGAGTCAGAAGGTTGGGGAGGGGTTTGTTTGGGTGGGGGTGGGGTGGCTCCGGGAGAGTAAACAAGTGGATCGGATTGGAATGGGAGTCCTTACATCATTGAGTCAAGGTATTCCGCAGATGCTGGAAATCTTGAGCAATACTTGAAGGGCTGGAAGAACTGAGCCGGCAGAATTTATTTGGTGGGGGGAATAAACAGTCAGTGATTCGGGTCACGACCCTTCATCAGGACTGAAAAGGAAAGGAGTAGGAGGCAGAATAGAAAGGGAGGGAGGGTTACAAACTATCATTGTTTTTTTTATTTTTCCTGTTTCCTTGACCAATTTTTTTTGTTTCTTAAGGAAATGCCTTCATCACTACTTTAATCCCAGCCCTTGTATGTCTTAGCTTCAGTCTGGACTGTAGTTATGCTCTGATCCTATACTGCCTGGCTCCACGCCCACGTTAAGCTGCTCAATGCCCATGTTAAGCAGCTCAATGCCCACGTTAAGCTGCTCCACGCCCACATTAAGCTGCTCCACGCCCACGTTAAGCAGCTCAATGCCCATGTTAAGCGGCTCCACACCCACGTTAAGCTGCTCAATGCCCACGTTAAGCTGCTCCACTCCCACCTTAAGCAGCTCCATGCCCACCTTAAGCAGCTCCACGCACACGTTAAGCAGCTCAATGCCCACGTTAAGCAGCTCCACGCCCACGTTAAGCAGCTCCACGCCCACGTTAAGCAGCTCAATGCCCACGTTAAGCAGCTCAATGCCCACGTTAAGCAGCTCCATGCCCACGTTAAGCAGCTCCATGCCCACGTTAAGCGGCTCAATGCCCACGTTAAGCTGCTCAATGCCCACGTTAAGCTGCTCCATGCCCACGTTAAGCAGCTCAATGCCCACGTTAAGCGGCTCCATGCCCACGTTAAGCTGCTCCATGCCCACGTTAAGCTGCTCCATGCCCACGTTAAGCTGCTCCACGCCCACGTTAAGCGGCTCCACGCCCACGTTAAGTGGCTCCACGCCCACCTTAAGCAGCTCAATGCCCACGTTAAGTGGCTCCACGCCCACCTTAAGCAGCTCAATGCCCACGTTAAGCAGCTCAATGCCCACGTTAAGCGGCTCCATGCCCACGTTAAGCAGCTCCATACCCACGTTAAGCGGCTCCATACCCACGTTAAGCGGCTCCATGCCCACGTTAAGCGGCTCCATGCCCACGTTAAGCAGCTCCATGCCCACGTTAAGCAGCTCCATACCCACGTTAAGCGGCTCCATACCCACGTTAAGCGGCTCCATGCCCACGTTAAGCGGCTCCATGCCCACGTTAAGCAGCTCCATGCCCACGTTAAGCAGCTCCATACCCACGTTAAGCGGCTCCATACCCACGTTAAGCGGCTCCATGCCCACGTTAAGCTGCTCCACGCCCACCTTAAGCGGCTCCAGCTTTTTCTACCCTCGCTACCTTGCAGGCCTGAATCGTATTTCCCCTGTGTGAGCCCAGTTTCAGAGCCCTGCCACTGACAGACTCTAAACTCTGGAATTTCCTCTCTAGATCTCTCTGCCTTTTCAGTTTCCCGTTCAGCCAGATGTTTGTAAACTCCAGGAAAGGGGGACTGGCATCCTTTGAGCCAGCTCTGCTGTTTATTTGTCCGGAGGTGTACCATGGAGTCAACAAGTCATAAAGTGGTACAGGTGGGAAAAGTCTTTCAGCCCAGACCATAAGATAAAGGTACAGAATTAGGCCATTTGGCCCATCCAGTCTGCTCTGTCATTCCATCATGGCTGATTTCAAAGGTTCAAAGTATATTTGTGAATGAAGTCTGTATGCATTACACACCATTGAGATTCCTCTCCTTACAGCAGCCACAAAACAAACACAAAAGTAAATGAAAATGAAGACAGTCCAGCACCCAATGTGCAGGAAAAAAGACAAATCATGCAAACAATAAATGAAAGCAAGTAACACTCTGAACTGAAGGCCACAAAGAGACCGTCCACACAGAGACCGTCCACACAGAGACCGTCCACACAGAGACCGTCCACACAGAGACCGTCCACACAGAGACCGTCCACACAGAGAGACCGTCCACACACAGAGAGACCGTCCACACAGAGACCGTCCACACAGAGAGACCGTCCACACAGAGACCGTCCACACAGAGACCGTCCACACAGAGACCGTCCACACAGAGAGACCGTCCACACAGAGAGACCGTCCACACAGAGTCCGTCCACACAGAGAGACCGTCCACACAGAGACCGTCCACACAGAGACCGTCCACACAGAGAGACCGTCCACACAGAGACCATCCACACAGAGACCGTCCACACAGAGAGACCGTCCACACAGAGAGACCGTCCACACAGAGACCGTCCACACAGAGACCGTCCACACAGAGACCGTCCACACAGAGACCGTCCACACAGAGAGACCGTCCACACAGAGACCGTCCACACAGAGAGACAGTCCACACAGAGAGACCGTCCACACAGAGACCGTCCACACAGAGAGACCGTCCACACAGAGACACCGTCCACACACACAGACCGTCCACACAGAGATTGTCCACACAGAGACCGTCCACACACAGAGACCGTCCACACACAGAGACCGTCCACACACAGAGACCGTCCACACACAGAGACCGTCCACACACAGAGACCGTCCACACAGAGACCGTCCACACAGAGACCGTCCACACAGAGAGACCGTCCACACAGAGACCGTCCACACAGAGACCGTCCACACAGAGAGACCGTCCACACAGAGAGACCGTCCACACAGAGAGACCGTCCACACAGAGACCGTCCACACAGAGAGACCGTCCACACAGAGACCGTCCACACAGAGACCGTCCACACAGAGACCGTCCACACAGAGAGACCGTCCACACAGAGACCGTCCACACAGAGAGACCGTCCACCCAGAGACCGTCCACACAGAGACCGTCCACACAGAGAGACCGTCCACACAGAGAGACCGTCCACACAGAGACCGTCCACACAGAGAGACCGTCCACACAGAGACCGTCCACACAGAGACCGTCCACACAGAGAGACCGTCCACACAGAGACCGTCCACACAGAGAGACCGTCCACACAGAGAGACCGTCCACACAGAGACCGTCCACACAGAGACCGTCCACACAGAGAGACCGTCCACACAGAGACCGTCCACACAGAGACCGTCCACACAGAGAGACCGTCCACACAGAGAGACCGTCCACACAGAGACCGTCCACACAGAGACCGTCCACACAGAGAGACCGTCCACACAGAGACCGTCCACACAGAGAGACCGTCCACACAGAGACCGTCCACACAGAGACCGTCCACACAGAGAGACCGTCCACACAGAGAGACCGTCCACACAGAGACCGTCCACACAGAGAGACCGTCCACACTGAGACCGTCCACACAGAGACCGTCCACACAGAGACCGTCCACACAGAGACCGTCCACACAGAGACCGTCCACACAGAGAGACCGTCCACACAGAGACCGTCCACACAGAGAGACAGTCCACACAGAGAGACCGTCCACACAGAGACCGTCCACACAGAGAGACCGTCCACACAGAGACACCGTCCACACACACAGACCGTCCACACAGAGATTGTCCACACAGAGACCGTCCACACACAGAGACCGTCCACACACAGAGACCGTCCACACACAGAGACCGTCCACACACAGAGACCGTCCACACAGAGACCGTCCACACAGAGACCGTCCACACAGAGAGACCGTCCACACAGAGACCGTCCACACAGAGACCGTCCACACAGAGAGACCGTCCACACAGAGAGACCGTCCACACAGAGAGACCGTCCACACAGAGACCGTCCACACAGAGAGACCGTCCACACAGAGACCGTCCACACAGAGACCGTCCACACAGAGAGACCGTCCACACAGAGAGACCGTCCACACAGAGACCGTCCACACAGAGACCGTCCACACAGAGAGACCGTCCACACAGAGACAGTCCACACAGAGAGACCGTCCACACAGAGACCGTCCACACAGAGAGACCGTCCACACAGAGACCGTCCACACACTGAGACCGTCCACACAGAGAGACCGTCCACACAGAGAGACCGTCCACTCAGAGACCGTCCACACACAGAGACCGTCCACACAGAGAGACCGTCCACACAGAGAGACCGTCCACACAGAGAGACCGTCCACACAGAGACCGTCCACACAGAGAGACCGTCCACACAGAGACTGTCCACACAGAGACTGTCCACACAGAGAGACCGTCCACACAGAGACCGTCCACACAGAGACAGTCCACACAGAGACCGTCCACACAGAGAGACCGTCCACACTGAGACCGTCCACACAGAGACCGTTCACACAGAGACTGTCCACACAGAGAGACCGTCCACACAGAGAGACCGTCCACACAGAGACCGTCCACACAGAGACCGTCCACACAGAGACCGTCCACACAGAGAGACCGTCCACACAGAGACCGTCCACACAGAGACCGTCCACACAGAGACTGTCCACACAGAGAGACCGTCCACACAAAGAGACCGTCCACACAGAGACCGTCCACACAGAGACCGTCCACACAGAGAGACCGTCCACACAGAGAGACCGTCCACACAGAGACCGTCCACACAGAGAGACCGTCCACACAGAGAGACCGTCCACACACAGAGACCGTCCACACAGAGACCGTCCACACAGAGACCGTCCACACAGAGAGACCGTCCACACAGAGTCCGTCCACACAGAGAGACCGTCCACACAGAGACCGTCCACACTGAGACCGTCCACACTGAGACCGTCCACACAGAGACCGTCCACACAGAGACCGTCCACACAGAGAGACCGTCCACACAGAGAGACCGTCCACACAGAGAGACCGTCCACACTGAGACCGTCCACACAGAGAGACCGTCCACACAGAGAGACCGTCCACACAGAGACCGTCCACACAGAGACCGTCCACACAGAATGACCGTCCACACTGAGAGACCGTCCACACAGAGAGACCGTCCACACTGAGACCGTCCACACAGAGAGACCGTCCACACTGAGACCGTCCACACAGAGAGACCGTCCACACACAGAGACCGTCCACACAGAGACCGTCCACACAGAGAGACCGTCCACACAGAGACCGTCCACACAGAGAGACCGTCCACACAGAGAGACCGTTCACACAGAGAGACCGTCCACACAGAGACCGTCCACACAGAGAGACCGTCCACACAGAGACCGTCCACACAGAGACCGTCCACACAGAGAGACCGTCCACACAGAGAGACCGTCCACACAGAGACCGTCCACACAGAGACCGTCCACACAGAGAGACCGTCCACACTGAGACCGTCCACACAGAGACCGTCCACACAGAGAGACCGTCCACACAGAGAGACCGACGACACAGAGAGACCGTCCACACAGAGACCGTCCACACAGAGAGACCGTCCACACAGAGACCGTCCACACAGAGAGACTGTCCACCCAGAGAGACCGTCCACACAGAGTCCGTCCACACACAGAGACCGTCCACACAGAGAGACCGTCCACACAGAGAGACCGTCCACACAGAGACCGTCCACACAGAGACCGTCCACACAGAGAGACCGACGACACAGAGAGACCGTCCACACAGAGACCGTCCACACAGAGAGACCGTCCACACAGAGACCGTCCACACAGAGACCGTCCACACAGAGAGACCGACGACACAGAGAGACCGACGACACAGAGAGACCGTCCACACAGAGACCGTCCACACAGAGAGACCGTCCACACAGAGACCGTCCACACACAGAGACCGTCCACACACAGAGACCGTCCACACAGAGACCGTCCACACAGAGACCGTCCACACACAGAGACCGTCCACACAGAGAGACCGACGACACAGAGAGACCGTCCACACAGAGACCGTCCACACAGAGACCGTCCACACAGAGACCGTCCACACAGAGAGACCGTCCACACAGAGACCGTCCACACAGAGAGACCGTCCACACAGAGAGACCGACGACACAGAGAGACCGACGACACAGAGAGACCGTCCACACAGAGACCGTCCACACAGAGACCGTCCACACAGAGAGACCGTCCACACAGAGACCGTCCACACAGAGAGACCGTCCACACAGAGAGACCGTCCACACAGAGACCGTCCACACAGAGAGACCGTCCACACAGAGACTGTCCACACAGAGACCGTCCACACAGAGAGACCGTCCACACAGCGAGACCGTCCACACACAGAGACCGTCCACACACAGAGACCGACGACACAGAGAGACCGTCCACACAGAGACCGTCCACACAGAGACCGTCCACACAGAGACCGTCCACACAGAGAGACCGACGACACAGAGAGACCGTCCACACAGAGAGACCGTCCACACAGAGAGACCGTCCACACAGAGACCGTCCACACAGAGACCGTCCACACAGAGACCGTCCACACAGAGAGACCGTCCACACAGAGACCGTCCACACAGAGACCATCCACACAGAGAGACCGACGACACAGAGAGACCGTCCACACAGAGACCGTCCGCACAGAGAGACCGTCCACACAGAGACCGTCCACACAGAGAGACCGTCCACACAGAGACCGTCCACACAGAGACCGTCCACACAGAGAGACCGTCCACACAGAGACCGTCCACACAGAGACCGTCCACACAGAGAGACCGACGACACAGAGAGACCGTCCACACAGAGACCGTCCACACAGAGAGACCGTCCACACAGAGACCGTCCACACAGAGAGACCGTCCACACAGAGACCGTCCACACAGAGAGACCGTCCACACAGAGAGACCGTCCACACAGAGAGACCGTCCACACAGAGACCGTCCACACAGAGACCGTCCACACAGAGAGACCGTCCACACAGATAGACCGTCCACACAGAGAGACCGTCCACACAGAGAGACCGACGACACAGAGAGACCGTCCACACAGAGACCGTCCACACAGAGACCGTCCACACAGAGAGACCGTCCACACAGAGACCGTCCACACAGAGACCGTCCACACGGAGACCGTCCACACAGAGAGACCGTCCACACAGAGAGACCGTCCACACAGAGACCGTCCACACAGAGAGACCGTCCACACAGAGAGACCGTCCACACAGAGAGACCGACGACACAGAGAGACCGTCCACACAGAGACCGTCCACACAGAGAGACCGTCCACACAGAGACCGTCCACACAGAGACCGTCCACACAGAGAGACCGTCCACACAGAGAGACCGTCCACACAGAGACCGTCCACACAGAGAGACCGACGACACAGAGACCGTCCACACAGAGACCGTCCACACAGAGACCGTCCACACAGAGAGACCGTCCACACAGAGACCGTCCACACAGAGACCGTCCACACAGAGAGACCGACGACACAGAGACCGTCCACACAGAGACCGTCCACACAGAGACCGTCCACACAGAGAGACCGTCCACACAGAGAGACCGTCCACACAGAGACCGTCCACACAGAGACCGTCCACACAGAGAGACCGTCCACACAGAGACCGTCCACACAGAGAGACCGTCCACACAGAGACCGTCCACACAGAGACCGTCCACACAGAGAGACCGTCCACACAGAGAGACCGTCCACACAGAGACCGTCCACACAGAGAGACCGTCCACACTGAGACCGTCCACACAGAGACCGTCCACACAGAGACCGTCCACACAGAGACCGTCCACACAGAGACCGTCCACACAGAGAGACCGTCCACACAGAGACCG
This sequence comes from Hemitrygon akajei, assembly GCF_048418815.1. Classification (NCBI taxonomy): domain Eukaryota; kingdom Metazoa; phylum Chordata; class Chondrichthyes; order Myliobatiformes; family Dasyatidae; genus Hemitrygon; species Hemitrygon akajei. The sequence continues at coordinate 116,514,019 of NC_133133.1, read as the reverse complement.
TCCACACAGAGAGACAGTCCACACAGAGAGACCGTCCACACAGAGACCGTCCACACAGAGAGACCGTCCACACAGAGACACCGTCCACACACACAGACCGTCCACACAGAGATTGTCCACACAGAGACCGTCCACACACAGAGACCGTCCACACACAGAGACCGTCCACACACAGAGACCGTCCACACACAGAGACCGTCCACACACAGAGACCGTCCACACAGAGACCGTCCACACAGAGACCGTCCACACAGAGAGACCGTCCACACAGAGACCGTCCACACAGAGACCGTCCACACAGAGAGACCGTCCACACAGAGAGACCGTCCACACAGAGAGACCGTCCACACAGAGACCGTCCACACAGAGAGACCGTCCACACAGAGACCGTCCACACAGAGACCGTCCACACAGAGAGACCGTCCACACAGAGACCGTCCACACAGAGAGACCGTCCACCCAGAGACCGTCCACACAGAGACCGTCCACACAGAGAGACCGTCCACACAGAGAGACCGTCCACACAGAGACCGTCCACACAGAGACCGTCCACACAGAGAGACCGTCCACACAGAGACCGTCCACACAGAGACCGTCCACACAGAGAGACCGTCCACACAGAGACCGTCCACACAGAGAGACCGTCCACACAGAGAGACCGTCCACACAGAGAGACCGTCCACACAGAGACCGTCCACACAGAGACCGTCCACACAGAGAGACCGTCCACACAGAGACCATCCACACAGAGACCGTCCACACAGAGAGACCGTCCACACAGAGAGACCGTCCACACAGAGACCGTCCACACAGAGACCGTCCACACAGAGACCGTCCACACAGAGAGACCGTCCACACAGAGACCGTCCACACAGAGAGACCGTCCACACAGAGACCGTCCACACAGAGACGGTCCACACAGAGAGACCGTCCACACAGAGACCGTCCACACTGAGACCGTCCACACTGAGACCGTCCACACAGAGACCGTCCACACAGAGACCGTCCACACTGAGACCGTCCACACAGAGACCGTCCACACAGAGACCGTCCACACTGAGACCGTCCACACAGAGAGACCGTCCACACAGAGAGACCGTCCACACAGAGACCGTCCACACTGAGACCGTCCACACAGAGACCGTCCACACAGAGTGACCGACGACACAGAGAGACCGTCCACACAGAGACCGTCCACACAGAGACCGTCCACACAGAGACCGTCCACACTGAGACCGTCCACACAGAGAGACCGTCCACACAGAGAGACCGTCCACACAGAGAGACCGTCCACACTGAGACCGTCCACACAGAGAGACCGACGACACAGAGAGACCGTCCACACAGAGACCGTCCACACAGAGAGACCGTCCACACAGAGAGACCGTCCACACAGAGACCGTCCACACAGAGACCGTCCACACAGAGACCGTCCACACAGAGAGACCGTCCACACAGAGACCGTCCACACAGAGACCGTCCACACAGAGACCGTCCACACAGAGAGACCGTCCACACAGAGAGACCGTCCACACAGAGACCGTCCACACAGAGCACGTCCACACAGAGAGACCGTCCACACAGAGAGACCGTCCACACAGAGACCGTCCACACAGAGACCGTCCACACAGAGAGACCGTCCACACAGAGAGACCGTCCACACAGAGACCGTCCACACAGAGACCGTCCACACAGAGACCGTCCACACACAGAGACCGTCCACACAGAGAGACCGTCCACACACAGAGTCCGTCCACACAAAGAGACCGTCCGCACACACAGACCGTCCACACAGAGACCGTCCACACAGAGACCGTCCACACAGAGAGACCGTCCACACAGAGAGACCGTCCACACAGAGACCGTCCACACAGAGAACGTCCACACAGAGACCGTCCACACAGAGAGACCGTCCACACAGAGACCGTCCACACAGAGAGACCGTCCACACAGAGACCGTCCACACAGAGACCGTCCACACAGAGAGACCGTCCACACAGAGAGACCGACGACACAGAGAGACCGTCCACACAGAGACCGTCCACACAGAGAGACCGTCCACACAGAGACCGTCCACACAGAGACCGTCCACACAGAGAGACCGTCCACACAGAGACCGTCCACACAGAGACCGTCCACACAGAGAGACCGTCCACACAGAGACCGTCCACACAGAGACCGTCCACACAGAGACCGTCCACACAGAGAGACCGTCCACACACAGAGACACCGTCCACACAGAGACCGTCCACACAGAGAGACCGTCCACACAGAGAGACCGTCCACACAGAGACCGTCCACACAGAGAGACCGTCCACACAGAGACCGTCCACACTGAGACCGTCCACACAGAGACCGTCCACACTGAGACCGTCCACACAGAGACCGTCCACACAGAGAGACCGTCCACACAGAGACCGTCCACACAGAGAGACCGTCCACACAGAGACCGTCCACACAGAGACCGTCCACACAGAGAGACCGTCCACACAGAGAGACCGTCTACACAGAGACCGTCCACACAGAGACCGTCCACACACAGAGACCGTCCACACAGAGACCGTCCACACAGAGAGACCGTCCACACAGAGAGACCGACGACACAGAGAGACCGTCCACACAGAGACCGTCCACACAGAGAGACCGTCCACACAGAGACCGTCCACACAGAGACCGTCCACACAGAGACCGTCCACACAGAGAGACCGTCCACACAGAGAGACCGACGACACAGAGAGACCGTCCACACAGAGACCGTCCACACAGAGAGACCGTCCACAGAGAGACCGTCCACACAGAGACCGTCCACACAGAGACCGTCCACACTGAGACCGACGACACAGAGAGACCGTCCACACAGAGAGACCGTCCACAGAGAGAGACCGTCCACACAGAGACCGTCCACACAGAGACCGTCCACACAGAGACCGACGACACAGAGAGACCGTCCACACAGAGAGACCGTCCACACAGAGAGACCGTCCACACAGAGAGACCGTCCACACAGAGACCGTCCACACTGAGACCGTCCACACAGAGAGACCGTCCACACAGAGAGACCGTCCACACAGAGACCGTTCACACAGAGAGACCGTCCACACAGAGAGACCGTCCACACAGAGAGACCGTCCACACAGAGAGACCGTCCACACTGAGACCGTCCACACAGAGAGACCGTCCACACAGAGAGACCGTCCACACAGAGACCGTCCACACAGAGACCGTCCACACAGAATGACCGTCCACACTGAGAGACCGTCCACACAGAGAGACCGTCCACACTGAGACCGTCCACACAGAGAGACCGTCCACACTGAGACCGTCCACACAGAGAGACCGTCCACACACAGAGACCGTCCACACAGAGACCGTCCACACAGAGAGACCGTCCACACAGAGACCGTCCACACAGAGAGACCGTCCACACAGAGAGACCGTTCACACAGAGAGACCGTCCACACAGAGACCGTCCACACAGAGAGACCGTCCACACAGAGACCGTCCACACAGAGACCGTCCACACAGAGACCGTCCACACTGAGACCGTCCACACAGAGAGACCGTCCACACAGAGAGACCGTCCACACAGAGAGACCGTCCACACTGAGACCGTCCACACAGAGAGACCGTCCACACAGAGAGACCGACGACACAGAGAGACCGTCCACACAGAGACCGTCCACACAGAGAGACCGTCCACACAGAGAGACCGTCCACACAGAGACCGTCCACACAGAGACCGTCCACAGAGAGACCGTCCACACAGAGAGACCGTCCACACAGAGACCGTCCACACAGAGACCGTCCACACAGAGAGACCGTCCACACAGAGAGACCGTCCACACAGAGACCGTCCACACAGAGCACGTCCACACAGAGAGACCGTCCACACAGAGAGACCGTCCACACAGAGACCGTCCACACAGAGACCGTCCACACAGAGAGACCGTCCACACAGAGAGACCGTCCACACAGAGACCGTCCACACAGAGACCGTCCACACACAGAGACCGTCCACACAGAGAGACCGTCCACACACAGAGTCCGTCCACACACAGAGACCGTCCGCACACACAGACCGTCCACACAGAGACCGTCCACACACAGAGACCGTCCACACACAGAGACCGTCCACACAGAGACCGTCCACACAGAGAGACCGTCCACACAGAGAGACCGTCCACACAGAGACCGTCCACACAGAGACCGTCCACACAGAGAGACCGTCCACACAGAGACCGTCCACACAGAGAGACCGTCCACACAGAGACCGTCCACACAGAGAGACCGTCCACACAGAGAGACCGTCCACACAGAGAGACCGTCCACACAGAGAGACCGTCCACACAGAGAGACCGTCCACACTGAGACCGTCCACACAGAGAGACCGACGACACAGAGAGACCGTCCACACAGAGACCGTCCACACAGAGAGACCGTCCACACAGAGAGACCGTCCACACAGAGACCGTCCACACAGAGACCGTCCACACAGAGACCGTCCACACAGAGAGACCGTCCACACAGAGACCGTCCACACAGAGACCGTCCACACAGAGACCGTCCACACAGAGAGACCGTCCACACAGAGAGACCGTCCACACAGAGACCGTCCACACAGAGCACGTCCACACAGAGAGACCGTCCACACAGAGAGACCGTCCACACAGAGACCGTCCACACAGAGACCGTCCACACAGAGAGACCGTCCACACAGAGAGACCGTCCACACAGAGACCGTCCACACAGAGACCGTCCACACAGAGACCGTCCACACACAGAGACCGTCCACACAGAGAGACCGTCCACACACAGAGTCCGTCCACACAAAGAGACCGTCCGCACACACAGACCGTCCACACAGAGACCGTCCACACAGAGACCGTCCACACAGAGAGACCGTCCACACAGAGAGACCGTCCACACAGAGACCGTCCACACAGAGAACGTCCACACAGAGACCGTCCACACAGAGAGACCGTCCACACAGAGACCGTCCACACAGAGAGACCGTCCACACAGAGACCGTCCACACAGAGACCGTCCACACAGAGAGACCGTCCACACAGAGAGACCGACGACACAGAGAGACCGTCCACACAGAGACCGTCCACACAGAGAGACCGTCCACACAGAGACCGTCCACACAGAGACCGTCCACACAGAGAGACCGTCCACACAGAGACCGTCCACACAGAGACCGTCCACACAGAGAGACCGTCCACACTGAGACCGTCCACACAGAGACCGTCCACACAGAGACCGTCCACACAGAGACCGTCCACACAGAGAGACCGTCCACACACAGAGAGACCGTCCACACAGAGACCGTCCACACAGAGAGACCGTCCACACAGAGAGACCGTCCACACAGAGACCGTCCACACAGAGAGACCGTCCACACAGAGACCGTCCACACTGAGACCGTCCACACAGAGACCGTCCACACTGAGACCGTCCACACAGAGACCGTCCACACAGAGAGACCGTCCACACAGAGACCGTCCACACAGAGAGACCGTCCACACAGAGACCGTCCACACAGAGACCGTCCACACAGAGAGACCGTCCACACAGAGAGACCGTCTACACAGAGACCGTCCACACAGAGACCGTCCACACACAGAGACCGTCCACACAGAGACCGTCCACACAGAGAGACCGTCCACACAGAGAGACCGACGACACAGAGAGACCGTCCACACAGAGACCGTCCACACAGAGAGACCGTCCACACAGAGACCGTCCACACAGAGACCGTCCACACAGAGACCGTCCACACAGAGAGACCGTCCACACAGAGAGACCGACGACACAGAGAGACCGTCCACACAGAGACCGTCCACACAGAGAGACCGTCCACAGAGAGACCGTCCACACAGAGACCGTCCACACAGAGACCGTCCACACTGAGACCGACGACACAGAGAGACCGTCCACACAGAGAGACCGTCCACAGAGAGAGACCGTCCACACAGAGACCGTCCACACAGAGACCGTCCACACAGAGACCGACGACACAGAGAGACCGTCCACACAGAGAGACCGTCCACACAGAGAGACCGTCCACACAGAGAGACCGTCCACACAGAGACCGTCCACACTGAGACCGTCCACACAGAGAGACCGTCCACACAGAGAGACCGTCCACACAGAGACCGTTCACACAGAGAGACCGTCCACACAGAGAGACCGTCCACACAGAGAGACCGTCCACACAGAGAGACCGTCCACACTGAGACCGTCCACACAGAGAGACCGTCCACACAGAGAGACCGTCCACACAGAGACCGTCCACACAGAGACCGTCCACACAGAATGACCGTCCACACTGAGAGACCGTCCACACAGAGAGACCGTCCACACTGAGACCGTCCACACAGAGAGACCGTCCACACTGAGACCGTCCACACAGAGAGACCGTCCACACACAGAGACCGTCCACACAGAGACCGTCCACACAGAGAGACCGTCCACACAGAGACCGTCCACACAGAGAGACCGTCCACACAGAGAGACCGTTCACACAGAGAGACCGTCCACACAGAGACCGTCCACACAGAGAGACCGTCCACACAGAGACCGTCCACACAGAGACCGTCCACACAGAGACCGTCCACACTGAGACCGTCCACACAGAGAGACCGTCCACACAGAGAGACCGTCCACACAGAGAGACCGTCCACACTGAGACCGTCCACACAGAGAGACCGTCCACACAGAGAGACCGACGACACAGAGAGACCGTCCACACAGAGACCGTCCACACAGAGAGACCGTCCACACAGAGAGACCGTCCACACAGAGACCGTCCACACAGAGACCGTCCACAGAGAGACCGTCCACACAGAGAGACCGTCCACACAGAGACCGTCCACACAGAGACCGTCCACACAGAGAGACCGTCCACACAGAGAGACCGTCCACACAGAGACCGTCCACACAGAGCACGTCCACACAGAGAGACCGTCCACACAGAGAGACCGTCCACACAGAGACCGTCCACACAGAGACCGTCCACACAGAGAGACCGTCCACACAGAGAGACCGTCCACACAGAGACCGTCCACACAGAGACCGTCCACACACAGAGACCGTCCACACAGAGAGACCGTCCACACACAGAGTCCGTCCACACACAGAGACCGTCCGCACACACAGACCGTCCACACAGAGACCGTCCACACACAGAGACCGTCCACACACAGAGACCGTCCACACAGAGACCGTCCACACAGAGAGACCGTCCACACAGAGAGACCGTCCACACAGAGACCGTCCACACAGAGACCGTCCACACAGAGAGACCGTCCACACAGAGACCGTCCACACAGAGAGACCGTCCACACAGAGACCGTCCACACAGAGAGACCGTCCACACAGAGAGACCGTCCACACAGAGAGACCGACGACACAGAGAGACCGTCCACACAGAGAGACCGTCCACACAGAGACCGTCCACACAGAGACCGTCCACACAGAGAGACCGTCCACACAGAGACCGTCCACACAGAGACCGTCCACACAGAGAGACCGTCCACACTGAGACCGTCCACACAGAGACCGTCCACACAGAGACCGTCCACACAGAGACCGTCCACACAGAGACCGTCCACACAGAGAGACCGTCCACACACAGAGAGACCGTCCACACAGAGACCGTCCACACAGAGACCGTCCACACAGAGAGACCGTCCACACAGAGAGACCGTCCACACAGAGACCGTCCACACAGAGAGACCGTCCACACAGAGACCGTGCACACTGAGACCGTCCACACAGAGACCGTCCACACTGAGACCGTCCACACAGAGACCGTCCACACAGAGACCGTCCACACAGAGAGACCGTCCACACAGAGACCGTCCACACAGAGAGACCGTCCACACAGAGACCGTCCACACAGAGACCGTCCACACAGAGAGACCGTCCACACAGAGAGACCGTCTACACAGAGACCGTCCACACAGAGACCGTCCACACACAGAGACCGTCCACACAGAGACCGTCCACACAGAGAGACCGTCCACACAGAGAGACCGACGACACAGAGAGACCGTCCACACAGAGACCGTCCACACAGAGAGACCGTCCACACAGAGACCGTCCACACAGAGAGACCGTCCACACAGAGAGACCGTCCACACAGAGAGACCGTCCACACTGAGACCGTCCACACAGAGAGACCGTCCACACAGAGACCGTCCACACAGAGACTGTCCACACAGAGAGACCGTCCACACAGAGACCGTCCACACAGAGAGACCGTCCACACAGAGACCGTCCACACAGAGACCGTCCACACAGAGAGACCGTCCACACAGAGAGACCGTCTACACAGAGACCGTCCACACAGAGACCGTCCACACACAGAGACCGTCCACACAGAGACCGTCCACACAGAGAGACCGTCCACACAGAGAGACCGACGACACAGAGAGACCGTCCACACAGAGACCGTCCACACAGAGAGACCGTCCACACAGAGAGACCGTCCACACAGAGACCGTCCACACAGAGAGACCGTCCACACAGAGAGACCGTCCACACAGAGAGACCGACGACACAGAGAGACCGTCCACACAGAGAGACCGTCCACACAGAGAGACCGTCCACACAGAGAGACCGACGACACAGAGAGACCGTCCACACAGAGAGACCGTCCACACAGAGAGACCGTCCACACAGAGACCGTCCACACAGAGACCGTCCACAGAGAGAGACCGTCCACACAGAGACCGTCCACACAGAGACCGTCCACACAGAGAGACCGTCCACACAGAGACCGTCCACACAGAGAGACCGTCCACACAGAGACCGTCCACACAGAGAGACCGTCCACACAGAGACCGTCCACACAGAGACCGTCCACACAGAGAGACCGTCCACACAGAGACCGTCCACACAGAGAGACCGTCCACACAGAGACCGTCCACACAGAGAGACCGTCCACACAGAGAGACCGTCCACACAGAGACCGTCCACACAGAGACCGTCCACACAGAGAGACCGTCCACACAGAGACCGTCCACACAGAGAGACCGTCCACACAGAGACCGTCCACACAGAGACCGTCCACACAGAGAGACCGTCCACACAGAGACCGTCCACACAGAGAGACCGTCCACACAGAGACCGTCCACACAGAGAGACCGTCCACACAGAGAGACCGTCCACACAGAGACCGTCCACACAGAGACTGTCCACACAGAGACGGTCCACACAGAGAGACCGTCCACACAGAGACCGTCCACACAGAGACCGTCCACACAGAGACCGTCCACACAGAGAGACCGTCCACACAGAGACCGTCCACACAGAGAGACCGTCCACACAGAGACCGTCCACACAGAGAGACCGTCCACACAGAGACCGTCCACACAGAGACCGTCCACACAGAGAGACCGTCCACACTGAGACCGTCCACACAGAGAGACCGACGACACAGAGACCGTCCACACAGAGAGACCGTCCACACAGAGACCGTCCACACAGAGAGACCGTCCACACAGAGAGACCGACGACACAGAGAGACCGTCCACACAGAGACCGTCCACACAGAGACCGTCCACACAGAGACCGTCCACACAGAGACCGTCCACACAGAGAGACCGTCCACACAGAGACCGTCCACACAGAGAGACCGTCCACACAGAGACCGTCCACACAGAGAGACCGTCCACACAGAGACCGTCCACACAGAGACCGTCCACACAGAGAGACCGTCCACACTGAGACCGTCCACACAGAGAGACCGACGACACAGAGACCGTCCACACAGAGAGACCGTCCACACAGAGACCGTCCACACAGAGAGACCGTCCACACAGAGAGACCGACGACACAGAGAGACCGTCCACACAGAGACCGTCCACACAGAGACCGTCCACACAGAGAGACCGTCCACACAGAGAGACCGTCCACACAGAGACACCGTCCACACAGAGACCGTCCACACAGAGAGACCGTCCACACAGAGACCGTCCACACAGAGACCGTCCACACAGAGAGACCGTCCACACAGAGACCGTCCACACAGAGACCGTCCACACAGAGACCGTCCACACAGAGACCGTCCACACAGAGAGACCGACGACACAGAGAGACCGTCCACACAGAGACCGTCCACACAGAGACCGTCCACACAGAGACCGTCCACACTGAGACCGTCCACACAGAGACCGTCCACACAGAGAGACCGTCCACACAGAGAGACCGTACACACAGAGAGACCGTCCACACTGAGACCGTCCACACAGAGAGACCGTCCACACAGAGAGACCGACGACACAGAGAGACCGTCCACACAGAGACCGTCCACACAGAGAGACCGTCCACACAGAGACCGTCCACACAGAGACCGTCCACACAGAGAGACCGTCCACACAGAGAGACCGTCCACACAGAGACCGTCCACACAGAGCACGTCCACACAGAGAGACCGTCCACACAGAGAGACCGTCCACACAGAGACCGTCCACACAGAGACCGTCCACACAGAGAGACCGTCCACACAGAGAGACCGTCCACACAGAGACCGTCCACACAGAGACCGTCCACACAGAGAGACCGTCCACACAGAGAGACCGTCCACACACAGAGTCCGTCCACACACAGAGACCGTCCGCACACACAGACCGTCCACACAGAGACCGTCCACACACAGAGACCGTCCACACACAGAGACCGTCCACACAGAGACCGTCCACACAGAGAGACCGTCCACACAGAGAGACCGTCCACACAGAGACCGTCCACACAGAGACCGTCCACACAGAGAGACCGTCCACACAGAGAGACCGTCCACACAGAGACCGTCCACACAGAGACCGTCCACACAGAGAGACCGTCCACACAGAGAGACCGTCCACACAGAGACAGTCCACACAGAGAGACCGTCCACACAGAGACCGTCCACACAGAGAGACCGTCCACACAGAGACCGTCCACACACTGAGACCGTCCACACAGAGAGACCGTCCACACAGAGAGACCGTCCACACAGAGACCGTCCACACACAGAGACCGTCCACACAGAGAGACCGTCCACACAGAGAGACCGTCCACACAGAGAGACCGTCCACACAGAGAGACCGTCCACACAGAGACCGTCCACACAGAGACCGTCCACACAGAGACCGTCCACACAGAGAGACCGTCCACACAGAGAGACCGTCCACACAGAGACCGTCCACACAGAGAGACCGTCCACACAGAGACTGTCCACACAGAGTCCGTCCACACAGAGAGACCGTCCACACAGAGAGACCGTCCACACAGAGAGACCGTCCACACAGAGACCGTCCACACACAGAGACCGTCCACACACAGAGACCGTCCACACAGAGAGACCGTCCACACAGAGAGACCGTCCACACAGAGACCGTCCACACACAGAGACCGTCCACACAGAGAGACCGTCCACACAGAGACCGTCCACACAGAGAGACCGTCCACACAGAGACCGTCCACACAGAGACCGTCCACACAGACCGTCCACACAGAGAGACCGTCCACACAGAGACCGTCCACACAGAGAGACCGTCCACACAGAGACCGTCCACGCAGAGACCGTCAACACAGAGAGACCGTCCACACAGAGAGACCGTCCACACAGAGACCGTCCACACAGAGACCGTCCACACAGAGAGACCGTCCACACAGAGACCGTCCACACAGAGACCGTCCACACAGAGACCGTCCACACAGAGAGACCGTCCACACAGAGAGACCGTCCACACTGAGACCGTCCACACAGAGACCGTCCACACAGAGAGACCGTCCACACAGACCGTCCACACAGAGACCGTCCACACAGAGACCGTCCACACAGAGAGACCGTCCACACAGAGAGACCGTCCACACAGAGACCGTCCACACAGAGACCGTCCACACAGAGAGACCGTCCACACAGAGAGACCGTCCACACAGAGACCGTCCACACAGAGACCATCCACACTGAGACCGTCCACACAGAGACCGTCCACACAGAGAGACCGTCCACACAGAGACCGTCCACACAGAGACCGTCCACACAGAGATCGTCCACACAGAGAGACCGTCCACACAGAGACCGTCCACACAGAGAGACCGTCCACACAGAGACCGTCCACACAGAGAGACCGTCCACACAGAGACCGTCCACACAGAGACTGTCCACACAGAGACCGTCCACACACAGAGACCGTCCACACAGAGAGACCGTCCACACAGAGACGGTCCACACAGAGAGACCGTCCACACAGAGAGACCGTCCACACACAGAGACCGTCCACACAGAGACCGTCCACACACAGAGCCCGTCCACACAGAGACCGTCCACACAGAGAGACCGTCCACACACAGAGACCGTCCACACAGAGACGGTCCACACAGAGAGACCGTCCACACAGAGAGACCGTCCACACACAGAGACCGTCCACACACAGAGACCGTCCACACAGAGACCGTCCACACAGAGAGACCGTCCACACAGAGAGACCGTCCACACAGAGAGACCGTCCACACAGAGACCGTCCACACAGAGACCGTCCACACAGAGACCGTCCACACAGAGACCGTCCACACAGAGAGACCGACGACACAGAGAGACCATCCACACAGAGACCGTCCACACAGAGAGACCGTCCACACAGAGACTGTCCACACACAGAGACCGTCCACACAGAGACCGTCCACACACAGAGACCGTCCACACAGAGACCGTCCACACAGAGAGACCGTCCACACAGAGAGACCGTCCACACAGAGACCGTCCACACAGAGACCGTCCACACAGAGAGACCGTCCACACAGAGAGACCGTCCACACAGAGACCGTCCACACAGAGACCGTCCACACAGAGAGACCGTCCACACAGAGAGACCGTCCACACAGAGACAGTCCACACAGAGAGACCGTCCACACAGAGACCGTCCACACAGAGAGACCGTCCACACAGAGACCGTCCACACACTGAGACCGTCCACACAGAGAGACCGTCCACACAGAGAGACCGTCCACACAGAGACCGTCCACACACAGAGACCGTCCACACAGAGAGACCGTCCACACAGAGAGACCGTCCACACAGAGAGACCGTCCACACAGAGAGACCGTCCACACAGAGACCGTCCACACAGAGACCGTCCACACAGAGACCGTCCACACAGAGAGACCGTCCACACAGAGAGACCGTCCACACAGAGACCGTCCACACAGAGAGACCGTCCACACAGAGACTGTCCACACAGAGTCCGTCCACACAGAGAGACCGTCCACACAGAGAGACCGTCCACACAGAGAGACCGTCCACACAGAGACCGTCCACACACAGAGACCGTCCACACACAGAGACCGTCCACACAGAGAGACCGTCCACACAGAGAGACCGTCCACACAGAGACCGTCCACACACAGAGACCGTCCACACAGAGAGACCGTCCACACAGAGACCGTCCACACAGAGAGACCGTCCACACAGAGACCGTCCACACAGAGACCGTCCACACAGACCGTCCACACAGAGAGACCGTCCACACAGAGACCGTCCACACAGAGAGACCGTCCACACAGAGACCGTCCACGCAGAGACCGTCAACACAGAGAGACCGTCCACACAGAGAGACCGTCCACACAGAGACCGTCCACACAGAGACCGTCCACACAGAGAGACCGTCCACACAGAGACCGTCCACACAGAGACCGTCCACACAGAGACCGTCCACACAGAGAGACCGTCCACACAGAGAGACCGTCCACACTGAGACCGTCCACACAGAGACCGTCCACACAGAGAGACCGTCCACACAGACCGTCCACACAGAGACCGTCCACACAGAGACCGTCCACACAGAGAGACCGTCCACACAGAGAGACCGTCCACACAGAGACCGTCCACACAGAGACCGTCCACACAGAGAGACCGTCCACACAGAGAGACCGTCCACACAGAGACCGTCCACACAGAGACCATCCACACTGAGACCGTCCACACAGAGACCGTCCACACAGAGAGACCGTCCACACAGAGACCGTCCACACAGAGACCGTCCACACAGAGATCGTCCACACAGAGAGACCGTCCACACAGAGACCGTCCACACAGAGAGACCGTCCACACAGAGACCGTCCACACAGAGAGACCGTCCACACAGAGACCGTCCACACAGAGACTGTCCACACAGAGACCGTCCACACACAGAGACCGTCCACACAGAGAGACCGTCCACACAGAGACGGTCCACACAGAGAGACCGTCCACACAGAGAGACCGTCCACACACAGAGACCGTCCACACAGAGACCGTCCACACACAGAGCCCGTCCACACAGAGACCGTCCACACAGAGAGACCGTCCACACACAGAGACCGTCCACACAGAGACGGTCCACACAGAGAGACCGTCCACACAGAGAGACCGTCCACACACAGAGACCGTCCACACACAGAGACCGTCCACACAGAGACCGTCCACACAGAGAGACCGTCCACACAGAGAGACCGTCCACACAGAGACCGTCCACACAGAGACCGTCCACACAGAGACCGTCCACACAGAGACCGTCCACACAGAGAGACCGACGACACAGAGAGACCATCCACACAGAGACCGTCCACACAGAGAGACCGTCCACACAGAGACTGTCCACACACAGAGACCGTCCACACAGAGACCGTCCACACACAGAGACCGTCCACACAGAGAGACCGTCCACACAGAGACTGTCCACACACAGAGACCGTCCACAGAGAGACCGTCCACACAGAGACCGTCCACACAGAGAGACCGTCCACACAGAGAGACCGTCCACACAGAGAGACCGTCCACACAGAGACCGTCCACACAGAGACCGTCCACACAGAGAGACCGTCCACACAGAGAGACCGTCCACACAGAGACTGTCCACACAGAGAGACCGTCCACACAGAGACCGTCCACACAGAGAGACCGTCCACACAGAGACCGTCCACACAGAGACCGTCCACACAGAGAGACCGTCCACACAGAGACCGTCCACACAGAGAGACCGTCCACACAGAGACCGTCCACACAGAGAGACCGTCCACACAGAGACCGTCCACACAGAGAGACCGTCCACACAGAGAGACCGTCCACACAGAGACCGTCCACACAGAGACTGTCCACACAGAGACGGTCCACACAGAGAGACCGTCCACACAGAGACCGTCCACACAGAGACCGTCCACACAGAGACCGTCCACACAGAGACCGTCCACACAGAGAGACCGTCCACACAGAGACCGTCCACACAGAGAGACCGTCCACACAGAGACCGTCCACACAGAGAGACCGTCCACACAGAGACCGTCCACACAGAGACCGTCCACACAGAGAGACCGTCCACACAGAGACCGTCCACACAGAGAGACCGTCCACACAGAGACCGTCCACACAGAGAGACCGTCCACACAGAGACCGTCCACACAGAGACCGTCCACACAGAGAGACCGTCCACACTGAGACCGTCCACACAGAGAGACCGACGACACAGAGACCGTCCACACAGAGAGACCGTCCACACAGAGACCGTCCACACAGAGAGACCGTCCACACAGAGAGACCGACGACACAGAGAGACCGTCCACACAGAGACCGTCCACACAGAGACCGTCCACACAGAGACCGTCCACACAGAGAGACCGTCCACTCAGAGACACCGTCCACACAGAGACCGTCCACACAGAGAGACCGTCCACACAGAGACCGTCCACACAGAGACCGTCCACACAGAGAGACCGTCCACACAGAGACCGTCCACACAGAGACCGTCCACACAGAGACCGTCCACACAGAGAGACCGTCCACACAGAGAGACCGTCCACACAGAGACCGACGACACAGAGAGACCGTCCACACAGAGAGACCGTCCACACTGAGAGACCGTCCACACAGAGAGACCGTCCACACAGAGAGACCGTCCACACAGAGACCGTCCACACAGAGAGACCGTCCACACAGTGAGACCGTCCACACAGAGAGACCGTCCACACAGAGAGACCGTCCACACAGAGAGACCGTCCACACAGAGACCGTCCACACAGAGACCGTCCACACTGAGACCGTCCACACAGAGACCGTCCACACAGAGACCGTCCACACAGAGAGACCGACGACACAGAGAGACCGTCCACACAGAGACCGTCCACACAGAGACCGTCCACACTGAGACCGTCCACACAGAGACCGTCCACACAGAGAGACCGTCCACACAGAGAGACCGTCCACACAGAGAGACCGTCCACACTGAGACCGTCCACACAGAGAGACCGACGACACAGAGAGACCATCCACACAGAGACCGTCCACACAGAGAGACCGTCCACACAGAGACTGTCCACACACAGAGACCGTCCACACAGAGACCGTCCACACACAGAGACCGTCCACACAGAGAGACCGTCCACACAGAGACTGTCCACACACAGAGACCGTCCACACAGAGACCGTCCACACAGAGACCGTCCACACAGA
Source organism: Hemitrygon akajei (assembly GCF_048418815.1). NCBI lineage: Eukaryota > Metazoa > Chordata > Chondrichthyes > Myliobatiformes > Dasyatidae > Hemitrygon > Hemitrygon akajei. The sequence continues at coordinate 116,497,545 of NC_133133.1, read as the reverse complement.
GAGACCGTCCACACAGAGAGACCGTCCACACAGAGAGACCGTCCACACAGAGACCGTCCACACAGAGACCGTCCACACAGAGAGACCGTCCACACAGAGAGACCGTCCACACAGAGACTGTCCACACAGAGAGACCGTCCACACAGAGACCGTCCACACAGAGAGACCGTCCACACAGAGACCGTCCACACAGAGACCGTCCACACAGAGAGACCGTCCACACAGAGACCGTCCACACAGAGAGACCGTCCACACAGAGACCGTCCACACAGAGAGACCGTCCACACAGAGACCGTCCACACAGAGAGACCGTCCACACAGAGAGACCGTCCACACAGAGACCGTCCACACAGAGACTGTCCACACAGAGACGGTCCACACAGAGAGACCGTCCACACAGAGACCGTCCACACAGAGACCGTCCACACAGAGACCGTCCACACAGAGACCGTCCACACAGAGAGACCGTCCACACAGAGACCGTCCACACAGAGAGACCGTCCACACAGAGACCGTCCACACAGAGAGACCGTCCACACAGAGAGACCGTCCACACAGAGACCGTCCACACAGAGACCGTCCACACAGAGAGACCGTCCACACAGAGACCGTCCACACAGAGAGACCGTCCACACAGAGACCGTCCACACAGAGAGACCGTCCACACAGAGACCGTCCACACAGAGACCGTCCACACAGAGAGACCGTCCACACTGAGACCGTCCACACAGAGAGACCGACGACACAGAGACCGTCCACACAGAGAGACCGTCCACACAGAGACCGTCCACACAGAGAGACCGTCCACACAGAGAGACCGACGACACAGAGAGACCGTCCACACAGAGACCGTCCACACAGAGACCGTCCACACAGAGACCGTCCACACAGAGAGACCGTCCACACAGAGACACCGTCCACACAGAGACCGTCCGCACAGAGAGACCGTCCACACAGAGACCGTCCACACAGAGACCGTCCACACAGAGAGACCGTCCACACAGAGACCGTCCACACAGAGACCGTCCACACAGAGACCGTCCACACAGAGAGACCGTCCACACAGAGAGACCGTCCACACAGAGACCGACGACACAGAGAGACCGTCCACACAGAGAGACCGTCCACACTGAGACCGTCCACACAGAGAGACCGTCCACACAGAGAGACCGACGACACAGAGAGACCGTCCACACAGAGACCGTCCACACAGAGAGACCGTCCACACAGAGACCGTCCACACAGAGACCGTCCACACAGAGAGACCGTCCACACAGAGAGACCGTCCACACAGAGACCGTCCACACAGAGCACGTCCACACAGAGAGACCGTCCACACAGAGAGACCGTCCACACAGAGACCGTCCACACAGAGACCGTCCACACAGAGAGACCGTCCACACAGAGAGACCGTCCACACAGAGACCGTCCACACAGAGACCGTCCACACAGAGACCGTCCACACACAGAGACCGTCCACACAGAGAGACCGTCCACACACAGAGTCCGTCCACACACAGAGACCGTCCGCACACACAGACCGTCCACACAGAGACCGTCCACACACAGAGACCGTCCACACACAGAGACCGTCCACACAGAGACCGTCCACACAGAGAGACCGTCCACACAGAGAGACCGTCCACACAGAGACCGTCCACACAGAGACCGTCCACACAGAGAGACCGTCCACACAGAGAGACCGTCCACACAGAGACCGTCCACACAGAGACCGTCCACACAGAGAGACCGTCCACACAGAGAGACCGTCCACACAGAGACAGTCCACACAGAGAGACCGTCCACACAGAGACCGTCCACACAGAGAGACCGTCCACACAGAGACCGTCCACACACTGAGACCGTCCACACAGAGAGACCGTCCACACAGAGAGACCGTCCACACAGAGACCGTCCACACACAGAGACCGTCCACACAGAGAGACCGTCCACACAGAGAGACCGTCCACACAGAGAGACCGTCCACACAGAGACCGTCCACACAGAGAGACCGTCCACACAGAGACCGTCCACACAGAGACCGTCCACACAGAGACCGTCCACACAGAGAGACCGTCCACACAGAGACTGTCCACACAGAGTCCGTCCACACAGAGAGACCGTCCACACAGAGAGACCGTCCACACAGAGAGACCGTCCACACAGAGACCGTCCACACACAGAGACCGTCCACACAGAGAGACCGTCCACACAGAGAGACCGTCCACACAGAGAGACCGTCCACACAGAGACCGTCCACACACAGAGACCGTCCACACAGAGAGACCGTCCACACAGAGACCGTCCACACAGAGAGACCGTCCACACAGAGACCGTCCACACAGAGACCGTCCACACAGACCGTCCACACAGAGAGACCGTCCACACAGAGACCGTCCACACAGAGAGACCGTCCACACAGAGACCGTCCACGCAGAGACCGTCAACACAGAGAGACCGTCCACACAGAGAGACCGTCCACACAGAGACCGTCCACACAGAGACCGTCCACACAGAGAGACCGTCCACACAGAGACCGTCCACACAGAGACCGTCCACACAGAGACCGTCCACACAGAGAGACCGTCCACACAGAGAGACCGTCCACACTGAGACCGTCCACACAGAGACCGTCCACACAGAGAGACCGTCCACACAGACCGTCCACACAGAGACCGTCCACACAGAGACCGTCCACACAGAGAGACCGTCCACACAGAGAGACCGTCCACACAGAGACCGTCCACACAGAGACCGTCCACACAGAGAGACCGTCCACACAGAGAGACCGTCCACACAGAGACCGTCCACACAGAGACCGTCCACACTGAGACCGTCCACACAGAGACCGTCCACACAGAGAGACCGTCCACACAGAGACCGTCCACACAGAGACCGTCCACACAGAGATCGTCCACACAGAGAGACCGTCCACACAGAGACCGTCCACACAGAGAGACCGTCCACACAGAGACCGTCCACACAGAGAGACCGTCCACACAGAGACCGTCCACACAGAGACTGTCCACACAGAGACCGTCCACACACAGAGACCGTCCACACAGAGAGACCGTCCACACAGAGACGGTCCACACAGAGAGACCGTCCACACAGAGAGACCGTCCACACACAGAGACCGTCCACACAGAGACCGTCCAAACACAGAGCCCGTCCACACAGAGACCGTCCACACAGAGAGACCGTCCACACACAGAGACCGTCCACACAGAGACGGTCCACACAGAGAGACCGTCCACACACAGAGACCGTCCACACACAGAGACCGTCCACACAGAGACCGTCCACACAGAGAGACCGTCCACACAGAGAGACCGTCCACACAGAGAGACCGTCCACACAGAGACCGTCCACACAGAGACCGTCCACACAGAGACCGTCCACACAGAGACCGTCCACACAGAGAGACCGACGACACAGAGAGACCATCCACACAGAGACCGTCCACACAGAGAGACCGTCCACACAGAGACTGTCCACACACAGAGACCGTCCACACAGAGACCGTCCACACAGAGAGACCGTCCACACAGAGAGACCGTCCACACAGAGACTGTCCACACACAGAGACCGTCCACACAGAGACCGTCCACACAGAGACCGTCCACACAGAGAGACCGTCCACACAGAGAGACCGTCCACACAGAGACCGTCCACACAGAGACCGTCCACACAGAGAGACCGTCCACACAGAGAGACCGTCCACACAGAGACTGTCCACACAGAGAGACCGTCCACACAGAGACCGTCCACACAGAGAGACCGTTCACACAGAGACCGTCCACACACAGAGACCGTCCACACAGAGACCGTCCACACAGAGAGACCGACGACACAGAGAGACCGTCCACACAGAGACCGTCCACACAGAGAGACCGTCCACACAGAGAGACCGTCCACACAGAGACCGTCCACAGAGAGACCGTCCACACAGAGAGACCGTCCACACTGAGACCGTCCACACAGAGAGACCGTCCACACAGAGAGACCATCCACACAGAGACCGTCCACACAGAGACCGTCCACACAGAGAGACCGTCCACACAGAGAGACCGTCCACACAGAGACCGTCCACACAGAGAGACCGTCCACACAGAGAGACCGTCCACACAGAGAGACCGTCCACACAGAGACCGTCCACACAGAGAGACCGTCCACACAGAGAGACCGTCCACACAGAGTCCGTCCACACAGAGACCGTCCACACAGAGACCATCCGCAGAGCAGCGAGCTGAACCAGCCTGCCTGTTTCTTCATGCCCCAATACCCTGACTTTCACAGTCTGGCCTGGTGCTTAAATCATCATCCAAACTTGGAGTTCAGTCGCTCTCAGAATGAATGCTAACATTGCATTTGCCTTCCTCACCTCTGGCTCAACCTGCAGGTTCACCTTTAGGGAATCCTGCACAAGGACTCCTGATTCCCTCTGTACCTCTGATTTTTGAATTTTCTCCCCGTTTAGAAAACAGTCTTCACCTTTATTCCTTCTATCATAGTACATGACCATACAGTTCCCTACACTATATTCCATCTGCCGCTGCTTTGCCCGTTCTCCCAATCTGGCTGTCCCTCTGCAGACTCCCTGCTTCCTCAACACTACCTGCCCCTCCACCTATCTTTGTGTTGTCTGCAGACTTGGCCCCAAAGCCATTGTCACTTCTGTCAATTAAAACATTGACATATGATGTAAAAGGAAGCGGTCCCAATACCAGCTCCTGCAGAACACCACTTGCAACTGACAGCCAACCAGAAAAGGCCCCCTTTATTCCCACTCTTGCCTCCCAATCAGCCAATCTTCCTATCTATGATAGTATCTTTCCTGAAATTACCCTGGGCTTTCATGTTGTTATGAAGCCTCATGTGCGGCACCATGTGAAAGGTTTTCTAAAAAATCCAAAATACACAACATCTACTGATTCTCCTTTGTCTATCCTGCCTGTTATTTCCTCAAAGAATTACAACATATTCGTCAGGCAAGATCTCCCCTTAAGGAAACCATGCTGACCTTGACTTGTTTTATCATGTGCCTCCAGGTATCCCAAAGCCACATCTTTAACAATTGACTCCAACATCTTCCCAACCACTCAGGTCAGACTAACTGGCCTATAATTTTCTTTCTTCTGTCTCCCACCCTTCTTAATGAGTGAAGTGACATTTCCAGTTTTTCAGTCCTCCAGAATCATTTCAGAATCTACTGATTCTTGAAGGATCATTAATAATGTCTCTACAGTCTCCTCGGGTACCTGGGGTGTACACTGTCTGGTCCAGGTGACATCTATCTTCAGAGCTTTCAGCTTCCCAAGCACCTTCCCTTTAGAGACAGCAACTACACTCTCTTGAGCCTGAGTTTCTGGCATACTGCTGGTGTCTTCCATTGTGAAGAGTGATGCAGAATATTTATTACGTTTCTCTGCTTTTCTTTGCCTCTCATTACTCCAGCAGACTGGTACCTACTCTCGCCTCTCTTTTACCCTTTATATATCTGAAAAACCTTGAGGTATCGTCTTTTATGTATTCAGCTTGGCATTTGTGTAATTAGGTTCAGCACAAAGTGCTGGTGAAGGTTTCGGATGACTCTGTTTCTCAGTGTAGGTGAAGGCAGTGGAGCCTGAGAAGTAACCAGGACAAGATTCTTGAGTTTCTTTTTATGCTGTAATGTGACTCTTTCCCCGACCTTTCAGACTATCCTAGTGTCAACTTTAATTTGGTTTTGTGTTGTGTAGCTTTTACAGGTCATCCTCTAGCTCAGATGCATTTCTTTTGTGTGACAAGCTTTGCCTTTTGTATCTGTTCTTTCGAGTACAAAGAGCAGGGAGACAGTCCACTCTCTGCTGACCACTGGGGATCCATCAGCAGCAATCCCACCTTCCAGCACTTGGCTTGCTTCTATGCCCATGTAAATCGAGCGCTCTTCCACACTTCTTAATGCAGGCATCGCGGTAACATAGCAGTTAGTGTAACGCCATTACAACGCCAGTGATGACTGGTTAGGGTTCAATTCCTGCCTCTGCCTGTATGGCTTTGTATATACCCCCTGTGACTGCGCAGATTTCCTCCAGCTGCTCCAGTTTCCTCCCATGTTTCAAAGACATACAGGTTAGGTTTAGTAAGTTGTGGAAATGTTATGTTGGCATGGCAACACTAGCGGGCTGCCCTGCACAATTTGAAGTCAACAATGGGTTTCACTGAATGTTTCGATGTACATGTAACAAGTAGAGCTGAAGCTAAACACTGCCAGCTATTCAGCTTCGACTGCTTTTCAGGCAGTTCGTACCGGGTACTTGCCACTCTCCGGGTGAAAACCATCTCCCCTCGGAATCTCTTCTTCCTCGACCTTAATCCGCGTCCTCTTGTTTTGTCTAACTCTGGCATGGGAAAGGTTTCCCACAGTTAAAATTAATGTAAATTCATTATTAAAGAACAGATGTCTGTTGTTTCTGACGATGACGGGAGAGGTTTTATATTGAAAAAGCCAATGTACTGGGGCAGTTCCACTCTCTTGGCCTCAAAAATCTTGGTCCAATGGTACGAAGAATCGTCACAACTGGAGACTTCCTCAACTGCAGTGGGTAGCGGTGACACCTTCTGCGCTTTGCCATGCCCTTCACTCTCCGCGAAATGTTGCAGCACCGCCTTCTCAGCCGTTGGATCTTGTAGTTGATCTGATGTTCCCACAGTCCGCCGGAACTGGCTTTGCACGCTGGGGAAGGCGTATCCCTGTCTCACCGGGGTTGGAGATTCCCGGCTACCCTCACCTGGTTTAGCCCACCTGTCGAAGCGGAGTACCGGGGTGTGGCCACTGTCACACGCAAACTATTATTTGGAGCCACCGGTGAGTGGGGGTGGCAGGTGGGGACCAAGGTGGATGAGTTGCCCCTGGGTGGAGCAGGACAGGCCCGACAGCAGAGGAGCTACCCCTCCCCGGACACCCCATATACTGTATGTAACCATATTCATTTTCCTGCAGGCACTCACAGCAAAGCACAGAAATACAACATCATCAGTGAAAAACAACACACAAAGACTGACAAGCAACTAGTGTGCAAAAAAAACAATGTGTGCAAATACAAAATAATAATAATAAAGTAGTATTGAGAACATGAGATGTCAAACCCTTGATAGTGAGTCCATAGGTTGTGGAATCAGTTCAGAGTTAATTATGTATCTCTAAAATGGGTGGACATTTTCCTCCAGTTCATACCTCTCATAATTTTATTTATTTCAGTCTTGTCTCTATAAACCTTCTCTGCTCTGGTGAGACCAGGCCCAGAATCTCCGGTCTCTCCTCATAACCAAACCACTGCATCCTTAGCAACATCCTGGCAAAATATGTTCCTTGGTGTGGAGGGCACACACAGCCGTCCTCAGGGAAAGGCCAGCAGCTTCAAGCTCCTGGTTATCGACATCCCAGCAGACTGATGCGATCATGACAAAGGCACACCACTGGCTCTACCTCATTCGGAGTCTGAGGAGATTTGGTATCTCACCAAGGATTCGAGTGAACTTACACAGGTGTGCCGTGGAGAGTGTTCTGACTGGGTGCATCACCACCTGGTATGGGGGTACCAATGCCCAGGATCGAAGGAGGCTGCAGAGGGTTGTAAACTCAGCCACTCCATCATGGACACCACCCTCCCCAACATTGAGGATGTCTTCAAAACTCAGTGACTCAAGAAGGCATCATGCACCAGTAAGGACCCTCACCATCTGGACATGGTTTCTCATTACTACCAGCAGGGAGGAGGTACAGGAGCCTGAAGCTCCATCTCAATGTTTAAGGAACAGCTTCTTCTCCTCCGCCACCAGATTTCTGAACAGTCCATGAACCCATGAAAACTATCTCACTATTCCTCTTTCATACTATTTGTTTAATTTTTTATATGAGATGTAAAGGAGGTACAGTAGTGGAGTGGTTATATGGGATGTAAAGGAGGTACGGTAGTGGAGTGGTTATATGGGATGTAAAGGAGGTACGGTAGTGGAGTGGTTATATGAGATGTAAAGGAGGTACGGTAGTGGAGTGGTTATATGAGATGTAAAGGAGGTACGGTAGTGGAGTGGTTATATGGGATGTAAAGGAGGTACGGTAGTGGAGTGGTTATATGAGATGTAAAGGAGGTACGGTAGTGGAGTGGTTATATGAGATGTAAAGGAGGTACGGTAGTGGAGTGGTTATATGGGATGTAAAGGAGGTACGGTAGTGGAGTGGTTATATGGGATGTAAAGGAGGTACAGTAGTGGAGTGGTTATATGGGATGTAAAGGAGGTACGGTAGTGGAGTGGTTATATGAGATGTAAAGGAGGTACGGTAGTGGAGTGGTTATATGAGATGTAAAGGAGGTACGGTAGTGGAGTGGTTATATGAGATGTAAAGGAGGTACGGTAGTGGAGTGGTTATATGGGATGTAAAGGAGGTACGGTAGTGGAGTGGTTATATGAGATGTAAAGGAGGTACGGTAGTGGAGTGGTTATATGAGATGTAAAGGAGGTACGGTAGTGGAGTGGTTATATGAGATGTAAAGGAGGTACGGTAGTGGAGTGGTTATATGGGATGTAAAGGAGGTACAGTAGTGGAGTGGTTATATGAGATGTAAAGGAGGTACGGTAGTGGAGTGGTTATATGGGATGTAAAGGAGGTACGGTAGTGGAGTGGTTATATGAGATGTAAAGGAGGTACAGTAGTGGAGTGGTTATATGAGATGTAAAGGAGGTACGGTAGTGGAGTGGTTATATGGGATGTAAAGGAGGTACGGTAGTGGAGTGGTTATATGGGATGTAAAGGAGGTACGGTAGTGGAGTGGTTATATGAGATGTAAAGGAGGAACGGTAGTAGAGTGGTTATATGGGATGTAAAGGAGGTACGGTAGTGGAGTGGTTATATGGGATGTAAAGGAAGTACGGTAGTGGAGTGGTTATATGAGATGTAAAGGAGGTACGGTAGTGGAGTGGTTATATGGGATGTAAAGGAGGTACGGTAGTGGAGTGGGTATATGGGATGTAAAGGAGGTACGGTAGTGGAGTGGTTATATGAGATGTAAAGGAGGTACGGTAGTGGAGTGGTTATATGAGATGTAAAGGAGGTACGGTAGTGGAGTGGTTATATGGGATGTAAAGGAGGTACGGTAGTGGAGTGGTTATATGGGATGTAAAGGAGGTACGGTAGTGGAGTGGTTATATGAGATGTAAAGGAGGTACGGTAGTGGAGTGGTTATATGAGATGTAAAGGAGGTACAGTAGTGGAGTGGTTATATGGGATGTAAAGGAGGTACGGTAGTGGAGTGGTTATATGAGATGTAAAGGAGGTACGGTAGTGGAGTGGTTATATGAGATGTAAAGGAGGTACGGTAGTGGAGTGGTTATATGGGATGTAAAGGAGGTACGGTAGTGGAGTGGTTATATGGGATGTAAAGGAGGTACGGTAGTGGAGTGGTTATATGAGATGTAAAGGAGGTACGGTAGTGGAGTGGTTATATGAGATGTAAAGGAGGTACGGTAGTGGAGTGGTTATATGGGATGTAAAGGAGGTACGGTAGTGGAGTGGTTATATGGGATGTAAAGGAGGTACGGTAGTGGAGTGGTTATATGGGATGTAAAGGAGGTACGGTAGTGGAGTGGTTATATGAGATGTAAAGGAGGTACGGTAGTGGAGTGGTTACATGAGATGTAAAGGAGGTACGGTAGTGGAGTGGTTACATGGGATGTAAAGGAGGTACGGTAGTGGAGTGGTTATATGAGATGTAAAGGAGGTACGGTAGTGGAGTGGTTATATGAGATGTAAAGGAGGTACGGTAGTGGAGTGGTTATATGGGATGTAAAGGAGGTACGGTAGTGGAGTGATTATATGGGATGTAAAGGAGGTACGGTAGTGGAGTGGTTATATGAGATGTAAAGGAGGTACGGTAGTGGAGTGGTTATATGGGATGTAAAGGAGGTACGGTAGTGGAGTGGTTATATGGGATGTAAAGGAGGTACGGTAGTGGAGTGGTTATATGGGATGTAAAGGAGGTACGGTAGTGGAGTGGTTATATGAGATGTAAAGGAAGTACGGTAGTGGAGTGGTTACATGAGATGTAAAGGAGGTACGGTAGTGGAGTGGTTATATGAGATGTAAAGGAGGTACGGTAGTGGAGTGGTTACATGAGATGTAAAGGAGGTACGGTAGTGGAGTGGTTACATGAGATGTAATGGAGGTACGGTAGTGGAGTGGTTATATGAGATGTAAAGGAGGTACGGTAGTGGAGTGGTTATATGGGATGTAAAGGAGGTACGGTAGTGGAGTGGTTATATGAGATGTAAAGGAGGTACGGTAGTGGAGTGGTTATATGGGATGTAAAGGAGGTACGGTAGTGGAGTGGTTATATGGGATGTAAAGGAGGTACGGTAGTGGAGTGGTTACATGAGATGTAAAGGAGGTACGGTAGTGGAGTGGTTACATGAGATGTAAAGGAGGTACGGTAGTGGAGTGGTTATATGGGATGTAAAGGAGGTACGGTAGTGGAGTGGTTATATGGGATGTAAAGGAGGTACGGTAGTGGAGTGGTTATATGAGATGTAAAGGAGGTACGGTAGTGGAGTGGTTATATGGGATGTAAAGGAGGTACAGTAGTGGAGTGGTTATATGGGATGTAAAGGAGGTACGGTAGTGGAGTGGTTATATGAGATGTAAAGGAGGTACGGTAGTGGAGTGGTTATATGAGATGTAAAGGAGGTACGGTAGTGGAGTGGTCATATGAGATGTAAAGGAGGTACAGTAGTGGAGTGGTTATATGGGATGTAAAGGAGGTACGGTAGTGGAGTGGTTATATGAGATGTAAAGGAGGTACGGTAGTGGAGTGGTTATATGGGATGTAAAGGAGGTACGGTAGTGGAGTGGTTATATGAGATGTAAAGGAGGTACGGTAGTGGAGTGGTTATATGGGATGTAAAGGAGGTACGGTAGTGGAGTGGTTATCTGGGATGTAAAGGAGGTACGGTAGTGGAGTGGTTATATGGGATGTAAAGGAGGTACGGTAGTGGAGTGGTTATCTGGGATGTAAAGGAGGTACGGTAGTGGAGTGGTTATATGAGATGTAAAGGAGGTACGGTAGTGGAGTGGTTATATGAGATGTAAAGGAGGTACGGTAGTGGAGTGGTTATATGGGATGTAAAGGAGGTACGGTAGTGGAGTGGTTATATGGGATGTAAAGGAGGTACGGTAGTGGAGTGGTTATATGGGATGTAAAGGAGGTACGGTAGTGGAGTGGTTATATGGGATGTAAAGGAGGTACGGTAGTGGAGTGGTTATATGAGATGTAAAGGAGGTACGGTAGTGGAGTGGTTATATGAGATGTAAAGGAGGTACGGTAGTGGAGTGGTTATATGAGATGTAAAGGAGGTACGTTAGTGGAGTGGTTATATGAGATGTAAAGGAGGTACGGTAGTGGAGTGGTTATATGAGATGTAAAGGAGGTACGGTAGTGGAGTGGTTATATGAGATGTAAAGGAGGTACGGTAGTGGAGTGGTTATATGAGATGTAAAGGAGGTACGGTAGTGGAGTGGTTATATGAGATGTAAAGGAGGTACGTTAGTGGAGTGGTTATATGAGATGTAAAGGAGGTACGGTAGTGGAGTGGTTATATGGGATGTAAAGGAGGTACGGTAGTGGAGTGGTTATATGGGATGTAAAGGAGGTACGGTAGTGGAGTGGTTATATGGGATGTAAAGGAGGTACGGTAGTGGAGTGGTTATATGGGATGTAAAGGAGGTACGGTAGTGGAGTGGTTATATGGGATGTAAAGGAGGTACGGTAGTGGAGTGGTTATATGAGATGTAAAGGAGGTACGGTAGTGGAGTGGTTATATGAGATGTAAAGGAGGTACGTTAGTGGAGTGGTTATATGAGATGTAAAGGAGGTACGGTAGTGGAGTGGTTATATGAGATGTAAAGGAGGTACGGTAGTGGAGTGGTTATATGGGATGTAAAGGAGGTACGGTAGTGGAGTGGTTATATGGGATGTAAAGGAGGTACGGTAGTGGAGTGGTTATATGAGATGTAAAGGAGGTACGGTAGTGGAGTGGTTATATGAGATGTAAAGGAGGTACCGGTAGTGGAGTGGTTATATGAGATGTAAAGGAGGTACGGTAGTGGAGTGGTTATATGAGATGTAAAGGAGGTACGGTAGTGGAGTGGTTATATGAGATGTAAAGGAGGTACGGTAGTGGAGTGGTTATATGGGATGTAAAGGAGGTACGGTAGTGGAGTGGTTATATGGGATGTAAAGGAGGTAAGGTAGTGGAGTGGTTATATGGATGTAAAGGAGGTACGGTAGTGGAGTGGTTATATGAGATGTAAAGGAGGTACGGTAGTGGAGTGGTTATATGAGATGTAAAGGAGGTACGGCAGTGGAGTGGTTATATGAGATGTAAAGGAGGTACGGTAGTGGAGTGGTTATCTGGGATGTAAAGGAGGTACGGTAGTGGAGTGGTTATATGAGATGTAAAGGAGGTACGGTAGTGGAGTGGTTATATGGGATGTAAAGGAGGTACGGTAGTGGAGTGGTTATATGAGATGTAAAGGAGGTACGGTAGTGGAGTGGTTATATGGGATGTAAAGGAGGTACGGTAGTGGAGTGGTTATATGAGATGTAAAGGAGGTACGGTAGTGGAGTGGTTATATGGGATGTAAAGGAGGTACGGTAGTGGAGTGGTTATATGAGATGTAAAGGAGGTACGGTAGTGGAGTGGTTATATGAGATGTAAAGGAGGTACGGCAGTGGAGTGGTTATATGAGATGTAAAGGAGGTACGGTAGTGGAGTGGTTATCTGGGATGTAAAGGAGGTACGGTAGTGGAGTGGTTATATGAGATGTAAAGGAGGTACGGTAGTGGAGTGGTTATATGGGATGTAAAGGAGGTACGGTAGTGGAGTGGTTATATGAGATTGTAAAGGAGGTACGGTAGTGGAGTGGTTATCTGGGATGTAAAGGAGGTACGGTAGTGGAGTGGTTATATGAGATGTAAAGGAGGTACGGTAGTGGAGTGGTTATATGGGATGTAAAGGAGGTACGGTAGTGGAGTGGTTATATGAGATGTAAAGGAGGTACGGTAGTGGAGTGGTTACATGGGATGTAAAGGAGGTACGGTAGTGGAGTGGTTATATGGGATGTAAAGGAGGTACGGTAGTGGAGTGGTTATATGAGATGTAAAGGAGGTACGGTAGTGGAGTGGTTTATATGGGAGTAAAGGAGGTACGGTATTGGAGTGGTTATATGGGATGTAAAGGAGGTACGGTAGTGGAGTGGTTATATGGGATGTAAAGGAGGTACGGTAGTGGAGTGGTTATATGAGATGTAAAGGAGGTACGGTAGTGGAGTGGTTATATGGGATGTAAAGGAGGTACGGTAGTGGAGTGGTTATATGAGATGTAAAGGAGGTACGGTAGTGGAGTGGTTATATGGGATGTAAAGAGGTACGGTAGTGGAGTGGTTATATGGGATGTAAAGGAGGTACGGTAGTGGAGTGGTTATATGAGATGTAAAGGAGAGGAACGGTAGTGGAGTGGTTATATGAGATGTAAAGGAGGTACGGTAGTGGAGTGGTTATATGAGATGTAAAGGAGGTACGGTAGTGGAGTGGTTATATGGGATGTAAAGGAGGTACGGTAGTGGAGTGGTTATATGAGATGTAAAGGAGGTACGGTAGTGGAGTGGTTATATGGGATGTAAAGGAGGTACGGTAGTGGAGTGGTTATATGGGATGTAAAGGAGGTACGGTAGTGGAGTGGTTATATGAGATGTAAAGGAGGTACGGTAGTGGAGTGGTTATATGGGATGTCAAGGAGGTACGGTAGTGGCGTGGTTATATGGGATGTAAAGGAGGTACGGTAGTGGAGTCGGTTATATGGGATGTAAAGGAGGTACGGTAGTGGAGTGGTTATATGGGATGTAAAGGAGGTACGGTAGTGGAGTGGTTATATGGGATGTAAAGGAGGGTACGGTAGTGGAGTGGTTATATGGGATGTAAAGGAGGTACGGTAGTGGAGTGGTTACATGAGATGTAAAGGAGGTACGGTAGTGGAGTGGTTATATGAGATGTAAAGGAGGTACGGTAGTGGAGTGGTTATATGAGATGTAAAGGAGGTACGGTAGTGGATGTGGTTATATGAGATGTAAAGGAGGTACGGTAGTGGAGTGGTTATATGAGATGTAAAGGAGGTACGGTAGTGGAGTGGTTATATGGGATGTAAAGGAGGTACGGTAGTGGAGTGGTTATATGAGATGTAAAGGAGGTACGGTAGTGGAGTGGTTATATGGGAGTGTAAAGGAGTACGGTAGCTGAGTGGTTAATGAGATGTAAAGGAGAACGGTAGTGGAGTGGTTATATGAGATGTAAAGGAGGGTACGGTAGTGGAGTGGTTATATGAGATGTAAAGGAGGTACGGTAGTGGAGTGGTTATATGGGATGTAAGGAGGTACGGTACGTGGAGTGGTTATATGAGATGTAAAGGAGAGTACGGTAGTGGAGTGGTTATATGGATGTAAAGGAGGTACGGTAGTGGAGTGGTTATATGGGATGTAAAGGAGGTACGGTAGTGGAGTGGTTATATGGAGATGTAAAGGAGGAACGGTAGTGGAAGTGGTTATATGAGATGTAAAGGAGGTACGGTAGTGGAGTGGTTATATGGGATGTAAAGGAGGTACGGTAGTGGAGTGGTTATATGGGATGTAAAGGAGGTACGGTAGTGGAGTGGTTATATGGGATGTAAAGGAAGGTACGGTAGTGGAGTGGTTATATGGGATGTAAAGGAGGTACGGTAGAGTGGAGTGGTTATATGGGATGTAAAGGAGGTACGGTAGTGGAGTGGTTATATGGGATGTAAAGGAGGTACGCGTAGTGGAGTGGTTACATGAGATGTAAAGGAGGTACGGTAGTGGAGTGGTTACTATGAGATGTAAAGGAGGTACGGTAGTGGAGTGGTTATATGGGATGTAAAGGAGGTACGGTAGTGGAGTGGTTATATGAGATGTAAAGGATGGTACGGTAGTGGAGTGGTTATATGGGATGTAAAGGAGGTACGGTTAGTGGAGTGGTTATATGAGATGTAAAGGAGGTACGGTAGTGGAGTGGTTATATGAGATGTAAAGGAGGTACTGGTAGTGGAGTGGTTATATGTGAGATGTAAGGAGTACGTAGTGGAGTGGTTATATGGGATGTAAAGGAGGTACGGTAGTGGAGTGGTTATATGGATGTAAAGAGGTACGGTAGTGGAGTGGTTATATGGGATGTAAAGGAGGTACGGTAGTGGAGTGGTTATATGGGAATGTAAAGGAGGTACGGTAGTGGAGTGGTTATATGAGATGTAAAGGAGGTACGGTAGTGGAGTGGTTATATGGGATGTAAAGGAGGGTAATACGGTAGTGGAGTGGCTATATGGGATGTAAAGGAGGTACGGTAGTGGAGTGGTTATATGAGATGTAAAAAGAGGTACGGTAGTGGAGTGGTTATATGGATGTAAGGATGTACGTAGTGGAGTGGTTATATGGGATGTAAAGGATGTACGGTAGTGGAGTGGTTATATGAGATGTAAAGGAGGTACGGTAGTGGAGTGGTTATATGAGAGTAAAGGAGGTACGGTAGTGGAGTGGTTCTATGAGATGTAAAGGAGGTACGGTAGTGGAGTGGTTATATGGGATGTAAAGGAGGTACGGTAGTGGAGTGGTTATATGGGATGTAAAGGAGGTTACGGTAGTGGAGTGGTTATATGGGATGTAAAGGAGGTACGGTAGTGGAGTGGTTATATGAGATGTAAAGGAGGTACGGTAGTGGAGTGGTTATATGAGATGTAAAGGAGGTACGGTAGTGGAGTGGTTATATGGGATGTAAAGGAAGGTACGGTAGTGGAGTGGTTATATGGGATGTAAAGGAGGTACGGTAGTGGAGTGGTTATATGAGATGTAAAGGACGTACGGTAGTGGAGTGGTTATATGGGATGTAAAGGAGGTACGGTAGTGGAGTGGTTATATGGGATGTAAAGGAGGTACGGTAGTGGAGTGGTTATATGGGATGTAAAGGAGGTACGGTAGTGGAGTGGTTATATGAGATGTAAAGAGGTACGGTAGTGGAGTGGTTATATGAGATGTAAAGGAGGTACGGTAGTGGAGTGGTTATATGGGATGTAAAGGAGGTACGGTAGTGGAGTGGTTATATGGGATGTAAAGGAGGTACGGTAGTGGAGTGGTTATATGGGATGTAAAGGAGGTACGGTAGTGGAGTGGTTATATGAGATGTAAAGGAGGTACGGTAGTGGAGTGGTTATATGAGATGTAAAGGAGGTACGGTAGTGGAGTGGTTATATGAGATGTAAAGGAGGTACGGTAGTGGAGTGGTTATATGAGCATGTAAAGAGGTACGTTAGTGGAGTTGGTTATATGAGATGTAAAGGAGGTACGGTAGTGGAGTGGTTATATGGGATGTAAAGGAGGTACGGTAGTGGAGTGGTTATATGGGATGTAAAGGAGGTACGGTAGTGGAGTGGTTATATGGGATGTAAAGGAGGTACGGTAGTGGAGTGGTACTATGGGATGTAAAGGAGGTACGGTAGTGGAGTGGTTAATATGGGATGTAAAGGAGGTACGGTAGTGGAGTGGTTATATGATGATGGTAAAGGAGGTACGGTAGTGGAGTGGTTATATGAGATGTAAAGGAGGTACGTTAGTGGAGTGGTTATATGAGATGTAAGGAGGTACGGTAGTGGAGTGGTTATATGAGATGTAAAGGAGGTACGGTAGTGGAGTGGTTATTTGAGATGTAAAGGAGGTACGGTAGTGGATTGGTTATATGGATGTAAAGGAGGTACGGTAGTGAGTGGTTATATGGATGTAAAGGAGGTACGGTAGTGGAGTGGTTATATGAGATGTAATGGAGGTACGGTAGTGGAGTGGTTATATGAGATGTAAAGGAGGTACGGTAGTGGAGTAGTTATATGAGATGTAAAGGAGGGTACGGTAGTGGAGTGGTTATATGAGATGTAAAGGAGGTACGGTAGTGGAGTGGTTATATGGGATGTAAAGGAGGTACGGTAGTGGAGTGGTTATATGGGATGTAAAGGAGGTACGGTAGTGGAGAGTGGTTAATGAGATGTAAAGGAGGTACGGTAGTGGAGTGGTTATATGAGATGTAAAGGAGGTACAGTAGTGGAGTGGTTATATGGGATGTAAAGGAGGTACGGTAGTGGAGTCGGTTATATGGGAATGTAAAGGAGGTACGGTAGTGGAGTGGTTATATGGGATGTAAAGGAGGTACGGTAGTGGAGTGGTTATATGAGATGTAAAGGAGGTACGGTAGTGGAGTGGTTATATGGGATGTAAAGGAGGTACGGTAGTGGAGTGGTTATATGAGATGTAAAGGAGGTACGGTAGTGGATGTGGTTATATGAGTTGTAAAGGAGGTACGGTATTGGAGTGGTTATATGGGATGTAAAGGAGGTACGGTAGTGGAGTGGTTATATGGGATGTAAAGGAGGTACGGTAGTGGAGTGGTTATATGAGATGTAAAGGAGGTACGGTAGTGGAGTGGTTATATGAGATGTAAAGGAGGTACGGTAGTGGAGTGGTTATATGGGATGTAAAGGAGGTACGGTAGTGGAGTGGTTATATGAGATGTAAAGGAGGTACGGTACGTGGAGTGGTTATATGGGATGTAAAGGAGGTACGGTAGTGGAGTGGTTATATGGGATGTAAAGGAGGTACGGTAGTGGATGTGGTCTATATGAGTTGTAAAGGAGGTACGGTAGTGAGTGGTTATATGGGATGTAAAGAGGTACGGTAGTGGAGTGGTTATATGAGTTGTAAAGGAGGTACGGTAGTGGAGTGGTTATATGGATGTAAAGGAGGTACGGTAGTGGAGTGGTTATATGGATTGTAAAGGAGGTACGGTAGTGGAGTGGTTATATGGGATGTAAAGGAGGTACGGTAGTGGAGTGGTTATATGAGATGTAAGGAGGTACGGTAGTGGAGTGGTTATATGAGATGTAAAGGAGGTACGGTAGTGGAGTGGTTATATGGGATGTAAAGGAGGTACGGTAGTGGAGTGGTTATATGAGATGTAAGGAGGTACGGTAGTGGAGTGGTTATATGGGATGTAAAGGAGGTACGGTAGTGGAGTGGTTATATGGGATGTAAAGGAGGTACGGTAGTGGAGTGGTTATATGAGATGTAAAGGAGGTACGGTAGTGGAGTGGTTATATGAGATGTAAAGGAGGTACGGTAGTGGAGTGGTTATATGGATGTAAAGGAGGTACGGTAGTGGAGTGGTTATATGAGATGTAAAGGAGGTACGGTAGTGGAGTGGTTATATGGGATGTAAAGGAGGTACGGTAGTGGAGTGGTTATATGGGATGTAAAGGAGGTACGGTAGTGGAGTGGTTATATGAGATGTAAAGGAGGTACGGTAGTGGAGTGGTTATATGAGATGTAAAGGAGGTACGGTAGTGGAGTGGTTATATGGGATGTAAAGGAGGTACGGTAGTGGAGTGGTTATATGAGATGTAAAGGAGGTACGGTAGTGGAGTGGTTATATGGGATGTAAAGGAGGTACGGTAGTGGAGTGGTTATATGAGATGTAAAGGAGGTACGTTAGTGGAGTGGTTATATGGGATGTAAAGGAGGTACGGTAGTGGAGTGGTTATATGGGATGTAAAGGAGGTACGGTAGTGGAGTGGTTATATGAGATGTAAAGGAGGTACGGTAGTGGAGTGGTTATATGAGATGTAAAGGAGGTACGGTAGTGGAGTGGTTATATGGGATGTAAAGGAGGTACGGTAGTGGAGTGGTTATATGAGATGTAAAGGAGGTACGGTAGTGGAGTGGTTATATGAGATGTAAAGGAGGTACGGTTAGTGGAGTGGTTATATGGGATGTAAAGGATGTCCGGTAGTGGAAGTGGTTATATGGGATGTAAAGGAGGTACGGTAGTGGAGTGGTTATATGAGATGTAAAGGAGGTACGGTAGTGAGTGGTTATATGGGATGTAAGGAGGTACGGTAGTGGAGTGGTATATGAGATGTAAAGGAGGTACGGTAGTGGAGTAGTGGTTATATGGGATGTAAAGGAGGTACGGTAGTGGAGTGGTTATATGGGATGTAAAGGAGGTACGGTAGTGGAGTGGTTATATGGGATGTAAAGGAGGTACGGTAGTGGAGTGGTTATATGAGATGTAAGGAGGTACGGTAGTGGAGTGGTTATATGAGATGTAAAGGAGGTACGGTAGTGGAGTGGTTATATGAGATGTAAAGGAGGTACGGTAGGGAGTGGTTATATGAGATGTAAAGAGGGTACGGTAGTGGAGTGGTTATATCGGATGTAAAGGAGGTACGGTAGTGGAGTGGTTATATGGGATGTAAAGGAGGTACGGTAGTGGAGTGGTTATATGGGATGTAAAGGAGGTACGGTAGTGGAGTGGTAATATGGGATGTAAGGGAGGTACGGTAGTGGAGTGGTTATATGGGATGTAAAGGAGGTACGGTAGTGGAGTGGTTATATGAGATGTAAAGGAGGTACGGTAGTGGAGTGGTTATATGAGATGTAAAGGAGGTACGGTAGTGGAGTGGTTATATGGGATGTAAAGGAGGTACGGTAGTGGAGTGGTTATATGGGATGTAAAGGAGGTACGGTAGTGGAGTGGTTATATGGGATGTAAAGGAGGTATGGTAGTGGAGTGGTTATATGGGATGTAAAGGAGGTACGGTAGTGGAGTGGTTATATGAGATGTAAAGGAGGTACGGTAGTGGAGTGGTTATATGGGATGTAACGGAGGTACGGTAGTGGAGTGGTTATATGGGATGTAACGGAGGTACGGTAGTGGAGTGGTTATATGGGATGTAAAGGAGGTACGGTAGTGAGTGGTTATATGGGATGTAAAGGAGGTACGGTAGTGGAGTGGTTATATGAGATGTAAAGGAGGTACGGTAGTGGAGTGGTTATATGAGATGTAAAGGAGGTACGGTAGTGGAGTGGTTATATGAGATGTAAAGGAGGTACGGTAGTGGAGTGGTTATATGGGATGTAAAGGAGGTACGGTAGTGGATCGTGGTTATATGGGATGTAAGGAGGTACGGTAGTGGGGTGGTTATATGGGAATGATAAGGAGGTACGGTAGTGGAGTGGTTATATGGGATGTAAAGGAGGTACGGTAGTGGAGTGGTTATATGGGATGTAAAGGAGGTACGGTAGTGGAGTGGTTATATGGGATGTAAAGGAGGTACTGGTAGTGGAGTGGTTATATGGGATGTAAGGAGGTATGGTAGTGGAGTGGTTATGTGAGATGTAAAGGAGGTACGGTAGTGGATGTGGTTATTTTTGTGATGTAAAGGAGGTACGGTAGTGGAGTGGTTTTATGGGATGTAAAGGAGGTACGGTAGTGGAGTGGTTATATGGGATGTAAAGGAGGTACGGTAGTGGAGTGGTTATATGAGATGTAAGGAGGTACGGTAGTGGAGTGGTTATATGAGATGTAAAGGAGGTACGGTAGTGGAGTGGTTATATGAGATGTAAAGGAGGTACGGTAGTGGAATGGTTATATGGGATGTAAAGGAGGTACGGTAGTGAGTGTTATATGATATGTAAAGGAGGTACGGTAGTGGAGTGGTTATATGGATGTAAAGGAGGTACGGTAGTGGAGTGGTTATATGGGATGTAAAGGAGGGTACGGTAGTGGATGCTGGTTATATGAGATGTAAAGGAGGTACGGTAGTGGAGTGGTTATATGAGATGTAAAGGAGGTACGGTAGTGGAGTGGTTATATGGATGTAAAGGAGGTACAGTAGTGGAGTGGTTATATGAGATGTAAAGGAGGTACGGTAGTGGAGTGGTTATATGAGATGTAAGGAGGTACGTAGTGGAGTGGTTATATGGGATGTAAAGGAGGTACGGTAGTGAGTGGTTATATGAGATGTAAAGGAGGTACGGTGTGGAGTGGTTATATGGGATGTAAAGGAGGTACGGTAGTGGAGTGGTTATATGAGATGGTAAAGGAGGTACGGTAGTGGAGTGGTTATATGAGATGTAAAGGAGGTACGGTAGTGGAGTGGTTATATGGGATGTAAAGGAGGTACGGTAGTGGAGTGGTTATATGAGATGTAAAGGAGGTACGGTAGTGGAGTGGTTATATGAGATGTAAAGGAGGTACGGTAGTGGAGTGGTTATATGGGATGTAAGGAGGTACGGTAGTGGAGTGGTTATATGAGATGTAAAGGAGGTACGGTAGTGGAGTGGTTATATGAGATGTAAAGGAGGTACGGTAGTGGAATGGTTATATGGGATGTAAAGGAGGTACGGTAGTGGAGTGGTTATATGAGATGTAAAGGAGGTACGGTAGTGGAGTGGTTATATGGGATGTAAAGGAGGTACGGTAGTGGAGTGGTTATATGAGATGTAAAGGAGGTACGGTAGTGGAGTGGTTCTATGGGATGTAAAGGAGGTCGGTAGTGGAGTGGTTATATGGGATGTAAAGGAGGTACGCGTAGTGGAGTGGTTATATGGGATGTAAAGGAGGTACGGTAGTGGAGTGGTTATATGGGATGTAAAGGAGGTACGGTAGTGGAGTGGTTATATGAGATGTAAGGAGGTACGGTAGTGGAATGGTTATATGGGATGTAAAGGAGGTACGGTAGTGGAGTGGTTATATGAGATGTAAAGGAGGTACGGTAGTGGAGTGGTTATATGGGATGTAAAGGAGGTACGGTAGTGGAGTGGTTATATGGGATGTAAAGGAGGTACGGTAGTGGAGTGGTTATATGGGATGTAAAGGAGGTACGGTAGTGGAGTGGTTATATGAGATGTAAAGGAGGTACGGTAGTGGAGTGGTTATATGGGATGTAAAGGAGTACGGTAGTGGAGTGGTTTATGGATGTAAAGGAGGTACAGTAGTGAGTGGTTATATGGGATGTAAAGGAGGTACGGTAGTGGAGTGGTTATATGAGATGTAAAGGAGGTACGGTAGTGGAGTGGTATATGGGATGTAAAGGAGGTACGTTGGTAGTGAAGTGGTTATATGGGATGTAAAGGAGGTACGGTAGTGGAGGGTATATGGGATGTAAAGGAGGTACGGTAGTGGGAGTGGTTATATGGGATGTGTAAAGGAGGTACGGTAGTGGAGTGGTTATATGGGATGTAAAGGAGGTACGGTAGTGGAGTGGTTATATGGGATGTAAAGGAGGTATGGTAGTGGAGTGGTATATGGAGATGTAAGGAGGTACGGTAGTGGATGTGGTTATATGAGATGTAAAGGAGGTACGGTAGTGGAGTGGTTATATGAGATGTAAAGGAGGTACGGTAGTGGAGTGGTTAACATGATGCTATTGAAGTGCCAGCAGTAAGATCGAGGTTTGATTCCTCCCGCTGTTTGTACGTTCTCCGCACGACTGCGTGGAGTTCTTCTGGTGCGCCGGCCGGTTTCCTCCCGCGTTCCATGATGTACGGATTAGGGTTGATGAGGTGCGGGCCTACTCTGCTGGTGGCGGAGGAGTGGCAAGTGTTGCGAGCTGCCCAGCATGACCCTCACTGATTTGATTTGATGCAAGTGACCCATTTCAGGATCAGAATCAGAATCAGGTTTGTTATCACCGGCATGTGACGTGAAATTTGTTAACCTAGCAGCAGCAGTTCAATGCAATACGGAATATAGAAGAAAAAAAATATTAATACGTAAATGTGTTTCACTTTGGTTCAATGTACATGACAAACAAACTAATCTAAGATAATCTTAGTTATTATTTCATTACTTGCACTGTCCTGCTTCCACAAAGCTGCATATTTCATGATATAGATAGATAGATAGATACTTTATTCATCCCCATGGGGAAATTCAACATTTTTTCCAATGTCCCATACACTTATTGTAGCAAAACTAATTACATACAATACTTAACTCAGTAAAAATATGATATGCATTTAAAATCACCCTCTCAAAAAGCATTAATAATAGCTTTTAAAAAGTTCTTAAGTAGTTTACTTAAATACATTGAGTCCTAACCCCGGCACTTTAACATATCTTACTCCTGGCGGTTGAATTGTAAAGCCAAATGGCATTGGGGAGTATTGATCTCTTCATCCTGTCTGAGGAGCGTTGCATTGATAGCAACCTGTCGCTGAAACTGCTTCTCTGTCTCTGGATGGTGCTATGTAGAGGATGTTCAGGGTTTTCCATAATTGACCATAGCCTACTCAGCGCCCTTCGCTCTGCTACCTATGTTATACTCTCCAGTACTTTGCCCACGACAGAGTCCACCTTCCTTACCAGCTTATTAAGACGTGAGGCGTCCCTCTTCTTAATGCTGCCTCCCCAACACGCCACCACAAAGAAGAGGGCGCTCTCCACAACTGACCTATAGAACATCTTCAGCATCTCACTACAAACATTGAATGACGCCAACCTTCTAAGGAAGTACAGTCGACTCTGTGCCTTCCTGCACAAGGCATCTGTGTTGGCAGTCCAGTCTAGCTTCTCGTCTAACTGTACTCCCAGATACTTGTAGGTCTTAACCTGCTCCACACATTCTCCATTAATGATCACTGGCTCCATATGAGGCCTAGATCTCCTAAAGTCCACCACCATCTCCTTGGTCTTGGTGATATTGAGACGCAGGTAGTTTGAGTTGCACCATATCACAAAGTCCTGTATCAGTTTCCTATACTCTTCCTCCTGTCCATTTCTGACACACCCCACTATGGCCGTGTCATCAGCGAACTTCTGCACATGGCAGGACTCCGAGTTATATCGGAAGTCTGATCTGTACAGGGTGAACAGGACCGGAGAGAGCACGGTCCCCTGCGGCGCTCCTGTGCTGCTGACCACCGTGTCAGACCTACAGTCTCCCAACCGCACATACTGAGGTCTATCTGTCAAGTATACTCAATATACACTCAGTGACCACTTCATTATCTTTCTCATGGTCTCCTGTTGCTGAAGCCCATCCGCTTTCCAATGAAAGGCCTCGGCCTGAAACGTCGACTGTTTATTCATTTCCATAGATGCTGCCTGACCTGCTGAGATCCCCCAGCAATTGGTGTCTGTTGCATCAAGATTCGATGTGTGTTCAGAGATGCTCTTATGCACACCACTGTTGTAACACGTGTTTATTTGAGTTACTGTCAGCCTGAACCAGTCTATCCAATCTTCTCTGACCTCTCTCATTAACGAGGTGTTTTCACCCTCAGAACTGCCACTCACTGGATGTTTTTTTTGTTTTCCACACCATTCTTTGAAAACTCTAGAGACTGTTGTGTGTGAAATTCCCAGGAGATCAGCAGTTTCTGAGACATTCAAACCACCCTGTCTGGATCAACAATTATTCCATAGTCAAAGTCACTTCGATCACATTTCTTCCCCATTCTGATGTTTGGTCTGATCACCAACTGAACCTCTTGACCATGTCTGCGTGCTTTTATGTACTGAGTTGCTGCCACATGATTGGCTGATTAGATATTTGCTTTAATGAGCAGGTGTAGAGGTGTACCTAATAAAGTGGCCAATGATTGTGCGTCAGTAATATTAAAAATGATTCTGATCGAGTATTTATTGTCATCTGCAGTACTGTGGAAAAGACTTAGTTACCCGTTGTGCTGCTGACCTTAGCACAGTACTGTATTTGTCCACATGGAGCAGAGAACGAGTGGTGGCAGGAGCAAAGGATGTTGGGAATGGCGAGGGAGGGGTGTGGGCCGAGTGGCAGAGAAGGATTGCCAGGGGTGCAGACATACCCATCCCTGAGATACCAGGCAAGGTCATTTGATTCCATTCAATTAATTTATTGATCATTACAGAAAGTCTTTGGTGCTTCCCACTCCCTCCCCTTTCCCTTCCGCTTTTCCCAACCAAAATTCCCATCTCCCTACCCCCTTCCCACTCTCAGTCCACAACAGAGACCCATATCAGAATCAGGTTCATCTTCACTCACAAATGTCATGGAATTTGTTTCTTTTTGTGGCAGCAGTACAGTGCAATACGTAAAACGACTACAGTACTGTGCAAAGGTCTTGGGCAGCCTAACTATATATATGTGCCTAATACTTTTGCACAGTACTGGAATTTGGCAATGCAAGGCAGAACTAGAAAACACTAGGATTAGGACTTTCAGGTGGGCTCCTATGTGCAGTTTCAATTTCCTCCCCATGCACATTCAGCTAAATTAGTCAGCCTTTCTGTCGCCTCTAGGAAAGGTGCAGCCTTTGCTGGGGAGCCCAACCCCAGAGTGGCCTGTGCAGTCCCTCGCCCACCTCCCGACCTGAAGAACCTGAAACTGTCCGAGAAGCGCAAAGAGGAGCGTCCGGCGCCCAGTTCTGCGAGTGCCCGTCCTCTGCCGGTCCCTCCGAGGGACAGGCCGGCCGGCTGCTTGGCGTCGGCTGAGAACCCGGCTCCGGTGGAACTGCTCCCAGCCAATCGATGTCTTAGCCAGCGAAAGGAGCAGCAACTCGATATATGTGACTCCAGCCCAGATGCAGAGAAGAGCATAAACAGTCAATCGGTTGAAAGGGAATTGGAGCTTCATCTTTACATCTTCTCCATGTCTTCTCTCATATTTCTCCATTTAAAAAGTGCGTGGAACAATTTTATGATAGTAAGTAAAAGTGAGGGTCGCTTGTGGTTTCTCATCAGTGCCTTGTGGCCACTGCTGCCTTGCCTTCATTCCTGGACATCTGCCCTCACCCCATATCCCCACAGCCATAACGTTCCCCTTCTCCTTACCTACCACCCCGAGAGCTTCTGCATCCAGAACATCATTCAGCCATCTTCAATGGAATCCTACCACTAGACGCATCTTTCCCTCCTTCCCCCACTCTCTGCTTTCCACAGGGATCGCTCCCTACGCGACTCCCTTGTCCCTCCCCACTGATCTCCCTCCAGGTACTTACCCTTGCAAGTGGAACAGGTGCTACACCTGCCCCTACACCTCCTCCCTCACTACCATTCGGAGCCCCAAACAGTCCTTCCAGGTGAGGCGACACTTCACCTGTGAGTCTTAGAGTCACTGAGGTACTCCCAGAGCGGCCTCCTCTATGTCAGTGAGATCTGACGTCGATTGGAGACCCCTTTGTCAATCACCTTCGTTCCATCTGCCACAAAAGGCCAACTTTCCTGGTAGCCACGCATTTTAATTACATTTATCTTTCCTGTTCCAACCTGTTGGTCCATGGCCTCTTCTACTGCCAAGGTGAGGCCACTCGAGCTGGATGAGCATCATCTCATACTCCGTATGGGTAGCCTCCAATTTGACAGCATGAAAATCGATTTCTCTAGCTTCCCTTCCCCTTCTCTCTTTTTCCATTCCCCATTCTGGCTTCCCACTCGCCTCTTCTCCTACTTGCCTGTCACCTCCCTCTGGTTCCCCTCATTCTCCCATGGTCCATTGTCCTCTCCTGTCAGATTCCTTCTTCTCCAGCCCTTGACCTTTCCTGCCCACCTAGCTTCACCTATCACCTTCCAGATAGCCTCCTTCCCCTCCCCCACCTTTTAGTTCTGGCATCTTCCCCCTTCCTTTCCAGTCCTGTTGTAGGGTTTTGATTCAAAACGTCAGCTGTTTATTCCTCTCCGTTGATGCTGCCTGACCTGTGTTTTGTGTGTCCCGCTGTTCATGCCGTTTCTCCCGTGTTCTCTGCAGCAGTCGACGCTGATGCAGGACCCGGCCTACGCCCAAGTAAGCGCTTCTGCATCTCCCGCGCGAGGTCCCAAGGCACACAGGTAAGTCGATCCCACAAACCTCACTCCTTGGCATCTGAACAGACATTTAAATAAACAATTCTGATGGTTGGGGATGGCGTTCGAGCCCACTGGAGACCCCCCTTACCCCACTGAGTTCGTTATTGTAAAATCAGAATCAGGATTATTATCTCAGGCTGGTTGTGAAATGTTTTGTTTTGTGACAGCAGTGCAGTACAATTTGTAAAAATTACAATAACAATATATAAATAATAAATAGTGCAAAAAGCAAACAAATTAGTGAGGTGGTGTTCATGGACCATTCAGAAATCTGGTGGGGGGGAGGAAGCTGTTCCTAAAGCATTTGGTGTGGGTCTTTAAGCTCCTGTACCTCCTCCCTGATGGTAGCAATGAAAGGGGGCATGTCCAGGGTGGTGAGAGTCCTTAAGATGCCACCTTCCTGAGGCATCACCTATTGAAATGTCCTCGATGGTAGGGAGGGTTGTGCCCATGATGGAGCTGGCTGTTTACAATTCTCTGCAGCTTTTTCCGCTCTGGTGCAGTGGAGCCTCCAAACCAGACACTGATGCTCTCTGTGAAACAGCTGTAGAAATTGTCACTAGAGTCTTTGGTGGTAAGCCAAATTTCCTCAAACTCCTAATGAAATATAGTGACTGGTGTGCTTTTTAAAAACAATTTCTATTACAATGCATTAACATTAAATGGTCCTGTTTGGTGTATGTCAGTATTGAAAGCTTTCTGTATGACGAGGTGGTCTGTGTTGTGTCAGTTCAGAGGGGATTAATAAACTCTTCAATCAACTGAGCTCAGAACTGCTTTACGGAAGCGGCACGTTGGAGAGGACCTGCTCCCTGTTGCAGGAGCTGAAAGCCACCGCCCTCAGGAGCTTCACCATCAAAAAACTCTTCTGGAAAGTAAGTATCCTCCAGGGCACATGTCTGTCTTTTGACAAGGTTTGAAGAACTCAGGCAATTTTGTTTTAAAGATTTTATTTATTTGACTGGGTGGTGGGATGGAGATGCATCACTACCAAAGGAAGTGTAAGGTGCTCCTTCCCTCCGCTAGCCAGCAGGGCTCACCTGCTTAACTACCCCCCACTCCACCCCGATCAGGGTCATATGAAGCCACGGGAGCAGGTGGTGGATGGACAGCTGGTACACATCACAAGTCCTGGTTGTGCGACCACTGACTGGAGGCAGACGATCTCTGAAGAGTATTGATGTTCTGAAGACCCTGACCTAGAGCTACGCTCAAACTTTGCTTCTTTGCGGTGATGGGACCTGCTTCCAGGGCTCACCGACCGGCCCGCTTCTCCATATCCCAACGACGCAGCCTAGAAGATGAGCGTGCCTTCGGGGTTCCGAGGCCTTGAGGCCTTTGGGACGAGCCGATTCTGTACCGGTGCCACTGACTGAAGCACTGTGGGAGAAAACAGAATATCAGGAACAGTAATCAGCTGCCAGCGCTCTGTACTCAGATCGTGTCTCTCGTTGGCGGAGGAGCGTTTGTTGCTGAATTTTGAGCTGGAGAACTGTGGGGGGACGCAGCAGGCTTTAACACCGTTGATTAGTGAGTGTTAGTTTCCCCTATTGCTGTGAGACACTCTCTATGCCTTTATTAGGGAGAGATCGAGCCTGTGGTACGTTAAATTGTTGGGTGAATGATTAGTTTTTGTTGTACTGCAGACTGGTCTTTCTTGGGGGCTTTGCTGTTGCTTGCTTGGTGGGTGGATGGAGGGTGCTGATGTCTTTTGCTGAAATGAGTGGACGGGGAGGGGAGAGGGTCGTTGCTCCACTGCTGCATGTGTGCGGGAGGGGAGAAGGGGGTTTTGGTTCTAACAGTTTTACTTCCACTCATTCTTTGGGGCGCTCTTCTATTTTCATGGACGTCTATGAAGAACAAGAATTTCAGGTTGTATATTGTATGCATTCTTTGATATTAAATGGAACTATTGAACTATTACACTATTAAATTAATTAAAGGCTGGGGTCACCTGTTTTGTAAAGACACTACCCAGAAGGTGGCAATGGTAAATCACTTCTGTAGAAACATTTGCCAGGAACAATCATGGTCAGTTGCTCAAATCGTATGACACAGTACATGAGGATGATGATGATTGATTTGTCTTTACAATCTCCCTGTTAGTTGATGTCTTGCACAGTAAAGCTTGCCTTTAGCTAGTCCTTCTCAAGATGTTATAGTGACCACATTTCAAGAAGTGCTAAATAGGTTTTAGTATAATCAAGTTGTGCTGTGGTTACAAAGTCTAGAGTAATACAGCATAGAAACAGACCTTTTGGCCCATCTAGACTGTGCCAAACCATTAATCCACACCTGGACCATTGCCCTCCAAACCCTCCCAATCATCTACTTATCCAAACTTCATAGGGTACACAGTAAACCTTTCTTCATAAGAATTATTGGCAGTTGTTTATTATTATTGGATGTGCTGAGGTACAATCAAAAGCATTTGTTTCTGCGCTATCCAGATAGATAATTCAAGATGTAAGCACATTGAGTCACAAACGGCCAGGCAGTAACAGAATGCAGAGTAGAGTGTAACAGTTACAGGGCTGGTTGACAGAGAACAAGGTCCGTGATTAAATAGATTGAGTTCATCCTTATTGTACGAGAGTTTCGTTCAAGAATCTTATAACAACCCCAGAAGCTGTACTCGTCCTTGTTAGCCATTACATGCTGTTGAGGTTTGGTTATCTGTCTGATGGGGGGGGGGGGGGGTGGAGAACATGGAATGGCCAGAGTGGGAGTTGTTTCTGATTATGTTGGCTGCTTTATTGAGGCAGTAGATTGAGTCAGTGGGGTGGGGGGGGGCTGGTTTCAATGATAAACATTATATGGTGTGTCTACAAGCTGAGGGTGAGGGTGATCGGTGACCCTCAGCTTGTAGACGCATCTTAGAACGCATGTTTTAGTCTCGGCAGGTCCGTTTGTTGCTTTCACGTTGTACGTTGCCCAGGGTGAATCGTTACTAACGTTGCTCAGTATAAACCTTTATTCCGTTGTCATTCTCACTCTGCACATACATAGCAGAGGGGTGTGGGCGGGGGGGGGGGGTAGTTTTCAACACTTCAGGTCGAAACACTGCGTCCCGATGTTTATAAGAGGTCTGGATTGGAAAATTGTGTTTGTTTATGTGGAAAATGTGGGGTCAGTTATCAGCTCCTGCATTGGTCTGGTGGACTCTGTGGGTTTTTGGTAAAAGATTCCACAGTTCTAAGCTAACAGACTAGATAAAATTCCTGTTCCTACTTGTAAAATGGGAGAAACTCACTGTCTATAATTACAGGTGTGCTCGCAAAGTATCTGATTTCAAGTAGAGATGTGCGGTTGGCAGATTGTTAGTTGCAAGTAGCAGTTTTTCTCTCTAACACTTGCCGGGGAATGTTGTAGTCCGATGGCCAGGAAGGCAGTGTGCAGCTCCTTACCTGAACTCCTTGCTGTATTTACTCAAGGGGCCAAGGCTGCACGGTAAAATAGCCTTTAGCGTATTACTTTACAGTGCCAGTGGTAAGATCAGTGTTCAATTCCCACTGCTGTCTGTAAGGAGTTTGTACGTTCTCCCTGTGGTGCTCCGGTTTCCAGAGACGTACGTGTTAGGGTTAGTGAGTTGTGGGCATGCTCTGTTGGGGGGCTGCCCACAGCACAATTTCCAACTGTGTTGCTCGTTGATGCAGAAGACACATTTTACTGTGTGTTTCGATGAGCATGTGTCAAATAACACTAATCTTTCATCTTTGATGGTGAAATGATCTGTGTGGATGGCACTCAGTTATTCAGCTTTCCCTGTATCTCAGTACAATTGACAATAATAAGCCAATTACTGTACAAAG
Organism: Hemitrygon akajei; assembly: GCF_048418815.1. NCBI lineage: Eukaryota > Metazoa > Chordata > Chondrichthyes > Myliobatiformes > Dasyatidae > Hemitrygon > Hemitrygon akajei. The sequence continues at coordinate 116,466,986 of NC_133133.1, read as the reverse complement.
GCAAAGTTAACACTTCGTACCAGCCTTGAGCAACACATTACTCTTTGAAGCTAGTTGTGACCTCTTCACCCAAGTCCCTCACTAATTCCTTTTCCATCTGTGCTGATGTGCCCACAGTCAAACGACTTGTACCCCTTTCTGGTTGGAAAACTTCAGCAACATTTGCCAAGTTTGCAGGATTCGAGCCGCCAGCAAGACCGAAGGAAAACCAAAGAGGACCTACAGTAAGTGAAATATTGGACCTGAAGAGATTCGGGCAATTCTATTCTTCAAGCCAAGATCTCGCTCATCTGCAAAGCATAGGGCTAAAGTAGAATGGGGGAAAGTGCGAAAGGCCTAGTTTTGGGTGCCACAAGAGCGTTTCAGAATCCAAGTATGTTACGAGGAACGGGTTTAGTAAATGAGACAGAGGAGTAAACACATTAACTACTTATTTACAGGCAAACGGTAAAACATTCAACTAAGCCAGCCTAAGTTACAAAACTATGCCACTAAACATTCAAACTCAACAAGTACTTCGTTAAATCTCCCCCAGTTATACAACTGCAGACCTAAGCATTCAACAGAGTGAGTGCGTGGGCCCTGCTATATCTGCAGCACATTCCCAAGGGTTCTTCAACACTGGTCGTGACCTCAGTGTGAAGAGGAGCCCCTGGAGGCAAAGGAAAGAGAATGAGTCTCTCGCACGTGCTCTCCTTATACCCCTGAGTTGCCCAGAACTGGAAATCGGTGTTGCTGTGGGCAAGGCTGCTTCCCTCAACAGTCCAATCAATGACCAGGAACAGGAACAGCTTTCGAATGGCAAGTAAATTACTGCTTCACATTACAAAGTATATAAAATTATAAAAGCTGTAGACGGGGTGGATAGTCATTCTTTTCCCAGGGTAGAAATATCAAATATTAGAGGTTTATTACCACTGATTTATGTCATGAAGTTTGTTGTTTTGCGACAGCAGCACAGTTCAAGGCATAAAAATTGTTATAAGTCATAAAGATAAATAAGTAGTGCAAGAATATAGAACATTCCAGCACAGTACAGGCCCTTCCCCAGAATGAAGTGCTGTTCTTTTAACCTACTCCAAGATCAATCTAAAACATCCCTGCCATATAGCCCTCAATTTTTCTTTCAACCATATGCCTATCCAAAAGTCTCTTAAATGTCTGTGACGTATCTGCCTTTACCACCACCCTGGCAGTACTTCTATGCACCCGTCACACTCTATGTGTTAAAAACAAAGCTTACCTTGGACAACCCCCTATACTTACCCCCAATTACCTTAAAATGATGCCCCCCCCCCCCCCCCCACTATTAGCCATTTCTGCCCTGAGAAGAAGTCTCCGGCTGTCTAACCGATCTGTGCCTCTTAGTGTTTTTAAAGTTTTTAAATTTATAGTTTAAAGATTCAGAACGGTAACAGGTCTGTCTAACGCAACAAACCCACACTGTCCAGTTACACCCTGTGACAAATAAACTAACTAACCAGTACATCTTTAGACTATGGGAGGAAACCAGAGCACTCAGTGGAAACCCAGGGAGAACGTACAAACTCCTTACAGACAGCAGCAGAATTGAACCTGGGTCGCTGGTGTTGTAAAACGTAAAGCTAACAGCTATGCTTCTGTGTCATTCTAAAGATCTCTCATACACCTCTAAGCAAGTCTTGTACACCTCTGAAAAGTCACCTCTCATCCTCCCTCACTCCAAAGAGAAAAGTCCCGGCCCACTCAACCTTTCCTCACAAGTCAGCAGTCTAATCCAGGCGGCATCCTGGTAAATCTCCTCTGCACCTCTTTAAAGCTTCCACATCCTTTCTATAATGAGGAGACTAGAACTGAACTGATCTTGGGAAGTTGTTGCTGCCTGTCTTGAGTTTGCTGGAGGATGTCTGACAAGTGGGAGAACAGGAGGTCTCTCTGGCCCTCCAGAGATACTCCATTCCCTCCTTCTTGCCCTCCCTGTCTGCCTGGCTTAGTTTGGTGTGAGTGAGAACTGTGCAGAGAGCCATCTTCAGTGTTGTGTTTGCTTGCCTGAGCCAGGAGGTGAAACACAAAATAAACCTTTAATCAGTAAAACCACACAGCCAAAAAAATTCACCAGTGCAACCAGAGCACAGTTATTCAAAGAGCAAACATGAGGAAATCTGCAGATGCTGGAAATTCAAACAACAACACACACAAAATGCTGGTAGAACACAGCAGGCTAGGCCCGAAACGCCGACATCGCTTCTCCCTATAGATGCTGCCTAGCCTGCTGTGTTCTACCAGCATTTTGTGTGCACAGTTATTCAAAACAGTTATACTGAAGGACATTCAAGGTGTCATTGGAAACAATGACCAATCAGTGAAAGACAGCCTGGGATTGGTTGTCAGCCGACCAATAGGCATTGGATATTTTGGCCCTGATAGTCTGATTATACCATGCGTTAAGTGTGAGTACACTAGCATTCAACATCAACAGTAGTAACAGGAAGTTGTGGAAACACTCAGCCAGTTAGGCTGCATTTGTGGAAGGAGAATCAATGAACATTTCATAACCAAAGGTCAGTTCTGGATCTGAAACTATAAATCTGTTTCCCTCTGACCTGCTGAGTGTTTCTAGCATTTCCTAGTTAGAGTCAGAGTTATACAGCACAGGAACAGGCCCTTCTGTACAAATGGTCCACACTGACCAACATGTCCATCTCAGATGGTCCCATTTGCCTGCATTAGGCCCGTACCCCTTTAGGCCTTTCCTGTCCATTCACCCGTCCAAATGCCTTTTAAACATGTGGACTCTGTCCATACTTCTCACTGCCTCAGTAAAGTAGCCATCGTAATCAAAGATCCCACCCACCCTGGACATCCTCTCTTTCTCCCCCAACATCCCTACCCCCTACTTCGGGAAGATGACTCAAGATGTCCGATGAAGGGTCTTGGCCCAAGATATCGACTGTTTATTCATTTCCATAGATACTTCCTGACCTGTATAAGTTCCTCCAGAATTTTGTGTGTGTAACTCTATATGACCCAAAAGATCCCACCAGGCTTGGGGACAGCTTCTACCCCACTGTAACAAGACTATTTAGTGGTTCCCTGGAACAATAAAATGGGACTCTTGACCTTACAATCTCCCTCGTTATGATTTGCACTTTATTGTTCACCTGCTCTGCCCTTTCTCTGTGGCTGCTACAAATTATTCTGCACTGTTACTGCTTTACCTTGTTCAGAATCTGAATCAAATGTCATGAAATTTGTTATTTTATGGCAGCACTATGTTATAATAATAAAAATATAAATTACAATAAGACTATAACACCTAGGAGCAGAATTAGGCCATTTGGCCCATCGAGTCTGCTCTGCCATTCCATCATGGCTGAATCCTTTTGTCTGCTCATCAACCCCAGTTCCCGGCCTTCTCCCCGTAACATTTGATGCCATGTCCAATCAAAAACCTATCAATCTCTGCCTTAAATACACCCAACGATCTGGCCTCCACAGCTGGATGTGGCAACAACTTCCACAATTTCACCACTTTCTGGCTAAAGAAATTTCTCCGCATCACCGTTTTAAATGGACAACCCTCTATTCTGAAGCTGTGCCCTCTTGTCCTAAACTCTCCCATCATGGGAAACATACTTTCTGTATCTACTCTGTCTAGGCCTTTCAACATCTGAAAGATTTCAGTGAGATCCCCAACTCATCCCTCTAAATTCCAGTGAGTACAGACCCAGAGCCATCAAATGTTCCTTGTATGATAACCCCTTCATTCCTGGAATCATCCTCGTGAACCTCCTCTGAACCCTCTCTTTTTAGATAAGGAGCCCAAAACTGTTCACAATACTCGAAGTGAGGCCTCACCAGTGCCTTATAAAGCCTCAACATCACATCCCTGTTCTTATATTCTAGACCTCTTGAAATGAATGCCAACACTGCATTTGCCTTCCCCACCACGGACTCAACTTGCAACTTAATCTTTAGGGTGTTCTGCACAAGAACTCCCAAGTCCCTTTGCATCTCAGATTTTTGGAGTTTCTCCCATTTAGAAAATAGTCTGCACACTTATTTCTACTACTAAAGTGCATGACCGTGCATTTTCCAACATTGTATTTCATTTGCCACTTTCTTGCACATTCTCCTAATCTGTCTAAGTCCTTCTGCATCCTATCTGTTTCCTCAACACTACCTGCCCTTCTACCAGTCTTTGTAACATCTGCAAACTTGGTAACAAAGCCATCTATTCCATCATCTAAATCATTGACATACAGCATAAAAAGTGGTCCCAACACTGACCCCTGCGGAACACCACTAGTCACTGGCAGCCAACCAGAAAAGAATCTTTTTATTCCAACCCTTTTTTCTACAAATCAGCTGAAGCTCTAACCATGCTAGTAACTTTCCTGTAATACCATGGGCTCTTAACTTGGTAAGGAGCCTAAGAAGTACAGATAAAATTATATTAAATAAGCCTAGCAAAAAGCAGTAAAAATTATCCATTTAGAAATCTGATGAAGTGGAGAAAGTTGTTCCTGAATTGTTGAGTGTGTGGCTTTAGGTTTCTGTACCTCCTCCCGGATGGTAGCAATGAGAAATGGGCATGTGAGGACACTCTACCTCGGTGCACTCTGTAATGATTCGATGTGTATGAACAGTGTGCAAGACAAGATTTTCACTCTGTCTCAGTACATGTGACAATAATAAACCCATTCCAATTGGACCCACCTCTACCACCTCTTTTTATGACCAGATTTCCAACATCTGCACTTTTCCAATGTTTGTTTAACACCACAATGTTGCCAGATTAATTCACAATAGTTACTGAAACATGAGTCTGTGACGGGACTTTCCTTCTGTGTTTCTGCAGGTTTTGTATTTTGATCGTGGAGACATTGGGTGTAATGTTCAGGGAAACGGAGACTGAACCAACACGCCTGGAGCTTCTGAATGCCGAGCGGTAGGTGAAACATCATTGGTTTGACCATAAGACATAGCAGAATTAGGCCACTCGGCCCATCAAGTCTGGTGCCCATTCCATCATGGCTGATTTATTATCCCTCTCAACCCCATTCTCCTGCCTCTCTCTGTAACCTTTGACGTTCTTTCTAATCAAGTACCTATCAATCTCTGCTTTAAATATACAGTACCCATCTGTGGCAATGAATTCCATAGATTCACCACCCTCTGGCTAAAGAAATTCCTCCCCATCTCTGTTCTAAAGGAATGTATTTCTATGCTGCAGCTGTGCTCTCTGGTCCTAGACTCCCCCAGTATTAGATACATCCTCTGCAAATCCACTTCATCAAGGCCTTTCAATATTTGATAGGTTTCAATGAGATCTCACTCATTCTTCTAAACTCCAGCGAGTACAGGCCCAGAGCCATCTAACGCTCCTCAGAAGTTAACCCTTTCATTCCTGGGACATTCTAATGAGCCTCCTCTGGGCCCTTTCCCATACAAGGATGTCCTTTCTTAGATAAGGTGCCCAAAACTGCTCACAGCACCCCAAGTGCAATCTGACCAGCACCTGGTCTGCAGGCCAGTCTTGGGGAAAAGAGAATCTGCTTTAAATGGACATGCGTGTAAAATGGGACTGTAAATGGATGATGTGTGTAAAATGGGAATTCGCTCTGCTTTCCTGTCATGAGTGTGCTAGAATACTGCACACCTGTCCAGGTGAGTGTAGGTCTACAGTACTCGGGTACAGCGTCAGTTAAACAGCACTCAGGAAGATACAGGTGAAGGGATTTGCAGAGTCGCTCTTGTTCAGTGTAGGAATACGTGTTTGATGGTTGGGCTGAAAGAGGGAAAGGCTGTCTTCATAACTCTAATCTCACACTCAGTGTTTTAGGAACAGCAGCTTCCCTTCCGCCATCAGATTTCCGACGGACAATGAACACTCTCTCACATTTTGCTCTACTTATTCATTTTTTCATAATTCTTTTGTAACTCACGATATTTTTGTGTATTGCACGAGAGTTCCGACGGACAATGAACACTCTCTCACATTTTGCTCTACTTATTCATTTTTTCATAATTCTTTTGTAACTCACGATATTTTTGTGTATTGCACGAGAGCAATGTCAAAGCATACGTCAGTGATAATAAGCCAGATTCTGAGACGATATGTCTCATGGCTCTAACCAGCGTCAGTGAGTCCTGCTGACAGGACCTCAGCAAGCTGCTGTGTTTTAAGGTGAACACTCTTTGTATCTCTCGGTAGGGGCCTTCTGGTTGTCAACCTGTTGAAGATTTTAATCAGCGGGCCTCAGGTCTCCAAGGCTTGTGCCGCAGTTGGTGACGGGACGCCGTTTGGGTGTGTGATCGCGGCCGCACCTCAGAGCGAGGAGGTAAGTCTGCAACCCGACCCGGGTTCAATTCTTGCTGCTGCCTGTAAGGAGTTTGCATGTTCTGCTAGTGATCATGTGGGTTTCCTCCGGGTGCTCTACTTTCCTGTTTAGTAGGTTAATTGGTCACATGGGTGTATTTGGGCAGTGTGGCTTGTTGGGCTGGAATGGTCTCTCAGTGTCCTGTACCTCTAAATAAGTAAATAAATGTATATGCCCTCAGAGACCTGTGCACTTGTTCCACTGTGTGTCTCTGATTGTCACTCTTCATTGGAACGGCCCTCGGCTTTCCAGATTCTTGGCTCTGGGATCCCCTTTCTTATCTTCCCTGCCCTCTAAACTTTCTTCCTTCCAGAGACAGTCATTGAATGCCATCAAAGTCGAGTTTATTGTCGTAAGAACAATTACAGTGAAAAGCTTCCTAGCAGCAGTATCACGGGCACACAGCATCAGATACACCACATTCACAAGAGAAACTTAAATCAAACACAATTTTTACTAGAAAGAAACAAACTGCATTTTAGTGCAAAGTGATCAAAGTGGATACTGCATTAGTTGGCTGGATATCTCTAACAATTGATCAGCACCAGAGAATTTACAACACAAATAAAATACACCAAAATACACTGGATTTTATACACCAGTCCAACATCAGAATCAGGTTTAATATCACTGGCATACATCGTGAAATTTGTTAACTTCGCGGCAACTGTACAATGAAATACAAGATAATATAGGAAAAGATAAATCAATTACAGTAACTATATATGTATATTAAATAGTTAAATTAAAAATAGAGCAAAAACAGAAATAATTTTTTAAAAGGTGAGGTAGTGTTCATGGGTTCAATGTCTATTGAGGAATCGGATGGCAGAGGGGAAGAAGCTGTTCCTGAATCGCTGAGTATGTGCCTTCAGGCTTCTGTACCTCCTACCCTGGTAACAATGAGAAGAGGGCATGCCCTGGGTGATGGGGGTCCTTAATGATGGACAAATGACACAAATCCTTTGCCTTTAGCCCTCTGTGCTGTCCCCTGACCTCTCTCAAAGTCAGTGCCGGAGGTTCTGCAGACTGCTGGTGACAGAATTTCTTTAGCACAGGTGCTTCAAAAGGAAAATGTAAAATAACAGAAACTTCTGGAAATACTCAGCAGGTCAGGTAGAGGAGAGAGATTGGGAAAGAGTGCCAGAGAGAGAGGGGCAGGGAGACAGGGAGCGAGAAAGGGATAGGGAGACGGGGAGGGAGAGAGAGAAAGAGGAGTGATGTGGGGGAGAAGGAGGGGAGACAGGTGGAATGACAGGGAAGGAGAGAGAGGAAGAGGCACAGGAAGCTGGGGAGATAGAGGGAGGGATGGGGAGGGAAGGAGAGGGAGAATTTTGGGGAGACGAGAGAAAGAGAAGGAGAGGGGCAGGGAGACAGGGAGGGAGAGAGCCAGAGCAGGCGAGGAAATGGGATGGGAGAGAGGGAGCGGGTCGAGGCTTTGGGGAGGGAGAGGGGAAATGGAGGGAGAGAGGGGAAAAGGGGTAGGGGTGGGAAGTTGGGGATGGAGATAGAGAAGGAGAGAGGTGGAGGGACAGGGTGGAAGGGAGGGGAGAGGGAGAGAGATAGTGAGACAGAGATGGAGATGGGCAGCTCAATGATCTATTATATTTTTAACGTTCTTTTTCTGCATCAGAAAAAGTTAATTTTCAAGACATCAAGCCAGAACTAATGAAACTATTATCAGTTGTTTTGGTGTTACAAAATGACTTTAAATGGGGTTATTCACAAATTGAGGCCTACTTACTTGATAACTGACTTATTTTTAATGTTTAAATCTATTTTGGTTGTATTGATGAACTCACTCCAGTTATCACTAATTTAAATACATTAAAAAAACTATAATTGTCAAGAGAAAGGAAAATCTTAAGTTCTACTTTGCTGCATTGGTTTGTTGGTGATGATACAAATAATATTCATGGATGCCTGAATTGTAAATTCCATATATAGTTATACTGTAGCGGTGTGCTACACACAGCGCTGGAATAACGACACACGGACGGTGAGTTGCAGTTGCGTAAAAGATTTATTCAAACCTCGCGGCCTCGCTTTTAAGCCTTCCCGTCTCCGCCTTCCCCGGGCGGGAATACTGTAGGAGGCGTGTATTCACAGTCCCGTCCCGCGCGCGGGCTTTTCCCCTTGCTGGTGAAGAAGGCCTGGCGCCCTTTTTGGGGCCGGCCTCTCTGCCGCCGTGTGCCACTTTGTGAGCCGGTTCGAGTGCGCTGGAAAGTGGGTCATCACATAGCTCCCCCCCGGAACCGGCGATACACCCCCCAATGTCCACAGTCTGGGTCGGACTCTGTTTGGGAGGTCTGCCTCTGCGTCGCGGTGCCTGAGCCCCGACCGGCTGCGCCGTCCACATGGGCCAGTTGGAGTCGGTCCACTGTGAAAATCTCCTCTTTCCCCCCAATGTCCAGCACGAACGTGGACCCGTTGTTCTTGATCACCTTAAACGGCCCCTCGTAGGGCCGCTGTAGCGGTGCCCGATGTCCGCCCCGTCGTACAAAAACAAACTTACAGTGCTGCAGGTCTTTGGGTACGCAGGTCGGGCTCTGTCCATGCTGTGAAGTGGGTATGGGGGCCAGGTTACCGAGCCTCTCACGTAGTCTGTCCAGGACTGCTGCGGGTTCTTTCTCTTGCCCCCTTGGGGCTAGTATGAATTCTCCTGGGACGACCAGGGGTGCGCCGTACACCAACTCAGCCGACGAGGTGTGCAGATCCTCTTTGGGCGCCGTGTGGATTCTGAGCAGGCCCCAGGGAAGTTTGTCCACCCGGTTAGGCCTTTTGAGGTGGGCCATGAGAGCCGACTTCGGGTGACGGTGGAAACACTCCACTTGTCTGTTCTATTGTGGGTGGTAGGCAGTTGTGTGGTGCAGCTGTGTTCCCAAAAGGCTGGCCATAGCTGACCACAGGCTGGAGGTGAGCTGGGCGCCTCTGTCGGAGGTAATGTGGGCCGGTACACCAAAGCGGGATACCCAGGTTGCAATCAGTGCCCGGGTGCAGGATTCGGAGGTGGTGTTGGTGAGCGGGACCGCCTCTGGCCATCTTGTGAACCGGTCCATGATAGTCAGGAGGTGCCGCGCTCCTCGCAACACTGGCAGGGGGCCCACGATATCCACATGAATGTGGTTGAAACGCCGGCGGGTGGGGTGGAACTGCTGCGGCAGGGCTTTGGTGTGCCGCTGCACCTTGGCTGTTTGGCAGTGCATGCACGTTCTGGCCCATTCACTGACCTGCTTGTGGAGTCCGTGCCAAACGAACCTGTTGGAGACCATCCAGATGGTTGTCCTGATGGAGGGGTGTGCTAAGTTGTGAATGGAGTTGAAAACGCGCCGCCGCCAGGCTGCCAGGACGACGGGGCGGGGTTGGCTGGTGGTGACGTCACAGAGTAGGGTCCTCTCACCTGGGCCTACGGGGAGGTCCTGGATCTGCAAACCGGAGACTGCAGTTCTGTAACTTGGGATCTCCTCGTCTGCCTGCTGTGCCTCCGCCAGCGCCGCATAGTCCACCCCCAGGGACAGGGCCTGGATGGTTGGTCTGGATAGTGCATCCGCCACGACGTTGTCCTTTCCCGAGACATGCCGGATGTCCGTCGTGTATTCGGAGATGTAGGACAGATGTCGCTGCTGGCGGGACGACCAGGGATCGGATGGCTTCGTGAACGCAAAGGTAAGCGGTTTATGGTCCGTGAACGTGGTGAAAGGCCTACCTTCTAAGAAGTACCTAAAATGCCGGATTGCCAGGTATAGCGCCAACAGTTCCCGGTTGAAAGCACTGTATTTGAGTTCAGGTGGTCGTAGGTGTTTGCTGAAAAACGCCAGGGGTTGCCAGCGACCCTCGATGAGTTGTTCCAGCACCTCACCGACTGCTGTGTTGGATGCGTCCACTGTGAGGGCCTTAGGGACATCTGTTCTGGGGTGCACTAGCATCGCGGCGTTTGCCAAGGCTTCTTTGGTTTTAACGAAAGCGGCTACAGCCTCTTCGTCCCAGGTAATGTCCTTGCCCTTACCCGACGTCAGGGTGAACGGGGGCGCATGATTCGGGCTGCTGAGGGGAGGAAGTGGTGGTAGAAATTCATCATACCCACAAATTCCTGCAGGCCTTTAAGTGTGTTGGGTTGGGGGAAGTGGCGGACCGCATCTACCTTGGCGGGCAGAGGGGTTGCCCCATCTTTAGTAATCCTGTGGCTCAGGAAATCGATGGTGTTGAGTCCGAACTGGCATTCGGCCGGGTTGATGTTAGGCCGTATTCACTCAGTTGGGCGTAGAGTTGACGGAGGTGGGACAGATGCTCCTGACGACTGCTGCTGGCTATGAGGATGTCGTCCAAATAGATGAATGCAAAGTCCAGGTCGCGTCCCACCGTGTTCATGAGCCGCTGGAACGTCTGTGCAGCATTCTTTAGGCCGAACGGCATTCGGAGGAATTCGAAAAGGCCAAACGGAGCGATGAGTGCTGTTTTGGGGATGTCGTCCGGATGCATCGGGATTTGATGGTATCCCCAGACGAGGTCTACCTTGGAAAAGATCCTTGTGCCGTGCAGGTTTGCTGCAAAGTCCTGAATGTGCGGCACGGGGTAGTGGTCTGGAGTGGTAGCTTCGTTCAGTCTGCGGTAGTTGCGGCATGGTCTCCAGCCCCCTGTCGCTTTGGACACCATGTGCAGGGGGGAGGCCCATGGGCTGTCGGACCACCGTATGATCCCCAATTCCTCCATCCTCTTGAACTCCTCCTTCGCCAGTTAGAGCTTGTCCGGGGGAAGCCTTCGAGCACGGGCGTGGAGGGGTGGTCCCTGGGTCGGGATGTGGTGCTGTACTCCGTGTCTGGGCATGGCTGCCGTGAACTGCGGTGCCAGAACCGATGGGAAGTTCACCAGGACTCTGGTGAATTCGTTGTCGGACAGCGTGATGGAGTCCAGGTGTGGGGCTGGCAACTTGGCTACACCCAGGGAGAACGTTTGAAAAGTCTTAGCGTGGACTAGTCTCTTCCCTTGCAGGTCGACCAGCAGGCTGTGAGCTCGCAAAAAATCCGCCCCCAGGAGTGGTTGGGCCATGGCGGCCAGTGTGAAGTCCCACGTGAACTGGCTGGAGCCGAACTGTAGCCGCACCGTACGGGTACTGTAGGTCCATATTGTGCTGCCATTTGCGGCCCTCAGGGTGGGTCCTGGTTCTCTGTTGCGGATGTCGTCGTAACTCGCTGGAGGTAAGACGCTGATCTCAGCTCCGGTGTTGACCAAAAAGCGGTGTCCCGACTGTTTGTCCCACACATACAGGAGACTATCCTGATGGCCAGCCGCCGTAGCCATCAGCGGCGGCTGGCCCTGGCGTTCCTCAGGAAGTTGCAGAGCGGGCTACAGCGGCGGGCTATTGCACCCCACCACTGGTGGTAGAAGCACCATTGTTCGTTGGCCTCCACACTTCTGCCTCTGGGTTTTGTGGGCTCTGCTGCCGGGCCTGGTCTGGTCTGCTGTTGGGCACGTGGCTTGGTGATCTGTGCGACGGACACCCCACTCTCCTTCTTGGCTTTCCACAGCACGTCCGCCCGGGCCGCCACCTTCCGGGGGTCGCTGAAATCCGCGTCGGACAGCAGCAGGCGTATGTCCTTGGGCAGCTGCTCCAGGAATGCCTGCTCAAATATGAGGCAGGGCTTGTGTCCTTCAGCCAGGGCCAGCATCTTGTTCATCATAGCCGATGGTGGCCTGTCTCCCAAACCATCCAGGTGCAGTAAGCGGGAAGCTTGCTCGCGCCATGAGAGTCCAAAAGTCCTTATGAGCAGGGCTTTGAATGCTGTGTATTTGCCATCCTCCGGGGGCAACTGTATGAACTCCTCAACCTGGACGGCTGTCTCCTGGTTGAGGGAGCTCACCACGTAGTAGTAACGTGTGGATTCCGAGGTTATCTGCCGAATGTGGAATTGGGCTTCTGATTGTTGGAACCATAGGTGAGGTCGCAGCGTCCAGAAGCTTGGCAGTTTTAACGAAACTACATGAACAGATGTGGCGTTGTTCATCTTCGGTCCAAATATCGTTTGAGCCGTCGGGGTCACCAATTGTAGCGGTGTGCTACACACAGCGCTGGAATAATGACACACAGATGGTCAGTTGCAGTTGAGTAAAAGATTTATTCAAACTTTGCAGCTTTGCTTTTAAGCCTTCCGGTTTCCGCCCTCTCCGGGCGGGAATGCTGTAGGGGGCACATATTCACAGTCCCTTCCCGCGCGCAGGCTTTTCCCTTTGCTGGTGAAGAAGGCCTGGCGCCCTTTTTGGGGCCGGCCTCTCTGCCGCTGCGCGCCATTTTGTGAGCCGGTTCGAGTGTGTTGGAAAGTGGGTCACCACAATATTATATTATACCAGAAACCATACTCAAAGTAATTGATTACTAGTGAAATCCTTTGGAACAACCTGAGGCCAAGAAAGTTGCTCATAAATGCAGGATTTTTAATATCTCCTCCAGAAGTATATCCAGTGCAGTTGGGATCGTTCTTTGTCCTTAACTCCCTGATAGTGCCTGAAGTATGTGCTCTTTTTTTCTTTTAATTAGTTGCAGTGTAATTATTTTAGCTTGTACGTCTAATGAGCAACATGTTGTAATTGCCTGGATGAGATTTATAATATCAAATTAAATCAATATCAAATGGGACGGGGGGGGGCTGCACTGCACAGGATCGGAAAAAGCTGCAGAAAGTTGTAAACAGCCAGGTCCATCGTGGGCACTAGAATCCCCAGCATCAAGGACACCTTCAAAAGGTGATGCCTCAGAAAGTCAGAATCCATTACTAAGGACCCCTATCATCCAAGACAATGCCCTCTTCTCATTTCTACCATCAGGGAGAGGGTTCAGGAACTTGAAGACCCTCACTCAACAGTTTAGGAACAGCTTCTTCCCCTCTGCCATCAGGTTTCTGAACCAATGAACATTACCTCACTATTTTTGCTTTTTTGGCACTAATTTAATTTTAAGATAGATAGATATACACACTCACACAAACACACACACTTGCGCACACACAGACACGCGCGCACGCACACACAAACACACACTCACTCACATGCGCACACACACACACACACACACACTCACACACGTGCGCACACACACACGCACACACACAATGGGCTGAAGGACCTGTTCCTCTGCTGTGTTCTGTATGTGCAGTATTGGGGCAAAGCTTCTGGGTGCAAGTACTAATGTTAGCATATGTTGTGAGTTCACGTTTGTAGAATTTAATTAACACCTGATTCTTCCTTTTGTTCCCGTTTCCCATGATAGTTGCAGAAGCTGCTGCTGGAGTATAATGACGCAGTGGTATCGGCTCTGTATGAAATCTTCCTCATAACACACCAAGTGAGTGTAACACAATGGGCATCACACTGCATTGTCCCTCCACTTCCCCCTCTCTCACTATGCTTGTACTTCATGTCCTGGTTCTCCCGGTGAACCTGCAGAGCCCCATTCACACAACGAATCCAGATCGGTTCTGACCTTCAGGTGGAGCTGGGTATTTGGGATGAGGGAGTGGAGAACGGAGACGGTGATTCAGGTTTATGTTGGCCACAGTATGGTGTCTCACTCATTTATTTGTATTCACCTTTAAATTCCTTTGTCTATATTGTACTTAAGGTAAAGTTCTCAAGCTGAAATTTTGCCTTTCTGCATAAATTCAAAAAGAGAGAGAGAGAGAGAGAGAGTGTGTGTGTGTGTGTGTGTGTGTGTGCTTCAATAAGTTTTAGTCTTGGCTGATACAAAATTAATTCTGCGCTCAGGTTTGTTAGAGCAGGGAGCCTTGTTCTACCCAGTTACTATGGTAACAAGGGCAATAAAATTTGTTCCTAAGAGAAGAGTAATATCCCCTGCAGACTCATGTGGCTTTTATCTCTTTGGACAGGCTTTTGGCTTGTCACATTGAGAAACAAACAGACTTTGACTTTAATTGAAGGAAAGAATGATCCATTATTGTTAAACTCTGCTAAAGGTGCAAAGTAATGACTCTGTCAGGAGCAGCTTGTCCATGAAGAATAGCAGCTTGGATCATTGTTTGTTCCTGCAATCGAGAGTTAAGGAACAAAGGGTTTTGAAGATGGTTTCCATCTCCCAAGCTTTGATCAGGGATTGTTGGCTTCACCCCAGCTGCCTGGCTGGTGCACTTTGTGATGTCGAAACCACAAGATTTTAGACTGCTAGTGCTGAAGGCAAACGTTCCAGTCGTGTTTGCCTCCTGATAGATCCCACTGACCCCCGCCCCCCATGCCATCAACCACCTCCTCCTTATGAGAGAGGGTGCAGAGGAGATTTTCCAGGATGCTGCTTGGATTGGAGAGCAGGTCTGTGAGGAAGGCTTTTCTCTTTGGGGTGAAGGAGGTTGAGAGGCGACTCGATGGAGCTGTACAAGATGATGAGCGTAGGTAGACTGGACAGGGTGGAAATGGCTAATATGAGACATTTTAAGGTGATTGGAGAAAAGTGTGGGGTGGATGTCAGAGGTAAGTTTTCTACACAGAGTGGAGAGTGCATAGAACACCATGCCAGGGTTGGTGGTAGAGACAGATATATTAGGGACATTTAAGAGATTCTTAGATAAACATATGGACAGAGGAAAAGGGAGTGCTGCATGGGAGGGAAGAGTCAGATTGATCTTGGAGTTGGAGTAGGCTCGATGCAACATCATTGGTTGCTTGTGCTGCACTGTTCTATGTTGTTAACCCTGTCCAGCTCTCCTGCCTCCTTTGAATTGCTCCCTCTTTGCCCAGGGCTTTAATCACTCCCAGTTTATGCAGCTGAATGTCAGCACCGATAATGTCCTGCAAAACACTTTGGGATATTTTTGCTGCATTAAGGAGATGTTGCTGATCATATAATTCTGACGTGATGACAATCGGTGTCTCAATGAAAACCACCTGCAATGCCCATAGCAATGAAAATCCCAGAGTAATCAGCTGAACACATGTTCAAAAATACACTTTTCTTATCATCCAGAAGGAAAGCTTAGACCACCCTGCACTTGACTGAGTTTTCTTGTAATAATCTTGACAGGGAAGCTGGGGTTCGGGCTCAGGAAACGTTATGACAGTGGGATGGTTAATGGCCGCTCTGCAGAGACTTCCAGCCACGGTAAGTGTTCTGTCATCGTTTTACCAAAAGCAATGACCCTCAGGGCACCTGTACCAACTTACCACCTTGGTTGAATAGGACTACCAGCCTGCTAGCCCTGGCTCTTAAAACAGGCAAGAACAGCAAAGCCTAGAACTTCATTGCTCGAACAAGGGAATATCAGGCAACTTCACAGTTAGCTGATGGTAAACCCTGAGAGCAGCAACAACGTGGTGCCAATAGACAGACGCATGTTTGGTAAGTTGGAAAGTTGGTTTACTATTGCCACATGAACTGAGGTACAGTGAAAATCATTGTTTTGCATGCCATAGTTAGCCCATCACCCCTTCTGGGGCACATACCGCCAACAGCAGCCCACCAGAGTTCTCTGTCCTGGGCCTGTCTTTCACGTTGATCCCACCTTCGAGATCCTTCCTCTCCCAGGGATGAGGTCTTTGGAGCTTCTGCTGGTGTTTCTGTATCTCTGGGTTTTTATGAGATGGGGTTGGTAGCCCCAAGCCCAACTCTCCTTTTGAAATCGGGCTTGGGACTGTCCACGGTGGAGTTTTCTGTATGACTTCTGTATGGAGTATTTCATTAGAACAGAGTGTGGGGTTCGGGTGGTGAACTTGTGTGTGAGCTGAGAGGATGGTGTGAGAGTGGGAAGGGGAATAAATATAGGAGGAATGGGAGGATCAAAAGATGAATTGGGGAATGGTGGTGAGAAGTATCTAAACTGGAAAAATCAGCATCTATGCTGTGGGACTGTGGACTACCCAGGTGCAATGGAAGGTGTCACCCCTTCAGTTTTACTCTGGGCTTCATTCTGGCAGTGGTGAAGGCCGAGGATGTGGGAACGAGAAGGCAGCTGGAAAGGTCTGGAACTGGGAGCTTGGGTGGCCTCTTCAAGGACTCTTTCCAACAGTTACTCTCAGTTTTATTTTTAATTGCACAATTTGTCATCTTTTGCGCAGTTTGTCATCTGTTTATGTATCGATTTTCGTAAATTCTGTGGTATTTCTTGATTTTAAATGCCTGCAGGAAAATGAATCTCAAGGATGTATATGACATACTTTTAAGATCAATTTGACTTTGATGAGTGTGTTTCCTTAACCTTTGACTTGAAGAGTTCCATTGCAACATATAAGATTATTAAGGGATTGGACAAGATAGAGGCAGGAAATATGTTCCAGATGCTGGGTGAGTCCAGTACCAGAGGGCATGGTTTGAGAATAGGGAGTAGGTCATTTAGGACAGAGTTAAGGAAAAACTTCTTCTCCCAGAGAGTTGTGGGGGTCTGGAATGCACTGCCTCGGAAGGTAATGGAGGCCAATTCTCTGGATGCTTTCAAGAAGGAGCTAGATAGGTATCTTATGGATAGGGGAATCAAGGGATATGGGGACAAGGCAGGAGCCGGGTATTGATAGTAATTGATCAGCCATGATCTCAAAATGGCGGTGCAGGCTCGAAGGGCCGAATGGTCTACTTCTGCACCTATTGTCTATTGTCTATTGTGTCTTCCTGTTGCAGTTATTTTTCATCGACCACATGATGAAACGCATCATTGAGACAGTCCTGTCTCCACTTCATCTCATGAGCCCCAGCCAGGCTCTGCTGCTTTTCCAGCAGCTCTACATCCTCAACACCTGCCTTCAGTATGGCAGCAGGCTGGCAGAGCACATCAGGAGTAAATACTGCGAGGAGTTCAGGTAAGGAGAAGCTGCAGTCCATCGGACTTCAATGTTCCTCGGTGAGTGTAACCGTGGGAAACTCCTACTTGCAATTAATAGTCTGCCAACCATACATCTCTTTGTGAGACTGGATACCTTGCGAGCACACCTGTGATTATAGAGACAGTGAGTTTCTCCCATTTTACAAGTAGGAACAGATATTTACACTCTGTTACCTGATGAAAGACTTTGGTTCCATCAGCTGCGTAAGTCTAGGGAAGACAATCTCCGGCCCCACCAAACGCGGAAGACTGAAGCGCAAGACTCCGAATCCCGCTGTTTGTGTGGATGCTGCGTGATTCGTTACCCTGTTACAAATGAAGACCACGAAATAGCAGATGGTATACCGCATACAATTAAACAATTTAGTTTTATTATTCTTAATTTGACCAAAGGGTTAGTAAAGAAAAAGCAAAAAAAAAGGGCCCATTTTAATGAAACAGTCTAATGTGCGCAAGTTGGAGCTCACAGTTTCCTCTTCGCCGATCCTCCTTCGATCTCCTCAGGCTTCATCAGATCATGGCCCTGCTCCGGGTCGAGTCCTATGATCTCTTTTCTCCGGTGTCTTCTTCCTTCATCTCCTGCCCAACAAAAGACCCAGCTCACACACCAGTGTCAGGCACACAACACAAAAACACAGTCCCTTCATTGGACGGCTCACATTCCAAAGCACCCGTTAACTCTCACCATCACCCAAACACTGCTGCTACAGAGAAACCATTACGTTAGCAGTGAAACCTTCCCCAGGGTGTTGCACTTAGAACTGCGGAGTCTTTTACCAAAGGAAAAAAAACCACAGAGTCCATCAGACCAATGCAGGAGCTGATAACTGACCCCCACATTTCCCCCATAACCCTGCACAATCGTTTTAAAGATCAGCTTTATTTATTACACCGAAACATACAGTGAAATATGTCATTTGCATCAACTAACACACAGGCTGAGGTGGTGCTGGGGGCAGCCCGCAACCGTCACCAGGCTTCAGACAACACTTACTTACGAACCCTAACCTTTGGGATGTGGGAGGAAACCAGAGCACCCGGAGGAAACCCACGTGGTCACAGGGAGAACGTACAAACTCCTCACAGACAGTGGTGGACCGGATCCTGTGTTGCTAGCGCAATGATGCTGTTACACTAACTGCTGTGCTACAGTGTCATGTTCAGAGACAGTGACTTTCTCCATCTTACACGTAGGAACGGAAATTCCATCCGTAGTCTGTTACATGAGAATTTTAGCACAAGCAAAAAACCACACAGTTCATCAGGAGCTTACTATTGGCCCCTACACTTTTCCCATAACCCTGAACCCAAGTTTACATCCACCCCGCCCCCCCACCTCCTGTTTAGAAGGTCTGGGTCTTCAACAGTTGCTTTCACCTTGACCCTGTCCCATCGATGCTGCTGAACCCACTGAGTTCCTCCAGCAGATTGCTTGCTGCCTCTTTTATATATCCCTTTGGGTGTCAGGTTGAGCTGTTCTCATGAGAGATTGGAAGTATGAGTTGTTTCTGTTACTCTGTAAACTACTGCACCGTTGGATCCGGTGACATTGATCCAAGATTTGTTGGAAGTCAAGAATGAGGCATAGAAATTGGTGAGTACGTCCTTGTTATTTACTGTTGCAAAGAAAAAGGTTGTGTTTGACTCATACTCAGACTAGAGAACAACATTCCAGTGATAACAATTAACCTAGAAAGTAGCCAGATTCAAGCAGCATGATACTTGCAGGAAGGATGCAGAATCAGCTATACTACAATTACTGGAACATTGGTTATTATATAAAAGCACAGGAAAGTTAAACTACAGGAAAATGCTAGAAAATAGCAATTCTACACTCTAATCCAACAAACCACATCCAGTGTCAATAGTTAGTGACATTCATTAATCAGTAAGGTTTGCTGCCTTGAAGCTCCAGTGAGCCAGGTTGAATCCTGACCTCATGTGCTGTCTGTGTGGAGTTTGCATGTTCCCCCTGTGGCTGTGTGCTCCTCCAGGCTAATTGATCAGAATCAGGTTTATTATCACCAGCATGTGACCTGAAATTTGTTAACTTAGCAGCAGCAGTTCAATGCAATACATAGTAGAGAAGAAGAAGAAAAAATTAATAATCATAACAATTAAATAAGTAAATCAATTACAGTATGTGTATATTCAATAGATTAACAATTGTGCAAAAAACAAATGATATATATCAAAAAAGTTAGGTAGTGTTCATGGGTTCAATGTCCATTTAGGAATCGGATGGCAGACGGGAAGAAGCTGTTCCTGAATCACTGAGTGTGTGCATTCAGGCTTGTGTATCTCTAACCTGATGGTAACAGTGAGAAAAGGGCATGCCCTGGGTGCTGGAGGTCCTTAATAATGGATGCTGCCTTTCTGAAACACCACTCCTTGAAGATGTCCTAGGTACTTTGTAGGCTAGTACCTAAGATGGAGCTGACTAAATTTACAATCCTCTGCAGCTTCTTTCAGTCCTGTGCAGTAGCCCCACCCTCATACCAGACAGTGATGCAGCCTGTCAGAATGCTGTCCACGGTACAACTAGAGACGTTTTTGAGTGTATTTGTTGACATACCAAATCTCTTCAAACTATAGTCACTGTCTTGCCTTCTTTATAAATACATTGATATGTTGGGACCAGGTTAGATCCTCAGAGATCTTGACACAGGAACTTGAAACTGCTCACTCTCTCCACTTCTGATCCCTCTGTGAGGATTGGTATGTGTTCCTTCGTCTTACCTTTCCTGAAGTCCACAATCAGCTCTTTCGTCTTACTGACGTTGAGTGTCAGGTTGTTGCTGCGACACCACTCCACTAGATGGCATACCTCACTCCTGTATGCCCTCTTGTCTCCATCTGAGATTCTACCAACAATGGTTGTATCATTAGCAAATTTATAGATGGTATTTGAGCTATACTTAGCCACAGTCATGGGTATTGTTACGCCCGTGGCCCCCTCCTTTTTGAGAATGGCAGGATCACTATTGATTCGAGTCAGGAGACCCAGGAAATGAGAGAAAGACATACAGAATCCACAAAGAGTTTGGGATGTGTCCTGGCCTCCGAAAGGCGGATCCATTGATAACGGCTATTGTCTCTTGGAGACGGACGTGTATTGAATCCTGTACGATGCATCGAAGCCCCCAGGCAATGAACCGAGGGGGGGGGGTTGGTGGAGGGATTGCATCGTCCCACCCTGATTGACATCTGAGACCCTGTGAGTCAGGATAAAAGAGGGTCTGGGAAACAGCCCCTTCAGACGCACCAGAAGAAATGCTAGAACTCCTGTAACAGCAAAAGCCGGTGGAACCAACCCACGTGCATCCTTTTCCATTTGCCCCGGAATCGGTGGGCCCTTTTACCACAGAAGAACGGTTTTTAGCTAACAACGGGGAAATTAACTCCCAACGACTCTCGAAGGATTGACATCATAAAAGGAATGGGCAAGTTTTAACCCGTCTTTCTCTCCAACCAAAAAGCTGCAGCTTGAATGAACTAAAGTGACTTTTATATTTCCATCAGACAATACATTATCCCCTAGACAACGATAGAGCTATTTCTTATTGATTATTGTTATACCCGCACTTTTAGATTTAGTATTGACGAGGTATATTATCTGTATGTTTGCATTGATATTATTTTGTGTATTTTTATCAATAAATACTGTTAAAAATAGTACCATCAGACTTCAACGGACCTCTCTATCTTTGCTGGTAAGTGACCCAGTTACGGGGTTTGTAACAGTATATAGAGAATAGAGCAGTGGGCTAAGCATACACCCCTGAGATAAGCTAGTGTTGATCATCAGTGAGGAGGATATGTTATCACCAATTTGCGCTAATTGTGGTTTTCTGGTTTGGAAGTCGAGGATCCAATTGCAGGGGGAGGTACAGAGGTCCAGGTTCTGCAACTTCTCAATCAGGATTGTAGGAACGATGGTATTAAATGCAGAGCTAGAGTTGATGAACAGCATCCTGACATAGGTGTTTGTGTTGCCCAGGTAGTCTAAAGCTGTGTGGAGAGCCATCGAGTTGCGTCTGCTGTTGATCTATCGTGGCAACAGGCGAATTGCAATGTGTTCAGGTCCTTGCTGAAGCAGGAGTTCAGTCTAGTCATAACCAACCTCTCAAAACATTTCATCACTGTCAATGTGAATGCTACTGGGCGATAGTCATTAAGGCAGCCCACATTATTCTTCTTGGGCACTGGTATAATTGTTGCCTTTTTGAAGCAAATGGGAACTTCTGCCCATAGCAGAGAGAGGTTAAAAATTGACCACAGTAACTTGACAATAGTGCAGGTAGGTGGGCAGCAGGAAAGCCAACAACGGGATTTGATGGGATGTGAGAGGAAAAGTAAGGCTGATGTGGGATAGACATCTTGGATCAAATGACCCGGTTTTTATTTTATTTATATTTATTGGGACATTCAGTGCAGAACAGACCCTACTGGTCCAATGAACCACACTGCCCAGCGTCCCACTTAGTTAACAACACAATTTGCAATAACCAATTAACGTACTAGCCGCGTGCCTTTGCGATGTGGGAGGAAATCGGAGCACCCAGAGGAAACCCACTTGTTCATGGGAAGAACCTTAAAAACTTCCAAGCAATGTTGGAATTGAACTCCAAACTCAAGCTCCAATCTGTAATAGTGTTGTGCTGACTGCTACACTACTGCACTGCCACTGTGACCGTTTCTTGATCTATTACCATGTATGGCACAAGGTGCAGTGTGCACCATTGAGTTACGCATTGTGGTTACTGATCTAGGTTACTCCTAACATCTCCTGTGTCCTCTGCCACCAAGAAGGTCAGGCAGCAGGTTCATAGGTACACCTGTAGGTAGCTTCCCAACTGACCTACCACATCAACTGGGACACGTACATAAAACTCAAGAATCAAATCCACATCCATAGACCCCTCAGAGTTGCCGTGCAAGTTGATAGGGTGGTTAAGAAAGTGTATGGTGTGCTGTCTCTCACTGGTTGAGTTCAAGAACAACAAGGTAATGAGCCCATGGTATTACAGGAAAGAAACGGGCATGTATGGAAGATTGGCTGACTGGCAAGAGCAAAAGAATGGGGATAAAGGGGGGGCCTGTTTGGGTTGATGAGGGACATCCATTTAGAACAGATAGGAGGAGTAATTTCTTTGGCCAGAGTGTGGTAAACCTGTGGACTTCATTGCCACAGACAGCCGTGGAGGCCATTCATTGGGTATACTTAAAGCAGCAGTTGATAACTTCATGATTAGTAAGGGCATCAGAGGTTACAGGGAGAAGGCTGGAGAATGGGTTGAGAGGGATAATAAATTAGCCATGATGGAATAGCAGAGCAGGCTCTGTGGGCCAAATGGTCTATTCTGCTCCTATGATTTATGGTCCTATGGCAATGTTGCAGTTTTATAAAACCCAGGTTAGACCAAATTGGAGTATTGTGTTCAGTTTGGGTTGCCTCATTATAGGAAGGATGTGGAAGCTTTAGAGAGAGTACAGAGAAGATTTATGAGGATGCTGCCTGGATTTAAGCCCAACTCTTATGAGGAAAGAGTTTTCTCTTTGGAGCAAAGGATGATCTGAGGCAACTTGATAGAGTTGTACAAGGTGATAAGAGGCATGAATAGAATGACATTGAGTGAGAGGTTGTTGGTGTGACACCACTCAGCCAGATTTTTAATCTCCCTCCTACATGCTGATTTGTTACCACCTTTGATTCATTCAACAACAGTGGTGTCATCAGTAAACTTAAATATGGCACTGGAGCTAACCACACAGCCTCATGGTACATCTGTGCGATGGAGATCGTGGAGGAGACGTTCTTGCTAATCCAAACTGACTGGGGTCTGCAAGTGAGGAAATTGAGGATCCAGTTGCACAAGGAGGTATTGATGCCAAAATCTTGAAGCTTATTGATTGTTTTGAGGGGACGATAGTATTGAATGCTGAGCTGTAGTCAATGAAGAGCATCCTGATGTATGGATCTTCACTGTCCAGGTGTTTCAGGGTTGAGAGAAGAGCTGATGAAGTGAACAGTATTGAACTCCGAACTCTGAACTCTGACACCCTGAGCTGTAATGGTGTCACACTAACTGCTAGGCTGCCATGGAACCCCGCTCCTCTGATCTTCCTTGAAGCAGGGTCAGGAGAGATTTTGTTTACCTCAGACATGTCTTTCTCAATTCTCTTAATTAACCCAGGTACTTGGTAACCAAGTTTCAATGAGCTTTATTATCTGGTATCTACAAACACTAGGAATTCCCTGAAGAGATCTACAAAGAGAACTGAGCATTGTCCAGGAGACAGCATCTCAGAGAGTGCTGCTTCCTTCAGTAGAGCCCTGGATCTTTGTGCCCCAGTTACTGGAAAAGGGCTTATCCCCACAACACAAGCGGCACAGTGTTGCTACCTCAATGACCCAGGTTCGATTCTGACCTTGGATCCTGCCTGTGTGGAGTTTGTCCATTCTCCTTGTGACTACCTCTGGGTGCCTGCGGTTTCCTCCCACTGTAAGATGGTTGGTTAGTTGGCCACTGTAAGATGCCTCTAGAGCGTAGGTGAATGGTAGAATCAGTGGGGGTTGATGTGGAATTCATGGGCATGTGGGGAGAATAAATTGGAATTAATGTAAAAGGGTGCTTGATAGTGGACCGAAGGGCCTTTTCCCATGTTTATGGCTCTCTGATGATCTGATTCTGAAAGGAATGCCTCCCACTGAGCATCAGAGGAATCACTACCCCTGGGGTGATCTGAGTTTTGGTTTAAAGTTATGCAAATGTGCGTTGTACTCGAAGTTCCAAAATGTACCCTCCCCGTCGCTGGATGTCGTGAAATATAATTACCTACCACTCCATTTCCCCGTCCCTCCCACCACCCCGACCCCCCAACACTACTGTAGTGGGCAGATCTCAAATAACGAGAGGCAGAGCACAGGAAGGCGATAGAGAGCCTGGGCAGCAATCTGCTCCTCAATGGGAAAGAGCTGGTCATTGACTTCAGGAGCACACGCCCCATAATACAAAGGAGCAGAACTGGGCCATTCAATCCATTGAGTGCTCTGTCATTTTATCACGTCTGATTTATTTTCCCTCTCAACTCCAGCCCCCCTGCCTTCTCCCCATAACCTTTGATGCCCTTATTAATCAAGAACCTATCAACCTCTGCTTTAAATATACCCAATGACTTGGCCTCCACAACATCCATGGCAATAAGCTCCACAGACTCTCTGTTTTCTGGCTAAAGAAATTGCTCCTCATCTCCAAAACAAAGGGACAGCCTTGTACTTACTCTGTGCCCTCTGGTCCCAGACGC
Organism: Hemitrygon akajei; assembly: GCF_048418815.1. Taxonomy (NCBI): domain Eukaryota; kingdom Metazoa; phylum Chordata; class Chondrichthyes; order Myliobatiformes; family Dasyatidae; genus Hemitrygon; species Hemitrygon akajei. Next base: position 116,442,505 of record NC_133133.1, on the reverse strand, counting down.
TCTCACTGTTGGAAACATCCTCTGGCTGTGCACTCTGTCCACAGCTTTCACTGAGATCCTGTCTGTATCAATGGTGCTGAGGTGGAGACAGCTGAGACTTTCAAGTTCCCGGTGTAAATATCACCAATAGTTTTCCTGGGCCAACCTTAGGGACTTTATGGCCATGAAAAGGTTTCAAATCGATGTAGACATACCGAGGGAGTGCTCAGTTAGGAAGACAACTAAAATGTTAGCCTTTCTATCTAGGTTCTAGAGGATTTGAGTGTATTAGTAAAGAGCTGTAATGACAATTTTTAAGTTCAACACAGACAAAATGCTGGAGGAACTCAGCAGGTCAGACGGTATTTATGGAGGGGAATAAACAGTTGATGTTTTGGGCTGAGACCCTTCATTAGAACTTGAAAGGAAGGGGGCGGGGGAGACAGAAACTAAAATAAGATGGAGAGGGCAAGGAGTACAAACTGGCAGGTGATAGGTGAGACCAAGTGAGGGGCAAGGCAAGTGGGTGGAGGCAAGGGTGGGGGTGAAGTAAGAAGCTGGGATGTGATAGGTGGAAGAGTTAAAGGGCTGAAGATGAAAGAATCTAATAGGATAGATCAGTGGACCATGGAGTTGAAGGGAGGAGTAGGGGAAGTAGAGGGGTGTGATGGGCAGGTGAGGAGAGAAGGTGTGAGAGAGGAACCAGAACAGAGAATGGAAAAAGAGAGAAGTGGGGAGGGGGAGTTATTACTCGAAGTTAGAGAAACTGGTGTTCATGCCATGAGTTTGGAGACTATTAAGGCTGAATATGAGGAGATGCTCCTCCCACTTGAGTGGGGCCTCATCGTGGCAGTAGAGGAGGCCATGGAGTGACGTGTCAGAATGGGACTGAGAAGGCGAATTGAAATGTGCAGGTACGACTTCTCCTTGAAATATTTCCAGTCTCATCACACTCAAAATGATATACTTGCTATAGAGGGCAGCAAAGATTCACTAAACCACTGGTTCGTGAACATTTTCTGCTTTTGGCCCATTTGTGACTTTCAATTACCTTCGTGGCCCCCATCTGCTTTAGTTTGTTAGTTGATAAAGTCATTTTGGTCAACTGTGTTGATATTAATACAGTCAATATTTATGTTTTAACAGGTTATATGTATTATAAGTTGAATATAATGATTCAGGTGATAAAATCGTTTCAAAGTTCTGAGTAGGATACTTTATTTATAATATAAATACTTCCAACCAGCAATGAAAAATTGCTTAATATTTGGTATTTAGTGAGATCCTTGCAAATGATGCAAACTAGCAAGTTTTTAAATATCTGGTTGCAACTTGGTTCAAAGATTCAAAGTATGTATGTAGAATACAACTCCGAGATTCGTTCTCCTGCAGGCTGCCACAAAACAAAGATACACCATGGAGCCCGTCCAAGAAAACATCAAACATCCAACACATGAAGAAAGCACAAATTGTGCAAATGGCAAAAAACGGGTGAACAACACATTCAAACCAGGAGTCCAGGCGTAATTCAGTTTTGTGCTGCACAGCTAACCAATTACAGGCCGCAGAGCCATTCTTCACCAAAAGATAATCAAAAGGCCTATCCTTTCACAACATCAAGATAGTTACAAGCTTTTGATAGCAGGTGAAGAGCTTGACTAAAACCACATTCAACTTGATGAGAGGTGGAAAGTCCTCAGACAGGATGAAGAGATCAATACTCCCCAATGCCATTCGGCTTTACAATTCAACCGCCAGGAGTAAGATATGTTAAAGTGCCGGGGTTAGGACTCAATGTATTTAAGTAAACTACTTAAGAACTTTTTAAAAGCTATTATTAATGCTTTTTGAGAAGGTGATTTTAGATGCATATCATATTTTTACTGAGTTAAGTATTGTATGTAATTAGTTTTGCTACAATAAGTGTATGGGACATTGGAAAAAATGTTGAATTTCCCCATGGGGATGAATAAAGTATCTATCTATCTATCTATCTATCTATCCATCAATTAAGAGCAAACTTTGCTTTCTCCCAGAGCTGTGGAAACTTATTTTGAATATCACTAGTTATCCAGAAATTTTGCTTGCTGGTTTGAATTTTGCTCGAGCCATTCTGTCGCTCTGCAGCTCAATAAGACATTCCTGCAATGTGGTGGCAACATCATTCACATTCACCCCAAATTGATCCACCACCCAGTCTGCAAAATGCATCTCCAGCAGGCCTCTGAACTGAAATTCCATATCGGTGTGCAGTTGTTTCAAATGATCGATATATACAATCAGATCATCATCTTACAATTCTAATTTTAATTCAGTTTTAAGAGATGCCAGTGTAGGGAATTGTATAAACTCACTAATTTGCTGCTGAAAGTTTGAGTTTTCCAAGGAGGCCGTAATAGCCTCTTTGCATGATTTGAAGTTGCAGATTTTTCCTTGTGACTGCTTAATAAATTAAGTTTTTCAACAATATCTGACAGGTAAAATATGTCAGACTTGGCAGTGACAATTTGTTCTCCAAGCTGCTTATCACTTAGAAATGCTACAATACTATCCCAAAGTGCATTGAAGTATGGAAGACAATTACCTTTTGATAACCATAGGATCTCTGTATGCATTCATAGCCATTCAAAATCTTCATCACCTTCCTCACAAAGTAGTTGAAAACGACAATCTTGAAGTGCATTTAATTCGATGAAGTTGACAAACATTATTACAGCAGAAGGATGGTCGACAGGCTCAGCATTTTTAAATGAATTGAATTGACTTTATTACTTATGGTACATCCTTCACATACATGAGGATCTTTACATAACATCTCCGTCTAAATGTGTAATGTGCAGTTTATAGTAATTTCTAATAAATGGCATGTACAACAGGGCAGTTGATATAACTTAGAAATACAATTGCATCAGCGTGAATTAATCAGTCTGATGGCCTGCTAGAAGAAGCTGTCCCAGAGCCTGCTGGTCCTGGCTTTTATGCTGCGGTACCATTTCCCGGATGGTAGCAGCTGGAACAGTTTGTTGGGAAGACTCGGGTCCCCAATGATCCTTCCAGCTCTTTTTACACACCTGTCTTTGTAAGTGTCCTAAGTCCTGAATAGTGGGGAAGTTCTCAACTACAATAATGAATCTTCCTACCATCGGAACAGCACCATCAGTTGCAAAAGCCATTATATTTTCCAGCGGAATATTGTTTTCCAAGAAATAGCTCTTGACTTCTTCAAAATAGTTTCACCTTTGGTATCTATCTTAAGCTTCTGGGCAAAAAGCATTTCCTCACTGGCCTGATTGTTATTCAAAAACCAAATGTATGTTATCAGGAGGCCTTTATTATCACATAATGTGCTTCCATCGATTTGCAGGGCAAACGTCTTACCTTGCACTTGTGCAACTGGTTGTTTATCCACATCATCTGATATTTCATCAGTACACCTTGATACTGATGAGCTGCTCAAGAGCTTGGCTTGAATCATTCCATATGCGTTCTGATTCATAACAGTAGAAATGACAACAGAAACGATAATTCACCTATGTTATGTGGCTTGCCAGCTTCTGTAATTTTTTGTTTGAAATCTCATCAGACGCAAGTAAACATTTGTCTATCCTATCGGCTTTTTCAATAAACGTTTGCTTTACTGTCGGCCATGAAGTAATCCAGTGTTTTGTCTTTCTTGTCCTTATGCACTGTCTCCAAGTGCTTCATCAGCTTACATATTTGGTGATTGTCCGTCATGTCCGATAACAGGAGAGTTTTTAAAGGAAAAGCCATTGCACCTGGGCAGATCCACTCTCTCAACCTCAGAGGTCTGGGTCCAGTGGTAACAACAACATCACAAACTAGGGTCTTCCTTGATTGCAGTGGATGGCCAAGTCATTGTCTATGTCTTATCATGCCTTCCGCTCTCCATGGGGTGTTGCAGTACCACCTTCCTGGCCATTGGATCTCACTGTCGATCTCATCCACCCAGTCCGCCAGAACTGACTCTGCATGCTAGGACAGGCATATCCCTATCTCCCCACTATGAGGCCTGCTGGCTACCCTCACTGGTTTAGCCAGTCTGTCGAGGTGGTGTACCGGGGTGTGACCGCTGTCGCAGCAAACAGCTGCTTGGAGCCACAGGTGAGAGCTGAGTGTCCAGTGGGGACCAAAGGGGAGTGAGCTGCCCTGGAATGGACATGACAAGACCCTTCACCAGAGGTTCTGCCCCTCCCTGGACACCTCATACACCTATCTATATATACACAGTAACAAAAGTATAATTGTGTGATTAGGCTCTATAGGAACGAAGGGGTTAACATATAAGGAGCATTTGGCAGCTTTGGGCCTGTACTCACTGGAATTTAGAAGAATGTGGGGGGATCTCATTGAAACCTATTGTGTTGAAAGGACTAGGTAAGATGGATGTGAAGAGGATGTTTCCTACGGTGGGGGCATCCAGAACTAGAGGGCACAGCCTCAAAGTTTGGGGGGGGGGACCCTTTACAGCAGAGGTATGGAGGAATTTTTTTAGCCAGAGAGTCGTGAATCTGTGGAATGCTCTGCCACAGATTGTGGTGGAGGCCAAGTCCATGGGTATATTTAAGGCGGAAGTTGATCATTTCCTGATTAGTCAGGGCATCAAAGGATATGGTGAGAAGGCAGGTGTATGGGGTTGAGTGGATCTGGGATAAGCCATGATAGAATGGTGGACCAGATTCGATGGGCTGAATGGCCCAATTCTGCTCCTATGTCTTATGGTCATATAGAAAATTAGTAAATGTCAAAGAATTATAATAAATATAATTTCATGTAAAAAGTATGAATATTAAATATATATGTAAAAATAAAACTATCTTTCTAGGCAGTTCTTAAATACATATAAATATTTTAAAAATGCTATTATATCTGCAAATTCTATGTGGCAATAAGAGCGTTTACTTGCCAAGAAAAGCAAACTGAAGTTCCTTTCAAAATATACCATAAGTATTGGGATTTAATGGAAGTTGTTGTGGTAGATAGTGATGCAGTGGTAAGGTTCTGATCTTAGCCCTTTATTCTATTGACCATACCCTATCTATAGAGTTAATTCTCCATTCTATTGACCATACATAATCTATGGAGTCAATTCTCCATTCTATTGACCATATCCTATTTATGCATACCATAATTTTATAATTTTTTCAGATCACCCCTTGGCCTCCACTGTTCCAGAGAAAACAACTTCTCCTATACTCTCTAATCCAGACAAGATCATGGTGAGCTTCCTCTGTACCTTTCCAAAGCCTCTACATCCTGCATGGGATGTCTATGGAAGGGTAGCACTTCTGGTGTCAGGCTTGTCGTGCTCTGTCCAGGGGCTGCTCGTCCACCTTTGGTCCCCACCTGCCACCCAGCTCTCACCTGTGGCTCCAAGTAACTGTTTGCATTTGACAGTTACCGCAGCCTGGTACACCACTTCCACAGGTGGGCTAAACCAGGTGAGGGTAGCTGGGACCCTCCGACCCTGGTGAGATAGGGATATGCCTACCCCAGCATCCAACTGGGCAGATGAGATCAACTACCAGATCTGATGGCCAAGAAGGCGGTGCTGCAACACTTTGTGGAGAGAGAAGGGCATGTCAAGGCACAAAAGGCGTCACAGCTGTCCACTGCAGCTGAGGAAGTCTCCAATCATGGCCCAAGGTTTTTGAGGCCGAGAGAGTGGAACTGCCCTAGTGTAATGGATTTTCCACTGTAAAACTCCTCTCCCTCGGGTTACATCATTGTTGGAAACGATGGACAACCAACAAATCCTTCCTGTAATATGGATGACCAAATCCACACAAGACTCTATATATTGCCTAACCAAAGTTCAGCAGCAACATAACCTCCCAACTTCTATACACAACACCCTGACCATCGAAAATAGGCATGCAGTGTGCCTTGTTTACCACTCTATCTACTTGCAGTGCAAGTTTCAGAGAGCTGTGAACTTGCACCACAAGATTTCTCTGTGAATCAATGCTGCGAAGGTTCCTGTCACTAACTGTGTATTTTCCTCTTGTATTTGACATTCCAAAGTGCCAAATCTCACGTTAGTCTGGATTAAACTCTGCCATTTGTCTGAACATGTTTCATACTGGTCCATACCCTGCTGAATCCTTTGCAAGCCTTCCTCACCATGTACAACTCTGTCAATTTTTGTATCGTCTGAAAACTCGCTAATCAGCCCGCACACATTCTCGTCACAATCACATCTACCTTCAGGAAAGATATCAGTAAGATTGAAAGCATGCAGACAAAATTTACAAGGACGTTGCCGGGACTTGAGGACCTGAGTGATAGGGAATAGATTAGGAGTTTATTCCCTGGAGTGCAGCAGAATGAGGGTTGATCTTAGAGAAGTACACAAAATTATCAGGGGTACAGATAGAAAAGCCGTTTGCACCGGCTTTTCCCCCTCAGGTTGTGTGAGACTAAAACCAGAGGTTATATGTTAAGGGTGAAAGGTGAAATATTTAAGGGGAGCCTTGGGTGGAGCTCCTTCACTCAGAGGGTGGTAAGAGTTTGGAAGAGCAGCCAGCAGAAGTGGTGGATGCAGGTTCAATTGCACATTTAGGAGAGGATTGGATAGGTACGTACATAGATGAGAGGGGTATTAGGCAGAAAAACAAGTTGGTGCAAACTAGATAGGCCAAAGGGCCTGTTTCTGTGCTGCGGTGCTCTACAACAATATCACAAACAACAGTGATCTCTGTACTGATCCTTTGTTATTTAATCTCGCCTCTCAGTACAAATTTTCCATTTCATTCTTTCCTCCATTAATCGTGTTGCATCACCAACACTTTCTCATTCTGACAGAAAGTTAAAACAGTCTATGACTTCCTCCAGAAATGCTGAAAGGTTCCTGCATTTTCCGGCAGCACACTGTTGTACAGAAGAAAGGGAACTAAGTACAATTTAATGTGTTGCATAGAAGAGTGTGCGGACCATTCTTTCCTTAAAGACAATTGTTCCGCAGCCAGTCTGATGACAGAACTTCAGAGAATTCATTGCTCCTCAATCCCAGTGACCTCATGGGGTTTGCTGTGTTTGGATTTTATACCATACACTCTGTACTGTACACGGACACAAGAGAATCTGCAGGTTCTGGAAATCTTGAGCAACACACACAAAATGCTGGCAGAATTCAGCAGGTCAGGCAGCTTCCATGTTGGGAAATAAACAGTCAACAGATTGCTCTGAGATCCTTCATTGGGACCGCACACAAACAATTGAAGAATCCCACCAGTAACTTCTGTATGAAGAAACTCAGGACATAGTAATCTTATACATGGTAATAGTAAATAGACAATAAACAGTGATGAGTACAAAGCAGCAGAATGGAACAGAGACAGTAGTGAAATGTGAGGGGGAATACTGAAGTGACAATGATGGTAAAACCGAGGGAGAGAGAATTAAGAGACTGAGAACATGGCAGCACCAATGTGAAGGAGGTGTGGAAGGAGTGATTGGTTTGGAAATCCAATAGGGAGAGAGTTCCAGTATTCTAATACAGTAGTAAACTTGCATTTGTAAATATCTGTAGATATCACGAGCCCCAGTGGACAGCACTTCACGCCATCACCTAATGAAATGGGTGAGCAGGTTTTACGTCAAAATAGGTGGGATTTACCGAGGAAGTATTGTGAGGAGGATGTTGATGGGGCCAGGTGTAAAGGATTAAGTATGTTCAGTCCACATGTGGAAATCATGCTGGGATTTTGCGGTGATTAACTGATTCTTCTTTGCATGCTGATCACAGGTATTACATCCAGAAGGCCACGGTGGAAGCAATGCTCCCAGTCCATTATGCCGTCTCACAGCCTGCAGTGAGACTCCTCCAACAAGTACTTGGCTGCATCCTGCAAAAGCCCGTCTGAACATCCGCGTGTCCAGGAGGATTAAAGTGATGTTGTTCGTGTGGACCAAGAACTAAAGAAGTGGCCATCAGTGTCAAGGCAGCTTTATCCACAAAGATGCTACACACTATATTATTACTTACTTTCTTTGGCTTTAAAATTATATGTCGATACAGTTTTGAAGTTCCATCTGTTCACAGGAAGGCCTGAGTAAACTGAATTAAATTTTTAAAAAGTTCAATTTATGAAATTACTGTTCTGTGATCTTTTTTTTATTAAGCTGGGTGGTTGGTAGCAGTGGGGGAGAAGGAGTAACCAGAATTTAACTGCCTCACAATCATAGTTTTATAGTTTTCTGCTGAAGTTAATCTTTCAGATTCATCGATTTATCACATGTGCATTGAAACATGCAGTAAAATGGTGGGGGGGGGGCAATGAATCATTGAAACCTATCAAATATTGAAAGGCTGAGATAGGGTGGTTGTGGAGAGGATGTTTCCTATGGTGAGGAGCCTTAGACCAGAGGGCACAGCCTCAGAATAGAGGGATGTTCATTTAGAACAGAGATAAGAAGGAATTTCTTTACCAGAGGGTGGTAAATCTGTAGAATTCATTGCCATAGATGGCTATGGAGGCCAAGTCATTGGGTATATTTGAAGCAGTTGATAGGTTCTTGTTTAGTCAGGGCATTCAAGGTTACAGAGAGAAGGTAGGAGAATGCGGTTGAGAGGGAAAATACATCGGCCATGTTGGAATGGTGGAGCAGGCTGTATAGGCCAAATGGCCTAATGCTGCCCCTTTGTCTATTGGTAATATTGCAGTTCCATAAAACCCCGGTTAAAACCACACTTAGGAGTATTGTGTTCAGTTCTGGTTACCTCAATATAGGAAGGATATGAAAGCTTTCTAGAGGGTGCAGACCAACACAATGTAAGGAATCGATGGGTAAAGCCAGCTAGTGTCACCATGCATTCTGGCCCCAGCATAATATCCCCACAATATTCAGCAGAACAACAACAAACTGCTCACGTACACAGATCTTTTTTATTTGGGTGGGTGGTGGTGCTGGCGGGGGGAGGGGGAATAGAGGGTGTAACCAGAATCTAACTGCTTCATAGTTTCTGCTAAAGTTAATTCACAATAGTATTAAAATTGGGCAAATAGGCATGGTCTTCCCAGATTAAATGTATAATGTTCATCCGCCATCAAAAAGGCAGCACCCATCACTGAGCACACTCATTACCCAGGGAATGTTCTCTTCTCAATACTATTGAGGAGGTACAGGAGCCTGAAGACACATACCCAACTTTTCAGGAACAGCTTCTTCCCCTCTGCCGTCAGATTTCTGAATGGACAATGAACACCACCTGAAAATGTTGCTGTCTTTATGCATTACTGATTTAATAGTTTGAAGTATGTTTCTAATCGTAATTTATAGCTTGTTTATTCTGTTTTGCTGCCAAAAAACAAATTTCACAACATTCAGTGATAATAAACCTGATTCACGTTAAAAATTCATACACTGCTAATCTGTATGTTATGGACTGCCACTAAAATTCATCTCGTTAAGATGGTGAGAAGGGAAAACGGTGAAATTAGATATAGTATAATCATATAGTCACTCAAACAGCTCAAGTCCCAGCAATGTCTTTGTAAATTTTCTTTGTAATTTTTCAATGTTACTGATCTCTTCAGACCATGAAACATAGCAGCTGAATTGGGCCATTTGTCCCATCAAGTCTGCTTCATCATTCCGTCATGGCTGATTTATTATCCCTTTCAACTTTATTTGCTTGTCTTCTCCCTCTGCTTTAAATATACAGTGACTTGGCCATATGTGGCAGTGAATTCCACAGATTTACCATCTCTGTCCTAATGGACATCTCTCTGGACTCACGCACTATAGGAAACATCCACTCTGCCTAGACCTTTCAACATTCAATAGATTTCAATGAGATTCCCCAACCCCCCACATCCATTTCTTTTAAACTTCAATGAGTACAGACCCAGAGCCATCAAATGCCCTCATGCATTAACCCTTTCATTCCTGGAATAATTCTTATGAAGCTCCTCCGGATCTTCAATACCTGCACATCTTTTCTTAGATGAGGGTACCAAAACTGCTCACGATACTCCCAGTGCCTTATAAAGCCTCAGCATCACATCCTTGCTCTTATGTTCTAGTCCTCTTGAAAGGGATGCTAACATTGCATTTACCTTCCTGACCTTTAGGGAATTCTGCTCAAGGACTCCAAAGTCCTTTTGCACCACTGATTTTTAAATCTTCTCCCCATTTAGGAAATAGTCTACACCTTTATTCCTTCCATCAAAGTGCACGACCATACACTTCCCTCATTCCTATGGGTACAGTAGGTGTCCAGAGCTGCACTCAAATCTCCAAATTTGCTCTCACCATATTGGTATCACACCTTCAACATAACATCCCAAATCCTAGACTTAACATTTTGATGGACATTTAAGTTCAAGTCATCCAACCATACAGCAAAATGAAACATCATCCCTCTATGGCCAAGGGGCAAAGCCAATACAGCACACAGCACATATAAATTATGACAGCAGGAAAACATACAGTTACAGATATATACATAAAGAATAATAATATAGCCCAAGTCCCTGAGTGTCATGAATGCCAATGCACCAGCTTTCAGCCAGTTTTTCCAGCTGGTTCAGATCCTGCTGGAAGCTTTGATAGTCTTCGTCGTTGTCCGCTAATTCCCCAGATTTGGTGTTATCCACAAATTTTCTGATCCATTTTACCATGTTATCATCCAGATCACTGATAGCTGATTCCCTGACAAGAGACAAGGGCTTAGAGAGACACAAGAGACTGCAGGTGCAGGAATCTGGAGCAAAAAAAACCCAACAAGCTGCCCAAGAAACTCAGCAGGTCAGACAGCATCTGGGGAGGAAGCTAAACAGTTAATAGATCCAATTTAATGTCAGAAGTGTATACCATATACATCCTGAAATTCTTTTTCTTCACAAATATCCACAAAAACAGAGGAGTGCCCCAAAGAATGAATGACATTTAAATGTTAGAACCACAAAGCCACCCCAGCTCCCCCTCCCACGCACAAGCAGCAGCAAAGCGATGACCCCCCCCCACCCACCAGCAAAAAAACATTGGCATCCTCCACCAAGCACTTAAGCTTGCAGCAAAGCATCAGTAAAGACACAGACTTGCAGTACCCTAAAGACTACTCATTCACCCGGTATTTGACATACTGTAGGCTCTCTCTCCCTAATAAGGGAAAAAGAGATGTCCCCGTTTTACAGCGAGAGGGGACACATAACAAACAACTCGTTAGAAGTCTGTTGCATTGCTTTTTCCGAGCTCTGTGCCCAAAGATCTCGGAATTCTGGAAACAAAGCCAGCAGCCAGCTCAACACACTGGAGGAACTCAGCAGGTTGGGCAGCATCCGTGGAAACAAACAGTCAATGTTTCGGGCTGAGACTCTTCATCAGGACTGACGAGGGAGGGGGGCAGGGGCCCTATAGAGAAGGTGGGGGGAGGGTGGGAAGGAGAAGGCTGGTAGGTGCCAGGTGAAAAACCAGTAAGAGGAAAGATCAAGGGGTGGGGGAGGGGATAGGCAGGAAAGGTGAAGAAGGAATGTAAAGGGAAAGCACAATGGGTGGTAGAAGAAGGTGGAACAATGAAGGAGGTGATAGGCAGCTGGAGGAGGAGGCAGAGTGAAACTGGGATGGGGGAAGGGAGGGGTAGGGAATTACTGGAAGTTGGAGAATTCAATGTTCATGCCAAGGGACTGGAGACTACCCAGACGGTATATGAGGTGTTGCTCCTCCAGCCTGAGTTTGGCTTCATCATGGCAGTAAAGGAGGCCATGTATGGACATAACTGAATGGGAATGTGAAGCAGAGTTGAAGTGGGTGGCAACCGGGAGATCCTGTCTGTTGTGGCGGACAGAGCGGAGCTTCACCTGGCACCTACCAGCCTTCTCCTTCCCACCCTCCCCCCACCTTCTTTATAGGGCCCCTGCCCCCTCCTTCTTCAGTCCTGATGAAGGGTCTCAGCCCGAAACGTTGACTGTTTGTTTCCACAGATGCTGCCCGACCTGCTGAGTTCCTCCAGCGTGTTGTGTGTGTTGCTTTGACCCCAGCATCTGCAGAGTATTTTGTGTTTAAAGCAGCCAGCTCACTGCTTTTGATCTTCTGTGTACTCCCACAACATACTAGGAAACGGCATTAACCTCGAATCCGCCTGCCTCCAGAGCCACGAAAATTCAGCACACTGAAGGCACGCTAGTCTTCTAGGCTGTGTCCTTGGCATATTGAAAAATGGCCAGTTGTGAGACCCTGAGAGTGGGTCCCATTCCCACAAAGAACTGAAGTCAGCATGTAACTCCAGGTCAGAGACTTCAAAAGAACCCTGAAAAGGAAAAAAAGAGATATTAAAGATAGAAATAGAGCTGTTTCCAAAGATGTAAGCAAAGGAGGCATTAGGCACCGTCATTCTAAGATCTGCTCTTTGAGTTGACGTTTTGGGCTGAGACCCTTCATCTGGACTGAATGATAGGGGTGGGCGGGGAGGCCAGTCTTCAGTTCTTGATGTAGTTTGTAAATTGCAAGCAGTAAATCGAAGTTAAATCACATCTTTGCAAGTAAACAACACCATCTGTGGAGCACAGGCTGGCCCACAGCACATGGCTGGCAGCTCCAGAGATGCAATATGAAACAATGGATTTCATGGTTATATATGGTTAATATGAAACAATGGGTTATGTTAATCGGGTGCATCAAACCAGGCAACATGGCCCCAGCTACAATTGCCTCTTCACTGAATATGTAGAATATTCCTTGTTCAAAGCCTTTTCTGGTTATACTTCCCCACTCGTCCTCCACTACAGTGACTACTACATTGGTGTTTCTTCATGCACCCATACTGAGCTCGTCAATTTTATCAACTTTGCCTCCAGCTTCCACCCTGCCCTTAAATTCACTTGGTCCATCTCTACCTCCCCTCCCCTTTATCAATCTCTCTGTCTCCATCTCTGGACACAAAACCTATTGATTTCGCACATTTATCTCAGCTATAACTCTTTCAACCATCTTTTGTAAAAATGCTATTCCCATTTCTCAGTTTCTTTGCTTTCATCACATCTGTTCTCTGGACAAGACATGTTCCTGGACATGTTCCTGTCCTCCTTCTTTAAAGAACAAGGTTTCTCGCCCTCTATTATCGATGCTGCCCTCATCCACATCTCCTCCATTTCCCATACACCTGCACTCAGCCCATCTTCCCAGTGCCTTAACAGTGATAGAGTTCTTCTGGTCCTTACCTGCTACCCCACTAGCCTCTGCATCCAACACATATCCTCCACAACTTCCACCATCTCCAAAGTGATCCTACCAATAAGCATATCTTTACCTCCCCCACCCCCAGCTTTCCACAGGGATTGTTCCCTCTATAATTCCCTTGTCCATTCATCCCTCCCTGCTAATCTTCCTCCCAGCATTTATCCCTGCAAGTGGCCCAAGTGCTATGCCTGCCTATACACCTCCATCCATGGTCACAAACAGTCCTTCCAGGTGAGGCAATACTTCACCTGCAAATCTGCTGAGGATGTCTATTGTGTCTGGTGCTCCTGATTTGGCCTCCTCGACATTGGAGAGACCCATTGTAAACTGGGGGACCTTGTCATCAAGCACCTCCACACCATCCACAACCGGGACTTCCTGGTGGCCAAACATTTTAATTCCAATTTCCAGTCCATGGCCTCCTCCTCTGCTAAGATGAGGCCACCCTCAGGAGGACCAATGCCTTATATTCCGTCTGGGTACCAGCCAACCTGATGGCACGAATATCAATTTCTCTTTCAGGTAAACAAATTCCCCCACTTTCTCTATTCCTCACTCTGACCTTTTACTTCTTCTCACTTGCCTATTACTTCCCCTGGGTCCACTCCTCCCTTCCTTTCTCCTGTGGTCCACTCTCCCCTTCTATCCAATACCTTCCTCTCCAGCCCTTGACCTTTCCCACCCACCTGTCTTCACCTTTCACCTTTAGCTGGTCTCTTTCCCCTCCCTCCACTTTTTTATTCTGGCATATCCCCCCTTCTTTCTCAGTCCTGAAGAAGGTTTTTGACCCAAAACATCAACAATCTATTAGCTTCTATAGATGCTGCCTGACCTGCTGAGAACTTCCAGCATTTTATGTGTGTTGCTCTGGATTTCTAACATCTGCAGAATTGTTCATGTTTATAACATGGCTAAACTATTTGCACAATTGTAAACAAATTCAAGGAAGCTTGCAGACCAGAGTGATATTACCACTTAGCACATCAACTAGCTGATCTATCATAGATAGGAGATTTATGTACTCGGAGAGATAGCCCTAACACTATTAATTTTGTGTGTCTGTGAGTCTGTCACCAGATGTTTCTAGACTATAGGTGTGAATTACTTTGCCCCAGCAAAGGTGTTTGAACATTCAGAGCTGTCTGGCACTGAAGATATGGAAAGGAAGCATTGTTAACCCAAAATATTGAAGTAAATAATGCTTTTATAACTATTGGAATTGTATTGAATCACCTCCTGTTACCTTTGATCTTAAGGGCATAGAATGTGATGTACTTTGAGTTTGTGAGACTCTACCTAAAGAGTCTTGACAAGAATGCCTACTTGTCATGATAAAAAAAAGTCTTGTATATCACCGGCTTCAGTGTTTCTCATTGAATTTGATTACAACCACTACATTTGGGGGCTCACCTGGAATACACTTGCAACCACCTGTGTTGCCAGTGATTTAAGCAGTCTAAGGGAGTGCATCTTAAGAGTAACAATCCCATACTTAGATCTGTTGAGGTCAATGACCATGGGTTCACCAAGTTTCAAAGAACGCAACAGAGAACTGAGCTGGTAGATATATCTGGTATATTTTGGGTAGCTTGGTGAGCCAGGGCCACCAGTTGTGAAAGATGGCTACTGATCACTCGGGATGTCAGAGGGGTGCATGTATACTCATTTGGGGGACCTGTATTCTTGTTCATGTGTGTGTTTTTGTGTTTTAGAATAACTTTGAAAACTTGGTAACAGTTTTAAATGCAGAGGAATACAAAAAACCATCATGTATTAGGTGGCACAGAAGTGGGAGATAGCAGAGTACATACAGTGGCATGCAAAAGTTCGGGCACCCCTGGTCAAAATTTACTGTTACTGTGAATAGTTAAGTGAGTAGAAAATGAACTGATCTCCAAAAGTCATAAAGTTAAAGATGAAACATTCTTTTTAACATTTTAAGAGAGATTACAGTATTATTTTTATTTTGTACAATTTTAGAGTAAAAAAAAGAAATGAGCGCCATGCAAAAATTTGGGGACCCCAAGGGATTTGAGCTCTCAGATAACTTTTACCAAGGTCTCAGACCTTAATTAGTTTGTTAGGGCTATGGCTTGTTCACAGTCATCATTAGGAAAGGCCAGGTGATGCAAATTTCAAAGCTTTATAAATATCCTGACTTCTCAAACCTTGTCCCAACAATCAGCAGCCATGGGCTCCTCTAAGCAGCTGCCTAGCACTCTGAAAATTAAAATAAATGATGCCCACAAAGCAGGAGAAGGCTACAAGAAGATAGCAAAGCATTTTCAGGGAGCCGCTTCCTCAGTTCGTAATGTAGTTAAGAAATGGCAGCTGACAGGAATGGTGGAGGTCAAGTTGAGGTCTGGAAGACCAAGAAAACATTCTGAGAGAACTGCTCATATGATTGCTAGAAAGGCAAATCAACACCCCTGTTTGACTGCAAAAGATCTTCAGGAAGATTTTGCAGACTCTGGAGTGGTGGTACACTGTTCTACTGTGCAGCGACACCTGCACAAATATGACCTTCATGGAAGAGTCATCAGAAGAAAAGCTTTTCTCCATCCTCACCACAAAATTCAGAGTCAGAAGTTTGCAAAGGAACATCTGATGCATTTTGGAAACAAGTCCTGTCAATTGATGAAGTTAAATAGAACTTTTTGGCCACAATGAGCAAAAGTATGTTTGGAGAAAAAAGGGTGCAGAATTTCATGAAAAGAACATCTCTCCAACTGTTAAGCATGGGGGGTGGATAGATCATGCTTTGGGCTTGTGTTGCAGCCAGTGCCACAGGGAACATTTCACTGGTAGAGGGAAGAATGAATTCAATTAAATACCAGCAAATTCTGGAAGCAAACATCACACCGTCTGTAAAAAAGCTGAAGATGAAAAGAGGATAACTTCTACAACAGGATAATGATCCTAAACACACTTCAAAATCCACAATGGACTACCTCAAGAGGCACAAGCTAAAGGTATTGCCATGGCCCTCACAGTCCCCTGACCTAAACATCATTGAAAATCTGTGGATAGACCTCAAAAGAGCAGTGCATGCAAGACGGTCCAAGAATCTCAAAGAACTAAAAGCCTTTGCAAAGAAGAATGCGCAAAAATACCCCAAACAAGAATTGAAAGGCTCTTCGCTGGCTACAGAAAGTGTTTACAAGCTGCGATACTTGCCAAAGGGGTGTTACTAAGTACTGACCATGCAGGGTGCCCAAACTTTTGCTTCAGGCCCTTTTCCTTTTTTACCTTTTTTGTTACTTTGAAAATCAGTAGTGGAGTTATTGGGGCACCGTCGTGATGGTGTTTCCGTAGCAAGCTATTCTTGTTTTTACAAGGCTGAGTTGCTAGTTCAACACTCAACTCAACTTGGATTCAAACTTGGGAACCTTCTCTCCGGAGCCCAGCACTGATGTTATTGCACCACCAAGCAGGACTTTTGGAAATCAGGCCATCTTTTACTCGCTTAACTATTCACAGTAACAGAGATTTTGACCAGGGGTACCCAAACATTTGCATGCCACTGTATATACAATGACCTGGCCTCCACAGTCACCTATGCCAACAAATTTCACAAATTCACCACTCTTTAGCTAAAGAAATTCTTCCCTGTCTCTGTTCTGAAAGGATGTCCCGCTATTCTGAGGCTATGTCCTCTGGTCTTAGACTCCTCCAACATAGGAAACATCCTCTCCATCCACTCTATTGAGCTCTTTCAACATTCATTAGGTTTCAATGAGGTCATTTCCCATTCTTCTGAATTCCAGTGAGTACAGGCGCAGAGCCATCAAATGCTGTTCATATGACAAGCCTTTCAATCCCAGGATAATTTTCATGACCCTCCTTTGAACCCTCTCCAACATTAGCACATCCTTTCTAAGATAATGGGCACAAAAGTGCTTACGATACTCCAAGTGAGACCTCACCAGTGCTTTATCAAGCCTCAATATTACACCCTTTCTTTTATTTTCTAGTCCTCATGAAATAAATGCTGACATCGCATTTGCCTTCTGCACTACTGACTCAACCTGCAAATTAACCTTTAGGGAATCCTGCACAAGTCCCTTTGCACCTTCGATGTTTGAGTTTTCTATCCATTTAGAAAATAGTCTTTGCTTTTATTTGTTCTACCAAAGTGCATGACCCTACACTTCCCAACACTGTATTCCATCTGCCACTTCTTTGTCCATTCTCCTAATCTAAGTACTTCTGCAGCCTCACAACTTCCTCAAAACTACCTACCTCTCCACCTATCTTCATATCGTCCATAAACTTGGTCACAAAGTCATCAATTCTGTCATCCAAATTATTGACATCTAACATAAAAAGAAGCGGTCCCAACATAGACCCCTGTGGTACACCACTAGTCACCGGCAGCCGGCCAGAAAAGGCTCCCTTTATTCCCAGTCTTTGACTCCTGGTGGTCAGTCACTGCTTTATCCATGCTAGAATCTTTCCTGTAATACAACGGGCTCTTAACTTGTTAAGCAGCTTCATGTGTGGCACTTTGTCAAAGGTGTTCTGAAAATCCAAGTACACAACATCCACCAATTCTCCTTTGTCTGTCCTGCTTGTTATTTCTTCAAAGAATTCTAACAGATTCATCAGACAAGATTTTCCCTTAAGGAAACCATGCTGAATATGGCCTATTTATCATGTGCCTCCAAGTACTTTAAAACCACATCCTTAACAATTGATTCCAACATCTTCCCAACTATTGAGGTCAGACTAACTAGCCTATAATTTCCTTTTTTTTGGCCTCTCTCCCTTCTCAAAGAGTGGAACGATATTTACAATTATCCATTCCAATCAATTGATTCTTGAAAGATCATTACTAATGCCTCCACAATCTCTTCAGCCACCACTTTTAGAACCATGTACACCATCTGTTTCAGGTGACTTACCTACTTTCAGACTTTTCAGTTTTCCAAGAAGCTTCTCCCTAGTAATGGAAACTTCACACACGTGCCCGCTGATACTCAAACTTCCAACATACTCCTTGTGTCTAGCACAGTGAAGGCATGCAAAATATTCATTCAGTTCATCCACCATTTCTTTGTCTCCCATTACCACCTCTCCAGCATCATTGTCCAGTGGTCCAATATCCACTTTGCCTCTCTTTTACAGTTTATGTACCCAAAGCAACTTTTAGTACCTTCTTTAATATTATTGGCTACCTTAATTTTACATTCCATCTTTTCCTTCTTAATGATTTAATGACTTTTTAGTTGTCTTCTGTTGGTTTTTAAAAGCTTCCCAATTCTCTAACTTTGCACTAATTTTTGCTCTATTCTCTGCCCTCTCTGGCTTTCATGTTGGCTTTGACTTCTATTGTTAGCTACAGTTGTGTCATCTTGCCTTTAGAATACTTCCTGAAATTCCAGCCATTGCTACTCTGCTGTCATCTCTGCCAGTGTTCTTTCCCAATCAATTTTGGCCAACTCCTCTGTCATGCCTCTGTAATTTCCTTTACTCCACTCTAATACTGATACATCTGACTTTAGCTTCCCCTTCTCAGATTGCAGGGGGAATTTGATCATATTATGGGTTCTTTTACCTTAAGCTCTCTAATCAATTCCAGTTTATTGCACAACACCCAATCCAGAATAGCTGATCCCCTCTTGGGCTCAACCACAAGCTGTCCTAAAAAGCCAAATCATTGGCATTCTAGAAATCCCCCCACATGAGATCCAGCACAAACCTAATTTTCCCTATCTACCTGCATATTGAAATCCCCAATTCCTATTGTAACATTGCCCTTTTGGCACGAAATTTCCCATTGTAATGTGTAGACTGCATCCTTACTACTTTTTGGGTCTGCATATAACTCCTATCAGGGGCTTTTGACCCTTGCAGTTCCTTAGATCTGCCCATAACAATTCAACATTTTCTGACCCTGTGTTACATCTTTCTAATGATTTGACATGATTCTTTTACCAACCGAGCAATGCCACCCCATCCTTTCGATACAATGTGTATCCTTGGATGATAGGCTCCCAGCTATAATCTTGTCCCTAAGGGTTCTTTAACTTAAACTATCTAATCAATTCCAGTTCATTGCACAACACCAATCCAGAATAGATGATCCCCTCTTGGGTTCAACTACGAGCTGCTCTAAAAAGCTATCTCATAGCCATGAATCAGTGATGCCCACAGCATCATACATGCCAATTTGTAACTGTGCTACAAGTTCATCGACCTTATTCATTATCCTGCACACATTCAAATATAACATCTTCATCTTGTATTTACCCTTTTCGATTTTGTCCACCTTTTACATTGCAACTCATCCTGCTGACTGCAGTTTTGCCCTATCATCAGCCTCTCCTTGCTCAGAGTCTCACTACACATTGCCTCTGTTTGTAAACCAACTACCTTATCTTCAGCACTATCATTCCCGTTCCCATTCCCCTGCCAAATTAGTTTAAGTACTCCCCAGCAACTCCAGCAAACCTGACTGCAATGATATTGGTCTCCCTTGGGTTTAAGTGTAACCCATCCCTTTTGTACTGGCTGTACCTTCCCCAGAAGAGATCCTGATGATCCACAAATCTGAACCCCCTACCCCCACACCAGTTCCTCAGTCATCCATTCACCCATTCGTCATTCTATTCTTACCCTCATTAACAGATGGCATAGACAGCAATTCGGAGATTACTACCATGGAGGACCTGCTTTTTACTTCTCTACCTTGCTCCCTAAAATCTCTCCTCAGGACCTCCTCAACCATTTCTACCTATCTCAATACATACCAAGACTTCTGGCTGCCCACCCTCACCCTTTAGAATTCCATGGTCCTGATCCAAGACATCCTGGCACCTGGGAGGTAACATACCATCCAACTGTCTATGATGCCCACAGAATCTTGTCTCTGTTCCTCTGACTATGGAATCTCCAATCGCCACTGCAGTCCTTTTTACATCTCTTCTCTTCTGAGCCACAGTACCATACTCGGTGCTGGAGAATGGTCACTGTGGCTCCCCTTAGTAGGTTGTCCCCTTCAACAGTATCTAAAGTGGTATACTTGTTATTGAGGGGAACAGACACAGGAGTATTCTGCACTGACCATGCATTTCTCCTCCTTCACCTGACAGTCACCCAGTTACCTGTCTCCTGCATCCTAGGGGTGACTACCTCCCTGTAGCTCCAGTCCATCACTCCTCATTCTCCTGTATGAGCCAAAAGTCATAAAGCTGCAGCTCCAGTTCTTTAATACTGTGACGAGCAACCTAAGAGAGGATGATTAAGGCCCAAGGTGCTGGAGAATCCAAGACTAGAATGAAGACACAATACGAGACTGTGATGAGGACAGGTTCTAAACTAGAAGCTAGACAAGAAGCTGATGATTGAGCACCAAACCTGAGTTCAGGTGCTCTTCAATTATTAAAATACTGGTGTCAAAGATGGCTGCCAATTAGCAGGGCTGGCCTGAATCTTTAAAGGCCATCCCAGTCAACAAGAAACTGCCAAGCACCTTGAACAGTTCATGAATCCAGAATTTTCTTTATGGGGAAAACCTGTTCCCCATCAACAAATCTGGTGGTGGTGGTGTTAAAAGATTGGTACTCACAGGTTTCAACCTGGATATAAGCTGGGGTTGATCTTAAGGGTCCTGGGGAGTGCAAGGTGTAAGCTACTGGGCTCAGTTTCCTGGGCGTCAGTTTACTAGATTCCACCTGGAGAGGTAAATCTTGAGTAGACAACCAGACTTCTTTCCCAGGCTTCTCTTGTGGTTGGCCTTCAGTTCGGTCTTACAGGTAGAGGCCAACAAACTCTCTCTCACCCTAATCCATTTCTCCTCGCATCATCAGATGAGATCTTCAGCTTCAAGAACTCCAACCTCTACCTCCTGCTCAGGGAAGAATGGGAGAGAATACCTAAACTGGCATTCAAATGTGGACTGCTCATGCGCAGAAAACTGTAGGGTGCTGTGGGCGACCTCTGCCCACATCAAAAGATCGCACCAGTCATCAGCTTTTTCTGAGGCCATGCATCTCTGGGTTCACTTCATATCCTGGTTCACCAGCTCTGTCTGATTATTGCTCTGCAGGTGAAATCAAGAGGAAAAATTTCCTGTAGCCTCAATCATCAGACACAATGCCTTCTGAAGATGAGATCCAAATAGTGGACCACGATCCAACACAACGTCCACCGGAAATCCATGGATCCTGAAGACCTGATGAAAGAGAATCTAAGTCATTTTGCTGCTGATGGTAGTTTGTCCAACACTATGAATCTACAGGCTTTCAACAAATGATCCACAATCACCATGATGACGGCCTTTCACTTAGAAGGTGGAAGACTCATGACAAAGTCCATGGATATATGCAACCATGGTCTGTCCGGAACCACTAGAGGGTGAAGGAGCCTCTTTGGTTGTGTGTGGGTCTCCTTGTTTCGGACGCACACCTTGCACATATTGTCGGACTTCCTTAGCCATTCCAGGCCACCAAAAATCTCCTCTTAATGAACTTGAGGGTTCTGGTGACCCCTGGGTGAGCAGTCATTCTAGATGCATGTCCCCATTGAGGTATCTTGTGCCTGAGAGAACTTAGAATGAACAGACAACCCAGAGGACCGTTCTTGGAAATTTTCCCTTATGCCTGGGCCTTGCAAGCAAGTGCATTGATTCCCCCATGAATGGGCATTATCACCTTAGCTTGGGGTAAAATGGTCATAGGTTCCTCCTCTCTTTCAGGTTTGCTGAACTGACAAGTGTCAGATTTTAGATGCTTTGACTCTGGTTGATAAGTCAGAACAAAATTGAACTGGTTAAAGAAAAAGGACCACATGGCCTGCTTGGAATTCAGTCTTTTGTCCTCCTGAATATAAGCCAAGTTTTATGGTCTGTCTACAAATAAAAATGTTATTGGCCTCCTCAAGCCAATGACACTATTCTTCCAATGCCAACTCTATTTCCGATGTTGTAGTTCACATCCGCTGGAGATAGACATCTGGAGAAGGACACACATGGGTCCAGCTTATTGACTGAGGGTGTTAGTTGAAACAATATTGCAACCACTCTGATGTCGGATGTGTCATCCTTTCTTGACACAGGGATGGTCCGGGTTAGATGAAACAAAAATGGGAGCTGCTGTGAATTGCTCCTTGAGTTCTGTAAAAGCACCTTCCTTCTTGGTAGTCCAAACAAAAGGACTCATTGATCTCTTAGTTATTACTGTTAGCAGAGCTGCCACTGGGCTGAAATTCCTGAGGAATTTGCTGCAAAAGTTGGCAGATCCCAGGAATTGTTGGACTTATTTCACACTGGATGGTTGTGGCCAATTTCTGACTGCCTGTGTCTTAGTAAAGACTCTAAAAATATCTTGAGATTGCCATTAGAGATGATAAAACTGAAAAATGGAACTGTGGTTACATGAAATTCTGATTTTTCCAGCTTGACACAAAGTTCATAATCTAGAAGCCTCATTATAGAAACCTCATTACAATATCTCTGACGTGAGTAATGTGCTCTGCATAGACTTCGAGAAAATTAGGATGTTGTCCAAGCAGACAAAGATGTAATTACGGAGAGCATCCTGAAGAGCGTCATTTATGAAGGTCTGGAAAACTGCTGGTACATTAGCAAGGGCAAAGGGCATGACCAGGTACGCATAGTGCCCAGTCTGTGTGTTGGATGCAGTGTTCCACTCATCGCCCTCCTTTACGTGGACTAGATTATACACACTCCACAAGTCTAACTTCAAGAATACTCTTGCCCCTTGGAGTATCTTGAAGGCAATGGTCATGAGTGAAAGTGGGCAATGATTCTTGGCCATTTAGCGATTTAACCCTCTATGATCAATGCATGGCTGCAGGCTTCCATCCTTTCTCTGTACAAAGAAGAAGCTTGTGCCAGCTGGTGCGGTGGAGGGCCAAATGAATCCCAGAGGAAGAACCTCTTTTATACTCCTCCATAGCACTTCTCTCCACACCTAACAATGGATTCAATCAGCCCCTTGGAGGACAAGTACCTGGCAGTAGGTCCATTGCACAGTCGTGGGGTCAGTGCGATGTAAGAGTTGAGGGCTTTGCTTTACTGAAGACCTCTTCCAGATCCCTGTAGATGGAGTGAATTTTGACCCGCTTAGGTGTTGCAACTACTCCTGAACATCCCTCCAAGAACAAGTCCTGAGGGTCCTTAGTTAGCGGGGGTAATTCGGCAGACCTTGGAGTTAGGAGTCCTTATCTGACTCCAGAGACTTGACCAAATCAGAATCCAAATCTTCATCCATATCCTCAGACGATGGCAACGAAGTGCTACAAGTAGTCTTTGTCCTCCTGGGACTAGGCTCCAAGGAGCCGTTTCCGTAGATGGGACTTGGTGACTGGTTCCCTTAGGCCTGGCCGTTAGGGCTCCAGAATTTTTGGGCAACTCCTTGTTGGGCTTCTTGGCTTGCTCCTGAACCAACCGTTTCTCTCCTGCTCCAGTGCTCCCCGACTAGGGTCAGATCTCTCACAGTCCTGTTGACTGGAGTTGGCTTGTCTCCCCTTAGAGACAGGACTGAAGGCTTCAGGTTACTCTGAGCAAAAGTCTGCCACCTTGTTGGCTACTGGTCTCGGGAGAGTCTGGGGGTCGGAACTCCAAACCGCAAACATTGCTTCTTGCAAAGAATTGACCATGCGATGGTTCTCCCTTCCTCCTAGTTCACAGATGCGTTATGCTTGGACAGCCAAGGGTACCCAAGGATCAGGGGTATTTGAGGAGAATCTTTGATACGGAAACAAATGTCCTCTATATGTTTCCTTATCATTTGGAAAATCAATGTCTGCTGCAGGATCTGCCTGGAGCAAAGCAGACCACTGTCCAGTGCAGTTGTGGTTATGTGCTAGCTCAACTCCTGCAGAAGTATATAGAGCCAGTGGGCTAACCCCAATTTCAGGAAATTACCAGCTGCCCCGGAGTCCACAAAGGTATTAATCTTTGCTGGTCCCAGGAGATCTATGACACTGTAATTATAGAGTTAGGCGTGATGGATACTACCATCACCGACCTCCTGACACTGGATGGCCATAGCAGTTCTCCCATTGGCTGCAGCTTCGGACAAGTGACCTGCCTCCGTGCTGTAGTGGCAACAACCTTGACTCTGATGCCAGGATATCTCATCAGTAGAAAGTGTCGTGCAGCCGGTTTGCATTGGCTCGACAGGGTCGCATGCAGGTGACGGGGCCGGTCATTGTCCGATTCGGCAATGAGGCTGGGCTTCGGCTAGCCCTCTTCAATGTCTTGAGATAATCCCACTTTTGTTCCACCAGGCAATTATTGAGACAGAGGGATTGATCAATCAGACCCTCTTAGTCCTCTACTGGCTCTTCTAGGGCAAGAGCATCCTTTAATTTGCCTTGGAATCTGTGGTGGTACAGCATGGCCAAGATCTCCCTGTTCCAGCCACACTCCTCCGCCAAAATCCGATACTCAATAGTACCGATACTGACTGACTACCTTGGCGCACCTTCATTGGATGGTCCTAGGATCTGTTACCTCTGATGGGATGATGGAACACTCTATTTATGGTGTTTATGGGTTCTTCTGAATCTGTGCAGTTCTCCGATCTGCACTCCCAATGTGTGGTGGCTCGGGCCAGAGCTTTCTCGATCAGGAGAGAGATCATGAAGACCACTTCTCGTGCTCTGTCAGAAGTCGGGACTGTGTGAGGAAGCCATGCCAAGAACCTGGATCACTGTCAAATCTCTCCAGGGTCAGAAAATTGACTTACTCCACAGAGTGACCAACAGCCACACCTGAGTGACTCTGGCTTCCTACTAACAACAACTGCTGCGTGCTAACCTGGAGGTCATGTATCTCCAGGCTCTGTCTTGAAATTTTCTCACTGTGGCTGGCCACGGCTGACAAGAGACTCCAATACCCCACTGGGTCCGTGTTTGGCTCAATCGTACTGTGACGAGAGACCTAGGCAAGGATGGTCAGGATCCAAGTGCTAGAATATCCGAGACTAGAATTGAGGCATGCTACGAGACTGAGATGAAAACAGGGTTTTAAACTAGATGCTAGGTGAGCATTCAGAGTTGAGCTGATGATTCAGCACCAAACCTGAGTTCAAGAGCTCTTTAAATATTAAAATGCTGATGCCAAAATATGGCTGCCAATTAGTGAGGCATGCCTGAATCTTTAAAGGGGCTGGGCCAGAGAATTGGAGTGTCTAAAGCCCGGAAGCTGGTGCAATTGGGTGCATACTGTACCAAATACATTCCCTGAAGAACTGCAGCTCAGTGCAGATGTGGTTATCCGGGAGACTGGAGGAATCCCAGAATTCCCAAATCTCACACATAGTTCAAAATATAACCCTGGAGCCATTCTCACTGCATTACTATCCCCTAACAGACGTGGAATGAAGAATTAAGAGAAAAGAGAAACTTTCCAGATACTTTATCTTGGCCAAGCCTAATCAGCCAAAGCCACTCCAAACACTGACCCACTCCCAATAACCACTCCAAGAATTGCCACTCTGCTTGCACTTGATTTAATTTTATTCACTCTTTCTGATGAATGCTGCTCAGTAATTGGTCACAGTCTAATTCTGAAAAACTTTAGTGAAGTTCTGCCTTTTTAAACTTGAGTGTGGACCTGATTGAAAAGGTAACTCTCTTCACATACTCCTGCACACTGATTGGTCGCAGTCCAGCTCACTAACTTATAGAGCTGGTGAGGACAGCATCCAGGTCAGAGGTGGTCACCCAGGGATGCAGAAAGTTTATTAAGGGGCTAGCAATGTGGACACAGGGCAGAAGGTGAAACAATGAGGGCAGAGAGATGTGAGCCTGAGGTAACTGAGATTGAGAGGTGGCAGTTTCCTGCAGATTTTTAGGTATTTCCAAACAATGAGGCAACCATTCTATTGATAGACACTCTAAGTAAGGCAGGTGATACCACAGACTCGGGAAATTGAGAAATAACATGGGACAAGAACACGTGTGACCCACAGAGCAGACAACATGACCCACAGAGAGACAACGGCCCCAAGCAGGGACAGGGCATGAGACAATGTGCATGCATCGTATCAGCAAGTCCCGAATGTAGGGGCCAAATACAGTCAAGAAATGTTCAAAGTAGTACAACTGCCTGTAGACGTAGTAGCAGTTAATGTAGAGGTTATAGTAGATGCGTTGGTAATCATTTACCAAAATTCTCTAAACTCTGGGCAGGTCCTGGTGGATTGGAAGACAGCAAATGTCACGGCACTTTTTAAAAAAAGATATAGGCAAAAGATGGGTAACTATAGGCCAGTTAGCTTAACATCTGTAGTTGGGAAAATGCTTGAAGCTGTCATTAAGGAAGAAATAGCGAAACATTTAGAAAGGAGTGGTTCCATTAGACAGACGCAGCATGGATTCAGAAAGGGCAGGTCCTGTTTGACAAACTTACTGGAATTCTTTGAGGACATAATGAATGCAGTGGATAGAGGGGAATAGGTGGATGTCATATACTTGGATTTCCAGAAGGTGTTGTGATAAGGTGCCGCACAAGAGACTTATAAATAAGATTTGGATGCACGGAGTTGGAGGAAGTGTATTGGCATGGCTAGTGGATTGGTTAACCAATATAAGGCAGAGAGTTGGTATAAATGGGTCTTTCTCCGGTTGGCAGTCAGTGGTGAGTGGGGTGCCGCAGGGGTCGGTGCTGGGCCCGCAGCTGTTTACCATTTACATTGATGATTTGGAAGAGGGGACTGAGTGTAGCGTAGCAAAATTTGCTGATGACACTAAACTGCTGGAAAAGCAAATTGTATAGAGGATGTGGATGTGCTGAATGATCTCTCACAGCTGGTGATGGAAACTGCGATGGTTAGCATTATCTGAATAGCAATCCAAAGACTGGGGAAGACACTCTCATCTCCATACTGAACAATAAAATCAAGAAGCTCTTCAGGTCTTGATATTTTCATGTTGACCTGCCTTGATAGTAACATTCTGCGATCCAAAATGTCTTCATATAGCTGCTGTCCATCAACATCAGAATTGTACAATTCACCCAAATTTTTGCACTTCTTTAGGTCATTACTGTCGATACCATAACACAGTCCCTTGACATTGAGATGGAACCCAAACTTGGTGTCAGTGTTGTACAAACAAGCAAATCTTTCGTCTATTTCTTGGTGAAGATGGTCAAGTGTTCCCTTCATGATTCTTTCCATTTCCTCCTTAGCTGTTAACCCAGTGTCTCTCGAGTTCTCATCATCCATTCATTTCTTTCGTCTCTGACATCTTTCAACTTCAATATTCCATTCTTGACAGAGACTGAATCCTTCTTCGAGTGGCTCACTGACCAACAGTTCTCTTTCATCATAAAAATGATCTCGGAGGGCTTTCAAATCCAGAGCAGCATCGTGAACATTCATGCTAGGATCCCGTAGCCTCTTTTGAATACGGTCAATGCGAATGAGTACTTTGTTCCAAAATCCTAGCAAAATCAGAAAATCATAACTCAACATGCAGTTTTACAGCTGCCTTGCATCACTTCTTGTTTCATTGGTCTCGTTTTCATTGTCTATCATGTCCTGGAGAACTTGAAGTATCTCCTCAAGGTACTTGTTGATGGATTTTACTGCTTCTGTCCTTGCACTCTACCTGGTTTTGGACTCCAACTTAACAACCACAGGCACGGTGTTTTTGAGTTTTTCCCAACGCTGTGTTGAGTGAGAGAAAAACACATAGAGAGCTTCAATGGTTCCAAAAAACGTGACTATCATTGTATCCTGCTTGGCTGCATGGACACCCACCAAGTTGAGTGAGTGATTGTCGCAATTCACAAACACTGCCAGGTTGTTTTTCTCACTTATTCTTTGATGAACACCACTTCTGTGTCCAGCCATCACAGCAGTGATATCATAGCACTGTGACTGATAATCTTGTAGCTCCATTTCATCCTTCTCTAGCTGTTTCAAGATGTCTTCAACCAAGCTCTCAGCATCCTTGTGGCTTATCTGGATAAAACCAAGGAAGGAGTCTCTAATACGGACTGTTTTCCTCTCAAAGTCAACTTCTACATACCTCACTACTTCTGACATCTGCTCACTATGTGCTTGATCAGGAGTCGAGTCGAACATGAGACCATAGTACTTGGCTTTATGAATGCTTCTCAGTAAATTCTGATGAACAGTGGATGCCATCATGTGGATGAATTCATTCTGGACACCCGGTGAAAGATAAGACGTGGATCCAGGATGACTTTCCAAATGAGTGAGGTGCTCTTTTATGACAGGGTCAAAGAAGGCCAGTAGTTTCAGTAAGCCAAGGAAATTTCCCACATTGGAGTCATCATCTAGCTGAAGTGAATCCTGCAGTGAAGGATTATTGTCAAGATATCACGCCACTTCTGCTTTTCCTTCTCAATCCGTGGCTGAAATACCATGTCACTAACTCATGAACACTAATCCTTTCAGGTGCTTTCCACTGGTTGAATCCACTTTCCTGCTCCAATGAGGATTGATGGTCTGACCAGGAATAGAGAAGACAACAGATACAAACTGCAGACTTTTTAAAAGGGGAATATACCAGCCATGAGTGAGTCACTTCCTCACCACGACCATTTCCCAATTACCTCTTGAACCAAGTTTTGTTCATTGAGCAGTTATTTATTGCTAGGAAAGGCTCCTCACTTTTCTGGAAATACTTCAAACCCAGCTTTATTATTTCTGTTTTCAACGCGTCAGGCAGAATTGCTTTTCCAGTATCCTTGTTGAACTTCAGAAGTGCAATGTCATGCTGTTCAATCACTTCTGGTATGACAGTTCGAGGCTCTTTGACACCATCCAGTTCACTAGGTTCAGTGTTGTCAGGTTCAATCTCGTCAGGTAAAATCTTGTCAATAAACTCAACATCACCACCACCAGCATCGTCTTCCCCTACTGTCATGTCCACGTTCTCTGTGGCAGCCTCACTTTTAATCTCATCATACTCGGATTTATCTGACTTGACTTCCTCTTCGGCTTGTGATGCATTTGAACTTGATCCACCTTCGGATTCTAACAAACTTGTAGCAGGTGCAGGCAACTCCATGGAATGTGTCGAACTACTTGTTCTGGGCTTTTCAAAGGAGGGCATGAAGAACTTGCTTGACTTCGTAGCTTCCTCCGCCTCCAACTTTCGTCTCCAGCTGTCCTTCAGCTCCACTTTCCTTCTTCTTTGTGAAGAAACATTTCATGGTCTTCTTACACAATGCTCTGAAATAAGGCCATCCAAGTGCTTCTCACCATGATAATCAAAGACAGATCATACATCTGAAGAAAATTCTTTATTCACTATCCGAGGATGGCTTGTCTGATTTTAATAGAAACTGCTCAGTGGTGCCCAGGGCATGTGCCATTCCTGCCATACTTTAGATACACCACTGGTGGCAGTGCATTCTAGGTACCCACTGTTCTACTTGTAGGAAATTTGTCCTGAACATCTCCCATAAACTTAAGCTTCTCACCTTAAATGTGTGATAACTAGCATTAGATATTTCTGTACAAGATATGCTTCATGGACTGTTCAGAAAATCTGATAGCAGAGGCAAAAGGCTGCTCCTAAAACATTGAGTGAAGTTCCTTCAAGGAGGGAAAGAGTCATTGCACAGAAACAGTCCCTTTGGCTTCATACCACATCTACTTATTTCTCAAATGTTGTGAGAGTCTCTGCCTCCAACACCCACTCAGGAAGCAAGTTGCAGATTCCAACCACCCTTCTCAGTCCCTATTCCTTACTTTAAAAGTATGTCCTCTGCCACGAGGAAAAGATTCCCATTATCTATCTTGTATATCAGAAGTAGGTTTATTATCACTGAGATATGTCATGCAATTTGTTCTTCAGCAGCAGCATTACAGTCCAATGGATAAAGCAATACTATAGGTTACAAAAATAAATAATTACTGCAAAAGACAGTAATTATGGTCTTCAGGCATCTGTACTTTCTCCCCTGTGGTAGTAATGCAAAGAGGGCATG
The DNA here is from genome assembly GCF_048418815.1 of Hemitrygon akajei. Taxonomy (NCBI): domain Eukaryota; kingdom Metazoa; phylum Chordata; class Chondrichthyes; order Myliobatiformes; family Dasyatidae; genus Hemitrygon; species Hemitrygon akajei. The sequence goes on along the minus strand of NC_133133.1, from coordinate 116,412,384 downwards.
TCTTGGCTGGTGAGAGTTTTTAATAATGAATGTTGCCTTTGATGCAACTGGTCAGAATGCTCTCCTTGGAATATTTGAAGAAATTTGTCAGAATTCTTGGTGACAGACCAAATTTTTACGAACTCCAAATGACGTATAACTGTTGGCATGTCTTCTTCATGATTGCATCATTGTGTTGGGCCTAAGACAGATCCTCTCAGATGTTGAAACCCAGGAGCTTGAAGCTGCTCACCCTTTCCACCAGTAACATCTAAATGAGGACCACCTCAACTTCTCTTTTCTGACACCAACAAATAATTCCTTGGTTTTGCTGATGTTGAGTGTTGTCTACTGGCTAGTCTGGTCCTTGAACCTAGTTTTATCAAGTTTTGGAATTCTTCCCTAATATTTTCCATGCATTCAGAGTTATGGTCTATTTGAAAACATTAGGGCCTTGGGATATTTCCCTATACTAAAGGCATAAGTGAAATATGATAAATCTTGATAAAAAGAAAAAATTGACAAATCTGCAGTTTTTATTAGATAGCAAATTCTGCACTGGAGTAGCACATTCAAAATGCCTGAGGAATTCAGCAGGTAAGGCAGCATCTATGGACAGGAATAATCAATTGATGTTTTGGGCTGAGACCCTTCATTACGACTTCAGCACTGGGTTAGCAGTGCTTCAACTGTCTTATGGTTTAGTTATAAAACAGGTTAATTGTGAGGAACATACCACACAACAGGCGTTTCAAAATAACACAAAACATAGAATCTTTGTTCAAAGCAGTGATCAGTATTAAAAAGAACAATTGGTTTAAAATGGAATAAACAATCAATTCCTTTATTTTTACATGCAGCCGTATCAAAAATGAGGATGATTCCAGGAATGAAGGGGTTAACATACAAAAGCATTTGGCAGGGCTTGTCCTGAACCCACTGGACTTTACAAGAGTGTATGGGGATCTCATTGAAACCTACCAAATGTTGAAAGGACTAGATAGGGTGGATGTTTCCTATGGTGGGAGTATTCAGAACTAGAGGGCACAGCCTCAAGATTGAGGACCGACTCTTTATAAGAAAGGTAAGGAGAATTTTTTTAAAGCCAGAGAGTAGTACATCAGTAGAACATCCTCCCACAGACTGCACTGGAGGCCAAGTCCATGGGTATTTAAAGTGGAAGTTGATTGTTTCCTGATCGGTCAGGGCAACAAAGGATGTAATGTGAATGCAAGTATATGGAGTTGAGTGGAATCCAGGATAATCCATGATGGAATGGAGCAGACACGATGGGCTGAATGGCCTAATTCTGCTCCTATGTCTTATTGTCTAAATCAAAATCATTTTGAAGATAAAAAGTTGGAGGGTAGGGTAAAGTTTCAAGTTGAGCTGTTGGCAATATAGGATTTAAATTCAGGCAATTTTCTTTATTTGGTGAAACATTTGAAGTCTTTGCCCCGTGAGGACTTTAAATATATTCAAAACTACTTGAAGACTCTATTGAAATGAGGGGATCTGCATGGATGGGATGTATGACGGCGTCTCTAGCTGTACCGCGGGGTATGTGACAATAACAAACGACTTTTACCAATTAAAAGGCTTTCTTCCTTGTCGGTGAGACGGAGCGAAATTTTAAGACACACAAAATGCTGGTGGAACACAGCAGGCCAGGCAGCATCTATAAAGAGACGCACTGTCGACGTTTCGGGCCGAGACCCTTCGTCATTTTGTGTTTGAATTTCCAGCATCTGCAGATTTCCTCGTGTTTGCGAAATTTTAAGAGTTCGGGACCTTTCGGGAATTTTCGACGGGCTTCGATCATCTCGCGCAGGCGCTTCTCAGAGGGGGTGGCGCGAGTTTTAGAAAGAGCTCGGGAACTTTCGGGAATTTTCGATCATCACGTGCAGGCGCTTCTCGGAGAGATGGCGCGAGGTTTAGAAAGAGCTCGGGAACCTTCGGGAATTTTCGACGGGCTTCGATCATCGCGCAGGCGCTTCTCGGCGAGATGGCGCGAGGTTTGGAAAGAGCTCGGGAACCTTCGGGAATTTTCGACGGGCTTCGATCATCGCGCAGGCGCTTGTCGGCGAGATGGCGCGAGGTTTGGAAAGAGCTCGGGAACCTTCGGGAATTTTCGACGGGCTTCGATCATCGCGCAGGCGCTTGTCGGCGAAATGGCGCGAGCTCAAGAGCCTTCGACGGGCTTCGAACGTGACGGTGTTTTGGGAGTTGGCGAAGATGCCAAGTGCAAGCGGGGCGGCCAGGCCTATGATGTCGCTTTGGGCCAAGAGGCTTTACGTGAGAAAGGGCGAAGCATCTCAGTAAGTTTCTTTCTTTCTTTCTTTTCAAATCTTTTTATTAATTTTTAAGAAAAACATAAGAAAAATATAAGTACAAAACATTTGAGAGTACATAATAGATTAATTAACAATCAAATATGTATTAATCAATACATAAAGTCTCCCAAACTCATAGTATAATGTAAAGGAATTAAGAAAAAAAAGAAAAGAACCCCCCCCCCAAAAAACAACTAAAAAAAAACTAACCAACATGGGCAATTGCATAATGTTAAATACATACAGTAGTGCCAATGACTCCCAACCTCCATCCACACAATTCAGGATAGTAACAATAAGGTTCAGGATCAGACCATTTAATTCATATGAAAATGTTGAATAAATGGTCTCCCAAGTTTCCTCAAATTTAACTGAAGAATCAAAAACCACACTTCTAATTTTTTCTAAACTCAAACAGGAAATAGTTTGAGAAAACCACTGAAATACAGTTGGAGGATTAATTTCTTTCCAATTCAGTAAAATAGATCTTCTAGCCATTAGTGTAACAAATGCAATCATCTTTATCTTTTTTAAGAATTAAGGAAATAGAAGCTTCATAAAAAGATTGTGGTAGTTTACCTATACTTAATGCATCTTTAAAAATTTTACAAAGCCAAGGAGAAAGTATAGAAGAAAAGGATTTAAAAAATTCTGCAGAAAAACCATCTGGACCTGAAGCTTTACCCGAGTTCATTGAGAAAATAGCCTTTTCTATTTCAGACTCCGTAATAGGCGTGTCCAAAAATACACGATCCTCAACAGTTACTTTTGGAATATTCAATTTCCTTAAGAATTCATTCATTATAGAAGAGTCCTTAGTACATTCTGATTGATATAAAGGATTATAAAAATCTTGGAAGGCTTTATTTATCTCTTTATGATCAATCGTCAAAGTACCATCTTGTTTGCGAATCTTAGTAATTTGTCGCTTATCCGAAACAATTTTCAATTGGTTAGCTAGTAATTTACCAGACTTATCTCCATATGTATAGAATTGAGCTTTCGATTTAATTAACTGACTTTCAGTCGAGGAGGTTAATAATAAACTATGCTCCATTTGAAGTTCCACCCTTTCTTTATAAAGTTCTTTACTAGGGGTCAATGAGTAGATCTTGTCAATTGCCTTAATTTTATCAACTAATGTTAATATTTTAGAATTAGTTCGTTTCCTAACTCCGGCAGAATATGAAATAATCTGTCCACGAATATATGCCTTAAAAGTATCCCAGAGAGTTCCACTAGAGATGTCTGCTGTAGAATTTATTGAGAAAAACAAATCAATTTGCTGTTTAATAAAGTTAACAAAGTCAGAGTCCTGCAGTAAAACAGGATTAAACCTCCAACCTTTAGTACTAATATATGAATCCGTCATCTTAATAGATAACTTCAAAGGTGCATGATCAGATATAGCAATAGAGTCATATTTGCAATCCATAACATCTATAAGTAAATGCTGATCAATGAAAAAGTAATCAATTCTTGAGTAATTATGATGCACATGGGAAAAGTATGAGAACTCTTTGTCATTAGGGTGTAGAAAACGCCAAATTTCACAGATAGCTGAATCAATCATAAAAGAATTAATAAGAGAAGCCGATTTGTTCGGAAAAGTTTGAGAGGGCTTGGATCTATCCATCAAAGGGTTTAGACAACAATTAAAATCCCCGCCCATTATCAATCTATATTGATTCAGATTGGGAAAGGATGTAAATAAGCATTTAAAAAATTCAGGACAGTCAGTATTTGGAGCATAAACATTAACTAAAACAACTTTTTGATTAAAAAGTAAACCAGTAATAAGCAAAAATCTACCTTGCGGATCTGAAATTGTTTCATGATGTATAAAAGCAGTTGATGAGTCTATAAAAATAGAAACACCTTTCACTTTGGCTTGCGAATTTGAGTGATACTGTTGGCCCTTCCAAAACCTAAACAACCGCTGACTATCCACCTTCCTTACATGAGTCTCTTGTACAAAGATAACATTAGCATTCATTCTATGGAATACTTTGAATACTTTTTTCCGTTTGATCGGATGATTTAAACCATTAGTATTCCAAGAAACAAAGTTAATAGTCTTATCCATATTGACTATATATTACAGTTAACATATAGGTTTAAAAGAAAAGTGAACTCATGAACCCGGAAGAAGGAAGTAAGTTCAAAGGGAAACCGGAAGTCACAGCACTGCAGCCATTTTTGTAGTTTCATATAAGCCCATGAAATAAAACTAAGCAAAAAGCAAGCGAAAAAAAGAAAAATCCCCCTCCCACCACCCTCAAAACCCCAGGAAAAAAGCCAAAAAGAGGCAAGCGAGCGATCTAATACTAAAATTACCCCCTTGTCTCAAGACGGCAACTCGAACGTAACAAAGTTTAAAAAAAATACAAACAACCCACATTATAAAAAAGGGTTGATATAGCAAAAGTTAAAATATAAAATTAGTGTTATAAATGTATATAAACAAAAGGGTTAAAAAAAAAGTTAAAACAATAAATTAAAGTTTAAAACTTTCAAACACATCAAAACAGTTATGACGCTGCAAACACTGGAGTCTGTCGGGAAGAAGAAACGCCATTTTATTTTTTTCCCAATCTTAATATTCAAATGTTAACAGTGTAAAAAAGAGCGTACATTGATTTTAAAAAAAAGAAAAACAAAAAAGAAGAAAAAAACCCTAATAGGTCATTTTCAACGCTAATAGATTAATAATATGAAAAAATATAAAGTCAGAATAAGCCCAGCAGCAAAAAAGAGAGCTTTAACCGTATGTAAGAAATACATGTAAACCGTATCAAAAAAAAACCCCAAACGTCAATCTATAACAGATCCAAATCTATAGGCTAAATTACATTGGTCAGCCCGATAAAATGTCATTGTTCCAGGAAACCTTGAGCATCCGCTGGCGATTTAAACAGCCGAATAGTTCCATCTTGGAGGGTGACTCTCAGGTGTGCTGGAAATAGCAACGCTTGCTTGTAGCCTTTCTGGTGAAAATTCGACATAACCGATCTAAAAGCCAGCCTAGCCCGTAATACCTCCGGGCTATAGTCCTCCAGAATGCGAAAATTGAAGTTTTGATAGGTTATCATGCCTTTTTTACGAGCCGCACGAATCAGACGTTCTTTGATATGAGGATTACGTGTCGTGGTTTCAGACTTGAATCTGCCTGAAATCGTGATACCCGATGTGCCCGATCGATTACCGGGGGGTTATCCAGGACCTCTGCGCCCAGGACATCCACTAGAAATTTAGAGAAGAAAACGGTCAGATCACCGCTTTCAAATTTTTCCGGGATCCCAATTAACCGAAGATTTTGTCTTCGAGAGCGATTTTCCAAATCAGTAATTTTAACTTTATAACGATCCATCTGTTGGAACGTCGAAGTTTGCTCTTCTTGTATTTTTTCGATTATACGATCTTTCTTACGAGCGGCTTCTTCAAGAACCAAAATGCTTGCTTGTTGTTTTTGTGATTCCAGTGAAAGGGTCAGGAACTTTTCTTCGAGTGATTTCAAACGTTCGTCATACTGTGAAAATCTTACGAGTAATTTTTTCTCCAGATCTTCAAATTTAGCTTCTATAAACTTCACAACTACTTCTAAAGTTATCGGTTCTTTCGTCTGTTTCGGTTCTTTTGCTTTAGACATTTCAGCAAGTTGAGAATAATTCAAATAGTTTAAAAAGAAAAATTCTATATGTTTAGACCCCTTTAGAATAAGTTTAAGGGGTGTTTGTAGGTTAAAAAAACGTAAAAGGTTTGGAGCAAAGCCTAGATGCGGTTTACTCCATGAGCGCCATCTTGAGACTCGGTAAGTTTCTGATAAGATTTTATTTCTCTGTGCATAGCGGTAACAATGGTTAGTGGTACTGTATGATTTTCGTGTGAGATCATAAGACATGGGAGTACAATTATGCAAATAAACCCATCGACTCTGCCACGCCATTCCATCCTGGCTGATTTATTGTCCCCCTCAACACAATTCTCCTGCCTTTTCTCCGTAACCTTCGACGCCCTGACTCAGCCTGACAACTTCGTTTTAAATTAAATTAAATGACTTGGTCTCCATAGGCGTCCGTGGCAAGGAATCCCACAGATTTACCACACTTTGGCTAAAGAAATTCCTTCAGAACTCTGTTCTAAATTGACGTTCGTCTATTTTGCTGCTGTGTCCACTGGACGCCACCCATATGGGAAACATCCTCTCCACGTCCTCTCTCTCTAGACATTTCAATATTTGAGAGTTTTCAATGAGATTCCTCGCCCCCCGCCCCTTGCTTCTGAACTCCAGCGAGTACCGACCCAGAGCCATCGAACACCCCTCACACATTAAAGCATGTGGAACGGAGTCAGGGAGTTATCGCAAAACAACCAGTTTGTTAACAATCAAGCAGAAACATGGAAAATTAAACAAGCGACTAACTTAAAACGAAGTTGACAGCACTATGCGTCTATAGCTCCCACATGGTTAAAACTGATTCTTACCGGAGTGTCAGAAAGTTTCACGGGGGAATTGAGAAGTGACGATCTTGAAGACAGATTGGGCGAAAGGCGAGTCTGGCGGAGGCGCCTTTCCAAGAGTCTGAGAATTTCCGCAGTAACTGACAGGAGAAGCCCCCTTTCCGGGGGAAATCCTCACTCTGCGTGGACACTACTGTACCGTCCCACACATTCACCTACCCTGCCAGGTAGGAGCCCAAAACTGCTCACAACACTCCCAGTGCAGCCTCAGCTTACATCCTTGCTTTTATGTTCGAGTCCTCTGGAAATTAATGTTAATATTGCATTTGCTTTCAGTACAGCTGACTCAACCTGCAAATTAACCTTTAGGGAGTCCTGCACAAGTCCCTTTGCACCTCAGTTAAAAAATTTTCTCGCTGTTTAGTAATAGTCAACACGTTTATTCCTTCTACCAAAGTGCATGGCCATACACTTCCCAAGACGGACTTCCACCTGCCACTTCATTGCCCATTCTCACAATCTCTTACTCCTGTAGACTCCCTGCCCCTCCACCTGTCTTCATATCATCTGCAAACTTGGCCACAAAGTCATCAATTCTGTCGTCCAAGTCAATGACATATAAGGTGAAAAGAAGTTCCACCATCGACCCTTGTGGCTTGACTCGTCACCGGCAGGCAACCAGAACTGCATCCTGTCAGTTAGCCAATCTTCTATCTAATCTAGTATCTTTCCTGTTATACCATGGGCTTATCCTTAATATTAGATGGCAACATCTTCCCAATCACTTAAGTTAGGCCAACTGTCCAACAATTTCCTTTCTTCTGCCTCCTTCCCTTCTTAAAGAATGAAGTGACATTTGCAATCTTCCAGTCCTCTGGAAGCATTCCAGAGTTTAGTGATTCTTTAAAGATAATTCCGAATGCCTCCACAACCTTCAGCTGACAGTTTCAGAAACCAAGGGTGTTGTCCATCAGGTCCAGGTGACTTATCAATCTTCAGACCTTAGAGCTCCCCAACCACCCACTTCTGCTAATGTGACACTCTCAAATTTCTGGCATACTGCTGGTTCAAAGTTGACTGTTCAAAATAAATTTATTTTCAAAGTATGTATAAATGACCATACACAACTGAGATTCATTTTCATGCAGGAATCACAGTCAATACAAGAAACACACTGGAGTCAATGAAAGACCACATTCAGTAAGGTGGTTAACAAACAATGTTTAAAAAAAACCAGCAAAGTACAACTACAAAAAGAGGAAAAAGAGAAATAATAAATAAATGAGCAATAAATATTGAGAATATGAGATGAAGAGTTCTTGAAAGAGAGTCCAGTTTAGTGATGGGACAAGTGAATTTGAGTGGTTACCCCTCTGATTTAAGTGCCTGATAACAGTTTTTGACCCTAATGCTGTTTGTCATGAGGCTCCTGTACCTTCTTCCTGTTTGCAGCGGTGAGAAGAGAGCATAGTCTGGATGGTGGGGTCCTTGGTGATGGATGCTGCAACGGTGCTTCATGTACATGTGCTTTATAGTAGGAAGGTCTTTGCCTGTAATAGACTAGGCTGTATCCACTACTTTTTGTAGGCTTTTCATTCAAGGGCATTGGTGTTTCCGTACCAGGCCATGATGCAATCAGTCAATATACTGCCCACCACACATCTATAGATGTTTTTCAGAGTTTCAGGCTACGTCCACACTAGACTGGATAATTTTGAAACGCCAGTTTTGCGTAAAAACGATAAGCGTCCACGCCATGCGTTTTTGAATATACCTCTGTCCATATTAAAATGGGTATTTGGGCGAATGTCCTCCTACTGGGCACGCGCAGGACACATCTACAGAAAACAAGCGACATGTTTGGTGTCAAATCTTGCCGTGCGTGTTTGTGCAGTTAAAGACTAGAAAAACTTAAAAGGAAATTGCCAAACAACGGACAGCTGTTGGCTCTCGCGCAGGAGGACTTAAAACTAAAAAAGAAACAAATACTGGAGGGTAAGGAGGCAACCGATGGAGTTCACGGACAGTATGACCTGGCTGACGACGAACATTGAAAAACTGACTCTGTTGCATTAATAAAGCACCTTTTTAAATGTATAAAACATGTCTGCATCAGTGTTATCTTGTATTTCCATACAATGTTACATCAGGCTGTTACACATCTATTGTCAGAGAAATACTTGCATAAATAGGTAAACCACCTTCATACAAGCAAGGACAGGAAACGGTAAAGTGAGTATACTTATCTATTCAGTAAGTTATGGGTCAAAGTATTTGGTGAGTACATTTCTAACTCTTCTGGCTTCAGTCTCGTTGCCGTCTGTTCTGAAATTGTTAGGTTGTGTGGGGGTTTGTGTTCAAGAAACAATGAAATGCTGTGCTGCCGCCACCATCTGTTCCAGCACGTCATGACAGCGTTTCTAGAAATCTCCGATTACCCCGTCCATATTACTCTGCCCAAGCGGCGTTTTCAAATTTACATACTCTGGAGGGCGTTTTAGAAAAGCTCAGTTTTCAGGGGAGGAAAACGCCGTTTCAGTGTGGACGGAGGGTCAAAACGAAGAGAAAAAGCTTTGGTTATGGATTTATCTGGTCTAGTGTGAAGGTAGCCTTAGATGACATGTGGAATCTTCACAAACTCCAAAGAATGTAGAGACACTGCTTTGTTTTCTTTGTAATGACACTAGCGTGCTGGACCCAGGACAGACAGATCCTTTGAAACAATGACACGGGAATTTAAAGTTTTTCACTATCTCCATCTCAGATCTCCCAATGAGACCTAGATCGTGGATCTCCACTTCACTCCTCTGAAATTAGTATTTATCTGCTTGGTTTTGCTGACTTTGAGAGGTAGAGTGTTGTGACAGCACTCCCCAGATTTTCAGTCTCTCTCCTTTATGCTGATTCACCAACCTTGATTTGGCCAATGACAGTGGTGTCATTGCCAGATTTAAATATGGCATTGTAGTTGTTCTGAGCCTCAGCCATAAGAGTTGGATCTCTTATTTTTCTGATCCTTCGGGTTCTTCTGGTGGTCAAGAATGGTGAGGAGTTTTAATTCATGATTGTTTACTTTAAAAAAACTACGTAAAAACATTTATAATACTGCATCATGATTGAATACATTTGGAATGCTTATGAGTATGAGCTATTTTAGTAATAATTGCTTTTAAATACAAAGTTTAGATTATTATCATGAATATTAACATGAATATGATGACTTTTAATACTGAGTATTCCCAATTCCAAGAACTGGTACAACATTCCTTACCTATAACTGCTCTATTCTATACACACATGACCGTGTGGCTAAGCATAGCTCAAATACCATCTATAAATTTGCTGACAGTAGAACCATTGTTGGTAGAATCTCAGGTGGCGATGAGAGGGCGTACAGGAGTGAGATATGCCAATTAATGGAGTAGTACCGCAGCAACAACCTGGCAATCAACGTCAGTAAGATGAAAGAGCTGATTGTGGACTTCAGGAAGGGTAAGACGAAGGAACATATAACCAGTCTTCATAGAGGGATCAGAAGTGGAGAGAGTGAGCAGTTTCAAGTTCCTGTGTCAAGATCTCTGAGGATCTAACCTGGTCCCAACATAATGTATTTATAAAGAAGGCAAGACAGCACCTATACTTCATTAGGAGTTTGAAGAGATTTGGCATGTCAACAAATGCACTCTAAAACTTCTATAGATGTACTGTGGAGAGCATCGTGTCAGGCTTCATCACTGTCTGGTATGAAGGGCTACTGCACAGGACCGAAAGAAGCTGCAGAGGGTTGTAAATCTAGTCAGCTCCATCTTGGGTACTAGCCTACAAAGTATCCAGGACATCCTCAAACAGTGTTGTTTCAGAAAGGCAGTGTCCATTATTAAGGACGTCCAGCACCTGGGGTATGCCCTTTTCTCATTGTTACCGTCAGGTAGGAGGTACAGAAGCCTGAAGGCACAGACTCAGCGATTCAGGAGCAGCTTCTTCCCCTCTGTCATCCAATTCCTAAATGGACATTGAAGCTTTGGACACTACCTCACTTTTTTTTAACATACAGTATTTCTGTTTTTTGCACATTTTAAAATCTGCAATATACGTATACTGCGATTGATTTACTTATTTACTATTGTTTATTTTTTCTCTTCCATATTATGTATTGCATTGAACCGCTGCAGCTAAGTTAACAAATTTCACATCACATATCAGTGATAATAAACCTGATTATGGTTCTGAACTTAACTGCTAAGAGAAGGTCTAATACCGTATGATTCTGAAGAACCATTTTGTGCATGGCAACCATTTCTGTTGTTATCTTGTTAGAATGATGGACTACAGGTAAAGTACCTACATTGCCATCAGTGAAATGTTTAATAAAAGGGGAACAACCTGTTCTGAATATACAGGAATGCCTGACATTGGGGAATACTTCGAGGTGTGTGGTATGTATCGAAACACCCACCAATTTGAATCATTAACAGTAAACACAAAGTACACTGCAGATGCTGGGATCAAAGCAACACATATAAACAAGCTGGAGGAACTCAGCAGCTTGGGCAACATCCGTGAAACAAACAGTCAATGTTTCGGGCTGAGACCCTTCGTCAGGACTGAAGAGGGAGGGGGGCAGGGGCCCTATAGAGAAGGTGGGGGGAGGGTGGGAAGGAGAAGGCTGGTAGGTGCCAGGTGAAAAACCAGTAAGAGGAAAGATCAAGGGATGGGGGAGGGGATAGGCAAGAAAGGTGAAGAAGGAATGTAAAGGGAAAACACAATGGGTGGTAGAAGAAGGTGGAACAATGAAGGAGGTGATAGGCAGCTGGAGGAGGAGGCAGAGTGAAACTGGGATGGGGGAAGGGAGGGGTAGGGAATTACTGGAAGTTGGAGAATTCAATGTTCATGCCAAGGGACTGGAGACTACCCAGACGGTATATGAGGTGTTGCTCCTCCAGCCTGAGCTTGGCCTCATCATGGCAGTAGAGGAGGCCATGTATGGACATATCCTGAATCATTAACAGTATCTGCATATTCATGCGATACCTGTAACTATACATTGTAAATCATTTCAACTGGCACATAATGAGTAAGGGAAACAGGCAACAATATAATAACAACAACCATCAAAATCAAGTCCATAATGTCCAATAATTACATTCATGCTGAAGTCTTCCCACAGTACTTGTCTTGATCCAGAGTCATTTTAGCTGACTTGCAGTGGCTGGTATATGTCCGCTTACTTTTACCTTCTGTCTTAACTACTGAATTGACAATTAACAGAACTTGATAAGGACTCGGTCTTCCTTATGAGGTGTCTTGACGAGAACCCATTTGCCAGGAATTAAGATGTGTCCTCCTTCTGATGGACCACTCCAGGTAACAGAAATTGAACACAATTACACAATTATCAGGTAAAGTGTCTGTCATGTAAATCAGCCTCTCTGACTTAGATCACCCTAATACTGCTTCAGTTGGACTCATTACACTGGACAACAAATTTTTTCAAAAGTTTTGCATCCTCAGAATCTTTTTTTGTTTATGATAGACTGCTTGAAGATGAACACAAATATAATTTCAGACTATTGGTATCATGAAGGAATTTGGAGAAACAACAAATTATCTTTTATTGAATATAATGTGTTTATTTGCATAATGATGCTGATGCTTTGCAATAGTTCAACTAAGTTAAAATATTTTGTTAATTTTCATTTGTATTCAGTGTCTGAGGCTTCTCGCATAAGTGTCCAACAATAATTTGCCAGCATTGATGGATTCCAGTCGCCCTGGTATCTTTTCTCCATGACCGTAATGTCCTGGTGAAACCTTTCACCATGCTTGTCACTATCAGCACCAAGGTTTGCAGGGAAGAAGTCTAAATGGGAATGCAGAAAATGAATCTTTAGTGACGTGTTGCATTTCATGGTTTTATATGCTTGAAGCATGCTTTCAACCAGCTGCATGTAGTTTGGTGCTCTGTAGATGCCAAGAAAAATTTCAGCAACTTCCTTGAATGCCTTCCATGTGATTTTCTCTGGTCCCACTAGAAATTCTTCAAATTGCCTGACTGATTTGTGGATCAACAAAAATTCTTTCCTTAATCTTGGCTTCAGTTATTCTGGGAAGCATCTATCTCAAATATCAAAATCCTTCATAGAAATTTTTGTGCCTGGTGATAGCAAATTCCATCCTTACAGTCCTGAACCCAATAATTATTACTAAAACCTGTCCTGCCATGCAGCAGCTGCACCGCCTAAGCATGGCCAAGCATGCCTGGACAAGATAGGAAACTTTCCAGCTTATATTGTAGGCAACATTTTAATTGACTTGAACTATGAATTGAAATAATAAACATAAGTGATTTCAAAAAATGATGTGCGATAGGAAAATTTCATGATCTTCAGCACAAAATTCACAAGATACACCTAAAGGTACTCTGGAAGCAAAATCTTTGTTCACTGTTACTGTTCTCTTGTTTGTGGTTACCCTGATACTGCATAAACCCAAAGGAAGAGTTGTAGGGCATGGTACATCTTCTCCGTGATACCTAGTCAGCCATTGTTTGATGATGTCATTCATTCTTTCACCCTGTCCTGATACTCTGGATATTGTGGGCAATAAAAAGACTATTCAATGTTCATCAGTTGACATAATTCTTGACAAACATTTCCAGTGAAATGTGTTCCTTGGTCAGAGTCAATGTGGCATGGCAATCCCCATCTAGGAATATAGTCCTTTATCGGAGTTTTGCTGTGTTTGTGCCAGTAGCTTTTTTTTTTACTGGGATGACTTCCACCCATCTTGAAAATGTGTCCACTATTGGTAAGACATCTGAATGTGTTTGGCACTTTGATAAAGTAATGTAGTCCACTTGTAGATGTAAAAATGGACCAGGTGGTGCAGGGTGACCATTTACCTGTACGTCAATGAGAAGCATGGCTACATGACAGCAGTTTAACTCAATAACATGAAGATCAGCAATATCCTGTTGCATATTACTCTGCCACTGGACAATGTAACATTGGGATGAGCTTTGTGTCTACAAGCAATGCAAGTAACTTATCTGGCAGTCATGACTGCTTCTAACATTGTGCTGGATCAACTTTAAATGTTCGATTTCCACACAGAGCATACTTTACTGATTATAAACAGGGCTTCTCAAGTGACAGTTGCTTGGTGGTCCAGGTGGTCCACTGTCTTGAGGTACCTAATATCATCATCCAATGAGCAAGTCCAGCTACACTGGTGAGCAGACATGGAAGATTATGATAATCATGACTCTGCAAGGACAATTGATAGGCAATCCTGTAATCCACCATCAGTCTCCAAGTGCCATTTGCCTTCTTAACAGGCCAGACTGGACTGTTTTGATGGACTCTGTGTTTTGACAAGAATTCCTCACTCCTCCAGCTGATTGACAAATAGTTAAAATAAAGGGATATTTTGAAATACATATAAAAATTTTGGTAAAATCATCATTTTAACTGCATGAATTTGGTTGGCTAACGAAAGTGTAAGTGGATTCCATCTACAAAATAATTGCTTCATAAAATCTACTAAAGGAACCAAATAAGCTTTATAAAGGTCTTTATAATTTTTAGTAATAATAATACCTGAATATTTAAATAAGTCGGTAACTCTAAAAGGAATGTCATCATATATAGAAGCAGAATCATTTAGAGGAAATAATTCACTTTTATGAAGGTTTAGTTTATATCCCGAAAACTTTCCAAAATCATTTAATAGTTTCAATAAACTAGGAATGGATTCTTCAGGATTTGAAATATAAACTAAGAGGTCGTCAGCATAAAGGGAGATCTTATGAACAGTCCCATTTATGAGAATTCCATGAATATCTTTAGCTTCATGAAGTGCAATAACTAAAGGTTCCAACACCAAATTAAATAACAAAGGACTTAACGGACATTCTTGTCTTGTACCCTGCGAAAGCCGCAAAAATGGAGATCTGCAATTATTAGTAATAACAGTAACAATAGGGCTTTTATATATCATTCTGATGCACTTATCAACATTAATATTAAAATTAATACCAAAGCTGAATTTCTCTAAAACATTAAATAATTATTTCCATTCAAGAATCATTGGGTCATCAGTGCCTGCTGTCTTTCAGCAGACTAGTGAGGGGTTGAGTAATTTCAGCATATGAATTGACACATGATCTGTTGTAGTTGCACAAACCCAGAAATGATCAAAGTTTCTGGACTGTTGTAGGTGGTTTTGCCGATTTAACAGCCTTTGCATGATCTTCCGTGATTTCCCATTTGGCTTGGGAAATTTTCTGTTCGAAGTAAATTATTTTATCTTATTGCAATTGTGATTTGTCCAAATTTGCTCTGTGTCCCTTTGTAATGTTTGATCAGGTTCATGGGTCTGGCAAGTGATACTGAAAGCACTCCCTGTGAATAGGTATATTAATCATTTATTTACAAGTAGTAAAAATTCAACCAAACGTTCATATTCCCCAAGTTACAGACACTACAAAGCTGAATACTTAACATATGTACATTCAACAAACATACGTAGTTAAAAGTCCACATTGAGAATACTTTCACAATGGTCTTGTGCATCCTTGCCTTAAACAAAGAAAGAAGAGAGCAAGCCCTTTCCACATGATATTTAATATACCCAGAATATTTGAAACTGAACACCAAGCAATTATTCAATGGTGAAAAGCAGTTGCAGCTTCTAAACTAACCAATCATAATGGGAGTGACTTTAGGCAATCAGAATAAGGCACGGCCCCACTGGACACTCCACCCCTTGAAAGTTGTGAATGTGATGATTCAATCCTCAGACTAGTATGACTCTCATGAACTCCCATCAAAGTTATACATAAAACACAAGAGTGAAGTACCCAATACTGTAAACCCAATGGTCACCTCTCAGTATACCATAGTAGTCTACCAGCCTCCATGTGCCCTAAAAGGCCACTAGCCCCATCCTGGAGTGTAATGGCCAATGAGCTGGTCCCCTACTTAGTATGCTGACTGAGATATGATCAACCAGCTGAGCGATGTTCACCAATCCATCAGGAGTGTAGATGCAGCATACTTAACCAATTAACAGTACATGTGCCACCTTCCTTTGTGAGCAGGTAATCCAGGGCCATCAAATTCAATTTTTGTCACAGTCTGGTCATACCACGCTGAGAAAGGCTATCATTCAAAACATCCTTCCTTTGTAATAGCCCTCTTACTGACCAGCATGGGGAAGGTGCTCATCCAGGGCACTGGGGTGACCTACATACAGCACCATATATCAGCCTCACCACACTGTGGGAACCACAGGTAGGCTTAGGAACTTCATATCCAGTATGTGCCATTCAGCTTCCAACAAGTGCCCAGCAAATGTACTAACCATCCCCCCTCCCTGATTCCCACTGCTGCCAAATGGATATCCTTTGCAGGGAACTCTGAATGGAATGTTAGGAATCTGGCAGAGGGCAAAAGGAACCTTTATCTCAGAATACTTGAAGAATGACCCTTTCCCTTCAGCAGTCTCCTTTTTTTTTGCTTTTCAGTGCAGAACTTCCTCCATATTGCATAGAGGATAGGGGTAGGTAACCCACTTACCTGCTCCTCTGGAACCCCAGCTTTTCTTTATGGGACATGTAGGATCCCCCACACCCCATCTGCTTATCTAACTTCCATACCTGGCTATGCTCACCCTCTTCTACACACTCTAAACCTTGTAATAATTGAATTGCTGTACTTATAGTATGACCTACAGCTGGTGCGATTAAAGACAGCACTACCCCTTTTATTGGGAAAACTGCCTCCATTGCCATAACTCACACCATTCCAGAAGTTAATTCAATATCCTCTGGTGGGCTACCACTATCATGATATGTTTCTGTAGTAAGAGCCCACTGGTGTAAAACTTTAGTACACTTCTCTACTGTGCTCCACTCGGGGTTTTGGGTTCGATTCAGTAAGAGTGGGATACCAAAGTTTAACTTATGCTGTTAACTGAATCCATTGTGATGCTTAATGCTCAGGGGAAGCAAACAGTGCTCTCAGGGCGTTATTGATAGTGAATTGGGATAATGGGATAATAGGCTCCCTAAGGCACTCATCTCTCTTAGGCTCACTCTGGCTCATCCCATAATCTCAATAATCATACAGCTGGAGACTCTGTAGTCTTTTGTCTGTACCTATACCCTAAACTCACTAATTCCTCAGCGGAGTATTCTCTGAACTCTGTTGTGTTGAAGGTGCCCGTTATACCATTCTCCACACATTCCTGAGCCTCCTCCCCCTCCTGAGAGGAAGAAGCTGCGGTTTGATGCCCCCTACAGTGGGTGTGGGAATGCATAATTACTGGCCTGGCCTGTACTGTTTCGGATACATAAGGGAGAAGGTGATCACCTCGAGGATCATATTCATTATCCAGCCAGATATCCCCATCTCCTAGTCCCACAGTAGGAGCATCACCCCATCTCAAATTGGCTTGATCCTTCATGGGATCAGGTTCCCAACAGGCCCTTCAAGCCACCTCTAAATTCTTTTTTTGATCAATAACAAAAAAATGCCAGAACATGTTATAATACAACCAACCATTTTATACCAGTTACAAAAAGAACCCACCTGAAAATTTGGCTCCCATACCTACAAAAGATAGGATTAAATACATAGGTCCTTTGAAGATAAAATTATAAAGTAATTGGGGAAAGTAAAAATAAAAATTAAAATTATTTTGAACTCCATGGAGCATGTGGGGATCCTCTGATATCCAGGCAACCTTTCTCTCTTTTTTTCTTTCTTTAGACAAGGGTTAGGGGGGAAGGGTTAATATTATTTTTTCTCTTTCTTACTATTTTATCTTTGTAATTTTCTAAAAATTTAATAAATAAAAAAAGAACCCACCCCCACCCCTCAATAAACAAGAACAAATAGAACCAGCCAGACCAGTCAAAAATAGATATAAAGGCCTAGTGTACATATAAAGATAGAGCACCTTACACATTCAAATCATTTTTCAGCATCCATATTTTTAACAAAACTTAAAAAAGGTTGCCAAGTGGTGTTAAATCTTGCAGACTGCCCCCTGACTGAATAGCAGATCTTCTCAAATTTTATAAAAATATAAAAATTTTATATCTTTGATCCAATGTCCATATGTTGGAGGGGAAGAGTCTTTCCATTTGCACAAGATGAGTTTTCTGGCAAGAAGTGAACAAAAAGCAATGAGATTGGCTTGGACTTTGCTGAGGTTAATATTCTGAGAAGGCACTCCAAATAGTGCTGTTGACCAAGATGGAGTAATTAATTGTCCAAATATTTTTGAAAACGTTCCAAAAATCAAACCCCATAAGTTTACTAATTTTGGACATGACCAAAACATATGGCAAAGTGTAGCTAGGAATTGTTTACATCTGTCACACATTGGGTCTTTATTAACTTTAGCCGATCTAACTTTAGACCAATGACAATGGTGCACAATTTTAAATTGAACAACAACATGTCTAAGACACAGAGGATGAATAAATCCTATGGATTTTTTTTTTTGCCATATGTCATCTGGAATTTGTTCCTCAATATCCTCTCCCTTCTGTTAGCGGAAACAGGTAACTAATGTAGGGCTTTCATAACAGCGAGGTGTCGCAAAGCGAACGTTCGAAAACGGGGGACTCTTGTATTTATTTTTGTTATTTATAAAATGTTACGTCTTTTTATGTTGTGCGGGAGGTACAAAGCTATAAAGCTGTGCCGAACATGTCCTTACCTTAGAAATCCCATAGGGTTACCCATAGCCCTCTTTTTCTAAGCTTCATGTACCTATCCAGGAGTCTCTTAAAAGACCCTGTTGTATCTGCCTCCACTGGTATTACCAGCAGCCCAATCTATGCACTCACCATTCTCTGCATAAGAAAACTGTTGGGTTTTGTCGGGTTACGGTAGGACTCAAGTGCAGACCAATGAATGCTCTTTTACCAGGATTTATTAGGGTGCACAAAGGCAACAGTCTTTCAAAAACAGGAGGCAGGCATGAATCCGAAATGGCAGGCAGAGGTCTTACCCAGGAAAGGCAGTTCGGCGAGGGCAGACGATCCAGAGCGCACAGGCAACATCAGGTCCAAGAACAGGCAAAATCCAAAAGCACAGGCAAAATTGGTTGGCAGCAGTCGCAATGACAGGCTAGAACGACACAGGTCAGAGCTGGGACAAGCTGGCAGAGAATGCGAGTCAAGGCAGGGTTTAAATGGACAGGGTAATGAGTGAAAATAGAAACAGGTGGGTGCAAGTGAGGAGATAAGCAGGTAATTGGAGAAAGTCCAAAAAGGAAAGGGGCTAGGCCAAAACCCACATAGCCAGGTGAAAGCAGAAATGAAAGACTGCCGTGGTCCAGAGCTACCAGCAGAGGCCCTTTGACCCAGTGTTCAGGTTGGATCCTTGACAGTACCCCCCCCCCCCACGGGTGTCTCCAGATGCCCTTCTTGCTGGTACGGGATGGCTCCTATGAAAGTCCCTAATGAGAGAAGGATCCAGGATATCTTGAGATGGAATCCAACACCTTTCTTCAGGGCCATAGCCCTCCCAATCAACGAGGTATTGCAGTCCATGACCTCTGCGTCGAACGTCCAGTAATCGGTGCACAGTGAAGGTCTCTGAGCCATCAATGAGACGGGGAGGGGGAGGGGGCTTAGGGGTGGGACAGAGGGGGCTGCAGACAAAGGGCTTAATCCTTGAAACATGGAATGTAGGATGGATTCTGTGAAGGGCAGGGGGTAGTTTTAGACGTACCACCGAAGGAAAGGTCCACTGTAGCATGGCGCCAGCTTGCGGGAGTCCACCTTTAAGGGGATGTCATGGAGAAGATAACCACACCTTCTGACCCTGGCGGTAACGGGGGGGGGGGGCTTCGATGTGGTGATGGTCTGCTTGCTGCTTCATTCTGGCTGTAGATTGAAGCAGCGCCTTTCGGGCTCGTCTCCAGGTCCGTGAACACCTCTGGACAAACGCTTCGGCTGAGGGAACACCCACTTCCTCCTCCTGAGGTGCGAATAAGGGGGGTTGATAGCCAAGATAGCACTGGAATGGTGATAAGCCTGATGAAGCAGAAGGCAAAGAATTGATGGCGTACTCGACCCAGGGAAGTTGCTGACTCCAAGAGGAAGTTTCCCGAGACGTCACACAATGGAGCATCACCTCCATCTGTTGATTAGCCTGCTCGGTCTGGCCATTACTCTGTGGATGAAACCCAGATGAGAGGTTAACCCTGATCCAGAGTAGTTTGCAAAAGGCTCTGCAAAAGTGGGAGGTAAATTGCGAACCTCTGTCAGATACCACTTCAACGGGGAGACCGTGAATACAGAAAACATGCTGAATCACCAGGTTGGTAGTCTCCTTGGCAGAGGGCAGCTTGGGAAGGGGAACTAAGTGGACCGATTTGGAAAAACAATCCACTATGGTAAGAACGGTAGTGTTACCATCAGACGGAGGGAGTCTGGTGACAAAGTCCAGTGCAATGTGTGACCAGGGCCTTCTAGGAACAGGCAGGGGTTGTAGGAGACCAGTAGGCGGCTGGCTGGAGGTCTTGTTCTGTGCACAGACAGGGCAGGCAGAAATGAAGCTCTCAACATCCTTCCTCAGGGATGGCCACCAAAATCTTCGACTGATGAAAGCCGTCGTGCATCTGATGCCAGGGTGACATGCCAGTCTGGAGGTGTGTCCCCACTGGAGAACCTGGGAGTGGACAGACTGGGGAACATACAATAGATTAGCAGGGCAGGCACCAGGAACAGACTCACCCTGCTGGGCCGACTGGACCACAGATTCAATCTCCCACTGTGCTGCGGCAACCAGACATTGCTTGGGGAGAATGGTCGTAACCTCGGGTGCCTCGTTGGTTGTTGGAAACTGCCTGGAGAGCGCGTCAGGCTTGCCGTTCTTAGAGCCAGGGCGGTAGGTTAGGATGAACCTGAAACGGGCAAAAAACAGGGACCACCGAGCCTGGCGGGAGTTGAGGTGTTTGGCTGAACGGATATATTCCAGGTTCTTGTGATCCATCCAGAGTAGAAAAGGAGTAGTCGTTCCCTCAAGCCAATGCCGCCATTTATCAAGAGCAAGTTTAACAGCCAATAACTTTCGATTGCTGATGTCATAGTTGCGTTCTGCAGGCGAAAGTTTGTGGGGAAAAAAGGTGCATGGGTGTAGCTTGTTGTCCTCTGCTGAACGCTGTGACAGTATAGCCCCTACTCCTACATCAGAGGCGTCAGTCTCTACAATAAACTGCCTGGTAGATTCAGACTGAAGGAGAATAGGTGCCGTGGTGAAATGAGTCTTTAGATCAGAAAAGGCTTTCTCAGCTGCTGGATTCCAGGCGAACTTCAACTTGGAGGAGGTTAGGGCAGTCAGCGGGGCGGCCAGGATGCTGAAATTTCGAATGAATCGGTGATAGAAGTTGGCAAACCCAAGAAAGCGTTGGACATCTCGTCAAGAGGCGGGTTGTGGCCACTCCTCTACTGCCTTGATCTTCTGAGGGTCCATCTGGATTCCTCCAGAGCTGATCACATATCCCAGAAACGAAGTTGAATTCTGGTGAAATTCACAGTTCTCCGCCTTCACAAATAACTGATTCTCTAGGAGTCATTGGAGCACCAGATGGACGTGCTGGATGTGTTCAGAGAGGGACCTAGAAAATATCAGAATGTCATCTAAGTACACAAATACAAATTGGTTCAGCATGTCTCTGAGGACGCCATTCACCAGGGACTGGAACACAGCAGGACCATTAGAAAGTCCGAAAGGCATTACCAAATATTCGTAGTGCCCAGATGGCTTATTGAATGCTGTCTTCCACTCATCCCCCTCCCTTATGCGGACCAGATGGTAAGTATTGTGGAGATCGAGCTTGAAGAAGATAGAAGCACCCTGGAGCAATTCAAATGCAGATGACATAAGAGGAAGAGGATAGCGGTTCTTAACAGTGACCTCATTGAGACCTCTATAGTCCACGCAAGGATGCAGGAACCTGACCTTCTTGGCTACAAAGAAGAACCCTGCGCCTGCTGGGGAGGAAGAGGGACAGATAATTCCTGCAGCCAAGGCCTCCTGGATATACTCGTCCATCACTTCCCTTTCAGGTGGAGACAGGGAATACAGACGGTCCCTAGGTGGCGAGGTTCCTGGAAGGAGATTTATAGCGTAATCATAGGGGCGATGTGGGGGTAAGGTGGTGGCCTGAGTCTTGCTGAATACCAGCTTTAGGTCCAGATATTCTGGGGGTACAGAGGACAGATCAGGAAACTCTTCTGTAGGCAGAGGAACCGGACTTAGAGTAGCATGAGCAACACGCAGACAATGAGTTAGGCAGAAAGGACTCCAGCTTAACACTCTGTTATTAGACCAATCAATGTGTGGACCGTGCTGAGCTAGCCACGGGTGGCCTAACACAACTTCAGCTTTGGGGGGATCTGTTACATGAAAAGCAATGCTCTCCTGGTGATTGCCAGAAATGAGGAGACTCATCGGAGCTGTAGAGTGGGTAACCATGGCAATTTTCACTCCGGTTAAGCCGCTGGCCTCCAGGGGTTGCTTCAGACGGGAGAGTGGCATCCCGAGATTGGCCGCAAAACTGGAACTGATAAAGTTTCCCTTAGCCCCGGAGTTGATAAAAACTGAAATGGTGCGTCTCCTCCCTTCAGCCAGTATAAAAGCAGGTAGCAGGGTTCAAGTGACGGGGAACCGGGGGAAGGAAGTACTGCTCGCCCGTAGTCCCCTCTTTATGAGTGAGCGTTGGCTTATACGTGACAGATAGATACATAATGACCAGCCTGACCACAATACAGACAGGAGTTGGTACTGACTCTCCTCCTCCTTTCTGAAGGAGACAGATGGGTATGATCAATCTGCATGAGCTCCGTTGGGCTGGATGGGGGTGACTGAGGACTCGGGAAAGGAGATTTGGGTGCAGGCTGGGAAGATGTCAGACGCCCCTTGGTGGTTCTTCGTGACCCCTGGATATCACGCTCCTGCTGACACTGTTTTATGCGGCTGTCAATCTTAATGGCCAAATCGACCGGCTCTTGGAAGCCAGCAGGCAGGTCATGGGTGGCTAGTTCATCCTTAACCATAGAGGAACACGTCAGATTGGGCCTCCGAATTCCAGTTGATAGTGGCGGCTAGTGTGCGGAACTGAATGGCGTAGTCGGAAACAGAACGGTTACCTTGACGAACTTGCAACATCTCCCTTGCTGCCTCTCGCCCCTGTTGGGAACAGTCAAAGACTCTTCTCATCTCCTTACAAAAGTCCTTAAATGTGTGGCAAAAAGGGGCTCTGCTGTCCCACACAGCCGTACCCCACTCTCTCGCTCTTCCTGACAGCAGCATGATAACATAAGCAATACGGGATCGATCAGTGGGGAAGGTAGTGGGCTGCAGCTCAAAAACCAGCGGGCATTGAGACAGGAAGGATCTGCAGGTACCTTGTTCACCATTGTAAAGTTCGGGTGGAGGTAAAAGGGGCTCTCGGGCTGGTTGGGTTGGAGTCTGTGGGGCTGATGGCGCCACAACAGAAGGCAGGTTAGAGCTCTGCGCCAGTTGAATCTGCTGTAGCTGGGAGGCCATGCTAGTCAGAGTGGCGGAGAAGGCTTCCATTGACTGGTTGATAGAAGCGAACTGCGTTTCATGTCTCCCTAACAACCCTGTCGGGAGAGGGCCTCACGCACCTAGTTGGGGTCCGCTGAGTCCATCTTGGCCAGTTCGATCTGTTGGGTCACGGTGGGACTCAAGTGCAGACCAATGGGATGATGTGATGACGTAGGATCGAGACGTGGAAATCCGGCTCTCCTGTAAAAATCAGTAAATTAATGTTTAAGTGAAGAAAAGTTAGTAAATACTTTCTAAAAGTTACTTATAAATTACTCAGGATTGTTCCAAAATATGTCTCGTAAGCAGAAGAAAATACTACGTTGAAGACGGCACAAGTCGGAAAAGAATCGGGGCCCGGTGCCATGAAAGAGCTGCGGGCTCAAGTGCATTTTACCTCTGGCGATACAGAACAGGAAGCTGCGGCAACATCAACCGTCTCCAAAGAAAAAGAGCGACAAGAATTGCGCATGTGTGAAGGAAGGGGCATGCGCAAATACGAGCAACCTGAACTACAAATCCCAGCTACGATCGGAACTGGAAGTGAAAGTGAATCTGAGGCAGATTCAGATTCTCTGGATAAATCAGATGAAGATGAAGGTAAAAGTTTTTCTGGAGATATAGGAAAAACTTTGGTGCAAATAATGCATGAATTAGAAGCATTAAAAATAATACAAAAATATTAAAAATATGAAGATTGTTTGACAAAATGATGAAAAAACAGGACAAAATGGATAAGAAAATTAAAGACTTCGAAGAAACAACGGGAGACATCGTTGAAAGAATGAATAAAATGGAAGACAATATTTCTGCCTGGACATCAGAAAGAAAACAGTTGTTGGAAAAAGTGGATGTGCTTGAAAATTTTAGTAGACAAAATAATATTAAGATTGTTGGACTTAAAGAAGGTATAGAGGGAGAGGATCCAATAAATTTTTTTCAAAAATGGATCCCGGAAAATTTGGAAATGGAAGAAGGAACTCAGTTAATTGAAATTGAAAGGGCTCACAGAGCCTTAAGACCAAGACCTCAAGTTGATCAAAACCCACGATCAATCTTGATAAGATGCTTACGATATCAAGATAAAGTGCAGACCGATGAATGCTCTTTTACCAGGATTTATTAGGGAGCACAAAGGCAACAGTCTTTCAAAAACAGGAGGCAGGCATGAATCCAAAATGGCAGGCAGAGGCCTTACCCAGGAAAGGCAGTCCGGCGAGGGCAGACGATCCAGAGCGCACAGGCAAAAATCCAAAAACACAGAATCAGGCAAAATTGGTTGGCAGCAGTCGCAATGACAGGCTAGAACGACACAGGTCAGAGCTGGGACAAACTAGCAGAGAATGCAAGTCAAGGCAGGGTTTAAATGGACAGGGTAATGAGTGAAAATAGAAACAGGTGGGTGCAAGTGAGGAGACAAGCAGGTAATTGGAGAAAGTCCAAAAAGGAAAGGGGCTGGGCCAAAACCCACATGGCCAGGTGAAAGAAAGCAGAAATTAAAGACTGTCATGGTCCAGAGCTACCAGCAGAGGCCCTTCGACCCAGTGTTCCAGCCGGATCCTTAACAAAAACTTACTCCTGACATCTCTGTACCTACTTCCAAGCACCTTAAAACTGTGCCTTCTCATCCTAGCCATGTCAGGGAAAAGGCCACTGACTACCCACATGATGAATGCCTCTCATCAGCTTATACACCTCTATCAAGTCACCTCTCATCCTCTGTCGCACCAAGTAAAAAAGGCAGAGTTCACTGAACGTATTCTCATAAGGCATGCTCCCCAACCCAGGCAACATTCTTGTAAATCTGCTCTGCATCCTTTCTATGGTTTCCACGTCCTTCCTGTAGTGAGGTGACCAGAACTGAGCACAGTAGTCCAAGTAGGGTCTGACCAGAGTCCTAAATAGCTGAAACATTAGCTCTCGGCTCCTAAACTCACTCCCATGGTTGATGAAGGCTAATGCACTGTATGCTTTTTTAACCATGAGTTAAGCTTTCTTAACCCTCTCAAGGCTTGCTCTGTATCTCAATGCACAGTACACTTTCTTAAACATTGCAAGGCTTGCTCTGCTGCCTCTGTGGTGTTCCTGATGACTTTTCTCTTCAGGGCTCCTGAGATGCCCATTCAGTTGTAGGCTCGGCAGAGGGATTGACCAGAAAACCCTCTGCAGCCCACCTCCATCAGCACACAATGTGGTCGCCACACATTACTGCAGCACACCTCCACCAAGTTTTGGTACTTGGTCTTTTTCCTTTCATAGGCCTCCTCCAACCGGTCTTTCAGGGAAAGGTCAGCTCCAACATGACCACCTGTCTAGGTGACTCTGATAGCAGCACTATATCTGACCTAAGCACAGTCGAAGAGATGTGCTCAGGGAATCTGAGCGGTTTCCCTAGGTTGACTCTTAATTGCCAGTCCTTTACTGTTCCTAGGAGGCTGGTATGCTCCTTAGATTGGGTTTGAACCTTCTCCCCTGTCTTGTTAAAAGCAATTGCTTGCTTTGCTGGGTGATGGCTGTGCACAAGGTATCAGCTACTGTCTTCAGCATGATGCTAACAATAACGCCCCTCCCCCAGGGCTTTTGTGTTATAGTGACCCCTTCCCTCGGCACAGGGAGCATGCTAGTGTTTCGGCCTGCCCCGTCAGTAGGGGTTTGCTGGGCTTGACAAGATGTTATAGACCGACTGGATCAGGAACTTGATGTATTGGGGTTCAGCTCGCCAAATTTTCCCCAAATGATGTTGCGCTCTGTTACCTGGTCCATCTTGTCTACGTGCCTTGCTGCAGGCCTGTAATCTTGCTGGCACATAGCTCCTCCAGAGCAGCTGTCACCTCCTGCTGGACTAGGGCACTTCGCTCTTCCTTGCATCTTATCGTACTAGACTGTTGGGAAGCAACCCAGGCCTGCCCATCTCGATACCACTGAGGCCACCAGCTCACCATTGCACAGCGGTACTTTGGCTTGTTCAAACGTAGAATGTAAAGCATGGTAAAAAAACTTCCTGTGCATACATCATCATTTCTGACCCAGCCTCTTAAAGTAAACACCAGCTCAATGTCGCTGGTTGTGAGTTATGCATATGTTTCCACCCTTACATTACTCTACAATGTAATTGAAGGAACCCATTTTTAAATAATTAATAAAATAAAGTGTGGTGTTAAACCAGGATATTACATAAAAGAGTATTTCATATAATTATCTGCAGCCCACAGGATGTCACCAATGATCACCAGCTGCATTTTGCTGTATGGTTGTGTGATTGTAAGGGATGTTAGTGAGAGTCAGGAGTCAGGTGATGGAGTCCAATGTTGTGTTGACCACCACTATCAGGAAGCACATGAGAACCACTATCCTTCTTATCAATGAGACATTGAACTTCAGCAGCACTATGATCCTATTCAAAGCCCCCCAGGCATTTAATCCAGATGTGGAGGAGCAGGACTCTCTAGTGACTGGTTGCCATAGTAACGATGATCTGGTGTAGGCCTGACAAGGCCCAAACCGCAACTGTGGATATCCCAGGATTGTGGAATTCCTGTGGGATGTGCAATTGCTGGGTATGTTGCTGAGTGCCAGGACACAGGTGACTGCATATAGAGGCTGGGACTGCACCATCATCAATGTCATCATTATCACCAGAGCCTGGGAGGTGAAAAGGAGGGCAATCCTCCTCACCACCCGGATATGGGGCCACAGCAGGATCACAGTCTGATCCAAAACTAGGACTTTGATAACCTCTCTGACAAAATGACACCCGGGCAACAGCCAAAAGGAATCCCTGAGCAGAGTTGGTGAATGATCACATGCTGGGGACCATCTCAATGATGGGCTGAGTGACATCTCTTATCCTGGAAGAAGAAAGGAGAGGAAAGAGGCGTTAGAATATCCAAACAAAAAGAAATTATTCCCCAATTCCCACCCATGCATGGTGCTCCCAGAGTGGTTTTGACCCAGGGATATGAGGAGGATCTGCGCACAGTGCTCCCTATGTGATCCTGATTCAGCAATACTGAGTTGGGAACCATGCACAATGCTGCTGTGGTGGATCTGAACTTAGTATATGGAAGCAGAAACCGTGCATGGGGCCTCCAGTGTTGGTATGATCGAGTGTTACAGAGATGGGAGCTATGCATAGTACTGATGTTGGTTTGATCCAGCCCTTTCTGGATTTAACCAACTTTTGACAATTACACTGGCTAACACTCGGGATCTGTAACTAATATTCCTTGGGCATGTGGATTTCTTCTGTTTTCTATGTTGGTACATGTTCCCTGCTGCTTGTCCTGGGGATATGTCCCTACCCCAGGCTTTCATTCCTGATGTGGGCATATATTTCTGGGAATTTAATTTATCATAGATATATGACACTATATCCAACTTAAAATGGGATGGTCCTTTAAATCTGACCCCCAGGGAACCCCGTAGGCTGTACAAGCTGATCTTACTCTAAAGTAGAAGAAAAGAGAGTGTTTATCAATATTATATCAAGATACCAGTTCTTGAAAGCTAAGGATAGTACTTGCCCCATTAATATCTTGAGTAGTAATACCTTTATCATCCCAAGTTCTGTTAGGCAATAGTCTCCCCCCAGATAGAAGATGATTATTGTTCCATAGACAATCATATCAAAGAGATGAGAAAAAAACCTGGTCAAACCCATTAACCTATATAATTAAAACCATTCTTGTCTCAAATATAACACATAATCAAGACCCCAACAACTCTCTTGCGGGAGACTGTTGCTTTAATAGACCGTCGCTTAGCCATGATGCTAGTGACGTCTTATCTCGCTCCCAGGAACATGGACAAGTCTACTGGAGACATAACCCAAAATGAACATGTACAGCTAAAGTTATTCAGAATGAACTGCTGTTTTTCAGCTTCATTCTTCATGAAGTATGACATTTGGGTGTATTGAATATCACCTTAGAAAGTAAAAGATAAGAAGTATATTCTAGGCGGACTTGTATCATATTACCATGTCATCCTTGTACTAACTCTGACCTGCAATATTCAGAAACAAACTGGCCCCTTAATTAACTAAATACAAATGTGCATTGAATGACTTTCCAATAAAAGAATAACCAGAAAACTTCACACTATAGGACGTTAACTTGCCCGTGCCTGTTAGATTGTGCATTCAGGCTGGTCCAAGCTCTTAATGCAGTTCCATCTCCTCCTGAGGGGCATGTGGACTTTGCTCAGGGTCTTCCATATCTCCCAGCACCGATGATTTCAAGGCTTCTTTTGCTTCCTCTGCCGAGTTAAGCGACGTCTTCATGCCCTTGATATTCACTCTCAAAATCGCCGAGTATATGAGGAACGAGTTGATCCCCTTCTGTCGAAGCTTAGCACGGATCTCCTTGTATCCCTGCCATTCCTGCATTGTACCGGGGCTGTAGTCAGTGAAGAACTGCAGCTGAACGCCATCAGGGAGAGTAGATTTGGCTTTCTTCGCGCCCTCCAGGATAGCCTGCTGGTTGGTGTACTGTAGAAGCCTAAAAACCGTGGTCTGCGGTCTTGAGATATTGTTGGAAAAGATCCTATGTGCTCTATCAATCTCCAATGGAGTGCTGCGGGAGTTCTTGAGTGCTGGAATCCAATTAGGCAGCATCTCCTGGAGGTAATCTCAAACCATTGCCCTCAGTGCCTGTTGGTAAGTTGACCAGCGGCACATTGTTTCTCCTGGATCTGTCGTCCAAGTCGTTTAACTTCTTCCATATCTTGGTCACCTCCGTGAGACAGGAGCTACTATCTTTTTCATTCTTGCATAAGCTAACCTGAATGTTGTTTATTTTGTTTAAGATCGTGCTAAATTTTTTAGCACGAGTGTCCGCTTGCTCCTTTAATTACCAGAGAATGTTGCCATTCTCTGCCATATGCTTCTGTATGGGGTCGAGAGCCTTTTCCAGCGGCTCCTTTAGCATGTGGGCTACTGTTTCTTGCAGTGATTCCATCTCCGTTGCCATTGTTTGCTCAATTAGCATAGCTATTTCCTCGGATGAATCGCTAGTTTGATGTCTGCTGGTATCTTGTTTCTTGGTTGAATTTGGATCTTTTTTTGAGGTCATGTCTTTAGTTAGATCTTTCTCCAACTCAACCTTATATTAAGACCGCCTATGAGCCCTAAAAAATGTGAAAAAGGAGGGTTATATGTCAGCGATCAGTGCTGTGTTGCCATTTTGCCTTGTGCCTCACCATAATTCCAATATATCACAATTTCTGAATTGTTGCACTGACTGGCTCTGTGCTGGTGTGGTCAGGCCCAGGAATATGGGAACTGGATCCATATCATGGTATTTTCAGATGATGAAGTCTGGCATTGGTTGGAACACTGGCATTATCTCAAGTCTGACAAGAGAAGATTGTTATGTTCTTTATATTTATACGTACCGTGCGTTAACAATAAAGAATCATATTCTGGAAGAATTACAGCTTTTATTTACAGCAACAAAACCAAACCACATTTTTACCTAGCCATGTTCCAGATCGTTCATTTCTGCGCATGCTCAGAACTCTGTCCAGTCATATTCTGACATGTGATATCACCACGTCTTCCTTTCCTTAAAAAGAGAAACAATTAGCAACATTGATCAGAACAAATGCATGATCTAACATGTTTCTATCAGTCTCTCTGAGGGTTTACGAGCACAAGTAGATCCAAGTGGTTCACACAATTCTTGTGTTCCATTGTTATTTCCATGTTTTGTCTGGTCTGCATCAGTTAACTGAAACTCTGAAGTTGGCTCTTTCTTAAGGTCTTTGCAATTTCTTCTTAACACTGCTCCTTCTGTTTGGAGGGTTGTACTGTTACGGATCCAGCAACAATAAATATATAAGTGAGGCAGGGTTTTTTTTTATAACAAATAAAACATTTATTAAACACTGAAAAACAAACCCCCAAAAGTAAACAAACCACTAATGTAACGGGAAATCAGCTGCTGTGCGGCAGCTTAAACAGTTCTTAAAGGAATAAAGCGAAAACAGTTCTTAAAGCGATGTTGCATAAACAGTTCTTCAAAGTAGTATTGCAAAAGTTCAAAATGCTTACAGTCCATTAAAGGAGAGACTTCTTAGATGATTTAAATTCTCTTTCCTTTCATGTTGTTGCGGTTCCCAGTCGAACTATACTTTTCCCGGAGAATTTACGAAGAGGAAAATGAAACGGCTTAAAGGCACTGACCTTTCCTTTACAAAACTGTACCCACCCCTTTCTGCTATTATTCGCAGGGATTACCACGGGGACAGCCAACAAATTCCTTCCGAATGAGGATCAAACAAGGTAGAACCTGTTTCATCGTCGAAAAAAACTTTCCTCGATCTTTTAGCTCCCGAACTCCGATCTTCACTCTTCACTGATTTTTAACTGGCAGTATTATAAAGAAACTGCTGGCAATGACCTTTTAAACTTTAGGCATTAAATAAAACTCCACCTTTCAACCAAACTGCATCATAATATTAGACCACGCAGTGGCATGGAGTCAAACTGGCAAATCCAGCCACAAACTGCCCCTCCTCACAGGGAGGGGTCCTCCTTTTATACCCTGTTTTTAAAAAAAAACCTGTCACATGACCTCTACTGGTGGGAAAATGACGTCACTCCACCATCACAAGACCACTACCTTAAGTCCAATATAGCTCAACACCACTGTCACGTGACAAGTACAAGATACCCACGGGTACGTAACAGTACTTCTTCAAGTGCTGTAGCTTTCTTAATTCATTCCACTTCCATTCATAATGAAATACAAATCTTTTCTTCATCTAATTCATTCATTAACTGTGTAATCTCTTTTTTAAGCTGAGACTTCATCATTTCAATAAAACTTCTCAATTCCTTCACTTGTGCTTTCACTTCTTCAGTTGGATCCTGATTCTTGTCACTCTTTGGCTTCAGATCAGTATTGTACTGTACCGGCAAGTTTGGCCTCTGACCTCCTGCAGAGGTGAGATTGTGATGGAATGCATGGCCCATTGATGCATGTGCATTACTTCCAGAGGGCAAAATTGCAGCTCCTGGTTTTAGTGGCAATGCTTTGTCAGATGTTGGTAACAAAGGGATGGGCCTGGGAGCTTTCTTTATTACTTCTAGCCGTTCCATTCTGTCAAGCTCTGTTTTCAGTTGATGACATAATGCAAAAGGCACTTTTTTACATGGTCATACTATGGGTGGCACTGTGTTGTCAATTTTAATCATGTGCTCTCCTGGAAGACAACCAAGCCCTTTCAGCAAGTCCTCATACTCTTTCATCGAGTCACTGTATTCTGACTCTGTGTCACTGTCCAGGACTAAGAGTCTTTTCACCAAATTCAGTCTCTCACAGGCAGATAAACCAAGTATTGACTGTACGTTCTTTGGCACCACCACAAATGAAAGTGTGTGCACAATATTTTTGTGTGATATTTTTGCCACACATGTTCCTTTAATTGGAATGTCTGCACCTGAATATCCAGTCACTTTTATATTTGTCTTATGTAACTTCAGACTTGGCTTTAATGCAATAAACTCAGATTCTGCAAGAACATTTACTTGTACTCCAGTATCAAGTTTAAACAGAATATTGTTTTGGTTCACTTGCAATGGAATAGTTCTGTCATTCTTACTTTGTTTTCACAAAGCACATCTATATAAAATTCCTCAAGTTCATTTTCAAGCACTGCATTTACTTGTTTTATTTTCTTTCTACTTTTGCAACAGCGTGAAAAATGATTACCGTAGATTCCGGACTACAGAGCGCACCTGATTAAAAGCCGCTGGCTCTAATTTTAGAAATAAAATCAATTTTTTAATTGTAAAGGCCGCATCGGATTTTAGGCCGCACCGGATTTTCGGCCGCAGGTGTCCCACGTTGTAATATGAGATATTTACACAGAAAGATATTACACGTGAGGATTTTTTTAACTTTTAATTAAATCCATATGGTAACAAAAACAAATACATATTGCAAATGCTTTTTTTCGAACCGTGCCCGTACGCGGCTACTTTTAAATATACGTTGCGTATACTTCTTTACTGAACAACATTCCAATATCTCCTAACGACTGGTAAAAAATATATATATTGCAGCCTACCAGGAAAAGTTATTGATCACCTTTAACTTAAAAGCAGCGTTCGCTCAGATCCAAAGCCGCTCGCGTAATGCGCTCCCCCCCTCCTTTCCGTTTATCGCAAACGGCATTTAAAAGCAGCGTTCGCTCAGATCCAAAGCCGCTCGCGTAATGTGCTCCCCCCCTCCTTTCCGTTTATCGCAAACGGCATTTAAAAGCAGCGTTCGCTCAGATCCAAAGCCGCTCGCGTAATGCGCTCCCCCCCTCCTTTCCGTTTCATCGCAAACCGGCATTTTCCCACAAGACACCGCGAAACCGGGTGTGACGTCATAGCATCCCGCGATGTAGTACAGAAAACAAATATAGTTTAAACTAAGTAGGCAGCACAATGCTTCGAGTGTTTTCCATGTTGATGAGGGTGAGTACAAATGACTGATTTACAATAATTTAATTGTGAAAGTGCGCTTGATTTATCGTACAATTTCATTGGACCTCTGTGAACTACTCATCAATTTTATTGGTCTACTGTTATGAGGCAAAATGTTTACGAGGCGGCATGAAAAAAAACCATGCATTAGCCGCTTCGGATTATAGGCTGCAAAGTTCAAAGCTGTTCAAAATGTGGGAAAAAAGTAGCGGCTTAAAATCCGGAATCTACGGTACTCTTTCCGCAGTTGTCGCACATTTTCCCATACGCTGGGCACTGTTTTAGCCGGTGATGCCACCCAGAGTGATCACATAGCTTTTTTTCTCTCTGATGACGTCTTGCTCTCTGCTGGTTTTGTTGTCGTTTTATTATTTTTAAAAATATGTTTGTGCTTATTCATAGCGTTTACGTTGCCGTTCTCGATAAGAAGCTCTGTAGCCTGTGACGTCACGGTTTTTGAAACTTTGCAAAGCATCAAAGCTTTTTTCAAATCTAGATTTTGTTCTCTTAACAGTTTTTCTCTCAGACCATTATCCAGATTGCCGCAAACAATTCTGTCTTTAATGAGAGAGTCTGTCAGTTCTGCAAACTTGCATGTTTTACTGCAGTTTCTCAACTTGGTAACAAATTGATCAATAGTTTGACCAGCTCTCTGCCGATGTGAAAAATTTGTACCACTCATTTGTCAAGTTACGCTTCGGTATACAAAATTCTTCAAATTAGTCCATTATTGATTTTAAATTTAAATTATCTCCGGCTTCATTAAATAGACTTTTGGGAATTTTAAATGGAACACAGTGGAATAAATATAGAAATTTGGGGAGTATATTCATTTCAATTAAGTTCACTCTTCCAATTAAAAATAATGGCAGTTCCCTCCATTTCTGTAGGTCTAATTTAACCTGATTCAATAATTTGACGTAATTATCTTTAAGGATTTTGACTGCGGATTTCATAATTTCTATGCCTAAATATTTAAATCCATTCGAGCACCATTGCAAGGGTTTGGCTATGTTCTTAATGTTATTATCCTGTATATTAAAAAACACAACTTCACTTTTTGAAAAGTTTAATTTGTATCCAGAAGCAGCACTGTATTGTTGGAAACATTGTAGAAGGGAGGGTAGTGACTTTTCTGGATCAGACTCGGAAACTAAGAGATCGTCGGCATCAAGGGCTAGTTTGTGTTCATTTGAGCCAAATTTAATGGCGGTAATGGTGGGATTAGAACAAATAGCAATAGCCAGTGGCTCAATAGCTATTAAGAACAACAGCGGAGCACTTGGACAACCTTGGCGAACTCCTCTGGATAGCAGGAAGGCACCCGACAGGACTCCATTAGTTAGAATTTGAGCTTTAGGACCAGCAAAAGATGTTTCAATGTATTGAATAAATCTCTCTTCAAAATTCATTGCTTTAAAAGTTTGTAAAAGGAAGGTAGGTTCTATCCTGTCGAACACCTTCTCTGCATCCATCGACATTATCAACGTGGGATCATTTTGCATATGTGTCTCTTCCATTATTTGAAAAAGTCTGTACATTATCAGATCCATATCGATTTCTGACAAAACCTGTCTGATCAGCATTAATGATTTTAGGGATAATGTCATCTATTCTTAATGCAATTCATTTTGATAAGATCTTGTAATCTGAATTCAAAAGACTAAGGGGCTGATAAGAAGTACATTTTTGATGGTCCTTCTCAGGTTTTGGCAGTAATGTTATCGTAGCCATTTCCAGAGAACTAGGCAGAGTTTTATTAATCACTGCCTCCTTAAACATATTTGTTAAAGGGGTTAAAAGCTTATCTGAAAAGGCTTTAAAGTATTCAATTGGAAAGCCGTCTGGCCCCGGAGCTTTATTGCTCTGTAGAGACTTAGCACCAAGAACTTCTTCAGATATATGAGTCAAGATGATCTTTATCCTTAGGATCTAACTTAGGCAGATTTAATGAGTTCAAGAAACATGTTGCTTTGGTATTTTCTATATCATGATCTGTCTTATATAGCATTTCATAAAACTTTCTGAATTCCTGATTTATGTCCTGTGGGTTAATGAGGGATCTGCCATCATCCATAACAAAAGATTGGATAAATCTATGTCTCTTTTTTATTTGCCAGGCAAGTAACTTAATAGTTTTGTTTCTGAATTCGTAATAATGATAGTTAGTTCTGGCCATATCTGCCTCAGCTTTACTTGTACATAAATTATTGTATTGAATCCATTTTAAAGTCAGTGTATTAAGTATTTCTTCACTTTTAGTAAAAGCATGTTCACTTTCAAGATAACTAATCTCTTCCTCTAGAGATACAAGAGTTTTCCTTTTTTCTCTTATGTGTGTTATCTGAAAGGACTTGTCCTCTCATATATGCTTTTAAAGCCTCCCATATGTTAGCATAGGAAGAAGAATTTGAATTAGTTTCCATAAATAAATCAATGTGGCCATTCATAAATCTGAGAAATTTGGGATCATTAAGCATATATGTCTTAAATCTCTTAACTATAAGATGATGACTGTGTAATATCCATCCTCCAAGTCATCTTTATTGGATTATGGTCAGAGAGCATAGCTGGTGGATAGGAGCATTCAATAACCCTGGATACCATACTTTGGGATATTAAAAACATGTCAATTCTAGAATATGAGCCGTGAACATTTGAAAAGAAGGAAAAGTCCTTTACATTTGGATTAAGATGACGCCAAATATCGCAAAACCCCAGATCACTCATGCCCTGATCCAGGACCTACGTTGCCCTTGAATGATTAAAAGATCTTGGTGTGGATCGATCCATTGCTGGGTCCAAATTGAAGTCACCACCAACCAGACAGTGGCCCAAAGCTGTTGTGACGTTTTAATACCAAATCATTAAAAAAATGGGATTGTCATGGTTGGGGCCATATACATTAATCAGTGTGACCCTGTTCATATTTAGTTTACAATTAACTAAAAGAAGTTTACTGTTCTTGTCTTTTTCTGTTGATATTAATTTAAACCTTACGTTTTTATTGATGAGTATAGCTACTCCCCTTGCTTTTGTGGTAACTGAAGAATAGTAAACATATCCAACCCACTCCCTTTTTAACTTTATATGTTCTGTGTCAGAAAGGTGAGTCTCTTGTATAAACGCTATATCAGTGGAATGTCTCTTCAAATATGTAAGAATTTTTTTCCTCTTAATTGGAGAATTAATCCCCCTTACACTCAAGGAAATTATTTTAAGGTGACTAGTCATACCTTAAAGAAAAAAAATAATAGATACATCAGAGCATAAAGATAGTGCGAGAACTGTAAGAGTAAGAGTAATTAAGAACCAGAACCATACCATCACCCCGTATGAGACCCACCCGTAGGCTACTCTCTCTAAGTATGCAAGGCTACTCAAAAGTTACAGAAAAATATAGTGAGCATTAAACCATATTAATTAAGAATTCTAGGTTCTACAGCCTCTAAACGAGTACAATCGAGGCCTGGGAGCATGTACATAAAACCTGGCAAAGCAACTTGAACAGAACTCAGACTGCAACATATAAAAATGTTTAGTAAAAGGAAGACCGCAAAACAAAAACATCTCAAGGCACAAGTGTGAGATGAAATGTCAAAAATTAAGGAGACACACTTTCCATAATAGCCAAGGTGGGAAAGAATCCATATTGTGAAACTTACCTATGTCCTCATATCGGTCACAGCAGTACATCCAATAATCACTTAAGTAAAAGTCACTCAATGTATAGAGTGCTTAAGCATCACAGTAACCCGTCCACTGTGCATGAAGCAAGAGGACTATCAGTCATTATTGTCGATAACTTTCAAAAACTCCGTTACTGCATTAAGAGTAACAAACCATTTGGTGACTCCCTTATGCATAATCCAAAATTTAGCTGAATAATGCAGGGAATAATCAATGCCCCTTTCCTGTAGGGTCTTCTTAACCTCTTTGAGGGTGTCCTTAAGGCGTTGCAATCTCGGACTACAGTCAGGAAATATGTAAATCCTGTTATTTTCATAGTGAATCACTCCGTTTTGCCTGGCCAGATGCATAATCTTCTCCTCCTTCTTAAGATTGAGGAGCTTTGCGATTATAGCTCTTAGTCTCCATGAGTCGTCATCACTGCTGGGGTATTTTTCCAGGTGGTGGGCTCTCTCGCAGATGATGGGGGTAGGAAAGTTTTTGACACCAAAAATTTCTGATAGGATTCGTTCTAAAAATCCAGCTGTGTCGTGACCCTCAGCTTTCTCAGGGAGAGTCAGTATCCGAATATTGTTCCACCTATTCTTTGTTTTCCAGGTTGTTCACCTTGTCTTTCAACAGTTGCACCTCTTTCTCCAATTGCTCAACATACGTGGTGACTTCTGTTATGTTGTCTTCATTGGCAGATACATGCCCTTCCATTTCCTTAACTTGGTCAGCTAGTGTTGATAATGCAGATCCTATTTTAATTAGCGTGGATTGGATGTTAATCATTTTAGTGTCGATTCGTGTTGATAATTCTACCATGCTTTCCCAAATGGCCATCATGACTGTGTCGAGGGAAAGCTTCCCCCTTTTCCAGATTCGGCCACCATCTTAATAAAATACGAGGGTCTGGTTGTTCCTTCAGTTGATGATAAAATATCCTTCTTTCTTCTAAGATTATACTTTGCCATGCACCACCAGCAAGTGAGATTTGTTTTAAATTTTTAGGAATGCGATTTTAACAATAACATAGCAAAATAAAAATAACTATTGAAACACACTCGGGGAGCTCACACTAGCATGTCTTACCTCGTTGCTGCCTCATGTGATTTTGTCTGTCCTTGCTTTTGTTTTTTTCCAGCAGATGCCGAACCTGATGTAGCTCTGCAGTCAGGTTCACTTCAGTCACTCCATAGTTATTGGGCCATTGGCCAAAGACAATTCTTGTCTAGGAAGAGCTTGTGTTTGGGACTCAATGCTGAGACTCCAGTCAGAACACCCCGAGTCTCATTTGAGAACTGTCTTTTCATTTCAGTGAGAAGTCTGTCTATAACCGGACAGAAACAATGCTTGCGAAGGTCATCAGAGGATGTGACAGGCGTGTATTCGGTTTGGGCCTCAACAACAAAATCATGTAGGTGGCGAGGTGGCTGGGCCTGTCTCCTTTCATGTGGTCTGCTCTGTATACCAGCTGTGACGCACAGGTCCCTAGCTCTTGCCTGAAATTTCAGTCCATGATTCCTCTCCCTGTTTTGCTGAGAGTGCATCGATAACAAACTGAGCTAAGTCCACAGCGGATGACAACTCCAAATTAGGAGATTGTAGCTGGTCTGACATGAATTTGGTAACTTGGAATAAATCCTCAAATAGAGTGAAAAGTAAAGCAAACTGTTTGTCAATCAGTCCATCTACAGCTCTGGCCTCCATTTTCCTCCGTGCATTTGGTTGACCCATAGTGTCCTGTAGTGTAGCTAGAATGGCAGGGAGTGATTTCCTTACAGCCCACAAAGCTGTATACTGCCATGCTCAGTGTGTATCTGACAATTTCTTCAACTCACAGGCTGTGCAGTTGCTTCCGGTTCTCTGTTTCTTCATGAAAAGATCGTGGGCAATGTTACGCCCCTGAAAAATGGGGAGAAATAATCATGACAGTGATGTGGTGTTTCCTCATTGAGAGCATTTACTCAAGTGATCAAAAATATATGCAAATTACAAAAAAAAACATATCTTCACAACAAATTGGTTGCGGCAAAATACGTACCCTCTGTAAATTACAGCAGTACACTATTTTCCTGAGACATAATTCTCATTTTCTCTACTGTTACTGGTGAATAATATGTAGCATTAGCTCAGTAAACTCTCACAACTTAATGAAGTTACTAAATAAACAATACATAAACAATTGTGCAAAATATATTTGCATATGTGCACATGTAAACTCACAAAACGGCAAAAACACTTTGGCGTCGTTACACAAAATGGCGACGGCTTCGCTCACACACACACTCTAATATACTCGACAAAACATTACTCTTAACTTAGTCAAAACATTACATAAACACTCTCTTGACACTTTAAATATATTAGAAAGTTATCATGACCCCTTTAACAGCGTAAATTACCGACAACATACGGGGAGAAATAATCACGACAGTGATGTGGTGTTTCCTCATTGAGAGCATTTACTCAAGTGAGGAAAATACCGCGATTTCCCCGGGTATGTGGGTGGAGACAGAAGCAATCGACCTCAGGCTAGCAGATCAAGGCTACTCTGCAGATCACTGATAATACTATTAGAGCTTAACTTTACACAATAAAGAATGAAGTAAACAATGAAATGAATTAAATACCTTTTAGCATTTTAGCCCTTTTTAACACGTGTTTTACTGTTTTTAACAATTTTTAAACACCTTATAAATTGTTTTTCATGACCGTATGATCTTTTTAACCTTATCACAGTATTTTTCTTATCCTATTACAGACCATAAATTTACTGTCTTTTTAAACTTAACAGATCTTTAGTGTCTTATCTTTAACTTGTCACACACTTCCCTACAAAATAAATGTTGTCCCAACATTAAACAATTTTCTTTTTTTTTGTTTTCTTTTTACAGTCTCTCATGAACTTGGCACTGAAGACCTTCTGTGAGTTGGTACTCAAGGGTCAAGGGTCACAGTTTGATGACTGTCAACAGTCCATAATCACAGGGCCACAGTCCATGTCTGGTGACCGGCCACTGAAAACAGTCTATAAGCAGTCCTTCAACAGTCCATTAGTCTCTCATGGCAATGATCTTAGTCAAACATATCAAGTTGGTAGTCTCACGCTTGCTGGTGTCCATACATGGGGAGGGGACTGGAAGTAGTATTGCTGTATGGGTGGCAGCAATGGAGCCAGTCCCAGTGCATGGTAGAAAGG
The DNA here is from genome assembly GCF_048418815.1 of Hemitrygon akajei. Lineage (NCBI taxonomy): Eukaryota > Metazoa > Chordata > Chondrichthyes > Myliobatiformes > Dasyatidae > Hemitrygon > Hemitrygon akajei. The sequence continues at coordinate 116,372,667 of NC_133133.1, read as the reverse complement.
CAACATCTGAGGTGCTGGCTGGACACTGTAGCAGGAAGGGATGCCAAGCTGATCGTAGGTCATATGTCTCGGCGGGTGTCTCTGCCTTTGTGGCAGCTAGTAGGGCGACTCCTCGGGTTCACTAGCAGCACTTGATGAAGAAGAGGAGTGTGAGGAATGCTCATCAGGCAGATTTCCAGCAGGTAAGTCTATTTCCTCACCAGGCAGGTTTTCAGCAAGTGCATTAAGCTCCTCCAGCTGATCTCCTTCAGGAGGCTGCGCTGATGGTGCAACAGGAGCTTGCGTTTCAACTCTCCCTTCTGCTGGTGGGTGCCTGTGTTCAGGCCCCATCTCTTGATCCATCAAATGTCTCATTTCTTTCTGCTGGCACCGTGGGGGCCCGGAGTGACTCATAATGAAGCTCATACTCATCCCCACTGTCCTCATCTGATTCCTGAGTTTGAGATGCAGGCTGGTGTCTCTTTTTCTGTCTCCCCTTGTCATTTTTAGCTATCTCTGTATCTCAAAAGGTAAGTGATCACAGGGCGTTAGCAAGTTCTGTGAAGGACTCTGGAGCGTCCCTTACCCTTTTCTGGTCTCAGTTCATAAATCGGCAGATCAGACCCCATTTGTCTCACTACTGTGTGGACTGTGTCCTCCCAATAGTTCCGGAGTTTACCTGGTCCTCCTCTGGGTGTCAAGTTTTTAATCAGGACATGCTCACCGGGTTGTAGCACTGAACTCCTTACTTTGTGTCATAGTACCTTTTACTCCTTTCGGCAGCCCTTTGAGCATTTTGGTTTACAATGGCGTATGCTTCCTCCATACCTTGTTTCCATTTTTCCACATAATTTTGCTGATCACTGGAACCTGGCTCTGTGTGCAGTCCAAAGAGCATATCAACTGGCAGCCTGGGTGATCTTCTGTATAGGAGGTAAAAGCATGTCACTTTGCAGCGTGTACAGTTATAGGCATACGCCTGTTTGTTGAGGGACTCCTTCCAGTTTGATTTTTGTGTCTCCGTCAGTGTCTTTAGCATTTGTAACAATGTCCTATTCATACATTTCACTTGACCGTTCCCCATTGGGTGATAGGGTGTTGTTCTGGACCCAGCAACTCCGCTGAGTTTCTTTGACTGAACAACGGATTCTCGAACTCTCCTCCTTGGTTGTGGTGGATGCGAGAGGGGAAGCTAAACTTCAGAGCATAGTCATTGAAGATGAGATTTGCAGCAGTTTTTCCTGACTTTGGTGTGGTTGCGTATGCCTGAGCAAAACGTGTGAAATGATCAACAACAACAAGGATGTATTCATATCCACCTTTGCATCGGTCAAGATGGAGGAAGTCAATACACACCAATTCAAATGGCTGTGTTGTCACAATATTTGTCAAGGGGGCTCTTGTGTCGTGGCAGGGCTTTCTCTGTTTTAGACAAGTGCAGGCTTTGGTCACATAGTGCACTATGTCTGATTGCATATATGGCCAGAAGAAGCGGTCACACACTAAAGATACTGTGCGATCAGTGCCTTGGTGCCCCATGTGATTGTGCAGTTCTTCCAACACCTTCCCTTTGTAGTTTTCTGGCAAGACTAATTGCTTGTGGGCAGTGGTGGTTCTGTGTGGAATGTCATCATCGTCTATTGTCAATTTGTCCCATTCTCTGAACAGGTATTTTGTCCTTGGACTGAATGCTCTCAGCTCTCTGACTGGCGGGTTGGAACCTGACAGTTTACACTCTTAACACAGGACAGATGACTGGGTCTGATTTCTTTGCTACTCTTAACTGTTATTTTGGTATGGGGCTGATTGACGCAGTGGCTGGCTCATCTTCAGCTGAGGCTGACATGGATACAGCTGTGAGTGACCAAGTTGCAAGGGACTCTTTCTGTACCTCAACAGCTTGTATGGCGGCAGTGATGGTGTTAGGCGGCAGTTCCTCTGAACATTCTCTCATCAGTGACTTTACATCCAGCAGCATTCTCGATAAAGCATCGGTATCACTGTTCTCTTTTCCTGGTCTGTACTTAATGGTAAAGTGGAAATCAGCCAACTTTGCAACCCACCTGGAAGTGGTCGCGTTCAGTTTTGCAGTCGACAGGATGTAGATGAGCGGGTTGTTATCACTATATACAGTGAAGGTTGGGGCAAAGTACCCATCCCCATCGTGGATAATCGCGGCACTTGTCAGTGATTGCCCATTTTAAAGCCAGGAATTCTAGCTTGCCTGCATGGAAGTGATAGTTCCTTTCAGCTGCCATCAATGTGCGAGAGCCGTAAGCAATAACTCTAAGCTTGCTGTCTTGTTTCTGATACAGTACCGCTCCCAAGCCTTGGTATGATGCATCCGTGTGTACAATGAATGGCTGAGTGAAATCAGGGAAACCTAACACTGGTGGATGGAGCGGAAAGTCAATCAGCTGTTCAAGTACCTGTTGGTGCTGGTCTGTCCACATGATCAGCTTGTTTAAGGGTACAATATGGCTCACTTTCTTTAACCTTGTTTGTGTTTTTCTGTTGTCAGGAACTTCATCGGAATCTGTTTTCAGGAGCTCATACAGACAGCTGGCTTTCCGTGAAAAGCCTGTAGTAGGTGAGCAAACCAAGCATTTTTCAGAGTTGGCTCACAGTCTGAGGTCTGATGTCTTTTAGTGCTCTAACAGCTTGAAGTTGGCTGGATCAACTCTGTTGCCCTCTGCAGAAACCCTTCTGCCCAAATAGCGGACCTCAGGCTTGAATAGGTCGCACTTACTTGGCTTGAGTTTGATGCCGTACTCTCTGAGGCGTTGCAGCACTGTTCGTACGTTATTCACATGGTTGTCGGAGGCTTTACTGAAAACCAGTGTATTGTCCAGATAAGGAATGCAGATGTCATCCCGAAGCCCTTCCAAACATTCCTCCATACAACATTGGAAGGCCGCAGGGGCGTTCATGAGGCTGAAGAGGATGCGAATCCACTCATAAAGCCCCCACGTGGTAACAAAAGCTGTCAACTAACTGTCTGCTCTCTTCCAACATGAATCCCTGGTGGTAAGCTTTTCCCTGATCTAGGAGGGAAAACCAGGATTTACCACCTAGTCTGTCCATGATGTATTGGATACGAGGGATAGGCTGACGGTCAGGATGGGTCTTCCTGTTCAGGTCTCTGTAATCTATGCACAACTGGAGGGTGCCATCTTTTTTTCTAATGCTCAGAACCGGGGAGGAGTATGAGGAGTTTGACTTCCTGACCCAGCCCTGTGCTATCAGATTGTGGAGGTAACCCTTCATTTCCTGGTACAGGGGGCCTGGCACTGATACATATGTGCATTTGACTGGTTTGATGTCTTTGAGAGAAGTAGTCATGTAATGTTCTCGCTTGGGTGTAACAGAACGCCGAACTAAACATCGAGGTAAACTGTAGTCAATGAAAACAAGGTCGCAGTAAGATTAACCATTTACTGTTCACTCTTCACATTAACGTATGGTGAAAACTGTTGATAAAACAATACAAGATTGATACAGTATTTGTTCCCTTCTTGATATCACATTTACATTGTAAATACTTGTAAAAGTAAAACTACAACAACTACATTACATTAAAGTGCAGCGTACAGTCAGAATCTATCTATGCCATTGACTGCTTTAAATACACTTCAACACAAACTATCCCGACTCTTTAACTAACAAAAACATAAACCTTATCAACCGTGGTTACTTTTAATGGAATCAGCGTTAACATTTTAATTCAACATATCGATTATCTCATGACTTACAGCGTTGCTTTCACTATATTTCTAATGCGTAGAGAGACAACTTTTGTGCTGGTCTCACGTGTGTGTGTGAGCCCCCTCCATTCCGTCTTTCTCAAACCGGTATTTTCCCACAAGACGCGGCGAAACCGAATGTGACGTCATCGCATGCCGTGATATATTACAGACAACGAACTTACTTAAACAATCCTAACTTTAACTAAAAAATGCTAACACACGAATTACTAAGCAAAAATATTATAAACTAAATAACTGCCATAAAGGCAGCACAAGTCATATGCAAGTTTTCAATGCAGCCAATATCATTGTCTGACCTTGAGAAGGAATGACATTCTTCTCTAAGCATCTGTTTCATGACCTGTCTCTTATCCTCACTAAGGTATCTTAGATCTACAGGTGGGTCCCACTGTTCACTGGCACTACCTGTGGGTTTCATGCTGGTGTGACTCACTGTGGCTGGTGTTGCAACTTTAACAAAAATCGGGGTGGGTAGAACTGTCAATAGACAATAGGTGCAGAAGTAGTCCATTCGGCCCTTCGAGCCTGCACCGCCATTTTGAGATCATGGCTGATCATCTTCTATCAATACCCGGTTCCTGCCTTGTCCCCATATCCCTTGATTCCCCTATCCATAAGATACCTATCTAGCTTCTTCTTGAAAGCATCCAGAGAATTGGCCTCCACTGCCTTCCGAGGCAGTGCATTCCAGACCCCCACAACTCTCTGGGAGAAGAAGTTTTTCCTTAACTCTGTCCTAAATGACCTACCCCTTATTCTCAAACCATGCCCTCTGGTACTGGACTCTCCCAGCATCTGGAACATATTTCCTGCCTCTATCTTGTCCAATCCCTTAATAATCTTATATGTTGCAATCAGATCCCCTCTCAATCTCCTTAATTCCAGCGTGTACAAGCCCAGTCTCTCTAACCTCTCTGCGTAAGACAGTCCAGACATCCCAGGAATTAACCTTGTGAATCTACGCTGCACTTCCTCTACAGCCAGGATGTCCTTCCTTAACCCTGGAGACCAAAACTGTACACAATACTCCAGGTATTGTACTGTACACAACTGTCATAATAGTTTGTACTGTGCCAATTATAGTGCGCCCTGGCAAAACAATGTCATGGTCAGTTGGGTTAGAAACATCAATTGTGATGACTGGGAGTACCCCCTTCCTGACTCTGATTAGTGTATCATAAAGCTCAAGACCATCTGGCCACTGCGGGTTCAGGTCTGGCTGAAATAACATGGTCATGTCCTCTTTAAAGGGCTGTGCGGCTGCACGACAGTTAACTTGAATACTATGTTTTGAAACTGCAACCTCCTCTTCCTTTATTTTCACTGCATACTCATCTTTTTGCTCTGCACTAACAGCTTGGATACTGTTCAGTCTTTTCGGTCTTAGTCAGGATGTGCTCAATAACATTGAAGCCTATGATGGGATGAGACAGGTGCCAACCTTTCATTACAAGCACTGGAATGATCAGTTCTTCTGCTTGGTCAGTTTCAGAGGCTAGCCGGAAAGTTGTTTCAATCCATCCCAAGTACGGCATTTCAGTTCCGTTTGCGGCAGTCAATGTCAAATCATCACGAGTCAAGGATCTCCAAGACATCTCTCAGCTTTGTGGTTGGTAAGTATTCCTCTTTCCACCTTTCATCGATTATCGACACCTGAGAGCCTGTGTCCCATAAAGCTTGCAGTTGGTGGCCATTCAGGTAACACTGGATAATACACTGCCTGCCAACTAGCGAGGTGACTTTGTGGGGGTGGAGGGGGGCAGAGTGTTAACATTTTTCTCTTTACAGGATGACCATTGTTTCAGTTTATCAGGTGAGTCTATACTGCCATAATTTGCACATTTCTAGGACTCTGCTAGTCACGGTTAACACCGGTCCCATGGTGCTAACCATTCCCTGTTTAACGGAGCCTCTCTCAACGGTCCGATTCCTGTAATTTTGCAGCCAGCTTGAAAATGTTCTCCACTTCCACATCAGTAGCAGTGCAGGCAGCGTCCATTTGCTTCTGTCTACTGGCAGACAAAACATCCCCATGGAGCATGGACAGAGCGGTTAGTGTACTGATTAGGTCCATACTGAGGCTGTATTGGAGCAGGTGCTTGCGGCTGACTGTAGCTGTTGTAATACTGCTGCGGTGAAGCAGGTGGCTGAGGGTCTCTATCTGGCCTGACTGCAGATGGGGCATAGGGCTGTTGCTGAAACCTAGTCTGTTGTAGAGTCTCTTTAATCTGAGCTATCTCTGCACTGAGACCTTTTAAAGAAGCTACACCTGTCTTAAGCTCTTGTATCTCTTAACAGTTCAGGGGAAACCTGTGTTTTGTCTTCCTTCACCTGGCACTTAGCTGGTGGCCTATCCTCTGACTGCACTACTCTTATACTTGTTGCTGACTGTGGGGTGTTAAACTTTTTTTTGTTTCTTCTTTCAGCCTCATTAGCACAGGCGATGTTTAACCTCTCTAACAAAAACATCCGAGGTCTCAGTATCGAGGAGGAGAGGCTGCATGTCTATCCTGATACTGTTATTCTGGAGACCAGTAAGTAATGTGTGTAAACACATGCGCTGGACTAAAGCTGGATCATACTTAAGCCCTGATTCTGACTCTTGGGAAGCAAACAGTACTTTCTGCCTCAAATCTAGAACCCACATGAGGAAACTCTGAGGGGTTTCTTTGCTGTTCTGTGCTTCAGAAGCTAGCTGCTTGTAAAGCTCTGTGGTGCTCTTTTCTTGGAAGTGGGAGTGCAGGATGCATCAGAGTGTGGGGAGAGTCAGTTTGGGTTTCCCTTCCAAATAGCTGCGTAACTGTGAGCCTGGAGAATAGCTCTAATTACCGCATCTACTGTTTCTATTTCAGGGTAACCTCTTCAGTCCGTTCTCAATCTGCTGAACAAAGCTGGAGAATGTCAGTTTACCTTTTTGGCCTGGTTCGCCAATTTGACCAGAGATTTTGAAATCTTTGCGCCAGCATGGGCTTGGCTGCTGCGGCTGAGCACTGACTGAAGGCTGCCTGCTGACTTGTGGGCTCATGGTAGATTGAGACTGGTGCTGAGACTCATGAACAGTAGCATTAACGGGGGTGAGCTGCTCAATTTCCACTTCTTTATGTTGCTTTACAGTTCTTTGTTCCTCTATTTCTCTCAGTGTCCCTGCCTTTTCCACATTTTTCCCAGTTTGTGCTGCTCCATTATCTGTACCCTTGATCAAACCTGCAATTTTATTTTTCAGTAGCAACAATTCTGACACGCCGTCATCTTCTAACTCTGCCACTTCTTCTCTTTCAAGAAACTTCATTACACTAGTCATTAGTGATATGCGGGACTTCCCTTCAACAGCTGTTCTTTGCTCGCCTGATATGTTAAGAAAATCACAAACTCCAAGCAAATTGTCTCTAGTCAGGGTATGTAACTGTCTTACTACAGTAGACAATAGGTGCAGAAGTAGACCATTCGGCCCTTCGAGCCTGCACCACCATTCTGAGATCATGGCTGATCATCTACTATCAATACCCGGTTCCTGCCTTGTCCCCATATCCCTTGATTCCCCTATCCATAAGATACATATCTAGCTCCTTCTTGAAAGCAGCCAGAGAATTGGCCTCCACTACCTTCCGAGGCAGTGCATTCTAGACCCCCACAACTCTCTGGGAGAAGAAGTTTTTCCTTAACTCTGTCCTAAATGACCTACCCCTTATTTTCAAACCATGCCCTCTGGTACTGGATTCTCCCAGCATCTGGAACATATTTCCTGCCTCTATCTTGTCCAATCCCTGAATAATCTTATATGTTTCAATCAGATCCCCTCTCAATCTCCTTAATTCCAGCGTGTACAAGCCCAGTCTCTCTAACCTCTCTGCGTAAGACAGTCCGGACATCCCAGGAATTAACCTCGTGAATCTACGCTGCACTTCCTCTATAGCCAAGATGTCCTTCCTTAACCCTGGAGACCAAAACTGTACACAATACTCCAGGTGTGGTCTCACCAGGGCCCTGTACAAATGCAAAAGAATTTCCTTGCTCTTGTACTCAATTCCCTTTGTAATAAAGGCCAACATTCCATTAGCCTTCTTCACTGCCTGCTGCACTTGCTCATTCACCTTCAGTGACTGATGAACAAGTACTCCTAGATCTCTTTGTATTTCTCCCTTACCTAACTCTACACCGTTCAGATAATAATCTGCCTTCCTGTTCTTACTCCCAAAGTGGATAACCTCACACTTATTCACATTAAACGTCATCTGCCAAGTATCTGCCCACTCACTCAGCCTATCCAAGTCACCCTGAATTCTCCTAACATCCTCATCACGTCACACTGCCACCCAGCTTAGTATCATCAGCTGATAATGATGATATCATTATATAATAATAATATCATCAGTTAAGACTGACATGTTGACAGGACAGGAGAAACTTTTTCTGTGCAGGAGTTGACTCTGAACTGGATGGCCTCTGATGTCCCTGATGATCTCTGACTGGCCTCAGATGACGTGTACTCCACCACCAGCTTCCAGCTCTCCTCAAACAGCAATGCCTTTTCTCACTGCAGCCTGCCTGAGTTGCATTGTGGGGAGAATTTAGCTGCTGCAGAATTTGGCCACCAGTTTGTGTACACCAGACATCTGAAGCGCGATCCCAGCGGTGCCTCCAAAATGTTATGCCCCTGAAAAATGGGGAGAAATAATCACAACAGTGATGTGGTGTTTCCTCATTGAGAGCTTTTACTCAAGTGATCAAAAATATATGCAAATTACAAAAAAAAACATATCTTCACAACAAATTGGTTCCACCTCTTTCCAAATGCTTTATTATTTCCACCTTATTTTTAATCATGATCGCTTCCCATCAATGGAACAGAAACACTGCAGGCGGCGGGTCCCGAGGTGCACCGGTTCCCAAGGTCTGCTGGGTCCTAAGGACCACTGCACTGAATTCCCCGGGTCCGAAACTCCACCGCACTGAGACAGGCTAAATGGGACAAGTGGGGGCTGTGCTGGGTTTGGGTATTTGCTCCTCCCCAATATTCCGCGTGGGAATTTAAACTGGAGGTGGCAGTTTTTTTTAATGAGGTTGAGTTGCGAGCTTGATATTAACCTGGCACAGATGGTACGGGAGTCACTGGATCGTCATCAACCCGGCACGGGAGCGGTCTGTCACTACAAACTCAGGAACCTCCGTTCCTGAGCCCGGCGCAGATCTCACTGTGCCACTAGCCGACCAGAATGGGGGGGGGGGGGGTGGTGGGGTAGGGGCAGAGTCAGAGTGAATCTTACTAAGAAAAATTTAAGCACCCAAGACAGTGTTAACGGCAACGACTTAAAATGGCAGACGACGTTCTCCTTCCTCAGTTCGTAAGTATGAGTTGTCTGTAAGTCGGACGTTTGTGACTCGGGGACTACCTGTATTCCATTTATTTAAAATACTGCTTAATTCACTCCATGTACATGAGTCAGCTATCGAATGTATTTAGTGTTGTGATGTAGCCAACTATTTCTGCTATTTTTAAATTTATTTATGATTATTATCACCCAGTATTTGTTTATGAACTGATGAATTTGCCTGTTTTTGACCTTTTTTAAAATTTCACTGTGTCTGTCTTCATTTCTAAAGAAGCATATGTTGCACTTTTATTTTACTTGACTGTTTTTTGCTGCATTTAAAAAAAAAATTGAAGAGCTCACTGCATTTCAACAGGTAGGTGGTCGTCTTGGTACATCTCAGAGGCTGCTCCTACCACACAAGTTGTTGGAGGGTACTTGGCCTTTATTGTTCGGCACATCTCGTTCAGGGGTGCAGCGAACCTCCTCCCACCGTCCGCTTATCCTGGAACAAAATTAAAACTCGTGGCCCTTATCCTAATGCCCTGCCAGGGGATGTAGAGACTAGTTCTCGTAGCCTGGCTTTCCAGATGACCCATATTGAGACGAACACCCTCCCATGTCTTGGCTAAGATCCCTGTTGCTGACTTGGGTCTTCACCTTACTCATGTCTGGGTTTAGGTCCTCCCCCTTGCACCACAGAGGGGAGGACTACCTCCTCATCTCCTATTGGACAGGAGACTCCAATGGTGAGTGCTGTCCGAGTCCCAGATGTGGAGGGTCTGGTTGCCATCGTAATGGAGGTCTGGTGTAGGAATGGCAAACCCTGAATCACAATTGTGATATCTGAACACCAGGGACTCTTGTGGAATGTGTTTGCATGGTTGTACGGAATGTTGATGAGGGTTAGGATGCAAGTGATGTAGTCCATTGTCTTGCTCACCAGTAAGTCTTGGGAGCACTTCAGACCCACCGACCTCCCCATCAACAAAACCTGTGATGCCAGCAGCACCACAATCCAATTTAAAACCAGGTCCTGACTATGGCCTCTGACAAAATGACCACACAAGCACAGCCCAATAGGATCATTGAGTGCAGTTGCAGAGTGATCCCTTGCTGGGTACCCCTGTGAAGATGGGCCACGGATCACAGATATAGGCAGAGCATTATTGATGAGTAGCATGTTGTATCCTAGAAAAGGGGATAGAGTTTAGAATGACGGAAGAAAAATAAATTATTTCAGATTCCCACATGTGATTGGTGCTCTCTTTGTGGATTTGACCCAATAGATATGGAGATGGGATCTGTGCACAGTGCTCCCAGTGTGGTTCTGATCCAAAGATATAGAGTTGGGAACCATGTGCAGGACTCAAAAGTATTAGTGTGACTGAAGGATATGGGGATTGGAACTGTAAGCTCTTGACTATTGAACTCAAAGACATGACGAGCAAAGGCAAAGATGTGTGTGTCTTTTTTACCGCCCTCAAACTATGCAGCCATAGTAGGGTTGGAGGATGATCAGAGGTGCAGAAAGCAGTGCAGTGGTTCAGGGGGTTGAAGTTGTTTTCCTCTCCCATGAGGTTTAGTCCTGGTGGCATGGTAGCTTAGAATTTTCCTCAGTACATCAAAAAATGAAGCAACAGGTGAAGTGATGTTGGTTCATTCCAAGTGTGTCATGTTCTTTACTGTGGGAGAGGAACAGAACGAACTTTACTCTCTGTCTGAACCTGTAACAATGTGTTGGGATATTGTGGTGTGGGTTTTATTCTGTGTCTCACTGCAGGAACATGTGATGGAATGGTGTTGAGGGAGCTTTGCTCTGTTTGATCCGCTGAGTGAGTGTGAGTGTGTGTGTTGAACGTAGCTATTCTCATACACAAAACACCAGTGTCTTTTTGGACAGGATAGCGTGTCTCAGCGATGTTGGAGAGAATGGTGTCTCCAATGACTGATTCCAGAGATAGGGGAGTGGACAGTTTGGACTTGATAACTCACCGACCAATAGCATGAACAGTAAAAAAAGAATTAACGTGTTGAAGAACAAGGTGACATGTGAAGGGATCTGAATCATTTGTTCGATTTACAGAGCTGATTTCTGCTGTCAGATGTTTTCTAATCTGGGTTTACCCCAAAAATGTCTGTCTGTCCTGAACTTCAGCTACCTGCCTGCATTCAGGGCCGGGCTGCTGTGTGATGTCACGGAAGAGGGTGGGAGCTTGTTTGGAGGATGGGATGATTGAGGAAGTGGTCCCAACACCTCTCCCTCCCATCTTAAATCATTGTCTGAACCTGGCCTTTGCTTCCCAACCAGATGCCCCACCCCATCCAAATGTCCACCCTACTCAGTACTGAACAAAGATTGTCATTCTCTCTTCTCCCGCCTCCCATCAGGCAGAAGATAAAAATTCCTGAAGCATATATTTTCAGGCTCAAGAACGGCTTCTGTCTTGCTGCTATTGGACTATTGAATGGTGTCCAGTACAGTCTTACCAACAGATATCTGGAATGATAGGGGCCTGTGCAGTGCCAGATTAGTTTTTTGCCGAAAAATAGGTGGTTCAGTTAGGATAAAATAAATAAACTCTTCTAAACCACTGGATGATCACCTCACCCGACCTTTAAAGCACCCTGTAAATAGTACAAGTTGGGTCATACAGAATAGCGAAACAACAAATGAAAAGCCAGTGCCATTTATTGAAGTGTGGTGCAATGTATCTATATTTACTTACCATCAGAAGGTTGGTTATTGCTTCTTCCACAGTAACGAGTTGCATTGTACAACTAAGTGGTTATATCTTACATGTCTGAAAGTTGGAGTCGTCAGGATTATCTTGTGTTTCATCTTGAAAGACGATTGAATCTTCATGACAGTTCTTCACCTTCGCTTAAGCAGAGTTTAAACCATTTTATGAGAACTCTATCTGGTTGTGAACTAGATAAAAATTGTTGTGAACTAGTTGTAAACTGGAAGATCCAAATTGCATATGCTTTTCACAGACGCACCACTGTGGGGTTTTTCAGAACTTCCACCTTATCTTGCATAGATAACGTATGGTGTTTGCATTTTACACCAGGAGGAAGTACTTCTTTTATTCAATGAAGATGTGACTGAAGCTAGATAAATACAGGTTATAAAAATAAATGCAGCATTAACAGAGTGGAACAACTTCTTTTAACAACTGTGCCAACAGCTGATTATGCAACGGATTGTTGCTGCAACATCTAGAGCGGAGACCATTAACTTGTTGTTTCGATGTTCCAATCTTTCAAGTGGCTTCTCCAAGCACCTGTCTTGAGGACCGACAGCATTCTACTCTCCATCAAAAGAGAGGGAGAGATAGCTCGAGTACGGAGGTCTTCCTCTGACAGGAGCTGGCGATTAGCACACACACCACCTGCTGTCTTGGTGTTCCAGTCTCAAGGTTTCAGTCTCCCATGACATTTCATGTGGCAAAATCAGTGAGTAAATGTGTCATCCATGGGACCATTTCTCGACTTCTGAACTTCCATCCTTGAGGGTGCAAGTCTTCTTACAGGCTGTTCTCAAGATAGCGAAGTGCTAGGCTGAAAACTCACCGCTTGCAAAGAACTGTAGTTTGAACTGTAGACCACAGACTCCGACAGAACCACAACCACCTTGAAAAGAAAAGGAAAACATACGAGAAGAGAAATAAGCTGTTTCAAGGACGAACTGGAAGAAGTTGTCTGAATCTGCAGAATCTGCTGGTGCCACCTTTCCTCGCTCCTCCCTCCTGAGTCCATCCAATGCACTCAGCAAAACTGGTACTTGTTTTTCATTGGCTACTTCATTTGCTTTAAAACACTGCTCACGTTGCTCCATATACATGAATCAGCAATCGAACGACTATTATTACAATGTATCCGCCCATTTCTGCTATTTTAAAATACAAACCCTATTTCCAGAAAAATTGTGATATTTTCCAAAATGCAATAAAAACAAAAATCTGTGATATGTTAATTCACATGAACCTTTATTTAACTGACAAAAGCACAAAGAAAAGATTTTCAATAGTTTTACTGACCAACTTAATTGTATTTTGTAAATATACACTAATTTAGAATTTGATGGCTGCAACACACTCAACAAAAGTTGGGACAGAGGCATGTTTACCATTGTGTTAAATCACCTTTCCTTTTAGTAACACTTTTTAATCATTTTGGAACTGAGGATACTAATTGTAGTAGATTTGCAATTGGAAATTTTGTCCATTCTTGCTTGATGTAAGACTTCATCTGCTCAACAGTCCGTGGTCTCCGTTGTCTGATTCTCCTCTTCATGATGCACCATACATTTTCAATAGGAGATAGATCTGGACTGGCAGCAGGCCAGTCAAGCACACACACTCTGGGTCTACAAAGCCACGCTGTTGTAGCCCGTGCAGAATGTGGTCTGGCATTGTCCTGCTGAAATAAGCATGGACGTCCCGGGAAGAGACGTCGCCTTGATGGCAACATATGTCTCTCTAAAATCCTAATATACACCTCAGAGTCAATGGTACCTTCACATACATGCAACTCACCCATGCCGTGGGCACTGATGCACCCTCATACCATCACAGAGGATGGCTTTTGCACCTTTCGCTGATAACAATCAGGATGGTCGTTTTCATCTTTGGCACAGAGAACTGGACACCTGTTTTTTCCGAAAACTAGCTGAAATGTGGACTCATCTGACCACAGCACAGGGTTCCACAGTCTTTCAGTCCATCTGAGATGAGCTTGGGTCCAGAGAACTCGCCGGCATTTCTGCATAGAGTTGATGTATGGCTTCCTCCTTGTGTAATATAGTTTCAAGTTGCATTTCTGGATGCAGCGACGGACTGTGTTAAGTGACAATGGTTTTCCGAAGTAGTCCCGAGCCCAGGTGGCTATAATTGTCATAGTAGCATGACGGTTTCTTAGGCAGTGTCGCCTGAGGGCTCGAAGATCACGTGTTCAATAGTGGTTTCCAACCTTGCCCTTTACGCACTGAGATGTCTCTGAATTCTCTGAATCTTTTCGCAATATTATGTACTGTAGATGTTGAAAGACCTACCGTAGATTCCGGATTTTAAGCCGCTACTTTTTTCCCACATTTTGAACAGCTTTGAACTTTGCGGCCTATAATCCAGAGCGGCTAATACATGGTTTTTTTTCATGCCGCCTCGTAAACATTTTGCCTCATAACAGTAGACCAATAAAATTGATGAGTAGTTCACAGAGGTCCAATGAAATTGTACGATAAATCAAGCGCACTTTCACAATTAAATTATTGTAAATCAGTCATTTGTACTCACCCTCATCAACATGGAAAACACTCGAAGCATTGTGCTGCCTTATGGCAGTTACTTAGTTTATAATATTTTCGCTTAGTAATTCATTTTCTAGTTAAAGTTAGAAGAGTTTTAACTATATTTGTTTTCTGTACTACATCGCGGGATGCTATGACATCACACCCGGTTTCGCGGTGTCTTGTGGGAAAATGCCGGTTTGCGATGAAACGGGACGGAGGGAGGGAGCGCATTACGCGAGCGGCTTTGGATCTGAGCGAACGCTGCTTTTAAGTTAAAGGTGATCAATAACTTTTCCTGGTAGGCTGTAGTATATATATTTTTTACCAGTCGTTAGGAGATATTGGAATGTTGTTCAGTAAAGAAGTATACGCAACGTATATTTAAAAGTAGCCGCGTTATGGGCACGGTTCGAAAAAAAGCATTTGCAATATGTATTTGTTTTTGTTACCATATGGATTTAATTAAAAGTTAAAAAAATCCTCACGTGTAATATCTTTCTGTGTAAATATCTCATATTACAACGTGGGACACCTGCGGCCGAAAATCCAGTGCGGCCTAAAATCCGGTGCGGCCTTTACAATTAAAAAATTGATTTTATTTCTAAAATTAGAGCCAGCGGCTTTTAATCAGGTGCGCTCTGTAGTCCGGAATCTACGGTAAATTCTCTGTAATCTTGTGTTAGGAAATGTTCCTTTTGAACTGACTAACAATTCTCTCATGAATTTTGGCACAAAGGGGTGAGCCATGACCCATCCTTGCTTGCAAAGACAGCCTTTGATGGACGCTACTTTTATACCCAGTCATGATACCTCACCTGCTACCAATTAGCCTGCTTAATGTGGAGTCTTCCAAATCGGTGTTACTTGAATATTCTGTGCACTTTTCAATCTTATTTTAACTCTGTCCCAACTTTTGTTGAGTGTGTTGCAGCCATCAAATTCTAAATTTGTGTATATTTACAAAATACAATTAAGTTGGTCCGTAAAACTATTGAAAATCTTTTCTTTGTACTTTTGTCAGTTAAATAAAGGTTCACGTGAATTAACGTATCACAGATTTTTGTTTTTATTGCGTTTTGGAAAATATCCCAACTTTTCTGGAAATGGGGTTTGTATTTATGATTATTATTACCCAGTACTCACTGTGATTTTGTCTGTTTTCAGCCTTTTTTCAAACTGGACCATGTCTGTGTCATTTACTGAAGAAGCATTGTTATTTTACTGGACTGTTTCTTGCTGCACTTTTTAAATAATTGAATGGTTCGTTTCACTTCAACAGGTAGGTAGTTATCACTGGCAGCGCCAGAGGTTTTTTCTTGCTGGTGCTACAGTGGGGCTGAATTATTCAGTGATGGTGCTGAGGGTTGTACTGTATGGTAATATGTATTCGCACGGTCAGATGCGTGGCATTCAAAAGTCAGTTTCAAGCATTTTGTGCCTACTATAAATGCCTCTGTTGATTCACAAGCAACAGCAATTGATAGATCTAATATAGAAGTGACTGTGACAGTGTCAACAGCATCAGAGACAACCCAGGCTACACAGAGCATAAACAAACAAACCAACAGAGTATCCGACCCACAGCGCACAACATGAATCACTCACCAATCCCGCAATCAGCGTCAAATACGTGCTTTTTAAAAATTTTATTTGGACAAGGTATTCACAAGTATTAAACTTTTTTACATATAAAGCCTTTTCCATTTTTTATATATTTATAAATCGATATCTATTTATACATTCACAAATACACACTATGTATTAAAAGAAAAATAATTAGGCACTTAGATATTTATGCGCAATTGTAATTTGACACTATTAAACAATAATAATTATAATTGTTAAAAAAATAGTAATAATAGTGGTTGAATAATAATTTCCATGTATCTCTTCTCGTTCATTTATTTCTTTTCCAAAATAATGTGTGTAATCCTATGTAACTTCCATTGCTGGTGTTTGTATCTTAACAACTTCATGTTTACTACTACCCCTAAACATACTTATGTGGCGACCCACTTCCCATCGCAGTCGAACCGGCTCACAAAGTGGCGCGCGCTGGCATTGAGGCCGGTTCCAAGGAGGGTGCCAAGCCTGCTTCACCAGCAAGGGGAAAAGCCCGCGCGCGGGACGGGACTGTGAATATGTGCCCCTTACAGTATTCCCACCCGGGGAGGGTGGGAACAGGAAGGCTTTAAAGCAAGGCCGCGAAGTTTGAATAAAACTCTTTCGCAACTGCAGCTCACCGACTACGTGTCGTTATTTCAGCGCTGTGTGTAGCACACCACTACAGTTGGTGACCCCGACGGCCCAAATGATACTTGGACCGAAGATGAACGACGCCGCATCTGTTCATGCAGTTTTGTTAAAACTGCCAAGCTTCTGGACGCTGCGACCTCACCTATGGTTCCAGTAAGCAGAAGCCCAATTCCACATTCGGCAGATAACCTCGGATTCCACACGTTACTACTACGTGGTGAGCTCCCTTGACCAGGAGACAGCCGCCCAGGTTGAGGAGTTTATACAGTCGCCCCCGGAGGACGGTAAATACACAGCATTCAAAACCCTGCTCATAAGGACTTTTGGACTCTAATGGCGCGAGCAAGCTTCCCGCTTACTGCACCTGGATGGTTT
This sequence comes from Hemitrygon akajei, assembly GCF_048418815.1. NCBI lineage: Eukaryota > Metazoa > Chordata > Chondrichthyes > Myliobatiformes > Dasyatidae > Hemitrygon > Hemitrygon akajei. The sequence continues at coordinate 116,355,688 of NC_133133.1, read as the reverse complement.
GGGAGACAGGCCGCCGTCGGCATTAATGAACAAGATGCTGGCCCTGGCTGAAGGACACAAGCCCTGCCTCATATTTGAGCAGGCGTTCGTGGAGCAGCTGCCCGAGGACATACGCCTGCTGCTGTCCGACGAGGATTTCAGCGACCCCCGGATGGTGGCAGGTGTGCTGTGGAAAGCCAAGAAGGAGAGTGGGGCATCTGTCGCACAGATCACCAAGCCAGGTGCCCAACAGCAGACCAGACCAGGCCCGGCAGCAGAGCTCACAAAACCCGGAGGCAGGAGTGCGGAGGCCAACGAACAATGGTGCTTCTACCACCAGCAGTGGGGCACAGAAGCCCACCGCTGTAGCCCGCTCTGCAACTTCCTGGGGAACGCCAGGGCCAGCCGCCGCTGATGGCTACGGTGGCTGGCCATCAGGATAGTCTCCTGTATGTGTGGGACAAACAGTCGGGACACCGCTTTTTGGTCGACACCGGAGCTGAGATCAGCGTCTTGCCTCCGGCGAGTTACGACACCCGCAAAAGAGAACCAGGACCCACCCTGAGGGCTGCAAATGGCAGCACAATACGGACCTACAGTACCCATACGGTGCGGCTACAGTTTGGCTCCAGCCGGTTCACGTGGGACTTCACACTGGCCGCCGTGGCCCAACCACTCCTGGGGGCGGATTTTTTGTGAGCTCACAGCCTGCTGGTCGAACTGCAAGGGAAGAGACTAGTTGTGGTGAACTACATATACCTGTCTGGACACGCACCCCCCGCTGACTGCTCCTGTGGCTCCTCCCACAGACCCCTGTATATAGGCGATTGGAGGCACTGCTCCTCCCTCAGTCTCCAGGATGTTGTGTAATGGTCTCTTGCTGCTGACAGTGCTTTCTTCCAGCCAATAAAATTGATGCACCATCAGTAACTCTCGGAGACGTGACCACCCTCAAGATCCCTCCTCCACCGCTGTTTGCCAACCTGACCCCCGACTGTAAACCTGTGGCAACTAAAAGCAGGATTTTTTGCGAGCTCACAGCCTACTGGTCGACCTGCCAAGGAAGAGACTGGTCCATGCCGAGACCTTTCAAACGTTCTCCCTGGGTAAAGCCCAGTTGCCGGCCCCACACCTAGACTCCATCATGCTGTACGACAATGACTTCACCAGAGTCCTGGTGGATTTCCCATCGGTTCTGGTGCCGCAGTTCACGGCAGCCATGCCCAGACACAGCGTACAGCACCACATCCTGACACAAGGACCACCCCTCCGCACCTGTGCTCGAAGGCTTCCCCCGGACAAGCTCCACCTGGCGAAGGAGGAGTTCAAGAGGATGGAGGAATTGGGGATCATACGGTGGTCCGACAGCCCATGGGCCTCCCCCCTGCACATGGTGCCCAAAGCAACGGGGCTGGAGACCATGCGGTGACTACCGCAGGCTGGACGAGGCTGCAACACCGGACCGCTACCCTGTGCCGCACATTCAGGACTTTGCACTAAACCTGCACGGCGCACGGATCTTCTCCAAGGTAGATCTCATCAGGGGATACCATCAAATCCTGATCCATCCGGACGACGTCCCCAAAACGGCACTCATCACCCCGTTTGGCCTTTTCGAGTTCCTCCGCATGCCGTTCGGCCTAAAGAATGCTGCACAGACGTTTCAGTGGTTAATGGACGTGGTGGGACGCGACCTGAACTTCGATTTCATCTTTGGACGACATCCTCATAGCCAGCAGTAGTCATCAGGTGCATCTGTCCCACCTCCGTCAACTCTACGCCCGACTGAGTGAATACGGCCTGTGTTGCCTTTATGGCAGTTATTTAGTTTATAATATTTTTGCTTAGTAATTCGTTGTTAGCATTTTCTAGCTAAAGTTAGGATTGTTTAAAGTAAATTCGTTGTCTGCGATATATCGCAGCATGCGATGACGTCACATCCAGTTTCGCCGCGTCTTGTGGGAAAATACCGGTTTGGAGAAACGGGAAGGTGGGGGCTCACATGTGCGAGTCCAGTGCAAGAAAAGTTGTCTTCTACACATTAGAAACACAGTGAAGCAATGCTGTAAGTTCACGAGATAATCGATATGTTGAATTAAAATGTTAACGCCGATTCTGTTAAAAGTAACGACGGTGGATAAGGTTTATGTTTTGGTTAGTTAAAGAGTTGCGGATAGTTGTGTTGAAGTGTATTTAAAGCAGTCAATGGTGTAAGTAGATTCTGACTGTACGCTGCACTTCAATGTAATGTAGTTGTTGTAGTTTACTTTTGCAAGTATTTACGATGTAAATGTGATATCAAGAAGGAAACAAATACTGTATAAATCTTGTATTGTTTTATCAACAGTTTTCACCATACGTTAATGTGGAAGAGTGAACAGTAAATGGTTAATCTTACTGTGACCTTGTTTTCATTGACTATGGTTTACCTCGGTGTTTAGTTCAGCGTTCTCTAACACCTGAGCGAGAACACTACAGTGAAAAAGTGGCATTATCAGGTGTTTCAAGTGCTGCAATGACAACTCGATCCAGCATCAAGTCGTTGCCACCCAGCAACAGGGGCAGTAGGGCATCATCAAGTAAGGCTACCCAAGCAAGAGCTAAAGCAGAAGCTGCCAAGGTGCGAGTGCGCTACGCCAAACAAGAAGCAAAATTGAAGATGGAAGAAGCTGCCAGAGAAGCCGAAAACCAGTTGGAAAGGGCAAGGATAGCGGTAGAGTTAGAAGTGCTGATGCTAGAACGAGAAGAAGAAGCTGCCAGGGTGGAAGCAGATTACATAGAAGATGCTGAAGGAATGCATGATCTGGTTGACGTAAAATCTACTTCAGAAAAGATCAGGTTGGAACGCACAAGCGACTATGTCCAATCTCAAATAGACTGGAAGACTCGTCCTTCCTCTCCATACTTATCTGATAATGCCCCACCTCATGAGGAGCCTCAGAGAGGCCCGATCGCATCACATCCATCCGAGGAAGACAATTTACCCTTGCAACTCCGCGACGAACTCAAGAATGAAAGGGCTCATGACAAGTACTTCTCGACACCAAACTTACCAGATTTGGGGAGAAGAGAGGCAAAGACCGAATTCAGAACAGCAAATTCCATAACAGATGTACGCCCTCAGTCATATACCCGCCGATGTATTTCCCCAGCCCGCATGCCACTTGCAGTCGAACCCATGGCGCGGTATTTAGCACGACGGGATCTCATCACTTCAGGACTATACCAGTTTGACGATAAACCTGAAAATTACCGTGCATGGTACTCCACATTCACCAACGCTATCGACGGAGTCCACCTCAGAGCAACCCAAGAGTTGGATCTTATGGCGAAATGGCTGGGAAAAGAATCATGCGAACAGGTGAGACGCATACGTTCAGTGTACATCAACAAACCCGAGCTAGCCTTGAGCAAAGCATGGGAGGGACTTCGGGAGGGCTATGCGGCCCCTGAAATTACTGAAGCAGCGCTATTCCGACATCTGGAAAATTTTCCTAATGTGTCAGCCAAGGACCACATTAAGTTAAGGGAGCTCGGAGATTTACTCATGGAGATTCAAGGCGCCAAAGAAGATGGCTACTCAACTGGTCTAGTATACCTAGATACTGCATCCGGGATTAGACAGATCGTGGACAAATTTCCATTTGGGCTGCAGGACAGGTGGGTGTCTATTGCCTCAGAGTACAAGGAAGATCACAGAGGTCGATTTCCTCCCTTTGAGTATTTCACTAGGTTTGTGTGCAAGGAGGCGAAGAAGCGAAACGACCCTAGCCTCATGGGTCCAGGAAGCAGTGCAATTTACACCAAGCCAGATAAATCCTCTTCGGATAATTTCAACATTAATAAACCCGTCTCAGTGCTTAAGACTGAAGCTTTTACAACTAACAACAACCCTAGCAAGAATTGTCCATTGCATAACAAACCCCACCCCCTCAAAAGATGCAGAACGTTTAGGGAAAATTCCTTGAAGAGAGGATGGCCCTTCTCAAGGAGAAAAGAATATATTTTAAATGCTGTTCCTTGACCTCTCACTTTGCTAGAGAGTGTACGATCGCCGTGAAGTGCCCGGAATGTAATAGCACTAATCACGATGGGGCCATGCATCCCGGCCCGTTACCGCGAACCGACAACGCTCCTTCACCCCCACAACAGGACGGCGGGGAGGGAGAAGCTCACTCCAGGACAACTGTTGTCGGCTCGAGCTGTACAGAAGTTTGCGGTCAAGCTCAGTCAAGCCGTTCTTGTTCAAAGATTTGCCTCACTAAGGTGTATCCTAAGGGAGCCAAAGACAAGGCCATCAAAGCCTATGTAATCCTGGACGATCAGAGCAATCGCTCACCAGTCAGCCCAGAGTTCTTTAACTTGTTCCACATTGAGAGTAATCAGTTCCCGTACTACCTTAAAACTTGTTCGGGCAGCGTGGAAACTTATGGAAGGAAGGCAGAAGGCTTCCAGATTGAGTCCCTGGATGGTAAAGTCGTCATCTGTCTCCCTCCACTCTTAGAGTGCAATGAAATTTTGAATAACTGCACTGAGATCCTGACGCTAAGTGCGGTGTTACACCAGCCACATCTCCACCACATCGCCAAACACATCCCAGAACTGGATCCAAAAGCAGAAATACTCCTGCTATTAGGGAGAGATGTTCTCCGGGTACACAAGGTTAGGCAGCAGGTCAATGGACCACACGACGCCCCCTTTGCGCAACGCCTGGATCTGGGCTGGGTGGTGATAGGAGAGGTGTGTCTTGGCATCGTACACAAACCGACAGTTAACACACTCAAGACCAATGTGCTAGAGAATGGCCGCCATTCAATTTTTCAACCCTGCACAAGTTTCATGGATATCAAGGAAGCACGACAAGGCTTTAACAAATGTAAAGTAACTGACGAGACGCTGGGTCAGTCAGTCTTTGCTCAAACTGAGCATGATAATAAACTTGCCCCATCTGCTCAAGACGCCATTTTCTTAAAAACAAAGGACACCAAGGTCTTCAGAGATGAAGCAAATAATTGGGTCACCCCACTACCTTTCAGGGAACCACGCCGGTGCTTGCCAAACAACAAAGAGCAGGCAGTCAAGCGGTTCACGTCCTTGCAAAAAACCCTGAAAAGGAAACCTGAGATGCAGCAACGCACCCGATCGACCCACGAGGTACTGTGCACACTAATGGCAGAGGTCACAGCCATTATAAATGCATGACCACTCCTACCTGTGTCTTCTGACCCGGAAAACCCGTTCATACTCTCGCCATCAATGCTCCTTACGCAGAAGGCAGGACCCCCCCCCCCCCCCCCTCCACCAGGGGACTTCTCTGATAAGGATCTGTACACAAAGCAATGGAGACAGGTCCAGGCTCTGGCAAATCGGTTCTGGTCTCGTTGGAGACAGGAATATCTACCTTTGTTGCAACCCAGGCAAAAGTGGACAGAACCCTGCAGGAATTTTCAAGTTGGAGATTTAGTCCTGCTCAGGGACAAGCAAATCGCCCGCAACTGCTGGCCAATGGCCAGAATCACAGCTACATTCCCTAGTAGGGATGGACATGTCAGGAAGGTTGAGTTGAAAACTACCGACCAAGGTGATGTGAAAATTTACCAAAGGCCAGTTACAGAAGTCATTCTACTTCTACCTAAGGACTGATTTAGAGACTGAAGTTTTGTATTATGTTCATTGTGACCTTACGAAGGTCAAGCGGGGAGTGTGTTGCCTTGATGGCAGTTATTTAGTTTATAATATTTTCGCTTAGTAATTCGTTGTTAGCATTTTCTAGCTAAAGTTAGGATTGTTTAAAGTAAATTCGTTGTCTGCGATATATCGCGGCATGTGATGACGTCACATCCAGTTTCGCCGCGTCTTGTGGGAAAATACCGGTTTGGAGAAACGGGAAGGTGGGGGCTCACATGTGCGAGTCCAGTGCAAGAAAAGTTGTCTTCTACACATTAGAAACACAGTGAAGCAATGCTGTAAGTTCACGAGATAATCAGTATGTTGAATTAAAATGTTAACGCCGATTCTGTTAAAAGTAACGATGGTCGATAAGGTTTATGTTTTGGTTAGTTAAAGAGTTGCGGATAGTTGTGTTGAAGTGTATTTAAAGCAGTCAATGGTGTAAGTAGATTCTGACTATATGCTGCACTTTAATGTAATGTAGTTGTTGTAGCTTACTTTTGCAAGTATTTACGATGTAAATGTGATATCAAGAAGGAAACAAATACTGTACAAATCTTGTATTGTTTTATCAACAGTTTTCACCATACGTTAATGTGGAAGAGTGAACAGTAAATGGTTAATCTTACTGCGACCTTGTTTTCATTGACTATGGTTTACCTCGGTGTTTAGTTCGGCGTTCTGTTACACCCGAGCGAGAACACTACACGGCCTAACAATCAACCCGGCCAAATGCCAGTTCGGACTCGACACCATCGAGTTCCTGGGCCATAGGACTACTAAAGAAGGGGCAACCCCTCTGCTCGCCAAGGTAGACGTGGTCCGCCATTTCCCCCGACCCAACACAATCAAAGGATTTCAGGAATTCGTGGGTATGGTAAATTTCTACCACCGCTTCCTCCCTTCAGCAGCTCGAATCATGATGTCGGGTAGGGACATTACCTGGGACGAGGAGTCCGCTGCCGCTTTCATTAAAACCAAAGAAACCTTGGCAAACGCCGTGATGCTAGTGCACCCCAGAATGGACGTCCCTACCGCCCTCACAGTGGACGCATCTAACACGGCAGTCGGTGGAGTGCTGGAACAACTCATCGAGGGTCGTTGGCAACCCTTGGCGTTTTTCAGCAAACACCTACAACCACCCGAATTCAAATACAGTGCTTTCGATCGGGAACTATCTGGCAATCGGGCATTTCAGGTACTTCTTAGAAGGTAGGCCCTTCACCGCGTTCACGGACCACAAACTGCTTACCTTTGCGTTCATGAAAGCATCCGACCCCTGGTCGACCCGCCAGCAGTGACATCTGTCCTACATCTCCGAATATACAACGGGTGTCCGGCATGTCTCCGGAAAGGACAATGTCATGGCGGACGCCCTAACATCTAAGCCCTGTCCCAGGGGGTAGACTATGAAGCGCTGGTGGAGGCGCAGCAGGCAGACGAGGAGATCCCTAGTTACAGAACCGCAGTCTCCGGTTTGCAGCTCCAGGACCTCCCCATGGGCCCAGGTGAGAGGACCCTACTCTGTGACGTCACCACCAGCCAATCCCGCCCTGTCGTCCCGGCAGCCTGGCGGTGGCGCGTTTCCGACTCCATTCACAACTTAGCGCACCCCTCCATCAGGACAACCGTCCAGATGGTAGCCAACAGGTTCGTTTGGCACGGACTCCGCAAGCAGGTCAGTGAATGGGCCAGAACGTGCATGCACTGCCAAACAGCCAAGGTGCAGCGGCACACCAAAGCCCACCCACCCCACCTACCGGCGTTTTGACCACATTCATGTGGATATCGTGGGCCCCCTGCCAGTGTCACGAGGAGCGCGGCACCTCCTAACTATTGTGGACCGGTCACAAGATGGCCAGAGGCGGTCCCGCTCACCAACACCACCTCCGAATCTTGCGCCTGAGCACTGATTGTAACCTGGGTATCTCGCTTTGGTGCACCGGCCCACATTACCTCCGACAGAGGCGCCCAGCTCACCTCCAGCCTGTGGACTGCTATTGTAGTGTTCTCGCTCAGGTGTAAGAGAATGCTGAACTAAACACCGAGTTAAACCGTAGTCAATGAAAACAGGATCGCAGTAAGATTAACCATTTACTGTTCACTCTTCCACGTTAACGTATGGTGAAAACTGTTGATAAAACAATACAAAATTTGTACAGTATTTGTTTCCTTCTTGATATCACATTTACATCGTAAATACTTGCAAAAGTAAGCTACAAGTACATTACATTAAAATGCAGCATACAGTCAGAATCTACCTACGCTATTGACTGCTTTAAATACACTTCAACACAAACTATCCGCAACTCTTTAACTAACGAAAACATAAACCTTATCAACCGTCATTACTTTTAACAGAATCAGCGTTAACATTTTTAATTCAACATATCGATTATCTCATGAACTTACAGCGTTGCTTCACTCTGTTTCTAGTGCGTAGAAAGAAACTTTTCTTGTGCTGATCCTGCACATGTGAGCCCCCTTCTTCCCGTTTCTCCAAACCGGTATTTTCCCACAAGACGCGGCGAAACTGTGTGTGACGTCATCGCATGCCGCGATATATCACAGACAACGAATTTACTTTAAACGATCCTAACTTTAACTAAAAAATGCTAACAAACGAATTACTAAAGCGAAAATGTTATAAACTAAACAAATGCCATAAAGGCAACACAGCTATGGCCAGCCTTTCAGGGACACAGTTGCACCACACAACTGCCTACCACCCACAGTGGAACGGACCAATGGAGTGTTTCCACCGTCACCTGAAGTTGGCTCTCATGGCCCACCTCAAAGGGCCTAACTGGGTGGACGAGCTTCCCTGGGTCCTGCTCGGAATCAGCATGGCGCCCAAAGAGGATCTGCACACCTCGTCGGCCGAGTTGGTGTACGGTGCGCCCCTGGTCATCCCAGGAGAGTTCATACCAGCCCCAAGGGGGCAAGAGGAAGAACCCGCAGCAGTCCTGGGCAGACTACGCGAGAGGCTCGGTAACCTGGCCCCCATACCCACTTCGCAGCATGGGCAGAACCCGACCTACGTACCCAAAGACTTGCAAAACTGTAAGTTTGTTTTTGTACGACGGGGCGGACATCAGGCACCGCTACAGCGGCCCTACGAGGGGCCGTTTACGGTGATCACAAACAACGGGTCCACATTCGTGCTGGACACTGGGCGGAAAGAGGAGGTTTTCACAGTGGACCGACTCAAACCGGCCCATGTGGACTTGGCACAGCCGGTCGAGATTCAGGCACTGCGGCGCAGAGGCAGACCTCCCAAACAGAGTCCGACCCAGACTGAGGACATTGGGGGGTGTATCGCCGGTTCTGGGGGGGTTATGTGGCGACCCACTTCCCAGCGCACTCAACCCGGCTCACAAAGTGGCGCGTGCTGACATTCTTTAAGGCATTCTAAAGAATTCTTTAAGGTAAAGTTTTGTTGGATTGGCTTGTCTGTTGAGGCATAAGTGGAAAGCAGAAGAGCAGGGAGTGAATATTTAACAACAGAAGCTTCCAGTTGAAGCCATGAAGGCTTTTCTTAGGTCTCAGCACCTCCACATTTCCAGTATGTAAGAGCCCTGGAGTTAGCTGCCCAATAGTCATGTTTGAAAACTGGCCCTTCTTAAGAGGTTTGTGTAGGTGATCCTAGGATATCCTGTGTAATTTATAGCCCCACACAAAGGGCAATACGATAGAGTCAAGTTTCTTAAAAAAGGATGCATTTAAGTATACAGACAGGTGTTGTGATGGAAATAACTGGTTCTTTGAGTCTCAACAGTAGAGGCCTGGACACACACTGTTTTAATAATAAGGAATTTATTATTAAAGGGGAAGTTGGGTCAAGACAAGCAACTACAATACACAGGAAGCGGTGTGGGGACAGGGTACGGTTACACATAAAAAGAACAAGGGAAAAGCACTACAACAGCTATCCCCCTTGACCTTGGATAGCCGCGGCTCCCTTACCAGGACAAACAATAGACCTTCCCAAACATAAATCAATGCACTTACCTTCAATGAGGTGGTCTGTAAGAGAGACCGATCCAGGGACAAGTCTCACCTTTTATAGCATGGGGCTGGGCGAGAGAATCCAATTAAGGTGACCAATAATTTAGGGTGTGCATTGATTAGTTGGGAGGGACCAAAATGTTGATTGGCATGTGGTGTGTCCTCCGACCAGCCGGGTGACAGTGCATCTGTCACGTGGCCGGTATCTCTGGATACATTCCACCCCTCGGAAGACGCACCACATAGCCAACACACATAAGAGGGTGAAATAAAACCACATATATCAGAAATAACCTATTTTGAGTTGCTAAGTAAATGCAGAGACACTCTTAATCAGCTGGCATGCGCAACATAGTATAGAAATGACTACGATTACAAGAATGAGTGTGATGGACCAGTGAATGACAGTTGCCCACCACCCCCCAGGGACCCAAATGGCCACCAATTGTCCCATGAGGTGTTGTGCTGGAGGAGCTGGTCCCTTGATTTTTGAATTTTAGCCACCGAGTCCCGAATGTGAGCAGCCAAGTGAGTGATGTTGCTGGACTCATCAGGGATAAAGGTACAGCATTCCTCACCAATCACTGCACACGTTCCACCATCAGCAGCGAGTAGGTAGTCCAGTGCCATTCGGTTCTGCAGGGCGACCATCCTGACAGCCGTCAGCTCTGCCGCAGTTCGGGTGAGGGCATCCTCCGTGTGTTGCAGTGCCACTGCCATCTCGTTGGCCAGAGTCTCGAGCACACTGGTCATCTGGATCACCTCCCGGGACAGCCGGGCCATACCATAACTGGGAAAGGCTATCTTCCAGAACCTCTCTGCCTCTGTAATGGCCCTCTTGTCCCGGTGGCCGCTGTACGCCGGATGCTCCCCAAGGTCATTCAGGGGGTGGATGAAGGGCACCACATATGCTGGAAAGCAGCAGCCGTACCAGCTCGTGGGGAGCCACAGGTAGGCGCGATGGCCGCAGATCCAGTGGGACCTGATTAGAGTCCAGGGAGCTCCCAGCTTAGCGGCATCGTCGGCAGTGGTCACTGGGGCACCCGGGTACCAGTTTCGCTGACAGTTGCTGTGACCAACAGGAAAGTTAGAAGTGTGCGCATTGCGGAGTCTGCACCAGCATTCGTTAGGTATACTCAGTGGCTGTGGAATAACTCTGAGGGTGGGGACTCGGGTGGAGGTCAAATTGTAGGGAGGGAAATACCAGTTCTTGAAGCACCCACCCCATCGGGGATCAAGGGAAGAGATGTTGTGGAGTGGGGAGGAGAGTGGTGGGGGACTGCCAGCAGGGCCCCGCTAAACAGATGTACCAAAACCAGCAGGTGCAAACAGTCTGTGTAAACAGTTCATCTCAATGTCATCCAGCGGGATCGGCGTGAGTGGCAGCGCATCATCAGCGTGTGCTGGGGCCCGCAAGCAGATCCAGCAGTCCAATCTGTTGGTGTTGCTGGCAAACTCGTAAGCGACCCTGAGGAAGGTGTTGGCAGCTGTCACGGAGCCGAGCATCGCAGCGACCAGGAGGGATGACTGGAGTCGCACCGTTGTCCTGTAGAGGGAGACGGGGGTGGAGGGGTGGGGGTAGGTGCAGGAGGAAACTCATTCCTGTCTGGTATGTATACAGGACAAATCGGATTTACCCGGAATGGCAACCCAGTGGGTGTCCCCTGGACCGCGCGTGACAATTTCTCCCTTTCTGGGGAGGCTCTGCGGCTGTCAGATCCATACTCTGCCCGAGTCCTCGGTCTCGGGGGGGTGGGGGGGTTTGGTGGTTTCCCAGTCGGGAGATGGGGACTGTGCCAGGTGGCGGGCCAGTGGGGATCCCCCTTGGCTAGTGGGCCGTGTGTTTAACTGGTCGACGGCCTGCTGAAGGACACAGCCACCCCTGCAGCGTGCGAGAGGGTGTCAGAGTGCGTATTTTTTCCTTGAGCAGGCCGTTCATTCTTTCAATTAAGCCCGATGCCTGGGGGTGGTGGGGTATGTGGAACAGCCACGAGATCCCTGCCTCAGCCGCCCAGGTCTGGGCTTTGGTCCCAGCAAAGTGTGAGCCCTGATCGGATTGTACCTCCCATGGGACCCCATAGAGAGAGGAGAGGTGCTGTAATCCTCTGATGGTGCCGTTCTGGTTGGCCCTCTCACAGGGCACTGCCACCAGGACACCCGAGTATGTGTCCACCATCGTGAGGACATACTGCTTCTTATTCTGTCGCGGGAGCGGTCCAATATAGTCAATTTGCCATATCTGACCCGCTCCCGTGCCGTGACGAATGTGGCCCGGCGGCCCTATCGGCCAGTCCTGTGGCTTGACTAGCTGGCAGATGGGGCAGTTATCTACAGATGTTTTACATTGATCGAGTATCAAGGCGACACCGAATTGTTCAGCCCAGCGCCGCGTGCCATCGGCCCCTAAGTGGCCACCTTTGCGGCGTGCCCACGCAGCTAGTGCACTGGGGTCTGTGTGCCCACGCAGCTCGTGCACTGGGGTCGGTGTGCCCACGCAGCTAGTGCACTGGGGTCTGTGTGCCCACGCAGCTAGTGCACTGGGGTCGGTGTGCCCACGCAGCTAGTGCACTGGGGTCTGTGTGCCCACGCAGCTAGTGCACTGGGGTCTGTGTGCCCACGCAGCTAGTGCACTGGGGTCTGTGTGCCCACTCAGCTAGTGCACTGGGGTCTGTGTGCCCACGCAGCTAGTGCACTGGGGTCTGTGTGCCCACGCAGCTAGTGCACTGGGGTCGGTGTGCCCACGCAGCTAGTGCACTGGGGTCTGTGTGCCCACTCAGCTAGTGCACTGGGGTCGGTGTGCCCACGCAGCTAGTGCACTGGGGTCTGTGTGCCCACGCAGCTAGTGCACTGGGGTCGGTGTGCTCACGCAGCTAGTGCACTGGGGTCTGTGTGCCCACGCAGCTAGTGCACTGGGGTCTGTGTGCCCATGCAGCTAGTGCACTGGGGTCTGTGTGCCCACGCAGCTAGTGCACTGGGGTCTGTGTCAGGGGTGGAAGTGGTGGCAGATGATATTTGGGCAGCCTGGTCCACAGCAGCGTTAAACGTTGTCTCTTCATTATCTTGCCAGGTATGGGCATCCACATGGTGGACAGAAATTTTCCTGTGGGTAGCCTGGTCCCAAATGAAACGCCAGTGGTGCTGTCCCCAGAGGGGACGTCTGTGTATTTCCCACCCCATGTCTTGCCACCGGGCCATCCACACTGCAATGCCGTTAGCTATTGCCCAGGAGTCAGTATAGATGTGGACTGGTCCAGTAGTATTTTGGAGGGAGAGGGCTACTGCCGCCAGCTCGGCAAGTAGACTGGAACCCCGCTCTTCCTCGGTGGTTAAAATTCTACCCGTGGCGGGATAAAGTGCTGCCGCTTTCCAAAATTGTTTACCCCCTTTCCAGCGGCTGGAGCCGTCTGTGAACCAGGCGCGCAGTTTGCTGTTGGGGTCGAGGGAATCGAAGGGTTGACCCCAACATGCTGGGGAGGGTTGTACCTCGGGGATGTCCGGGGCAGGGTTCTGGGACTGGGGGAAAGCCATGACTTGTTCATGGAGGCGGCTGACCCCTTCAGGACCGGGCTCAGCCTGGTCCGCAATGTACCACTTCCACTTGACAATGGAGGACCTCTGGGCTCAGCCCGGTCCGCAATGTACCACTTCCACTTGACAATGGAGGACCTCTGGGCACGGGCCCTCCTTGTGGGTAGAATCGGGGGACTTGACCTATCGCATTATGGGGAGATGGGGGCGAAGGACGATGGTCGGTGCCTGTTTGGTGTTCTGTGGCGAGGAGCGCCAGGTAGCAGGCTAGTAGCTGGTGCTCGAAGGGGCTGTAGCGCACTGCCACTTCGGGTAGGGACTTAGTCCAGAAACTGAGGGGGACTCTACGCCCTGGGGTCTTCTGACAGAGGCTCCACTCGGCGACCATCTCGCTCGCTGAGACCTGTAACTCAAAAGGCAGACCTGCCTGGAGGGAAGGAAGTGGCATGGCTTGTTCCACCGCTAGTTTCGCTGTATCAAAGGCAGCCTGTTCCGCTGGCCCCCAAAGAAATGTGGATTTTTTCCTGGAGATCCTATAGAGTGGCCGGAGAAGCATGGTCAAGTGGGGTATATGCTGCCGCCAATAGCCCAGGAGCCCCACGAATCTCTGTGTGTCAGTTTTATTCAAGGGGACGGCAGAATTTAAAATTTTATTTTTGGCGGCATCGGGTATGCTTCTGTGCCCAGAGTTCCATTGTACTCCGAGGAAAATGACACCCTGGCTGGGGCCCTGTAGTTTTTCCGTATTAATGGCCCAGCCGCATCCCCTGAGTGATTCAATTAGCATGTGAAGGGCCTTTGACACAATGGTCTCAGAAGGACCTTGGAGAAGAATATCGTCTATATAATGTGCAATCAAAATCTCCGGTGCGAATTGGATGTTGTTTAAATCGCGGGAGACAAGGCCATGGCAGATAGTGGGGCTGTGAATGTAGCCTTGGGGCAGGCAACAAAATGTGTATTGTCTGTTATTTCAAGTAAAGGCAAACTGGTCTTGGCTATCTGAGTGCAGGGGAATCGAGAAAAATGCATTCACTAAATCGACAACAGCATACCAGGGTTTATGGGGACGGCCTGTGATGTCTTCAATAAGGGTGACAATGTCAGGTTCAGCGGTGGCGAGGGGGGGGGGGTGCAGCCTTGTTTGATTGCCTATAATCAACGGTCATCCGCCAGGAGCCGTTCCTCTTACGGATGGGTCAAATGGGGCTATTGAAAGGTGAGGCAGCGGTTCTAATAATTCCCTCCCTTAACAGGGTTTGAATAGAGTCTGCGATTTCTTGGTGCCCCCCTGGCACTCTGTACTGACTGTTACAGATGATCTTGGAGGGAGAGGGAATAACAATTGGCTCCCACTTAGCCGCCCCGACGACAATATTGTCTTTTTGTAAGTAGTCTTACCCCTGCAATGCTCCTTCCACAGGGCATATAGGTTGGGGGTGGGGATGCCATCTATCTGGTTACGATCCACCCCTGCACGCAGCAGGTCCGTGTACAGCTGCCTGCGTGTATATCTGAGAGGAATAGTGTCTAGGGCCCTTGTCTCAGTCTTCCGGACCTGCGTAGGTGCCCCCCTCTGCATATATTCTAATCCCTCTAGGAGGGTGATGGCATCCCGTATGGTCCTACCGCTAGCTGGTGCCATGAGGGGCAGGATTACCGACTTCAGATCGGGGCGCGCGGTAGTGACCAAGTATCCCGCTAGGGCACCGGTCACTCGTGTGTTTTCAAGGAAGTTACGGTTTCAGGCACCTTGATAGCTGCCGTTGACCAGTGCCCATTCCCTGATAACCCGGGTGCCCTCACTGACCGTACCCCATTGCGGGCGCCCGTGTAGATCCCACTCCAGAAGTGTGGGATAGCGAGCTCGTACCGCGGTCACTACCCGATCCCACAGGGTTGTGCCGTTGCGGATTTCTGCTTGTGGCGCCCGCAACGCATTGTTTATGCTCTGCTGGTCAGAGAGGCTTCCCAGGGTGCTTGCCTCCTGATGGGAGAGGCTGAGGTTGGGCCCCCCCTCGTCCCACAGCCGGAGCAGCCAGGCGGCGAGGTGCTCGCCTGGTCGTTGGCGGTACTGATCCGCCAACTGGGTCAGCTCCTTGGGGGAGAAGTCCCGGGTCTCCGTGGTCTCAGAGTGACTAGGGGAAGGTCCGGCTGTCTCCCCCTCATTCCCTTCCTCCCTGCGGCGAACCTGGGACCGCGTGGTGACGGGTCGGGCATGTTGGAGCTCGGGTGAAAAGGGGGAAGGGTGGTTGTGGGACCTTAGTTCCTCGGGCTCCCCCTCGTCATCACTATCCAGCCAGATGTCCCCATCCCCCAGCCATGCGTCCAGCTTGTCGCCACACTGGACTAAGGCTCGAATCTTTAATGGGTCTGGCTGCCAGCCAGACCGACGGGCTGCCCTGGCCCACTGAAGTTTTATGAGGTGACAGGCAAGTTCAGTTCCCCTAACTTCAAGGTCATTGGCTCGAGCCTGGGCAGCCTGTGCTGCTTCCTTCAGCGTGCAACAACGCTGACTGAGGTCTTCAATTTCCCTGTCCTTCTGACCAGACAAGCGCTGCAGGTGATCAGTAATTCTAACCTGGCGTCTCAGCAGGTACGCAAACAACCAGAAGGCACCCCTTTGACTCCCCTTGGCTTTGGGGAACCCTGATTCCTTCAGGAGGGAGACCACATGATGGCCCAGCCTCTCTCCACGGGGCTCTAACTGCTCAGACCAGTCCACTGGTTTTCCGTGGTCTGCCAGCATGTTGGCCAGACTTTCAAATCCCTCCCTTTCATCAGCCCACCTGGGGATCTTATCCTGGGTGCCTGCACTGGCTTTCTTCCCCTTATTCCAGAACATTATTCCCTGTGCTTGTGTTCAGCCAAAACCTATGAGACCCTGCTTACTGTGCCAAATGTTGTGATGGAAGTAACTGGTTCTTTGAGTCTCAACAGTAGAGGCCTGGACACATACAGTTTTAATAATAAGGAATTTATTATTAAAGGGGAAGTTGGGTCAAGACAAGCAACTACAATACACAGGAAGCGGTGTGGGGACAGGGTACGGTTACACATACAAAGAACAAGGGAAAAGCACTACAACAGCTATCCCCCTTGACCTTGGATAGCCGCGGCTCCCTTACCAGGACAAACGATAGACCTTCTCAAACATAAATCAATGCACTTACCTTCAATGAGGTGGTCTGTAAGAGAGACCGATCCAGGGACAAGTCTCACCTTTTATAGCATGGGGCTGGGCGAGAGAATCCAATTAAGGTGACCAATAATTTAGGTGTGCATTGATTAGTTGGAAGGGACCAAAGGTTGATTGGCATGTGGTGTGTCCTCCGACCAGCCAGGTGCCAGTGCATCTGTCACGAGGCCGGTATCTCTGGATACAGCAGGTTTTGAAAAAGATATAGAAACCTGGGTAGGGTCACCATTTTGATTGCATTTACCCGTCCAATCATGGTTAAGGGCAGTATCCTCCAGGACTCGATATTTGTTCTGAGTTTTTCTAAGAATTCTGTAAAGTTAAATTTGAAAAGCTGCTTTGGGTTCCTAGTCAGTTTAATCCCCAAATAGGTCAAACAGTCCTTCTCTACTCTAAAAGGCAACTTTTTCAGGAAGTCTTCAGTAAATTGATCCACTAAGGGCATGAATTCGCTCTTTCCCCAATTTATGTTATAACCAGAAATACTCCCGAAGGAATTTATATATTCTAGTCGGATGGGAATAGAGACCACTGGGTCGGCTGGACAAACAAGAAGGTCATCCATGTATAGGGTCACACGGGTCTCAATATTGCCCAATTTAATAACTTCAATGTGTGGGTGGGCCCTAATGGCAATTGCCAGGGGCTCCAGCACTATGTTGAACAGCAGGGGGGACAATGGGTCCCCTTGGTGAACACCACATTGCAGAAAGAACGGATTGGATTTATCCCCATTTGCGAAAATGAAGGATTTTGGATTAGTATATAATATTTTAACGCATTCTATAAAAGTGTCGCTGAATCCAAACTTCTTGAGTGTTGCAATTAGATAGGGCCACTCTATCATATTGAATGCCTTGTGGGCATCTAGAGACAGTATAGCAGCTCTGTCATCTTTCCCACAATCAGCATACAAAATATTGAGAATTTTGCGGACATTACAAAAGGGGTACCTGCCCGGGATAAATTCCGTTTGGTCCGGGTGAATGATATTTGCTATATGCTTACCGAGCCGATTTGCTAACACTTTTGTAATTATTTTCAGATCATAATTTAGTAGTGCAATGGGCCTATAGCTTCCAGGGTCCGTTTCATCTTTATCTTTTTTTAATAGAACACAGATATTTGCTTCACTGAGAGAGGGTGGGACCCTCTTGTTTTTAAAGGTAACCTGAAAGATTCTCAGCTAAGTCGGTGTAAGGACATCTCGGAAGGCTTTGTAGAATTCTGGCCCGAACCTGTCCAGTCCAGCTGCCTTACCGGTGGGAAATGCTTTGGTGACATCCTGTAACTCAGTGAAAAATCTGAATCCAAATTCTCAAAAAAATTATCAAAATCTTCCAGTGTAGTTGTTGATTTGGAGGTGTAAATTTCTGAATAGAACTCACTAAATCATTTGTTAATATCCTTTAAGTCCATAAGCATCAGGCCAGATTTGGATTTTATTTTGTAAATGGCTTGTTTTGCTGGTTCTCCTTTTAACTGACTTGTCAATAACTTCTGTGGTTCGTTACCAAACTCAAAATGTCACTGTTTAAGTCTAAGTAGTATGTTGTTAATTTGTTCCCCTAGAATGGAGTTGTATTCATATTTTAATTTGAGAATGTTATTTTAATCTGATTGGAGCAAGGAGTTTTTGTAAGCCTGTTCAGCCGCTAGTAATTCTTTCTCAATCACTTCCAATCTACCTCGCTTATCCCTTTTCAGTGTTGCTTCATAAGAAATAATTTGTCCTCTGATATACAATTTAAGTGTTTCCCAGAGTGTTGAGTCATTCACCTTCCATTGTCGTTGGTCTCAAGGAACTGCAAGATGTGCATTGTAATATATTCTTTAAATGCCTGATCCTTGAGCAAAAAAGGATTAAAGTGCCAGTTATAGGCTTGCTTAGGGAGGGACAATTGAAGATTGAGATTGACAGGACTATGGTCAGATATTATTATGCTGTGATATTTGGTATGGTCAATATTAGAGATTAATCTAGAGTCAACTAAAAAATAATCGATTCGTGTATGTGATCTGTGTACGTGAGAATAAAAAGAATAATTACGGTCAGATGAGTGTTGTAATCTCCAAATATCCACTACCTTCTTTGACTTCATCAAATTGTTAAGAGTTTGCACAGCAAGAATATTGGGTGGGGGGGAGCAGAGGAGAGCCTATCTAAATACGGGTCCAGGTAGCAATTAAAGTCACCTCTAATCAATATGTGGCTTGAATCGTTATCTGGGATAAGTCAAACACCTTATGGAAAAAACCTGGATCATCTGAGTTCGGCCCGTAAACATTTACCAGTCTAATGGGAAGTGAATTGCTATGCCCGGTTAAAATTATAAATCTGCCATTTGGATCAATTGTGGATGAGTGAAAACAAAAAGGCACAGTCTTACGGAAGAGAATGGCAATGCCTCTGGCTTTGGAAGTAAAAGGTGCCTGATAGACATGTGAAATCCAATTAGCCCTGAGTTTCCTATGCTGAGTGGCTTTAACATGAGTTTCTTGTAAGAATATAATGTCAGATTTCAGTGACTTCAAATGTGTGAAAACTTTACCTCGCTTTATTGGGTGACCTAAACCGCGCACGTTCCAAGAGACCAAGGATATGGAGTTAAGAGTATTATTCATTTGTGGTACCTTTTGCATTATAATGAAACACAAACTTAACATTCCGTCTGGCAGCCAGCAAAAACCAACAAAAAATAACATGAACAGTTAGCAAATATATGAACAAAACCCCCACCCATTGCTTCCCTAAACGAAGCAGAGTTGCTCTCATCCTAATTTGGGACTGCTGGACAAAAGCGGAGAAAAACACCTCCAACTAACAGCCCCTCCCTCATTAGCACACATAGTAAAGAACAAATTGAGGATGGAAAAAAGAACTGCCATAATTAAAGTCATCTCAGAGCACGTTTAGACTCTCTCCATTTATGTTGTGAAAAATAGCCCTTTCAAAGTTTTTGGTCTACACAAGTCTTGGCTTCAACTGGGTTGCTGAATACTTTTACTTGCCCTTGGTGACGAACATAGAGCCTGGCTGGGAAACTTAGCAAATGCCGGACCTCCTCCTCTCTAAGCAGTTGCAGCACCTCACGGAAACGCCGCTGTTGCTCCATAACCTCTGCGGTGTAGTCGGGGTAGATTAAGATTCGATGGCCTCCGTAATCCATTGAGTGTTGCCTCCTGAGTCGCAGAATCTTCTTTCTCCTGTGCGAAATGCACCCGTGCAATTATCGTAAGGGGCCTTGAGCCTTCCGGTGGTTCAGGCTGTTGTGTGCGGTATGCTCTATCGATAATGACCGGCTTGGTGAAGTTATCATCCCCCAGCAGCTTGGGGATCAGGTTAGCGACAAAGTCAGTCGGCCTCCCTTTCTCCTCACCTTCTGGGACGCCAACAATCTTTATGTTATTGCGTCTGGATCTCCCTTCCAGATCTGCAAGCTTGGTCCGCAGCCTTTTATTTTCTTGCTGTAGCTCGGCGAGTGAAATTTCCATGACGTGGATTCGCTGCTCGTGGTCAGCGGTCTGATTTTCGGTGTTCGACAGTCTCTCAGTGAGCGCTTGCTGGGCGGACAACAGACTCTGGAAACTGCTCAAACTTGTCAAACTGCTCATTGAAGGACTGCAAGAGCTTGTTTAACATTTTCTGCCAAATAAGAGGAAGCTCATCTTCCTCTTCGGCTGACAACATTTCTGGAGGGTTCTTGCTAGCTTGGTCCCGGCTAACATTAGCTGCAGCATCGGTTAGCGGGTGAGCGGCTCCCTTCCTGCCTCGTGCTGTTTTACTGGACATGTTCATGCTACACTTTTTGGGGGTGTAAAAGAGAAACAAATAACTCAGATCTTGCAACAAAAACTGAGAGTCAAGCGTTCAAAAAGGCAGTTTTAACTTGTAAAGTTTGGTGTGCCATGAGGAGTTTGAAAAAACACGTCTATACTGCACTCATCTCACTAGCTCCCTTGATTCCACGTTTTCCAGAAATAAAAAACAGTGAACATTCAAACCAAGGGAGCTTACATTAACACTATTAATATGTTGATGAGGAAAGCAGTATAAACCATTAGGAGAATCATCTAAAGTCTGCTCGCATTGGGGTTATAAATTCAATCAATTTATTCCAAATTTGATAACATTTTTCTTCTTGAATTCTCAAGGAGTAAGTCATCTTTTCATTTTAAATATTTCCAAAATAATTTCATGCCAATCTTCTAAAGTAGGTGATAATGGATTTAGCAACTTTCTGGTGATTGATTTCTTACTTGCTGCTAAAAGGGCCTGAAGCAACTTTATATCTTTCTTCTGTTCCGAAAACAATGCACACCCCAAATAGACAGTCACAAAGTGCAGAGGTATCTGTATCTTAAATACCTTAACTAGTATTCTGTGAATACCTTCCCAATGTAAAGTTAATTTAGGACAATCACAAAAAATATGGAAATGATTTGCCTCTTTGGAGCCAGATCTTTCTCCAACACGCCACGTTTGTGTCTTTATATTTTTCCTGGTATGGGGTCTTGAAGTATCTTATATTTTTCCAGTAATGGTCCCTCCAAACCAAGGAGTTAGTTGAAGACCACTGAAAGCTGCATATTTTCCCCCAAACCTCCTCTGAAAGTATCAACCCTGCTTCTTTCTCCCATTTCTCTTTAATATACAATGTGTTTTCATTTTTGGCATGAGAGGGGCCATTATATAATTAAGAAATTGATTTACTTGCTAATGAGCTGTATGCTGAATTCAAAATCTTGGAAGTTTTAAATTCTGCTGTTGATAAATCTGTACATCTACAACTCTGGTTAAAGTAGAGTCGTATTTGAAGGTATCTAAAAAAGTCATTGTGTTCTAGGTCATGTTTGTCCTGCAGGGATTGAAAACTTTGTAATGCACTTTTATGTGTGAATGAGAGGGTAGGTTGTAAGACCTTTCTTTATTCATAGTTCAACTCTTTTATCTCCTCTGCTGGGAAAGAAATCGGTATCATAAGCCCACCATCTAAAAAGTTTTAACATGTTGTAAATTCTGCATAAATTAGTCACCTTCTGCCATACTTTTAATGTGAGATTTATCCAGCTGTTTTTAATCTTTTCCAATTGAGCCATCGATCCTTTGTCTGCAATTGAGGCCTGTAGAGGAAACTGTCAATCAATCCAAATTCTATTTCCTTCCATCTAGCCTCGTATTCCCCATTACACCAATATAACAGAGGGGTTATCTGTGATGCATAAAAATAATTTCTCAAGCAAGGAAGTGCCATACCTCCTCCTTCCTTTCCTAACTGTAAAGTGTTAAATCGGATTCTAATTTTCTTTCCTTGCCAGGTAAAGTGGGAAATCCATTTGTCCCATTCCCTAAATTGATTATCTTCTACCTCCACAGGTAAACTCTGGAAAAAGTAAAGTAACCGAGGGAAAATATTCATTTTTATGGTATTTATCCTTGAATTTAAACTTAAAAAGGGGCTAAGATTCTATCTATGTATATCTGCTTTTATCTCAAACTAATGACCCATAATTTACCTGTGACAACGTTGAAAGATCTTTTGGCAGTGTTATTCCTAAATATTTTAATCATTTAGCTTCCCACTTAAGATCATATGTATCCTGCAGTTTTTTTTGTATAATTTAGGGACATAACCTGCGTTTTCTTTACACTAATTTTATAACCTGGTATTTTCCCGAACTCATCCAACAGTGTAAACAATCCTATGAATGATTTTTCTGGTTCACTCAAATAAACTAAGACATCATCCGAGAATAGCGCTACTTTCTGTTCAATCCCTGCCACCTTGATACCTTTTACAATTTTGCTCTGTCTTATTAATTGGGCAAGAGGTTCAATGTATAGTGCAAAGAGGAGAGGGGAAATTGGGTATCCCTGTCTAGTTACTCTCTCTAAAATAAAAGAGTCAGAATGCTGTAGGACTATCATGTAAAGTCTGGATTACTTTAATAAACTTTTCTTGTAAACTGACTCTTCTTAACACTTTATATAGGAATACCCATCTAACTGAATCAAAAGCTTTCTAGCTGTCTAATCCCACTATTGTTGTCTCTGTCCTGTTCTTAGTAACCTGTTCTAGTATGTGTAAAGTTGTCCTGAGTTTGTCCTTGCTGAATGAATCCAGTCTGCTCTAAGTGGATGAGGCCAGATGGAAGCTTTTGCAGTCTACGAGCTAATATAGATGTACATAATTTGTAATCCAAATTAAGGACACGGACTGGCTAATAATTACTGCATTCTAGTTTATCTTCACCCTCTTTAGGAATAACTGAGATAATCGCCTCTCTCCAGGAAGGTGAAATTTCTCCTCCCTGTAAGATCCAATTAAAGGTGTTAAGTAATAATGGAGCTAACTGTGACTTCAGCGATTTGAACCACTCTGAGCCTGGAGACTTGCCAGCCTTTAATCTAAAGATGGCCACGTTCAGTTCTTTGGCAGTTACTGGTTCTAATGGTTATGTGGCCGGCAACAATGAATATAGAATTGAGTCAGATTTTATAAACAAACAAACATTTATTAAACTCTGCTCAACAAAAGTGAAAAGTAAACAAACAACTACCGTAGATTCCACACTACAGAGCGCACCTGATTAAAAGCCGCAGGCTCTAATTTTAGAAAGAAAATCAATTTTGTACTTGTACAAGCCGCACCGGATTTTAAGCCGCAGGTGTCCCACGTTGTAATATGAGATATTTACACAGAAATATATTACACGTGAGGATTTTTTAACTTTTAATTAAATCCGTATGGTAACATAAACAAATACATATTGCAAATGCTTTTTTTCGAACTGTGCCTGTAACACAGCTACTTTTAAATATACATACGTATCGGTAACACACAAATTACGTTGCGTATACTTTTTTACTGAACAGTGCACGAACAACATTCCAACATCTCCTAACGACTGGTAAAAAAAATATATATACTGCAGCCTACCAGGAAAAGTTATTGATCACCTTCTTCATCTTCCTCCTGCGCACTAAAACCATCAAAGTCCTCTTCTTCAGTGTCCGAATTGAACAACCTCAGGATCTCGTCACTCACTTCAGTCTCTTCGTTGTCGCTCTCACTTGAGCGCACGCGATCCTCTTCATCACGCAGCAGTCCAGCCTTTCGAAACCCGTTGGTGATGGTGGATGTTGTGACACGGCTCCACGCATTTAGGATCCACTGGCAGACTTGAGTTAAAGATGCTCTTCGCATGTGGCCTGTTTTGGTAAAGGATTTCTCGCCGCTCGTCATCCAAGTCTCCCACTCAACGTGCAGCGCCACTTTAAATGCCCGGTTCATGCTGATGTCCAGTGGCTGCAAATACTTCGTGGTGCCCCCAGGAATCACAGCTGGAATTGAGTTTGTACTCTTGATGGCAGCTTTCACTGAATCTGTTATATGAGCCCTCATGCTGTCCATAACGAGCAACGCTTTTTTTCTGTGAAAAAATCCCCCCGGTCGCTTGGCGTAGCACTCTCTCAGCCAATCCTTCATTAGACTCTCCATCATCCAACCTTTCTTATTGACTTTCACCATGATTTCTTTTGGGAATTTTTCCTTTGGCATTGTCAGCCGCTTAAAAATCACCATCGGTGGAAGCTTTAGTCCGGATGCTGTGCAGCTCAGAACACAAGTAAAATGCATTCTCTCATGGCCACTTGTTTTCAGTATGATGGACGAGTCACCTTTTTTATTAACAGTCCCAGTGAGAGGCAGGTCAAACGTCAAAGGTACTTCATCCATATTTATGATTTCATCTGGCCTGATGGAATTCTCCGCTATCGTTGTTTGAGTGAATGTGCGGAAGTTAGCAAGTTTTTCCTCGTGGTCGGGAGGGAGCTGCTGACACAGAGTCGTGCGTACCCTGATGGACAGGCCTTTTCGTCTCATAAATCTAAAACACCACGATGGCCCACCTCTAAAATCTTCGATTTTCATTTTGGTGGCGATTGCTTTAGCCTTCAGTCTGATCTGCATGGTGGAAACACCACGGCCGCCTGCTCTCTGTGTGTTAACCCAGTCTTCAAGAAAGTTTTCAAGTTCGGGCCATCTGCTATGATTACCTCTGAAAGCTTTTGTCGTCTTTTTGCATTGACTCAGTTCTTCACGCTGGCGTCTCCACCGTCTCACCATCGATTCATTTATGCCAAGATTACGTGCAGCAGCTCGATTTCCTTCTTCAACCGCCAGATTGATCGCCTTTAACTTAAAAGCTGCATCATATGCGTTTCTTCAAGTGTTTTCCATGTTGATGAGGGTGAGTACAAATGACTGATTTACAATAATTTAATTGTGAAAGTGTGCTTGATTTATCGTACAATTTCATTGGACCTCTGTGAACTACTCATCAATTTTATTGGTCTACTGTTACGAGGCAAAATGTTTTTGGCGGCATGAAAAAAAACCATGCATTAGCCGCACCGTAGTAAAGGCCGCAGTGTTCAAAGCTGTTCAAAGCGTGGGAAAAAAGTAGCGGCTTATAATCCGGAATCTACGGTAACTTAACTGGAAGTTAACTGCTATACGGCAGTTTAACAAACAGCCAAACTCTGGAATAGTTCTTAAAGTGGTAAATTCGAACTCAGTCTTAAAGTGGTAATTCGAAAGTCCAAGTGATTTATACAGTCAGTAAGGAGAGACTTCACTGCAACAACAATTTCTCTGAAGAAAATGATGAATCTGTTGCACACTTGGACACAAAAGGGACTTTCAGGTGTGCTGAAGTTTAAAATAACGTCTTTATTTTCCTTTCTGGAAATACCGGAACACAAGCGCACCAGCTTACCATACATGCTGTGGGGCCGTCCCCTACTACACGATCACATGCGCACTGCTGTCCTCCAGGACCCCTCAGCTGCCCCCAAGTGCCTGTATAAGATTTGCTTCTCATAACCATCTATTAACCTACTAAAATATTACCATTCCTAGTGCAACTGAACATTAATCAAATTGTGAATAAACAAAATAACAAACCAAAGCAATAAAAATAATATGACCATCATATAAGAAAATTAGGGGGGTATCCAGTGTCCATTATTATGCTCCGCATTACTATAGGTTCCACACTCCCCTTCAAAATGAATGTCGTCCTGACATGATAGATTTCCCAGGGTACTCATGTCCTCAACTAGTGAGTTATAGTGGTAGGTTATAAAGGAGTCAGTCTTTCACGATACTCTCTGTACAGCAAGAGTCTTTGACATGACATACATCTCCCTCATTATGTCATGTATCAGCAACCGACCTCACTGGCCAGATGATATCTCAAGTGCTACTCCGCTACTTGTGCGGGCTATGTATCTTGGACTGAAGGTTTTAACCCTATGTCTACCCCATAACCCATTACACAGACCCACATGTGCTACTGTATGCCTCACACTTGTTCCAGTGTCCTTCTAAATATTAGTGGTCTGTGTTCGACTGATGTTTGGCCTAATGTGTTATATGTTAGTATCTTGGGTGGGTTTCTTTGTCGTAAGGGATACTTTCTTATGGGAGTTGACCGCTGCTCAAAATCCATCTCGTCTGCTGCATCAAATGATGCCTCTCGCTCAGCCCCTGCAGTTTCTCCACTCTCCATCTCTGGTTCCATCCTACCTTCCTCACCCTCATCTTCCTCGTTGCCATGCTCCAGTTTCCTATCAGCTGCTTGTGGTTGGGACTCCTCTGTTTCCATTCTCGGCTGGCTTCTGAACGGGTCGAATGACTGCTGGTTGTGTGGTGATGAATCTCTAGTTACTCTCATCCTTTGAACTACTGTTGGGTCTCCTGCCTTTCCTGCCTTTCACTCTTATCTGTGTTTGGCTTTTTCTTTCGCATTTTCTTTTTCCCTTGCTCATCTTCTTCCATGGGCTGAAAGTCACAGGGCAGTAGCAGGTTCCTGTGTAGGACTCCAGTCTTTCCTGGGCCTCTCTCAGATCGGACGACGTAGACCAGACTGTCCTTGTGCTTCCTCTCGGTTACAATGTGGACTTGCTCCTCCCAATAAAACCTGAGCTTCCCAGGTCCTCCTCTGCCCCTGAAGTCCTGCACTAATACTCTCTACCCTGGCTGTAGTTCCACTCCATAAGTCTTCTGGTCATTCTGCTTCTTTGCTCTATTTTGCTCCCTCTGAGCTGTCTGTGATGCCAGCCTGTATGCCTCTTGCATCCGCCTTCTCCACTTACTGGCATATTCGCTGTGAGAAGTGCTCTGGTCACTTGGTGTCAGGCCAAACATAATGTCCATAGGTAGCCGGGGGGTTCTAACATAGAGGAGGTAGTATGGGGCATATCCCATTGCTTCACTGTGCGTACAGTTATACGCATGTACGACCTTTGCTAAGGAGCTCTTCCAATCTGACTTGGCTTCCTCTGTCAAGTTTCTCAGCATGGAAAGGAGTGTTCAATTAAATCTCTCAACCTGACCGTTTCCAGCCGGGCGGTAAGGCGTTGTGCATGAGCCTTGGATACCACAGTATTCTTCCAGCTTGGAAAACAGCTTATTCTCAAACTCCTTGCCCTGATCGAGTACCAAGAACCATACACTCCCACCCAGGCTGTTCAACATATCTTGCACTCGAGGGATGGGGTGACAGTCGGGGATGGATTTTTGGTTCAGCTCACGTAATCCACGCATAGACGTAAACTCCCATGCTTCTTACGAACGCAGACTATTGGTGATGAGTATGGGGACCGAGATTTTTGAATCCGTTCTCTATTCAGTAGGTCCTCCACATACTACTTCACCTCCTTGTGGAGTGGTTTGGGTACAGAAATGTAGGTGCACCTTACAAGAGTTGTGTCACTCAGTCTGATTTTTAACTGCAGAGATGGAATGCATCCCACATCACTCTCATCTTTTGAAAATGCACCATACTCTTCTCGCAGCATCTGTCTCACCTGTTCCTGCTGGTCTGGAGTCAGTTGATCAACAGACACTGGAGGGCCCCATGACTCATGTTTGCATGTGTCCAGTTGTCTGTGTTTCTCTTTGTGATTCTCTGGAGCACTGGCTGTGCTGGCAGTGTTTTCACTAGTGCGGGCTGTTTTTGCTGTGTTTACACTGGCATTGACTGGCCTTACATCCACTGGGTAAATAGCCTTAATTTGTTGTAGCTGTCCCAGCACTGTTCGAGGGGTGAGAGTAATGTCGTGGTTGCTGTTATTAGTGACGGATAGCTACCCTAGACCAATTTCCCTTCTGCAGACAGATAACGGTGTCAGTAATGTTCAACCCCTCTGGTCGCTTTGGGATTTCATCTGGTTCAAAAAGAACTTCCTGTTTTGCATAAAGGGGCCCTGTCCTCACACGACACTTGACCTCCCTGGTCTGTCCTGCTGGAATCACTGTTTTTAGTTTTCCAACTCTCACCATGCCCTCCTTGTCATCCTGGTCACCTCTCTGCACTATGTGGATCAACTCATTTGCCTTTTTGCAGTTAATGGAAAAAGCGTCTCTTCCTGCAGCAAATGTAACTTCTGGATGTTGCTCCATTCCATTCATCACCAGCCGCTCAATTACATTGTAGCCGATGATCGGTGGCTCTGCTACTCCTGACTCATTAGAGCAAGCACTGGCACAATCAGCTCTGGCGTTGGGCCCCTATTTGATCCCAACTTGAACTTCAGCTCAACCCATCCTGCAAAGGGGATGGGTGTCTGGTTTGCTGCTTTGCCCACAAGTTTCTCGTTCTCACCCAGGAGCTCATCCGTGTTCCATACTCTGATGTGTGGAAAACAGGACTCTCTGCACTTTTCATTAATAATAGTGACCTGTGTTCCAGTATTTCCTCTCATTTGCTCAACTGATTCCATCATTGTCCTTAGGTAATACTTCACAACCTCCTCCCCTTCTTCATTAATTACATTGTCCTTAGATTCAGTAATTAGTGTGATTAATGTTCGCCTTGTGGTAACAATTTACATATAGGATCTTAGCTTCCACACACACCTCTTTAAGCTGATCCAGTTGCAAAAGCCATAGTCTCTGAGACAAGGCCTCTGCCAACTCCTCCAGATCCATTATATGTGGTATGGCCGCGCCCCGAAGCTGCGTGCTCCCACTGTCAATCAAAGAGGATCTGTGTCCTCGTTGTTGCCACACTGAGTGCGACGTTAATTATCTCAGCGGTGCCTCCAATATTTGTTGCACACTTGGACACAAAAGGGACTTCCAGGTGTGCAGAAGTTTAAAATAATGTCTTAATTTTCCTTTCTGGAAATACCGGAACACAAGTGCATCAGCTTACCATACATGCTATGGGGCTGTCCCCGACTACACGATCACATGCGCACTGCCGTTCCCCCAGGACCCCTCAGCTGCCCCCAAGTGCCTGTATAAGCTTTGCTCCTCGTAACCATCAATTAACCTACTAAAATATTACTGTTGCTAGTGCAACTGAACGTTAATCAAATTGTGAATAAACAAAATAACAAACCAAAGCAATAAAACTAATATGATCATCATATAAGAAAATTAGGGGTGTATCCAGTGTCTATTAATATGCTGCACATTACTATAGGTCCCACAAATCCGCTGATCACAGCCGGGAGATGCCTTGTACAAAGGATTCACAATGAAGGAAATAAAATGGCTTAAAGGAACTGACCTTTTGCTGCTGGAAAGTGAACACTGCACAAACCTTCCTGATCTTGCAGGGGTTATCTGGGATGCAGATCACTATTCCTGAACAAAGATTCAATAAGGTTGATCCTTCATAAAACCACTGAACAACACCAACTTTACTCAATCCTTTGGGTTACCGTACTTTGGTAAAGTCTTCACTCTCCAACTTGAATGTAAAGGTAAATCAAACACTAAGTACACTGCAGATGCTGTGTACAAACAAGCTGGATGAACTCAGCTGTTCGGGAAGCATCCATTGAAATGAGCAGTGAAGGTTTCAGGCTGAGACCCTTCGTCAGGACTGATACTTTGTGCTCACGTATCTGGGATCCGCGCACAACCTGATGCATCCACACACGAAGCTGGCCATCAGGGTGAGGGCGACATTGGGACATTCTTGCCCCCATTGTCCAGGGACTTGTGCATGACGGCCCGTCTGACTCGCTCCATTCTGGATCCCCAGACGAATCTGAAGATGGCTCTGGTGATTTCCAAGCTGCAGGAGCGGGGGATAGGCCCCACCTGCGCCAAGTACAACAGACCTGAGAGCACCTCACACCTGATGCCCGTTATCGAAAGGGAGCACTCTCCCCACAGTCCCAGTTTCTGTTTCACCTTGGCAGTCTGCTCCCGCCAGTTCTTCCTGCACGCCTCAGTCCTTCCAAACCAGATCCCCAACACCTTCATGTGGTCGGGCCTGATGGTGAAGGGGACAATGGATCGTTCGGGCCAGTTGCTGAAGAGCATGGCTTCGCTCTTCGTGTGGTTGACCCTAGCACTCGATGCCAGCTCAAACAGTTTGCAGATGTACATAAGTCTGCGAACCGACCTCTGATCAGAGCAGAAGACGGTGACATCGTCATTCAGGAGAAATGGGCCTCCAATTCCTGATTGGATGCCCTTCCTCATGGACATGGACATGCAGCCCGCCAGAAGCATAGCGTTGTATACTTCCAGCAGGTTGGGGCCTATCCAATTTTAACAGAGTCGAATACAACTCAACCAGTAAGCCGCTGACTCTGGGAGTTTTGTTTGACCCAAAGGAACGGACGGAGCCTGTCGGCTCGTCTAGGGTTAGTGGCTGATCCAGTCTCTCCCGCTTGCTGTCGTCTAAGACCTGTGTGATAGACGACAGGAAGTTGTGGGAGGCTGAGGAGTCTGGTTTTTTCGTCGTACAGACCGGCATAGAAGGACCTGCAGATCCTCAGTATGTCTGTCTGTGAGGATGCGACTGAGCCATCCTCTTCCTTAAGGCTGTGGATCATAGAGCTCCCTCGTGCACCTTTTGGAAGAAGAAGCGTGAGCACATCTCGTCATGCTCCAGGGTTTGGACCCTTGATCAGAAGATGATCTTGGAGGATTCGGCGGCGAAGTGCTGGGCTTGCCGGCCCCTCACCTTCCGTAATTCCTCCCTGACATTCACCACCTTCGACTGCAAGAGAAGTTGCTGCAACTCTGTTTGGAGTTTTCGCAGTTCCGTCTGCCCTACCTTGCTTTCTGGATACCTTTGTGAATGAAGAACCTCCTGATGTTCTCCTTGGTGGCTTCCCACCAGTGAACCGGGGAATCAAAGAAGGCTTTCAAGGTTCTCCAACCTGTGTACTCCTTCTCTAGTTCCTTAATATTCTCTGGGATCAGCAGCTTAATGTTCAGCTTCCACGTCCCTTTACCTGCCTTCCGGTCCTCCGATAAGTGATAGGTGCTCTCAGAAGGCCGTGGTCAGAGAAGAACACTGGCGTGACGTCGGTGGATCTGACCGTGTTGGACTCTGAGAGGGAGAGGAAGTCGATCCGGGAGCGGGTTAAGCCGTCCGGTCGGGTCCAGGTGGCTTGTGGCTGTGCTCTACCTGTGGGAGTGCCAAAGGCGTCGCGCAGCTTGGCTATCTTTACCATATCCATCAGGAACTTGGAGGTACTGTCCGGCCTGCCATTGACGCCACCGGATCATCCAGCCGCACCAATGGTGCAGTTGAAGTCCCTGGCCAGCATAACCAGCTGGGACATTACCAGCAGCGGTGGGAGCTGCTCGAGGACGGCCCGCCGCTCGCTCCGCACAGGGGAGGCGAACACGTTGATCAGCCGGAGCAGAGTTCCCCGGTATTTGACGTCTGCTACAAGGAGGTACCCCGCAGCACCTCTCTGACTTGGGAAATTGTGAAGTTGCCTCCACGTCGCAGAATCCCCAGGCCAGACACACAGCAATCATTGCCACCTGACCACACCAACAAACCCTGGGTCCACCATCGTGATCACCTTCGGCAGTTGCGGAGGTGTGGTAGACCGCACTTCTAAAGGAAGGTCATGTCAATGCTGACGCATCGCCCAGTACTCTTCACACTGCGAACGTTTAAGGACACCAGTTTAAGGTCCATCACCCATTACAGATCATCATCCTCATTTTGGCCATCCTGAGCCCTCATGCCCACAGTCCTGGTGAAGTCCTCCACCTACTGAGGGCTCAGGTACTGTAAGTAGTCCTTGCTAGGGAGAGGCAGTACCGGTTCAGCACCCAAAGGAACCTCGGGCTGCCTCTCCATCTGGCTGGAGGCCACCAGAAGTTTTACTGCTCATGGATTCCCGGAGCTGAGGGGCTCTGCTGATCTCCCCCTTCTGCATCTGAGGGGTGGCCAGCAGACCTTCACTGTTCTCTTGACTCTTTTCCGTCCGATTAACCTGCCTCTTGCTCTGTCGGGTCTGCTGGCCACCCCCACCTCCCTCCTCCTCCTCCTCCGAGGACAGGTGTCCAGAGGACGTGATATACTCTACTGCCCTATTTTTTGAGCTGTCCAATTGTTTGGCGCGCTGCCTTTTGGGCGGCACCTTCTGTTGTGATGGAAATGAGAAAGATTATTGGGTCTCAAAGGCAAGAGCTCTGGACACAGTATTTTAATAAGCTTATTTACAAGGGGAGAAAAAGCTTGGAAGCAACACAAGCAGCTACATTATTTGCACAAACACTCTTGGAATAGATGAGCGTGGGAAAAGTCGGGTCTGCAGTACAATACACAGGAAAATAGTGTGTAGACAGAGTACAAGTACACATACAAGCAAGGGAAAGTAACTACAATAGCTGTCCCCCTGGACTATGGTCAGGCACGGCTCTTTGCTAAAGGGACAACAATAAACACTCCCACAACCCTATTCAATGCACACCTTACCACGTGTCTCCGGCACAGTTCTGCAGTCTTCACCCTGGACTGAAGCAGGGTGGTCCCTCGAGGATGGCAAAAAAGAGAGCAAGCCAAACACATGTAGCACCCTTTATAGGTCAGGGGGCTGGAGGGTCCAGCCCAGGTGATCCACCGGGGGCCAACAGCTTGGTGCTAGATGGGTTAATCCGATTAAGGTGGCCAATGGTTAAGTGTGCATTGATTAGTTGGGAGGGGCGAATGTTGACGGGCAGGTTGGTGTTACTTCTGACCAGGTGAGGGCAGTGCTGTCACGTGACAGGCATGGCTCTCTGGATACACTCCACCCCTCGGAAGACACACCACACAGCCAGGACACATAAGGGAGAGTGAAATCGATATCAACACATACGAGAAGTAACCATTTCTAAGCAGCTAAATAAAGGCAGACACTCTTAATAATTTGGCGTGCACGACAAAGTATAAAAATAGCAATGATGACAAGAATGAATGCGGTGGACCAGTGGATGACAGTTGCCCACCACCCCCCCAGGGACCCAAACGGCCACCAATTGCCCCATGAGGTGCTGTGCTGGAGGAGCTGGTCCCTCGATTTTTGAATTTTAGCCACTGAGTCCCGAATGTGAGCAGCCAAGTGAGTGATGTTGCTAGACTCATCAGGGATAAAGGTACAGCATTCCTTACGAATCACTGCACGCGTTCCACCATCAGCAGCGAGCAGGTAGTCCAGGGCCATTCGGTTCTGCAGGGCGACCATCCTGACAGTTGTCAGTTCTGCCGTCGTTCGGGTGAGAGCATCCTCAGTTGCAGTGCCACTGCCGTCTCGTTGGCCAGAGTCTCGAGCACACTGGTCATCTGGATCACCTCCCGGGACACTTGGGCCGTACCATAACTGGGAAAGGCTATCATCCAGAACCTCTCTGCCTCTGTAATGGCCCTCTTGTCCTGGTGGCCGCTGTACGCCGGATGCTCCCCAAGGTCATTCAGAGGGTGGATGAAGGGCACCACATATGCTGGAAAGCAGCAGCCATTCCAGCTGGTGGGGAGCCACAGGTAGGCACTGTGGCCGCAGGTCCAGTGGGTCCTGTTCAGAATCCAGGGAGCTCCCAGCTTAGTGGCACCGTCGATAGTGGTAACTGGGGCACCCGGGTACCAGTTTTGCTCGCAGTCGCTGTGACCGACTGAAAGGTTGGAAGTGTGCTCATTGCGGAGCCTACACCAGCATTCCCTGGGTCTACTCAGTGGCTGTGGGATAAATCTGAGGGTGGGGGCTCGAGTGGAGGTCAAATTGTAGGGAGGGAAATACCAGTTCCTGAAGCACCCACCCCATCGGGGATCAAGGGAAGAGACGTCGTGCAGTGGGGAGAAGAGTGGTGGGGGACTGCCAGCAGCGCCCCCCCCAAAAAAACAGATATGCTAAAACTAGCAGGAGCAAACAGTCTCTGTGAAAAGTTCATCTCAATGTCATCCAGCGGGATTGGCATGAGTGGCAGCGCATCTATCCATACTCTACCCGAGTCCACGGTCTCGGGGGGGGGGGGTTGGTGGTTTTCCAGTTGGGAGATGGGGAGTGTGCCAGATGGCGGACAGTGGGGACCCTCCTTGGCCAGTGGGCCATGTGCTTAATTGGTCAACGGCCTGCTGAAGGACACAGCCAACCCTGCAGTGTGCAAGAGGGTGTCAGAATGCGAATTTTTTCCTTGAGCAGGCTGTTCATTGTTTCAATTAAGCCCGATGCCTGGGGGTGGTGGCGTATGTGGTACAGCTATGAGATCCCCGCCTTAGCTGCCCAGGTCTGGGCTTTGGCCCCAACGAAGTGTGAGCCCTGATCGGATTGTACCTCCCATGGGACCCCATAGATAGAGGAGAGGTACTGTAATCCATTGATGGTGCTATTCTGGTTGGCCCTCTCACAGGGCACTGGCACCAGGTCACCCAAGTAGGTGTCCACCATCGTCAGGGGGTACTGTTTCTTATTTTGCCTTGGGAGCGGTCCGATATAGTTGATTTGCCATACCTGACCCACTCCCGTGCCACGACGGATATGGCCTGGTGGTCCTGTCGGCCAGCCCCATGGCTTGACCTGCTGGCAGATGGGGCAGTTAACTACAGAGGTTTTGCATTGGTCGAGTGTTAAGGCGACACTGAATTGTTCAGCCCAGCGCCGCGTGCCATTGGCCCCTAAGTGGCCACCTTTCCAGTATGCCCACGCAGCTAGTGCCCTGGGATCTGTGTCGGGTGGAAGTGGTAGCAGGTGATATTTGGGCAACCTGGTCCACAGTGGTGTTAAGTGTTGCCTCTTGGTTATCATTTTGGGTATGAGCATCCACACGGTGGACAGAAATTTTACTGTGGGTAGCCTGGTTTCAAATGAAACTCCAGTGGTGCAGTCCCCAAAGGGGACACCTGTGTATTTTCCACCCCATGTCTTGCCACCGAGCCATCCACATCGCAATGCTATTAGCTACTGCCCAAGAGACAGTATAGATGTGGATTGGTCTGGTGGTGTTTTGGAGGGTGAGGGCTACTGCTGCCAGCTTGGCAAGTTGACTGGAACCCCCCTCCTCCCCCTCTGTGGTCAAAATCTTACTTGTGGTGGGATGAAGTGCTGCTGCTTTCCACAATAGTTTTACCCCTTTCCAGCGGCTGGAGCCGTCTGTGAACCAGGCGTGCAGTTTGTTGTCAGGATCGAGGGAATCAAAGGGTTGACCCCAACATGCTGGGGAGGGTCGTACCTTGGGAATGTCCGGGGCAGGGTTCTGGGACTGGGGGAAAGCCATGACTTGTTCATGGAGGCAGCTGACCCCTCCAGGACCGGGTTCAGCCTGGTCCTCAATGTACCACTTCCACTTGACAATGGAGGACCTCTGATCATGGCCCTCTTTGTGGGTGGAATTGGGGGACTTGACCCATTGCATTATGGGGAGATGGGGGCAAAGGACGACTGTCGGTGCCTGTTTGGTGTTCTGTGGCGAGGAGCGCCAGATAACAGGCTAGTAGCTGGTGCTCGAAGGGGCTGTAGCGCACTGCCACTTCAGGTAGGGACTTAGTCCAGAAGCCGAGGGGGACTCTGCGCCTGTGGGTCTTCTGCCAGAGGCTCCACTCAGCGACCGTCTCACTGGCTGAAACCTGTAACTCAAAAGGCTGACCTGCTTGGCGGGGAGAAAGTGGCATTGCTTGTTCCACAGCTTGTTTAGCTGTATGAAAAGCAGCCTGTTGCTCTGGTCCCCATAGAAATGTGGATTTTTTCCTGGAGATCCTATAGAGTGGCCGAAGAAGCATGGTCAAGTGGGGTATATGCTGTCGCCAATAGCCCAGGAGCCCAACAAATCTCTGTGTGTCAGTTTTATTAGAGGGGACAGCAAAATTTAAAGTTTTATTTTTAGCAGCATCAGGGATGTGTAGTCCTGTGCAATGCACTGCTATAGAAACACACGGAGGCAGAGAGAGCTGAGCTCAGAATGCCTTTACTGATTCAAAATCGCACGCTTAAATCTCCCCTCCCATGGGCCCCTGCGACCCGTGACCCGTGATGTTAGACTGTCCCCGGAAGGTCCACCCGGAGCGGGTAGTTCCAAATGCGCTACCGCGTGTCTGCCCGCGGCTCCCAGTGGCAGTTCGAGTCCCGCGTGTGCAGGCTGCCACACCACCCCCCCAGAAACATCCATCGGGGGAGTGGAACCCCCAGTCTGTGTGGCTGGCCTTGCTGGCGCAGTGCGGGTACCCTCACTGGTTGCTCAATGTCCAAGAGTGCCGGTTTGAGGTGGTCCACTGTAAAAGTCTCTTCCTGGTCACCCACCTCCACGACACACGTTGTTCTGTTGTGCTGGATCACCTTGAAGGGTCCCTCATACGGCCACTGTAGAGGTGACCTGTGCATGCCCTGCGAATAGAAACATACTCACAGTCTCAGAGGTCTTTAGGGGTGAAGGATGGCGTGGGATCATGCCTGGAGGTCGGGACCTGTGCCATGGTCCTTAACTTGTCCCGCAGCCTCATTAGCACCGCTGCTGGAGTTTCTTCTGAACCTCGGGTCTCTGGTATGAACTCGCCTGGGACCGCCAGGGAGCACTGTAGACCACTTCACCCAGGTGTCCAGGTCTTCCTTGGGGGCTGTGCGGATGCCTAATAGGACCCAGGGAAGCTCATCTGTCCAGTTGGGGCCCATGAGGTGCGCTATCAGGGCTGACTTGAGATGCCAGTGGAATCGCTCTACCAAACCGTTGGACTAGATAGATAGATAGATAGATAGATAGATACTTTATTCATCCCCATGGGGAAATTCAACTTTTTTTACTAGGGATAGTACACTGTGGTGTGATGCAGCTGGGTGCCCAGAAGCTGCGCCAGTGCTGTCCATAAACCAGACGTGAACTGCACCCCTCTGTCGGAGGTGATGTCTGTTGGGAGGCCGAACCTGGCGATCCAGTTTGCAATGAGCGCCCTGGCACAGGACTCAGTGGATGTGTCTGCGAGCGGTATGGCTTCCAGCCATCTGGTGAACCTGTCTACCACAGTAAAGATATACCTGGCACCCTGGGAGACTGGCAGGGGGCCGACAATGTCCACGTGGATGTGTTGGAACCTCCTGTGCGTCAGCTGGAACTGCTGGAGGGGAGCCTTCACGTGTCAG
This sequence comes from Hemitrygon akajei, assembly GCF_048418815.1. Taxonomy (NCBI): domain Eukaryota; kingdom Metazoa; phylum Chordata; class Chondrichthyes; order Myliobatiformes; family Dasyatidae; genus Hemitrygon; species Hemitrygon akajei. The sequence continues at coordinate 116,318,921 of NC_133133.1, read as the reverse complement.
TGGACTTTGGCGTTCTGGCAGTGTATGCAGGTCCTAGCCCAGTGTCCAACCTGTTTGCGTAAACCGTGCCAGACGAATCTGTCCGCTACCAGCTTGATGGATGCCCGGATGGACAGATGGGCCAGGTCGTGCAGCGTGTCGAACACCTGGCGCCACCATGCCGCTGGTACCACGGGTCGGGGTTTGCCGGTAGACACGTCGCACAGTAGTCGATCCACTGCCGGGCCAATGGAGACGTCCTCCAACTGGAGCCCCGGAATGGCGGTGCGGTAAGCCGGGATCTTGGTGTCCGACCTTTGTGCTTCCACCAGTACTGCGTAGTCTATTCCTGAGGATGATATGCCTACTGAGTGGAGGCAGGGGTGAGATAGTGTGTTGGCGACGACTTTGTTCTTCCCTGTGATGTGGCGGATGTCCGTGGTGAATTCTGAAATAAAGGACAGGTGCCTCTGTTGCCGAGCCGACCATGGGTGGGATGCCTTTGCCAGTGCGAAGGTGAGGGGCTTGTGGTCTGTATACACGGTGAACTCCCTTCTCTCCAGGAAATACTGGAAATGCTGGACAGCCAGGTAGAGTGCTAGCAACTCTGTCGAAAGCACTGTACTTCACCTCTGGTGGCCGTAGGTGCCAGCTGAAGAAAGCGAGTGGTCGCCACTGGTACTCGACGAGCTGCTCCAGGACTCCACTGACTGCCATGTCGGAAGCGTCGACTGTGAGTGCTGTGGGTACTGTTATGCCCGCAGCCCCCTCCTTTGTGAGAATTGCAAGAGCACTCTTGGGTTGGGTCAGGGGACCCAGGAAATGAGGGAGAGACGTGAAAATTGCCTAGTTCCCCGACGATGTAAAGTCACGAGACATTGGCTATTGTCTCTTGGAGACACGTTTGTGGATTGCGATGCTGTGCTACGTGCCAGCCCTCGGGCAATGTGGGCTGGGTGACGGGGAGAGATTGCATCATCCCCCAACCTGATTGACATCTTCAACCCTGCAAGTCAGGATAAAAGAGGGGCTGTAGGGACAGCCCCCTCAGACGCACCAGAAGAAACGCTAGCGATCCCGTAATAGTGGGAAGCCATTTGAAGGAAGCCACGTGTGTTCGGTTCCCTTGCCTGGGAACCGGTGGCTGGTACCACAGACAATGATTTTTGAACTAATAACGGGGAACTAACTCCCCCGACTCAACGGATCGGCCTCATGAAAGACACGGGCAAGTTTAAGACTGTCTCTCTCTACAACCCAAAAGAGCTGCATCTTTAATGACAAATGACTTTTATTTCTTCATCGGACAATACAGTAACCCCTAGACAAACGATAGAGTTATTTCTTATTGATGATTATTACTATACCCGCGCTTTTAGATTTGAGTATTGACGACGTATATTATCTGAATGTTTGTATTAATCTTTTTTTTTGTGCCCCTTTATAAATAAAGATTTTTAAAAATAGTACCATCAGACTTCAACGGACCTCTCTATCTTTGCTGGTAAGTGACCCAGTTACGGGGTATGTAACAGTACATGGACTCTTGGGTGCAGTAGGAGGGCTGCCTTTGCCAGCGCCTCCTTGGCCTGCTTGGACACCTCCGTGGACTCTGCGTCCCGTGCCACTTCTTTGGCCTTGCCGGCCATCAGGCTGAACAAGGGTCTCGTTGCGTGCCACTGCCGGCATGAACCGATGATAAAAGTTGACCATCCCTACGAACTCCTGCAGGCCCTCGACCGTGCTGAGCTTGGGGAACTGGCGGATGGCTTGGACCTTGTCCGGTATGGGAACTGCGCCATGTCGGTTGACTCTGTGGCCCAAGAAGTCGATCTCCATCAGCCCAAGCTGGCAGTTCGCCGGATTGATTGCCAGTCCGTGGTTGCTCAGGCATTGGCAGAGCTGGCGCAAATGTGCCACGTGCTCTTGGTGTGAACTGCTGGCCACCAGGATATCATCCAAGTAAATGAAAACAAAATTCAGGCCGCGTCCCACTGAGTCCATGAGCCTTTGGAAAGTTTGGGCTGCATTCTTGAGACCGAAAGGCATCCTCAGGAATTCGAACAAGCCGAACAGGGTGATGAGGGCTGTCTTGGGCATGTTGTCAGGGTGCACTGGGATCTGATGGTATCCCCTGACCAGGCGATTTTTGAGAAGATGGTCGCTCCATGCAGATTTGCTGTGGAGTCCTGGATGTGGGGTACCGGGTATTTGTCGGCGGTTGTGGCATCGTTGAGCCCTCTGTAGTCTCCGCAGGGCCTCCATCCTCCTGCGGACTTGGGCACCATGTGCAGCAGGGATGCCCATGGGCTGTCTGAGCGGTGTACGATCCCCAGCTCTTCCATCTTATGGAACTCCTCCTTGGCGAGGTGGAGCTTGTCGGGTGGGAGCCTGCGAGCTCGGGCGTGCAGCAGCGGTCCTTGCGTGGGGATGTGGTGCTACAGGCCGTGCTTGGGGTCGGCCGTGGAGAACTGCGGGGTGACTGTGAAGGGGAATTCGGCCAACACTCTGGCGAATTTGTTACCTGAGGGGGTCACGGAATCCAGGTGGAGGGCTGGTAGCTTGGCTTCTCTGAGTTGGAAAGTCTGGAACGTCTTGGCGTGGACCAAATGTCGGCCTTTTAGGCCGACCAGGAGGCAGTTGGCTCATAGGAAATCTGTCCCTAGTCGTGGCTGTGACACCGCTGCCAACGTGAAAGTCCAAATGAAACGGCTGGACCCGAAAAGCAGTGAGATAGTTCGCAGGGCGTACGTCCGAATACTGGTGCCATTTGCAGCGGTGAGTTTGGGGCCTGGGACCACGTTACGAGTGTCCATGTTCGAGGGGGGGAGTACGCTGACTTCGGCCCTGGTGTCTACCAGGAAGTGCCGCCCGGAGTGTCGGTCCCAGAGGTACAGGAGGCTGTCTCGGTGGCCAGCCGTCGTAGCCATTAGCGATGGTTGGCCCCCGGTGTTTCCCAGAAAAGCACATGGTGGACGGCAGCAGCGCAAGCCTAAGCCCCATCTTTGGTGGTAGAAACACCATTGTTCCGAACTTTCGTCTTTTTCCCCTGTGGGTCTTGACGGCTTCGGTTGCGGGGCCTGGGATTTGGGGCATGCAATTGTGGCTAGGCCCATGGAGGCTGTTCCACATTGCTTGCTCTGCCAAAGGACGTCTGCTTTAACCGCGACCCTACGTGGGTCGCTGAGATCCTCACTTGCGAGAAGGAGGCAAATGTCCTCTGGCATTTGCTCGAGGAGCAACTGTTCAAATAAAAGGAACGGCTTATAGCCGTCCATGAGCGCCAGCATATCGTTCATGAGCTTGGATGGCGTGCGGTCACCCAGGCCATCCATGTGTAGGAGCCACGCAGCCTGTTCGTGGTGGGAGAGTCCGAAGGTACCGATCAGGAGTGCCTTAAGCTTAGTGTACCTGTCCTCTGTTGGTGGCTGGCGTAGGAAGTTGATAATCCAGCCTGCCGTCTCCTGGTCGAGCGTGCTGACCATGTAGTAGTACCGCGTGGCGTCGGCTGTAATGTCTCTGATATTGAACTGGGCCTCAGCCTGCTTGAACCAACCGTGGGGCTGAGTGGCCCAGAAAGTTGGGAGCTTCAGAGAGACCGCGCTGTACGAGTTGCTCGAACCCATGGCTGTTTGCTGAGTCGCCGGCTGCAGATGCCGTCTGGAACATCAGGGACACCAATGTAGTCGCATGCAATGCGCTACTAAAGAAACACACGGAGGCAGAGAGAGCTGAACTCAGAATGCCTTTACTGATTCAAAATTGGGCGCTTAAATCTCCCCTCCCATGGGCCCCTGCGACACGCGGGGCGGATGTGACGTCAGACTGTCCCTGGAAGGTCCACCCCGAGCGGGTAGTTCCAATCGTGCTACCGCGTCTGCCCGCGGCTCCTGATGGTGGTTCGAGTCCCGTGTGTGCAGGCGGCCACAGATGTTTCTATGGCCAGAGTTCCATTGTATTCCCAGAAAGAGCACATTTTGGCTGGTGCCCTGTAACCTCTCCATGTTAATTGTCCAGCCCCGTCCCCTGAGGGATTCAATTAGCACGTGAAGGGCTTCTGAGACAATGGTCTCAGAGGGGCCTTGGAGGAGGATATTGTCAATGTAATGGGCGATTGACGTTGGGGGGAAGCTAGTAGTAGTCTCTCGAAGTCTGAGGAAGAGGAATGTGTTGCGCAGTCAACATCTGTGGGCACGCATATGGCTTCTGAGGCCGAAGTCCAAAGCGTAGATACGGTCACAGATGGGGCAAGGAACACCGCCTGTTGGGGCAGGAGCGGACGCCTTCCTGTATCTTTCTTGACTTTCCTTGAGGCGCTGCATGCACCAGTTGGCTTGGAAATTGTTTGCTGCCTTGGAACATAATTGTGCCACTTGGACCAATCAGCAGCAGTGTGTTTGAGATCGCGGGGATGGAGTTTGGCCCACTTAAGGTTTGATTTGAGGTTGTCCTTGTACTTCTTCCTTGGGCGACCTTGGGCACGGTTGCCCTGCTCCAGTTCTCCGTAGAACAACTAAAGCTAGATGAAGCTGAAGCTGGGGGAAGCTAGATGTGGTGTAAATCATGGGAGATAAGACCATGACAGATAGTGGGGCTGTGGACATCTATCTGCTGCAGTTGTGTGAGCCTGCAGGTGACCTCAGTTCCGCTGACCTCGAGCTCCTTGGCTCGGGTCTGGGCAGTTTGTGCTGCTTCCTGCAACGTGCAGCAGCGCTGCAGGAGCTCTTCTAGCTCCTGTCCTTCTGACCATATAAGTGCTGAATGTAGTTGGTAATTCTGACCTGGTGTCTCAGCAGGGATGCAAACAACTAGAAGGCACCCCTTTGACTCCCCCTGATTTCTTAAGGAGGGAGACCAGGTGGTGGCCGAGCTTCTCACCACGGGGGTCTAACTGCTCAGACCAGTCCACTGGTTTTCCGTGGTCTGCCAACATGCTGGCCAGACTCTCAAACCCATCCCTTTCATCAGTCCACCTGGGGATCTTATTCTTTTTCAAAAATGTATTTATTTATTTATCTATCTATCAATTAATTAATTAATTAATTAATTAAATTTTAGAAATTACAAGGAATAAATGTGATAATAAAATAGTAAGAAAAATAATGTTGACCCTCCCCCCTCCCCTTAACCCTCCCCCCCTTAACCCTTATCTAAAGAAAAGAAAGAAAAAAAAAGAAAGAAGAAAAAGATTGCCTGGATATCAGAGGACCCCCACATGCTCCATGGAGTTCAAAATAATTTTGATATTTATTTTTACTTTCCCCAATTACTATGATTTTATCTTCAAAGGACCTGTGTATTTAATCCTATCTTTTGTAAGTATGGGAGCCAAATTTTCAAAAATATATCATATTCATTTCTTAGATTATACGTAATTTTTTCAAATGGAATACAACTATGTATTTCATTATTCCAATGATCCATAGTTAAGTATAAATCAGATTTCCAACTAACTGTGATAACTTTTTTGGCTACTGCCAATGCAATTTTTATAAATTTTTTCTTGCCGGGGATCTTATTCTGGATGCCTGCACTGGCTTTCTTCCCCTTGTTCCAGAACATTCTTCCCCATGCTCTGTGTCCAGCCAAGACCTCTGAGACACTGCTAGCAGCACCAAATGTTGTGATGGAAATGAGAAAGATTCTTTGGGTCTCAAAGGCAGGAGCTCTGGACACACAATTTTAATAATGAGTTTATTTACAAGGGGAGAAGAAGCTTGGGAACAACACAAGTGGCTACAATATTCACACAAACGTTCTTGGAATAGACGAGCGTGGGAAAAGTCAGGTCTGCAGTACAATACACGGGAAAATAGTGTGTGGATGGAGTACAGGTACACATACAAGCAAGGGAAAAGTAACTACATTAGCTGTCTCCCTTGACTACGGTCAGGCACGGTTCTTTGCTGAACGGACAACAATAAATGCTCCCACAACCCTATTCAATGCACACCTTACCACGTGTCTCTGGCACAGTTCTGCAGTCTTCACCCTGGACTGAAGCAGGGTGGTCCCTTGAGGATGACAAAAAAGAGAGCGAACCAAGCACATGTAGCACCCTTTATAGGTCAGGGGGCTGGAGGGTCCAGCCCAGGTGATCCACCGGGGGCCAGCAGCTTGGTGCTAGATGGGTTAATCCAATTAAGGTGGTCAGTGGTTAAGTGTGCATTGATTAGTTGGGAGCGGCGAAATGTTGACGATCTGAAGAGAAACCAGAGTGAAACCATTCATGTAGACAGTCATGAGATGAATACGCAACTATATCCCACCTTCTTGTCATCCTTGTGGACAGAGCAAGGGATCAAGTCTACCCTGTAACAATGTCATTACAGATAATTTAAGTGATAAACACCAGTCTGCTGCTTCACATCTGACCACTTCTGATGGAAACTGTCCTGTGGATGAAATGTAATGAAGACACAGAGACGTGTAAGCAAACTTTGAATAAATTGTTAAATTATAACTAACTGTACTGTGTAATGAAGGCTGGTTCTGGGAGGAAGATAATTATATAAATCAGAATAGAAACATATTGGGAAATTGGATGGTGAGGGATCCAAGTTACAGTAAAGATGTCAAGTTCCACAACCTCGATGGTAAGGCAGACAAGAAAGAGAAGAAATTGGTCACGGCATCAGAAGGCAGCCACCGTAGCCTGAATGAGAGTGAACACAAATGAGCTGGGCCTTTCAGTGGTTGGGCCAGCGAGCGAAAGGACACTCCAGGAGGGGGTACCACTAGGGTGAGTTCCTTCATTCATTCAAATGGGGACCACACTAAACCCTCCTGTAGATCGATGAAAGGGACTGAGAGACCTATCAGATTATTCTGACAATCAGTTGTTATGGCTATAAGCTGTTGCCTTGAACCTGAAACAGTTAACCTGTTGGTGTGCCATACCCATGCATTATCTGAGATTGGGTGAAGATAAGGATATAATAAAACTCCACTGGGCCAGGATGGAAGAAGGCAACAAGCGCATGAACAGTAAAACTGGATTTGAATGACTGGTTGACACTGAGAACAGATGTGTTCATGAAGAGGATATGATCACATTTCTGGAACATTTTATTGCCGTGCCAGCTTAGTCCTGTAGATAACTATTTAGGGATGATAGTGTAGATGTTGGTGCACATAGTGTTATGATAGGTTGGTAATTGGGGAAGGGATCTGAAGTGAAGGGCATATTTTGCTGCTCTTTTTAATTAGACCCTCCTTTAAAGTTTGGCCTTCTTGGCACAGATTTCTGTCCAGAGGTTAAGCGGAGGATATGTTAGTGATTATTGAGTTATGGAATAAAGTGAATATATGAGATAATAATTCAAACAAGAACCGGCCTTCAGTTCGTAATTTAAATTGTAATTGCACTGGCTGGCTCTGAGCAGGTAGCTGGTTGCAATGGGGTTCATTATTTGGGCCTTTCAAAACAATTGACGATCAATTGTAAAGAAGTTCAAAGAACATTGCAGTTGAAACTGTTAGTATCACTGAGTACAAATAACTGGGAGATTTGTGTACTCAGAAAGGCAGCTCTCATATCATTAGTCCAATCACAAATAAGAGAAAATCTGCAGATGCTGGAAATCCAAGCAACACATACAAAAATCTGGAGAAATACAGCAGGCCAGGGAGCATTTATGGATGTCCTGCTGAAGGGTCTTGGCCCGAAACATCAACTTTATTCTTTTCCATAGATGTTGTCTGGCCTGCTGAGTTAAACATAGAAACGTAGAAAACCTACAACACAATACAAGTGCTTCGGCTCACAAAGTTGTGCCGAATATGTCCCTAGGCTTACCTATAGCCCTCTATTTTACTAAGCTCCATGTCCACATCTGAAAGCCTCTTAAAAGACCCTATCATATCCACCTCCACCACTGTTGCCGGCAACGCATTCCATGCACTCACCACTCTCTGAGTGAAAAACTTAACCCTGACATCTATGTACCTACTCACCAGCACCTTAAACCTGTGTCCTCTTGTGTCAACCATTTCAACCCTGGGAAAAAGCCTCTCATCAGTGCCTCTCATCATTTTATACACTTGTCAGGTCACCTCTCATCCTCCATCGCTCCAAAGAGAAAAGACTGAGTTCACTCAACCTATTCTCATAAGGCGTGCTCTGCAATCCAGGCACCATGCTTGTAAATCTCCTCTGCACCCTCTCTATGGCTTCCACATCCTTCCTGTAGTGAGGCGAACAGAACTGAGCACAGTACTCCAAGTGGGGTCTGACCAGGGTCCTATATAGCTGCAACATTACCTCTCGACTCTTAAACTCAATTCCACGATTAATGAAGGCCAGTACACCATACGCCTTCTTAACCACAGAGTCAACCTGCGCAGCTGCTCTGAGTGTCCTATGGACTCGGACCCCAAGATCCCGCTGATCCTCCACACTGCGAAGTCTTACCATTAATACTATATCCTGCTGTCATATTTGACCTACCAAATGAACCACTTCACACATACCTGGGTTGAACTCCATGTGCCACTTCTCAGCCCAATTTTGCATCCTATGAATGTCCCGCTGTAACTTCTGACAGCCCTCTACACTATCCACAACACCTCCAACCTTTCTGTCATCAGCAAACTTACTAACCCATCCCTCCACTTTTTGTGTTTCTCACAGCATAATTTTGGGTCTCTGGGATCCCTGTTTTTACAATATACAGTGGCATGCTAAAGTTTGGGCACCCCGGTCAAAATTTCTGTTACTGTGAATAGATAAATGAGTAGAAGATGAACTGATCTTCAAAAGTCAAAGTTATAGCTGAAACATTCTTTTCAATGTTTTAAGCTAGATTAGTGTATCAGTTTTGTTTTGTGCAATTTTAGAGTGAAAAAGAAAGGAGCACCATGCAAATGTTTTGGCACCACAAGGGATTTGAGCTCTCAGATAACTTTTACCAAGGTTGAGACCTTAATTAGCTTATTATGGCTTTGGCTTGTTCACAGTCATCATTAGGAAAGGCCAAGTAATGCAAATTTCAAAGCTTTATAAATACCCTGACTCCTCAAACCTTGTCCCAACAATCAGCAGCCATGGGCTCCTGTAAGCAGCTGCCTAGCACTCTGAAAATTAAAATAAATGATGCCCACAAAGCAGGAGAAGACCATAAGAAGATAGCAAAGAGTTTTGAGGTAGCCGTTTCCTCAGTTTGTAATGTAATTAAGAAATGACAGTTAACAGGAATGGTGGAGGTCAAGTTGAGGTCTGGAAGACCAAGAAAACTTTCCGAGAGAACTGCTGGTAGGATTGCTAAAAAGGCGAATCAAAACCCCCGTTTGACTGTAAAAGACCTTCAGGAAGATTTAGCAGACTCTGCAGTGGTGGTGCACTGTTCTACTATGCAGCAACACCTGCACAAATATGACCTTCATGGATGAGTCATCAGAAGAAAACCTTTCCTGCATCCTCACCACAAAATTCAGTGCAAAGTTTGCAAAGGAACATCTAAACAAGCCTGATGTAGTTTGGAAACAAGTCCTGTGGACTGATGAAGTTAAAATAGAACTTTTTGGCCACAATGAGCAAAGGTATGTTTGGAGAAAAAAGGGTGCAGAATTTCATGAAAAGAACACCTCTCCAACTGTTAAGCATGGGGGTGGATTGATCATGCTTTGGGCTTGTGTTGCAGCCATTGGCACGGGGAAAATTTCACTGGTAGAGGGAAGAATGAATTCAATTAAATACCAGCAAATCCTGGAAACAAATTTCACACCATCTGTAAAAAAGCTGACGATGAAAAGAGGATGACTTCTACAACAGGATAATGATCCTAAACACAGCTCAAAATTCAGAGTGGACCACCTCAAGAGGCGCAAGCTGAAGGTTTTGCCATGGCCCTCACAGTCCTTTGACCTAAACATCATTGAAAATCTGTGGATAGACCTCAAAAGAGCACAGCATGCAAGATGGCCCAAGAATCTCCGGAACTAGAAGCCTTTTGTAGGGAAGAATGGGTGAAAATCCCCCAAATAAGAATTGAAAGACTCTTAGCTGACTACAGAAAACATTTACAAGCTATGATACTTGCCAAAGGGGGTGTTACTAAGTATTGACCATGCAGGGTGCCCAAACTTTTGCTTCGGGCTGTTTTCCTTTTTTTGTTATTTTGAAAGTGTAAAAGCTGGAAATAAAAAAGTAATCTTGCTTAAAATATTAAAGAAATGTGTCATCTTTAACTTTTTGCCTGTTGGAAATCAGGTCATCCTTTACTCGCTTAGCTATTCACAGTAACAGAAATTTTGACCGGGGTGCCCAAACTTTTGTATGCCACTGTATGTGTGAATTACTTCTTCTCAGCAAAGGTGTTGGAACATTCAGAGGTGTCTGTTACTGTAGATATGAAAAGGAAGTAATGCAAAGTATTGAAGTAAACAATGTTATTGTATCTCAGCGACTACTTTCTGGTAGCAAATAAAACAGAAAACAACTATGTACTTTACTAATCACACTTTTTTCCTCTGGTAAGCTATCACTGTAAAGAATAGCCTGCATCTTCCCTGTTGCAGCTGATCTTTTGAACTGCCAATATAACCTGGCATTTTGTGGTATAAACTGAAATCTTGAAGATGCAGGAAGGTTGTGGTGTGGCTTGTACAGGCCATCTTAAGGTGGGGGTGGGGGGCTCCATGCTGAAGAGCGGGTATTGAGCCAATATATGGCCATTGCTGAAGCGGATATGGAAGCAATTTGTTGCGGTAAAACTGATTAGAGGCTGTCCTGGGCTTGAGCGAGGAAAGCCCTGAGATTTGGCTGAATTGGTACAGACTAGTCAGAGAGTAAGAAACAACCTGAGTTTTGGACAATTTAAGCATTGGGCCAGATTAAAAAGGTCGAAGGTCAAGGTGTCAGGGCTGGAAGTGTGGAACAGACCAATTAGCTCACTGCAAGGTTTATTCTTTACAGTGAACTTTAGCTTGCTGCTCTGCAAGGTTGACTCATCTCTGCACAGAACTGAGGCTGTGGCCTGCGACTGATGGCCTTCTGTATTGGCTGTATAGTCATTATTTGTGAACTTCAGTTCCGAATTCTATTTGCTTAATACTACTTGCATGATTTACTTTTTTTCTCTCTCTGCTGATTGGGTGTTCGATGGTCTTTATTTGTTTTAATGGGTTCTATTGGGTTTCTTTGTTTTGTGGCTACCTGTAAGGAGATGAATCTGAAGGTTGTATGAAATATACATACTTTCATAATAAATCTACTTTGAACTTTGAATTCCTGTTACTTTTGATCTTAAGGGTACAAAAATGTGATGTACTTCTGAGTTTGTGAGACTCTACCGAAAGGGTCTTCAGAAGAATGCCTATGTGTCGTGATGAATAAAGACTGTTATGTCACCTGCTTCAGCATCTCCTATGACTTTGATTACAGTCACAACACTGCCTAAACCAGGGACAGCTGGCCCCAGTGTCCTCCTTACAGCAGGAGACCACCACAGAGAGCTGTTCCCCAGGGTAGGTCTCTCCAGAGTCCCAGAAGAAGAGATCTCCCCGGAGCAAAATAGTCCACGAGTAATCTTGCCTGGAATTATCCAGCTCTTGTACAGAATGTTCTGTCCAGATGGCATGCGATGGAAGTTTATCAGTGTCCCTCACAACTGTCAGGTCCAAATAATAAACTGATTCAACAGGTTCTTGGTTGCTCCAGGCTCCCTGCTTTGGCGTCACTTGTTTGTGAAAGGTTGACCATTCCTGGTGCGAGGGGTGGAGGTGGAAATGATAGACGAGGTAAGAAGTTGGTGGGAGTGGCAGATTATGCAAGTGTGTCTGCAGATGCTGGAAATGTTGAGCAACTCACAAAGTGCTGGAGGGGAACAAAAGACATTTTGGGCTGACACTTTTATCTTGGGATGTGTGGGGGAGGGTATGAAAAAAGAATTGGAGAGGGGATAGGTGCAAGAGTTAAGGGGATGAAGAAGAAGAAATCTGCTAGGAGATGACAGTGGACTATGCAATAAAGGGAAAGTGGATGAGCACCAGAAGAAGTGAAGAGAAGTGGTAAGAGGTGATCCAGAATAGGGAATGGTAAAAGAGAAGTGGGATTGGGGAAGAAATTCTCAGAAGTTATGTTCATGTCATCATATTGCAGGCTACCCAGAGGGAATATGAGCTGTTGTGTCTCCAAGCTGAGTTTGGTCTCATCATGGTATTAAAGGAGGCCATGGACAGACATGTTGAAATGGGGTTTGGGAAATTGAATTGGAATGTGTAGCCATCAACAGATGCTGCCTTTTGGAGTATATGAGCTTGAATTAAGTTCTTCATTCTGACCCCCTGGTTTATTGGCCTTCATGAATCATGGAATTGAATTTAGGAGCTGAGAGATAATGTTGCAGCTATATAGGACTCTGGTCAGACCCCACTTGGAGTACTGTGCTCAGTACTGGTCGCCTCACTACAGGAAGGATTTGGAGGCCTTAGGAAGGGTGCAGATGAGATTTACAAGGATGTTGCATGGATTGGGGAGCTTGCCTTATGAGAATAGTTTGAGTGAACTCAGCCTTTTCTCCTTGGAGTGAAGGAGGATGAGAGGTGACCTGATAGAGATGTACAAGATGGTGAGAGTCATTGATCATGTGGATAGTCAGAGGCTTTTTCCCATGGCCGAAATGGTTGCCACAAGAGGTCACAGGTTTAAGGTGCTGGGGAGTATGTAGAGAGGAGATGTCAGGAGTAAATTTTCTACTCAGAGAGTGGTGAGTGCGTGCAATGAGCTGCCAGCAATGGTGGTGGAGGCAGATACGATAGGGTCTTTTAAGAGGCTTTCAGATAGGTACATGGAGCTTAGTAAAATAGAGGGCTATAAGTAAGCCTAGTTATTTCTGAGGTAGGGACATGTTCAGCACAACTTTGCAGGCTGACGTGCTGTATTGTGCTGTAGATTTTCTATGTAAGAAGCACTATAGTCCAGAATGCTTCCTGAGGACTGAAAAATTGTACATGTCACTCCACTCTTTAAGAAAGGATGGAGGTAGAAGAATGAAAATAATAGGCCAGTTAGCCTGACTTCAGTGGTTGGAAAGATGTTGAAGCCTAGTTGTCCATGGTATTATAAGAAAGGCACAAGAATGAACAGATGATTGATTGGCAGGTGGAAAAGAATGGGAATCAAGGCCTTTTCTAGTTTGCTGCTGTTGACTAGTGGTATGATGCAGGAGTCAGTGTTGGGACCGCTGTTCATGTTGTATGTCAATGACTTGGATAAAGGAATGGATGTCTTTGCAGACGATACAAAGATAGGTGGAAAGGTAGGTAGTGCTGAGGAAGCAGGGTGTAGGCACAAGTGTGGGAATGGGCAAAGAAGTGACAAATGGAATATACTGTAAGAATGCACAAGAAGACATCAGTTTGCCTAAATATAATCTGACCCTTAACTCGCCTTTCTATCCCCAAAGCCATCCCTATGAACTTAAAACGCAACTAAATCTGGGGCACAACCTCAGGAAAGACCACACCTCAGCGCCAACTTGACCAGAAATTTGTCTGGTGAGTTTGGCTTCATTGTGGCAATAGAGAAGATCTTGGATGGACATATGGGAATGGGAAGTTGAATTGAAATGGATGGTCACTGGGTAATCCCACCTTTTGTGGCAAATGGTAGGGAGTGGGGTGGGGCCAGACAGTGGTTGATTGTCAGGAGGGTGAGAAGGAGCAGATTTCTAAATGACTGTCAGGAGTATAAGATGGGGAAGAGCTATCATATATTGACAAGACAGGAAGGCACGCACCCAGGTTGACTGATGAGAGAGAAGGAAGTGACTTCAGAGAAATAAAGAGAACACAGGGTTGATTGACAAAAGGATGCTAAAGTGCAGGACCTAAATCTGATTGACAGATAATAGTGTGGGACCAAGGTTTGATTGACAGCAGAATGATAAAGGGGGCAAACCTAGTGTTGAATACCAGGAGGATGATAAAAGATGGTACTTATGGTTGATTGAAAATGTGGTGAGAATGGGTGGGGTTACAGAGTATTAGTGATTGACAGAACGAGGGGTGGAGCTTGGTGTTGACTTATGAGGGCATGAGAAGGGACAGAATCAATCAGTGACTGATACGCAGATGACAGGGAGCTGTAAGTAGGACTGAATGGCGAAGACAAGAGTTCAAGCTCAAGTTTATTGTCATTCAACCATAGAAATGTATACCGCTAAATGAATCAACGTTCATTTGGATCAAGGTTCGCAACACAGAACATATAACACTCTCTCTCTCTCTCTCTCACACACACACACAAAGTAACAACACCACAAATAACATAACAAATAATAGTCCATTTACAACATAAGGTAAGAAGTAAACAGTATAATCCTACTGGTGCTTCATACCTGATGAGACAGTGGTGGCAGAGTGTTCAGTGGTCTCAGCCTGGCAGAAGAAGCTGTTTCCATCCTAACAGTCCTTGTCCTAAAGCTATGGTACCACCTGCCTGATGGTGGGGGGCAAATGAGAATGATGGACAGATGGAAGGGATCAGTCATAATGCCCTATGTACACTCACTGCTGAGAAAGGGAGCAAACATACAAGGTTTGCAAAGGTACAACCTATTGTAAATCTTTGTAAAGCAGTAAAGCTACAAGTTCATATGTTTGTTGTGATTAGTTATATTTAACCATGTAAAAAGAATAGTCGTAGAGGTAGATGCATAGGGGATATTAAAAAAAAAGGTGCATGGATGAAAGAAAAATGGAGGGCTATGTGGGAAGGAAGGGTGAGTTTGATCTTGGACAAGGTTAAAATGTGAATGCAACATCAATGCTGAAGGACCTGTAATGTAGACTTCTCTGTTTTCTATGTTTGGGAGTCAGTTTATGCACTGGGATAATTTCCTCTTGTGTGCCTGTTGTTCTCTTTACTGGAGAATCAGCCTCACTAGACACTGTCACTGTGATATGGCCCATACCTTCATTCCCGGCCCCAGCCCCACTTGCCTTTATTGAGATCTATGCTTTATTGTTAATTTTATTTTTATAGAGAGGATGCCGGTCCCAAGTGTTGTGGAGTGTAGTGGCAAAGGGGAAAAGCTTTGGAATGGGGGGGGGGTGTGTGTGTGATGTTTGTGGTGATGGAATCAGGGACACTTGAACATGCAAACAACACAGTTGTGGACATTGTGAAGACAGAAGTGATTAGTTTGGCATTTAATGACTAGTTTGATTAGTTCTTCGCAGGCAGTTGGAGCTGTTCATTGTTGTCTAAGTTCAATCCCTCCTCCTCACTCCCCCTCACTCACCATCGCTCTCTGTGGGGTTCTCACTCCCTTTCTCTGCCTCTTGGTCTTTTGCCCTTTTCTACCACCCACTCACTGTCCAGCTGTGATTAGTCCCATGGGGAAGGGATGCCTCGTTCTGGGACCCAGTTTCTGCGTCTCTATCTCCATCTATTGCTTCATTGGTGCCTTTTCCATCTTTGGGGAATGCCTGTGTTTCTGCCGCTTCAATTTAAGCCTACCCCTTCTCTCCAGTCCCCTTGGGCATGGGAATGTAGGGGTGAATTGCCCACTTTGCAACTCTTCTCCCCTCCCTCCTTTCCCCCACTTTTTCAAAGGAGAGGGGAAGATTGCACAATATATGTAAATGCAGTGAAGAGGCAGGAAAGGAGTGGGAGGAATGGCAAGGAGGAAAGGGGTGTTGCAGGAAGGACAGGGAGGAAGGCACATGTGCCACAGAGGGATGGGGAGGAGGGATTGGATTCTGTTGGAGGCATGGGAAATTCACAACCCACTTAACCCTGAGACAAGTTTGGCAAGGCCATTTGTTCCAAACAATCACTATATTGTTTAATACAGATCTCCCTGTCTCCTTCCAGCTATGTCTCACCTCTCCCTCCCCCGTTTTGCTCCTATTCCACTCTTCATCCTCACTCTCAGCTTCTACCCATCCATCCCCACGGTCACTACAAATAGAAGGAGACATTGGAGGAGCCTTGTACTAGTCTGTGCCCAGGGACTCAGCACGACCTTGGTTTCAAAGGGGTTGACACTGTTGACACTGACCCTTCGATTACCTTGACACATCAGACCCAAACTACATCATTCTTCCTTTTGAGGATCAGTTACCTCATGAACCCACCCCATGGGCCCCTCTGCTCTTGGAGGCCTGGTGGAGAACCATGGCTTTCAACTGACACCTCTTCAGTGGCCTCCTCAATGCCTCTATTCCTGTGGTGGGGTAAAATGTGACCCAGTAATGAAGATTGGTGTGGGCCACCACACAGCTTTCCCACAGCGGTGAGCAAAGAGAATCCTATCCCATCAGCAGCCGGTTCAGAGCGTGTTTCCCCTCTTGAATTCATTCTGTTTGGAATCCAGGGTCCTTCATACACCCTCCACTATTTCTTGGAGAAGATACAGCCTCCTGGTCCTCTTGCACCTTAGTGAGTCTTCTCTAAATGGACAGGAGACCCTGATATCCTGCACTGTCCCAGGCCAGGACGTGGAGGAGCAAGCCCCCTAGATGGCTGGTTGTACGACAGATGATTGGTGTAGGGCTGGCTAAATTCGAGATCCAACTGCAGAAGTTCTCTTGTGGGTTGTGGGTGTATGGTGATAGGGGACGATTTTGAAAATCAAGATGAAGGTGACAGTGTACAGAGGCTGGGTGTGCATTAGAGCCACTGTTGTTCTCAACATCAAATCCTGGGAGTCCATGAGAACTGTTAAATTCCTCACCACTTGGACCATGGGACCTGATTGCAACACAATCCTATTCGACACCAGGACCTCTAACAAAATTGCTGCCCTGCATGACACAGAAGGAGCAATGAGCACATTTGGAGAATTCATCCATGCTGGGGACCCTGCTGAGGACAGGTCAGGATGATAGAGATAGCCAGGGTGCTGTAACGGAGTGGCAGAGCATATCCTGGGAGAGGGAATAAGAGGGGAGAGAGATTAGAATGTTCAAACAAGAAATGATTCCAGAATTCCCACATGTACCTGGTGCTCCTGGGGTGGTTTTTACCCAGGGGATATGGAGCGAGCATCCGTGCAGAGTTGTCCCTGTGTGGTTCTGGTCCAGAGATACAGATTTGGGAATTATGCTTGTTGCTGCCATTGTGGGTCTGACCCAGGGATATGGATGCGAGATGCACTGCAATACAAGTATGGGGACTATGCACTACAATTGGAGTGCAGGCGTGACTGAAGATACAAGTTGAGCTGTGCATAATACTACCGGTGTGGGCCTGTTCCAGGGGATATGGAGACAGGAACCATGCTCAGTACTCCTGTTGTAGGTCTGATCCGGACCTTGTTGACCATCACACTGCCTAATCATCAGTATCTGTAACTGATATTCCATGGGCACTTGAGTTGATTCTGTTTTCCTGAGGGCTGTGGAATACGGCCATTTCTGGCAGTGAACAATGGCTTGTCTGGGCTCCCTGCTGCCCGTTGTTGGAAATTGTAGATGGACAACCTGTCATAATCACGGACTCAGCTGCACAGCAGATTTGGCAATTGTGCTTGTGAATATGCTTATGTCAGGTAATTATTATTTCATTATGGCTGCCTATAACTCCCTTCTTTTCATTGTAGTGCTAGTTGAGACTTGAGCAAAGCATAGCAATTTTATGCTGCTTGCTTGCATTTGGCCTTGCCTGAGAATAGTGGACTGTCAAGTCAACTGACGCTGAGGACTAGCAGTATTCATTTTATACTTATATACTCCTTTCAGCAGTGGTGTTGACATCTAGCTTTCCGTTTGGGAGCTTTTGTTAATGGCTCTAACTGGCCTAACGTTTACTGTTTTGTTTTCCCCTTAAAGACACTGTTCGTATCAAAATTTGTGATCTACCAACCCACTTCAGCGCCTCTCTCTCGGATTTGGGGCATATCCAATTGAACTGATAGCAAGTCTTGACCACACAAACAGGGATCCAACAGAGAGATATCAGCTGACATTGGCCCTGAGATTCATTGGTCAGATAGGAGACAAGCTACAGGCAATTGAATGTGTTCTGAGTGAAGTTACAGAAGCAATGTGACAGATAATATTGTACCGACAAGCCCAGTCTTATCCCTCGCAGCATCTGTTCAGCAGCTCATAGCAAACAATCAGAGTCAGGAGTCTGCGATTTCCCTCTCACGGCTGCTGTCCATGAAATCACTGCAGACAGCCAGCATCAGCCGAGAGCAATTAGCGTTCTTGCCAACACATTTCAGCAGCCTCTAGCTACCTCTGTCCCACTCCCAGCATCACGCAGGTCCTCCTTTACTGCTTCCCCGACAACCTCTGCCACTCCCGTTTTTGGACCATCACAGACCCCTGCGTCCATACAAGAACCAAGTATTCCTCAACTGGGTAGATACTCTGGTGATCCTGATGGCTGCAGAAATTTTATTACCTAATGCGAGTTGACATTCCAAATCCAACCTGGTTCTTTTAGTGATAATGCACAAAAACTGGTGTTTGTGGTCAATCTCTGAGATAGATCAGCACTCAGCTTGTTCAATGTCTTACGGGAGCAGGGATACCCTGCAGCCCAGTCATTCCGGCATTTTGTTGCAGAGTTGAGGGTTTTTGACCTTCCAATATGGGGTCAGGAGGTTGCTCACTGACTCCTGGGCTTGCACCAAGGCCAAGTGAAGGTGAAGGATAAAGCAGGCAAATTCTGCATGTTTGCAGTAGAGATGGGATGGAACGAGAGAGCTCTCATCATTGCTTTCAGTGTGGACTGAACGCAGGGGTCTGGCATGAGATCACTGTCCGTGACGAGCAGGATAGTCTGGATGTTCTGATTAATCTGGCTCTTCCTGTTGACGACCAGGTAACTGAGTGATGCAGGGGAAGAACATCTCAAGCTTCCTATGCACCTTCTAATCACTGTTTTTCCTTCCCCCTTCCCCTCAGCACCCAAAACCCAATCCACAGAGGAGACTATGCAAGTGAAGCGGACATGCCTGTCTCATGGAAAGGCTTTCTGCTCTCTTGTAGGAGCCATGGCCAGCCTCTTATCTGGTTCTCCCCCACCCACCCCAATCCAATGGTCAGACTGAGAGACTGAACCAGGATTTGGAGCCAACCTTCTGCTGCCTTGCCTCTTCCAACCCCATGTCCTGGAGCTCCCAATTGGTTTAGGTAGAAAATGCCCATAATAGCCTCCAGTCATACTCCATGGTTATGTCTTCCTTTGAATGCCAGAAGTGATTCCAGCTACTGCTCTTCCCTGACCAGGAGATTGATATAGGAGTTCCTGCTGCTGAACAATTGATCTGCTATTACAAGTGTACCTGGAGATGAGGCAGGGTTTCTCTACTCTGCGCCCAGAAACAACATGCATGGCAGGCTGATTGGCTCTGCTGATAGCCAGGAGAGGAGGCCTGGTTGGCATAAGTTGGCTTTATGCTGCATGGACTATTTGTACTGGAAAAGGCTGACAATAAGTTCTTGTATTGATTGCACCTGCCAGCATCAATGAAGATCCACCCTGTATTCCCGAAAGTTCCCGAGCTCTTTCTAAAACTCGCGCCACCCCGGTTACTACTTCTCCCGCCAGTCACCCCACCTCTCCCTCCTCACTTGGTAGATGGTTCCCTGGTCTATAATGTGTGGCATCTTGCTGGGTATGTGGTAAGGTCCAGTACCTTGTGGATTGGGAAGGGAAAGGTCCTGAAGAACATCCTTGGATCTCTGCGAATTTTCGATCATCACGTGCAGGCGCTTCTCGGAGAGATGGCGCGAGGTTTAGAAAGAGCTCGGGAACCTTCGGGAATTTTCGACGGGTTTCGAACGTGACGGTGTTTTGGGAGTTGGCGAAGATGCCAAGTGCAAGCGGGGCGGCCAGGCTTATGATCTCGCTTTGGGCCAAGAGGCTTTACGTGAGAAAGGGCGAAGCATCTCAGTAAGTTTCTGATAAGATTTTATTTCTCTGTGCATAGCGGTAACAATGGTTAGTGGTACTGTATGATTTTCGTGTGAGATCATAAGACATGGGAGTACAATTATGCAAATAAACCCATCGACTCTGCCACGCCATTCCATCCTGGCTGATTTATTGTCCCCCTCAACACAATTCTCCTGCCTTTTCTCCGTAACCTTCGACGCCCTGACTCAGCCTGACAACTTCGTTTTAAATTAAATTAAATGACTTGGTCTCCATAGGCGTCCGTGGCAAGGAATCCCACAGATTTACCACACTTTGGCTAAAGAAATTCCTTCAGAACTCTGTTCTAAATTGACGTTCGTCTATTTTGCTGCTGTGTCCACTGGACGCCACCCATATGGGAAACATCCTCTCCACGTCCTCTCTCTCTAGACATTTCAATATTTGAGAGTTTTCAATGAGATTCCTCGCCCCCCGCCCCTTGCTTCTGAACTCCAGCGAGTACCGACCCAGAGCCATCGAACACCCCTCACACATTAAAGCATGTGGAACGGAGTCAGGGAGTTATCGCAAAACAACCAGTTTGTTAACAATCAAGCAGAAACATGGAAAATTAAACAAGCGACTAACTTAAAACGAAGTTGACAGCACTATGCGTCTATAGCTCCCACATGGTTAAAACTGATTCTTACCGGAGTGTCAGAAAGTTTCACGGGGGAATTGAGAAGTGACGATCTTGCAGACAGATTGGGCGAAAGGCGAGTCTGGCGGAGGCGCCTTTCCAAGAGTCTGAGAATTTCCGCAGTAACTGAGAGGAGAAGCCCCCTTTCCGGGGGAAATCCTCACTCTGCGTGGACACTACTGTACCGTCCCACACATTCACCTACCCTGCCAGGTAGGAGCCCAAAACTGCTCACAACACTCCCAGTGCAGCCTCAGCTTACACCCTTGCTTTTATGTTCGAGTCCTCTGGAAATTAATGTTAATATTGCATTTGCTTTCAGTACAGCTGACTCAACCTGCAAATTAACCTTTAGGGAGTCCTGCACAAGTCCCTTTGCACCTCAGTTTAAAAATTTTCTCGCTGTTTAGTAATAGTCAACACCATGGCCATACACTTCCCAAGACTGACTTCCACCTGCCACTTCATTGCCCATTCTCACAATCTCTTACTCCTGTAGACTCCCTGCCCCTCCACCTGTCTTCATATCATCTGCAAACTTGGCCACAAAGTCATCAATTCTGTCGTCCAAGTCAATGACGTATAAGGTGAAAAGAAGTTCCAACATCGACCCTTGTGGCTTGACTCGTCACCGGCAGGCAACCAGAACTGCATCCTGTCAGTTAGCCAATCTTCTATCTAATCTAGTATCTTTCCTGTTATACCATGGGCTTATCCTTAATATTAGATGGCAACATCTTCCCAATCACTTAAGTTAGGCCAACTGTCCAACAATTTCCTTTCTTCTGCCTCCTTCCCTTCTTAAAGAATGAAGTGACATTTGCAATCTTCCAGTCCTCTGGAAGCATTCCAGAGTTTAGTGATTCTTTAAAGATAATTCCGAATGCCTCCACAACCTTCAGCTGACAGTTTCAGAAACCAAGGGTGTTGTCCATCAGGTCCAGGTGACTTATCAATCTTCAGACCTTAGAGCTCCCCAACCACCCACTTCTGCTAACCTGACACTCTCAAATTTCTGGCATACTGCTGGTTCAAAGTTGACTGTTCAAAATAAATTTATTTTCAAAGTATGTATAAATGACCATACACAACTGAGATTCATTTTCATGCAGGAATCACAGTCAATACAAGAAACACACTGGAGTCAATGAAAGACCACATTCAGTAAGGTGGTTAACAAACAATCTAAAAAAAACAGCAAAGTACAACTACAAAAAGCGAGTAAAAAAAAGTTAAAATAATACTAATAATAATCGTAAGCAGGATACATTTCAACCACTGAATGAATGTGAAGCACACAAGTATCTGCGATATCAACAAAGAAAATAGATCATGGTGGATAAAGGGAAAACTTTTAACAGAATTTACGCCAAGGCATAAGGAAATGTGTCAAATAGAGCTCAATAGTAAAAGTATTACCGGCAGTTCCCGGGTTACGTATGAGTTCCGTTCCTGAGTCTGTCTTTAAGTCGGATTTTTACGTAAGTCGGAACAATTGCATCCAGTATTATTTAGCGTCAGTTAGACAAATGTTTGTCTTAGTATATAGTACCGGTATATATTTTACCTTTCTATGCATATAAAACACTTAAGAAACATATGTATTCCAATAACTAAATCACTGCGTTGCTTGGTAATAACTGTAGCTTTCATCGGGGCAGGGCCTTTCACATGCTCCATTATTCTCACTTTATCCGTTATCCTTTAAAATTGTTCCGATCGTTGACCGACTGTAACCTAACGCTTTTCCAGTGACAGACTGCTCTCATGCCGGGTTGATGTCGATCAAGCGTTTCACCTCTTTCCAAACGCTTTATTATTTCCACTTTATTTTCAATCGTGATCGCTTTCCGTCAATGGAACAGAAACACTGGGCGGCGGGTCCCGACCTGCTCTGGCTCCCGAGGTCCGCTGGGTCCTAAGAACCACAGCACTGAATTCCCCGGGTGCTAAACTGTACCGCACTGAGACAGGTTAAATGGGACAGGTGGGGACTGTGCTGGGTTTGGGTATTTGATCCTCCACAATATTCCGCGTGGGAATTTAAACTGGAGGTGTGAATGTTTTTTTTACAAAGTCGAGTTGCGAGCTCGACATGAACCCGGCACGGATGGTACAGGAGTCACTGGATCGACATCAACCCGGCACGGATGGTACAGGAGTCACTGGATCGATATCAACCCGGCATGGGAGCGGTCTGTCACTAAATCGAACTTGGGAACATCTGTTCTCTAGCCTGGTGCTTATCTGACTGTGCCACGAGCTGACTGGAATGGGGGGGGGGGGGGTGTATGGTCAGGGTGAATCTTACTAAGAAAAATTTAAGCCAAATACAAAGTTAAACGCTCAACACAGTGACAACGGCAACTACTTAAAATGACGGATGGTGTCGCGATCCGACTTAAAATGGCGGACGGAGTTCTGCTTCCTCAGTTCATAAGTACGAGTTGTCCGTAACTCGGGGACTGCCTGTACAACGACAACAAAGACTACTGCTATACACACGTTGATGTATTCTTTTGGCAGAATATCTAGGTCTCAAATTTATCTGGAAAATTTACAAAGGGAAATAAATGATAAATTTTAGAAAACTGGAGAATAAGAGACATTAAAAATTGCACAATTATCCAGTAAAACTTCTAAGGATATATTTTCATCATAAAAACAGGATTCCTCACTCCATGTGAGCATATGCAATTCCTATATAAGCAGTACATACTACTGAACTGAAATGGAAGCATAACCCAGAAAAATGAACACATTTATCACTACAGAAGAAGAGGTTAACCAATGGAAGAGCATGACCTTCCATGGAAGCCATCCCCATGATCTAAGCAGACTAGATGTTGTCAAGGAAGCATTAAATGCCTGGCTCAGAGTTGGAGACCTCATCCCAGAAGCAGAGTGGTTCCTTGTGGCAATACAGGACCAGATGGTTAACAGAAAAAAAATTGTCAAAAATACATAATAAATAACCAGCAAATTCAAGATAATAAATGCAGAAGATGCAAAGAGAAACCACAAAGAATCCAACACGTTGTAAGATCCTGCAGCAGTTACACAGGCACAATGAAGTGACAAACATCATACACCAAAATCTTGCTGTAAAATTCAAACTCATAAAAGGCACCATACTTTGCTCTTAAGTAGAAGCCTGATCCAATTTTAGAATCGGAAACCCACAAATTATATTTGATGGATCCATTATTACAGATCGGGAAATCCTTACTCATCTGGATATAACAACACAGGATAAACAAGCAAGATCAACTTATTTAATACTTATTAAATAACTTATTCCAAACACACACAACATACAGATATCAGCAAGTGAACAACCACAGAAATACGTTAAATTAAAAGAGAAAATTGAAATAGTATAGAACATGAGCAGGGTATACATTATCCCAATAGTTATATCTACAACTGGTATCACCCCAAAGTGTCTACACAATAGCATTAAACAAGTAGGCTGTGCAACAATATTTATGTAAATCTCCAGAAAGTCACACCACTAACCATCACCAGAGCAGTTTAAAAGTCCCAGTATTTGGGGAAATTAATGCACTTGGCTATGCCTGTCCCTCGGGGTTTACCAGCTGAGAAAATATACAAATAAATAAATAAATAAACAAACAAACAAACAAACAACAACAACAAATATTGAGACCGTGAATGACGAGCCTTTAAAGTGACTTCATTTCTTTGGGAACAATTCAGTGATGAGGCAAATGAACTTGAATGAAGCTATTGCCTCTGATTTAAGATGGTTAAGGGTAATCGCTGTTACTGAACCTGCTGGTGTGGGTCCTGAGCTCCTATACCTTTTTCCTGATGGCAGCAGTGAGATGAGAGCATGACCTCAGTGATGGATGTCTGATAACGGAAGCTGCTTTCCTGCAACAGTGCTCCGTGTAGAAGTGCTCAGTATTGGAAAGGGTTTACCAGAAATGGACTGTGCCATATCTACTGCTTTTTGTAGTCTTTTCCATTCAAGGACCTAGAACAGATTCTGTGAAATGATTATATAGAGAATTTAAAGTTGCTTACCTCTCCACCTCTTATCCCCCAATGAGGACTAGCTCGTGGACCTCCGCTTTACTCTTCCTAATGTCAATAATCATGTCGGTCTTCTGATATTCAATGAGAAGTTGTTGTGCACCACTCAGCTAGATTTTCAGTCTCCCTCCTATATGTTGAATCGTCACCATTCTTGATTTGGCCAACGACGGTGGTGCCATCGCCAAACTTAAATATGGTACTGGTGTAATTAAAGCCTGCTTGAAGCAGGTGGGTACATCAAATTCCCAAGTAAAAGAGGTGAGAGTAGATATCAGACGGCTGAAAAGTAACGCTGTAGTGGTAATGCGGGACACATGGTGGATGAATTTGAGTATTTTGCATCAGTCGTAACTGTGAAGACACCAGCAGTATGCCAGCACTTTGAGAGTGTTGGGTGTGGGGAGAACAGAAAGAAGTGTAGTTTTTATTAGCAAGGAGAAGGTGCTTGGGAATCAGAAAAGTCTGAATGTAGATAAGTCATCTGGACCAGAAGGATTATACCCCAAGTTCTGAAAGAGGTACCTGAAGAGATTGTGGAGACAGTGGAAGTGATCTTTCAAGAATTGCAATATTCTAGAATGGTTCCTGAGGACAGGAAAATTGCAGATGTTAAGAATTGAGAGAAGTAAAAGAAATGAAGTTATAGGTCACTTAGACTTACTTCAGTTTTTAGGAATATGTTGTTAATCCATTATTAAGGATGAGGTTTCAGTGTACTTGTAGATAGATAGATAGATAGATACTTTATTCATCCCCATGGGGAAATTCAACTTTTTTTCCAATGTCCCATACACTTGTTGTAGCAAAACTAATTACATACAATACTTAACTCAGTAAAAAAATATGATATGCATCTAAATCACTATCTCAAAAAGCATTAATAATAGCTTTTAAAAAGTTCTTAAGTCCTGGCGGTAGAATTGTAAAGCCTAATGGCATTGGGGAGTATTGACCTCTTCATCCTGTCTGAGGAGCATTGCATCGATAGTAACCTGTCGCTGAAACTGCTTCTCTGTCTCTGGATGGTGCTATGTAGAGGATGTTCAGAGTTACCCATAATTGACCGTAGCCTACTCAGCGCCCTTCGCTCAGCTACCGATGTTAAACTCTCCAGTACTTTGCCCACGACAGAGCCCGCCTTCCTTACCAGCTTATTAAGACATGAGGCGTCCCTCTTCTTAATGCTTCCTCCCCAACACGCCACCACAAAGAAGAGGGCGCTCTCCACAACTGACCTATAGAACATCTTCAGCATCTCACTACAGACATTGAATGACGCCAACCTTCTTAGGAAGTACAGTCGACTCTGTGCCTTCCTGCACAAGGCATCTGTGTTGGCAGTCCAGTCTAGCTTCTCGTCTAACTGTACTCCCAGATACTTGTAGGTCTTAACCTGCTCCACACATTCTCCATTAATGATCACTGGCTCCATATGAGGCCTAGATCTCCTAAAGTCCACCACCATCTCCTTGGTCTTGGTGATATTGAGACGCAGGTAGTTTGAGTTGCACCATATCACAAAGTCCTGTATCAGTTTCCTATACTCCTCCTCCTGTCCATTCCTGACACACCCCACTATGGCCGTGTCATCAGCGAACTTCTGCACATGTCAGTTCATTTTCTTGAGATTCTTACACACTTGATACAAATGCAATACGCCAACTCCTGTGGATAGCCATGATTCTTTATTTAAGCAAGTACAAGCTTTTTGGAGGATCGCTTAACAAACTTCGGAGTGTTTGCCTGTCATGCACTGTCAAGCGATGCTCTGAACAGGGGAACAGTCCTCCCTTCTTAAAGGGTTTTACAC
This sequence comes from Hemitrygon akajei, assembly GCF_048418815.1. NCBI lineage: Eukaryota > Metazoa > Chordata > Chondrichthyes > Myliobatiformes > Dasyatidae > Hemitrygon > Hemitrygon akajei. The sequence goes on along the minus strand of NC_133133.1, from coordinate 116,292,551 downwards.
CACAGTCAGTCACGTATGTAAGATCAAACATGAGGAAATCTGCAGATGCTGGAAATTCAAACAACACACACAAAATGCTGGTGGAACACAGCAGGCCAGGCAGCATCTATAAGGAGAAGCACTGTCGACGTTCAGGGCCGAGACCCTTCATCAGTATGTAGATACAATTTTTCACTGACCCCACAGGCACATGCCTGGCAACAGTGATAGTACGAGACAAAGAATACTTAAGCACCTAAAGCAGTAGCATAGGTCATCCACCCAAGAACAATGTGCGATTAGTATCTAAGATTCTTGTATGTCATCAGGACAAATTAAGTCTTTAACACCTCAATAGTACTTGACAAAGACCACTTAATCACCTAAAAGCATCTAATTTCCTGCAAGTCAATAGGACAAATTATCCATAGAACCATAGAAGATTACAGCACAGAAACAGGCCTTTTGGCCCTTCTTGGCTGTGCCCAACCATTTTTCTGCCTAGTCCCATTGACCTGCACCTAGCCCATATCTCTCCATACACCTCTCATCTATGTACCTGTCCAAGTTTTTCTTAAATGTTAAACATCTCATTCCCTCCTTTTATCATTCCATGATAACCAACTAAATGGGGGCTGAGAAGAGTGCTGCCAGCTTACTCTTGAGAATCTTACAGCCAGTATTTAAGCAAGTTACTAATACACAACATACAATGATTATAACAACAAGAATAACTAGCCCATGCAGTAGTTAGGATTCCCAGGATCCTCCCAGTAGCCACCCTAGCCAGCCATCTCCTTGCCTGAAATCATCAGTGTTTCATAATAGATTGGATGTTGTGGGTTATGTTATGATTCATCCGTAACATGTGTGATGCATTCGTCTCTTACTATTGTGCATACACCCGCCCCCCCCCCCCCCCCCACCTTTGGGCCAATTGATAATCCACTGCATATCTGGTCTGTTGTGTGTAGAGCCTTACTCTGCCAATTCCCGATTAATTGTTTCTAGTCTGCTCATTGTACTGTTTCCCAGGATAGTTAACCCACAAATGAGTTCATTCCAGTTCTTCGCTGCTACTAACCCTGCCAGTCCTCCGAGGGACAGAGCCCCCAGGAATCCGTAGCCAAGGGAAGATCCCAGAGTTACTGGGTCCTTCCCTTCCACACAAAATTCCTCACTAATGGCTCAGGTAACTATTCTGCGGTGGGTATGTGCTTTCCGTGGGCATGGGACAGTAAGTGGTCCTGTTGTCCCTACAGCGAATAGGACAGGGAGAGTTGGGGTGGCCATAGTGAAAATCCCATTGAGAAGGAACACTAAGAACCGGTAACTTTAGAAGCAATTGCGAATCTTATGGACGACAGACTTGGAAAACTGGAGAGTAAATTAACTGCAAAGCTTTCTACGTTCGATGAAACTTTAAAGTCATTTGATGCAAAACTTCAAGCACTTACACTGGAGTCACAAAAACAAGCAAGTATTTTAGTTCTTGAAGAAGCCGCTTGCCAGAGAGATCGTATAATTGAAACTTTGCAACAACAACAAACGTCGACTTCTCAACAGATGGATTGTTATAAATTTAAAATTACTGATCTTGAAAACCGCTCTCAAAGACAAAATCTTCGGTTAATTGGGATTCCGGAAAAATTTGAGAATGGCGATCTCACTGTTTTTTTCTCCAAATTTTTAATGGATGTCTTTGGCTCAGAAGTACTGGATTCCCCTCTAATAATCGACCGTGCACATCGCATTTCTCGTTTTCATTCAGATTCAAGTTTGAAACCACGACAAGTAATTCTCCGGATCCATTACCCTCATACCAAAGAGCGTTTGATTTGGGCTGCACGGAAAAAGGGTATGATCAGCTTTCAAGATTTTAAATTCCGTATTCTGGAAGATTACAGTCCTGAAGTTTTAAGGGCAAGAATGGCTTTTAAATCGGTTATGTCGGAAATTCATCAGAAAGGCTACAAGCAAGCGCTGTTATTTCCAGCACATTTGAGAGTTTCTCTCGAAGACGGAACTTATCGGCTGTTGAAATCTCCAGCGGATGCTCAAAAATTTCTGGAAGAATAACATTTTATCGGGTTGACTAATGTAATAATTAGTCTATAGATTTGAATCTTCTATAAAATGATGTTTTTTTAATGTATGGCTTACATGTATTTTTTATACATGGTAAAAGTCCGTTTTTGGTTTATTTTGAGTTTGTTATTTTTTCATATTATTAATCTGTTAGTTTTGAAAGTAATTTATTAGGGTTTTTTTAAGTTCGTATAAACTTTTTTATATTTTTTAACGTTTAAATATTAAGATTTAAAAAAAAAATAAAATGTCGTTTCTTCTTCCCGAAAGGTTTTAGTGCTTGGAACGTCATATCTGTTTTGATGTGTTTGAATAAGTTTTAAACTTTCTTTTAAAACACTAATTCAGTATTATTCATTTATGGGTTTTATCATTTTAATTCTTTTTTAAAAAATCCTTTTGTTTTATATATATATATATATATAATACTAACTTTATATTTTAATTTTTGTTATACCAACCCTTTCTTATAATATGGTTGGTTTGTATCTTTTATTCAACTTTTTTTTTGTTTGAGTTGCCGTCTTGAGACATGGGGGTAATTTTAGTGTTAGATTGCTTGCTTGCCTCTTTTTGGCTTTTTTCCTGGGGTTTTGAGGGTGGAGGGAGGGGGATTTTTCTTCTTTCTTTTCTTTCTGCTTGCTTTGTGCTTAGTTTTACTTCATGGGCTTATATGAAACTACAAGAATGGTTGCAGTGTCGTGACTTCCGGTTCCTCCTTGAACTTACTTTCCTCTTCCGGATTCATGAGTTCATCTTTTTTTTAACCTAATGTGTTAATTGTAATAAATATTGTCAATATGGATAGGGTTATTAATTTTGTTTCTTGGAATACTAATGGTTTAAATCATCCGATCAAACGGAAAAAAATATTCAAAGTATTCCATAGAATGAATGCTAATGTTATCTTTGTACAAGAGACTCATGTAAGGAAGGTGGATAGTCAACACTTTTTTAGGTTTTGGAAAGGTCAACAATATCACTCGAATTCTCAAGCCAAAGTAAGAGGCGTTTCCATTTTTATAGATTCTTCAACCTCCTTTATACACCATGAAACAATTTCAGACCCACAAGGTAGATTTTTGCTTATTACTGGTCTACTTTTGAATCAAAAAGTAGTTTTAGTTAATGTTTATGCTCCAAATACTGATTGTCCTGAATTTTTCAAGTGTCTATTTACATCCTTTCCCAATTTGAATCAGTATAGACTGATAATGGGTGGGGATTTTAACTGTTGTTTAAACCCTTCGATGGATAGATCCAAGTCCACACAAGTTCTTCCGAATAAATCGGCCTCTCTTATCAACTCCTTTATGACTGATTCAGCAATTTGCGAAATTTGGCATTTTTTACACCCCAATGACAAAGAGTTTTCTTACTTTTCTCATGTTTATCATAATTATTCAAGAATTGATTACTTTTTCATTGATCACCGTTTACTTACAGATGTTATAGATTGTAAATATGACTCTATATTACCATTTCTGATCATGCACCTTTGAAGTTATCTATTAAGATAATGGATTCATCTATTAATACTAAATCTTGGAGGTTCAGCTCTATTTTATTGCAGGACTTAGACTTTGTTAATTTTATTAAACAACAAATTGATTTGTTTTTCATGGGACACTTTTAAAGCATTTATTTGTGGACAGATTATTTCATACTCTGCTGGAGTTAAGAAACGAACTAATTCTAAAATATTAACATTGGTTGACAAAATTAAAGCAATTGATAAGATTTATTCAGTGACTCCCAGCAAAAAACTTTATAAAGAAAGAGTGGAACTTCAAATGGAGCATAGTTTGTTATTATCCTCTTCGATTGAAAATCAGTTAATTAAATCTAGAACCCAATTTTATGTATATGGAGATAAGTCTGGTAAATTATTGGCTAATCAATTAAAAACTGCTTCGATTAAACGACAGATTACTAGGATTCGTAAACAAAATGGCACTGATGATCGACCATAAAGAGATAAATAAAGCCTTTCAAGATTTTTATAATTCCTTATATCAATCAGAATTTGCTGAGGATTCTTCTATAATAAATGAATTTTTAAGGAAATTGAATATTCCAAAATTAACAGTAGAGGATAGTGTATTCTTAGATACACCTATCATGGAAACTGAAATAAAAAAGGCTATTTTTTCAATGAATTCCGGTAAAGCTTCTGGTCCAGATGGTTATTCTGCAGAATTTTAAAAATCTTTTTCCTCTATACTTTCTCCTTGGCTTTGTAAAATTTTTAAAGATGTGTTAATTATAGGTAAATTGCCACAATCTTTTTATGAAGCTTCTATTTCTTTAATCCTTAAAAAAGATAAAGACCCTATTGAATGTGCATCCTATCGGCCTATATCTTTGCTGAATACGGATTTTAAGATTTTTAGTAAAATTTTGGCTACTAGATTAGAAAATATATTACCTCGAATCATTTCTGAAGATCAGACTGGATTTATTAAAAATCGCTATTCATCTTTTAACATTAGAAAATTAATTAACATTATTTATACTCCTTCATCCAAAATACCAGAATGTGTCATTTCTTTAGATGCTGAAAAAGCATTTGATAGAGTTGAATGGCCATATTTATTTAATACAATGCAGCATTTTAATTTTAGTTCAAAATTTATATCATGGATTAAGTTAATATACTATAAACCATTGGCTTCGGTTTTTACCAATAATCAAAGATCTCCTTTTTTTCAGTTATTTCGTGGTACAAGGCAAGGCTGTCCTTTAAGTCCTTTACTATTTGACATTGCTTTGGAACCTTTGGCTATAGCCATTCATGAATCACCTAATATTTTGGGTATTACTCGTGGGGAGGGGACGTATAAGTTATCATTATATGCTGATGATTTGTTACTATACATATCCGACCCTGAAAGATCTATTCCTGCTATTTCGTCCTTGCTTGCTCAGTTTAGTAACTTGTCTGGTTATAAATTGAATTTTAATAAGAGTGAATTATTTCCATTAAATATGCAAGTTCCAATTTATAAACATTTACCATTTAAAGTGGTTACAGATTATTTTACTTATTTAGGCATTAAAATTACTAAAAAAACATAAAGATTTATTTAAAGTTAACTTTTTACCCTTAATTGACCAAATTAAGCAACTTGCTATTAGATGGTCTCCGCTATCTTTGTCATTGGTTGGTAGAATTAATGCTATTAAGATGATGGTATTACCCAAATTCTTATATCTATTTCAAGCATTACCAATTTTTATTCCTAAATCTTTTTTTGATATTATTGACTCTAAAATATCTTCTTATCTATGGCAGAATAAAAATCCTAGACTAGGTAAAAAATATTTACAGAAGCCTAAGAAGGAGGGTGGCTTGGCTTTGCCAAACTTGAGATTTTACTATTGGGCAGTTAATATACGATATTAAATATTTTGGACACAAGAATTGACTACAGCTGCTTGCCCACAATGGGTAAATTTGGAATGTAAATCTGTACAAGACTTTTCATTGTTTTCAATCTTAGGATTTTCGCTTCCTTTTTATTTATCTAAATTGAATAAACAAATAACAAATCCTATAGTCAAATATACATTGCGAATTTGGTTTCTATTTCATAATTTTTTTGGTTTGAATAAGTTTATTTTATCATGCCCTATAATATCTAACTATTCTTTTCGGCCCTCTTTTATGGATCAAGCTTTTCTCTTATGGAAAACAAAAGGTATAACATGTTTTCGTGATTTGTTTTTAGATGATAGTGTTATGTCCTTTGAACAGCTATCTAATAAATATAATTTACCTAAAACCCATTTTTTTTAGATATTTGCAAGTTAGAAATTTTTTGTATAATGAGTTACAGTCTTTTCCGAAATTATGTCCATTGGACATTACCGAAAGAATTTTAGCTCTGAACCCTTGTCAAAAGGGTTTAGTAGCTATTATTTATAATAAGATCATGAAAATACAGCCAGAAGTATCAGAAAAAATTAAGAAGGAATGGGAAGAAGAACTTCATTGTCTTATATCCACTGAACAGTGGGAGAAAATTTTACTATTAGTCAATTCGTCCTCTATTTGTGCTAAACATGCCCTAATACAATTTAAGATTGTACATAGAGCTCATATGTCTAAGGATAAACTTGCTAGATTTTACTCTTATGTTAATCCAACCTGTGACAGATGTCATTCTGATGTTGCTTCATTGACCCATATGTTTTGGTCTTGCCCTTGTTTACAAAATTACTGGAAAGATATTTTCAGTATTATTTCAAGAGTTCTGAATATCAATTTCCAACCGCATCCTTTTACTGCAATTTTTGGTTTACCAATGGTGGATAATAATCGTTTATCCTCTTCATCTCGACGAATGATTGCATTTGTTACATTAATGGCTAGAAGATCTATTTTATTGAACTGGAAAGAAATTAATCCTCCAACTATATTTCAGTGGTTCTCTCAAACTATTTCTTGTTTGAGTTTAGAAAAAATTAGAAGTGTTGTTTTTGATCCTTCAGTTAAATTTGAAGAAACTTGGAGATCATTTATTCAACATTTTCATTTGAGTTAAATTGTCTTTTCCTAAACCTCACTTTGATTATCCTTAATTATTTGGATGGAGGTTCGGAGTTATTGGCACTACTGTATGTATTTAACATTATGCAATGGCCCATGTTGGTTAGTTTTTTTTTGCTTTCTCTTTTTTTGGGGTTGTTTTTTTTTCTTTTTGTCTCTTGTTCATAAATACTTTGAGTTTGGGAGGCTATATATATATTGATTATTATATATTTGAATTTCTACTTAAACTATTATGTATTCTAAAACACTTTGTATTCATTTTTCATTTATGTTTGTTTAAAAAATTAATAAAAAGATTTAAAAAGAAAGAAAGAAAGAAGGAACACAAACCCTCTTTTGGCCTGGTAGCATTTAGACAATAGACAATAAATGCAGGAGTATGCCATTCGGCCCTTCAAGCAGCACCGCCATTCACGGTGATCATGGCTGATCATCCACAATCAGTACCCCGTTCCTGCCCTCTCCCCAAATCCCTTGACTCCACTATCTTTAAGAGCTTGCTCTAACTCTTTCTTGAAAGCATCCAGAGAACTGGCCTCCACTGCCTTCTGAGGCAGAGCATTGCATAGATCCACAACTCTCTGGGTGAAAAAGTTTTTCCTCAACTCCGATCTAAATGGCCTACCCCTTATTCTTGAACTGTGGCCTCTGGTTATGGACTCCCCCAACATCAGGAACATGTTTCCTGCCTCTAGCGTGTCCAATCCCTTAATAATCTTGTATGTTTCAATCTGATCCCCTCTCATCTTCTAAATTCCAGTGTATACAAGCCAAGTAGCTCCAAACTTTCAACATATGACAGTCCCGCCATTTGGGGAATTAACCTTGTGAACCTACGCTGCACTCCCTCAATAGCAAGAATGTCCTTCCTCAAATTTGGAGACCAAAACTGAACACAATACTCCAGGTGTGGTCTCACCAGGGCCCTGTACAACTGCAGAAGGACCTCTTTGCTCCTATAGTCAACTCCCCTTGTTATGAAGGCCAAAATGCAATTAGCTTTCTTCACTGCCTACTGTACTTGCATGCTTACTTTTAGTGACTGATGAACAAGGACACCTAGATATCATTGTACTTCTCCTTTTCCTAACTTGACACCATTCAGATAGTAATCTGCCTTCCTGTTCTTGTCACTAAAGTGGATAACCTCACATTTATCCACATTAAACTGCATCTGCCCACTCACCCAACCTGTCCAAGTCACCCTGCATTCTCATAACATCCTCCTCACATTCCACACTGCCACCCAGCTTTGTGTCATCTGCAAATTTGCTAATGTTACTTTTAAAACCCAATTTCCCTTGGGATCAATAAAGTATGTCTGTCTGTTCATCTAAATCATTAATGTATGTTGTAAATAGCTGCGGTCCCAGCACCGAGCCTTGTGGTACCCCACTAGTCACTGCCTGCCATTCTGAAAGGGACCCGTTAATCCCTACTCTTTGTTTCCTGTCTGTCAACCAATTTTCTATCCATGTCAGTACCCTACCCCCAATACCATGTGCTAATCTCCTATGTGAGAACTTATCAAAGGCTTTCTGAAAGTCTAGGTACACTACATCCACTGGCTCTCCCTTGTCCATTTTCATAGTTACATCCTCAAAAAATTCCAGAAGATTAGTCAAGCATGATATCCCCTTCATAAATTCACGCTGACTCGGACTGATCCTGTTACTGCTATCCAAATATGCCGCTATTTCATTTTTTATAATTGACTCCAGCATCTTCCCCACCACTGATGTCAGGCTAACTGGTCTATAATTCCCTGTTTTTTTCTCTCTCCCTCCTTTCTTAAAAAGTGGGATAACATTAGCTATCCTCCAGTCCTCAGGAACTGATCCTGAATCTATAGAACATTGGAAAATGATTACCAATGCATCCACCATTTCTAGAGCCAACTCCTTAAGTACCCTGGGATGCAGACCATCAGCCTTCAGTCCCATCAATCTACCCAACACCATTTTCTGCCTAATGTGAATTTCCTTCAGTTCCTCTGTTACCCTAGGTCCTCTGGCCACTATTACATCTGGGAGTTTGTGTCTTCCCTAATGAAGACAGATCCAAAGTACCTGTTCAACTCATCTGCCATTTCCTTGTTCCCCATAATAAATTCACCCATTTCTGTCTTCAAGGGCCTAACTTTGGTCTTAACTAATTTTTTCCTCTTCGCATACCTAAAGCAGCTTTTACTATGCTCCTTTATATTCTTGGCTAGCTTACCTCTGTACCTCATCTTTTCTCCTCGTATTGCCTTTTTAGTTATCTTCTGTTGCTCTTTAAATTTCCCAATCCTCTGGCTTCCTGCTCATCTTTGCTATATTATACTTCTTCGCTTTTATTTTTATACTGTTTTTGACTTCCCTTGTCAGTCACGGTCGCCCCCTACTCCCCTTAGAATCTTTCTTCCTTTTTGGAGTGAACTGATCCTGCACCTTCTGTATTATTCCCCAAAATACCTACCATTGTTGTTCCACTGTCATCCCTGCTAAGATATCCTTTCAGTCAACTTTGGCCAGCTTTTCCCTCATGGCTCCATAGTCCCCTTTGTTCAACTATAATACTGACACTTCTGATTTTCCCTTCTCCCTCTCAAATTGTAGATAAAAGCTTATATTATGGTCACTACCTCCTAATGGCTCCTTTACCTTGAGTTCCCTTAGCAAATCCAGTTCATTACACAACATTAAATCCAGAATTGCCTTTTCCCTGGTAGGCTCCAGTACAAGCTGCTCTAAGAATCCATCTTGGAGGCACTCCACAAACTCCCTTTCTTGGGGTCCAGGACCAGTCTGATTTTCCCAGTCTACCTGCATGTTGAAATCCCCCAAAACAACTGTAGCATTATCTTTGGGACATGCCAATTTTAACCCTTGATTCAGCTTGCACCCTATATCCAGGCTACTATTTGGGGGCCTGTAGATAACTCCCATTTGGGTCTTTGTGCCTTTACAATTTCTCAGTTCTATCCACACTGACTCTATATCTCCTGATTCTATGTCACCCCTCACAAGGGACTGAATTTCATTTGTCATCAACAGAGCCACCCCACCCCCTCTGCCCACCTGTCCTTTTGATAGAACGTATACCCTTGAATATTCACTTCCCAACTGTAACGTTCTCGCTCGGGTGTGAAGTAACGCCGAGGTAAACGTCGAGATAAACCAGAATCAATGCATACGAGACCGCAGTAAGATTAACCATTTACTGTTCACTCTTCACATTAACGCATGGTGAAAACTGTTGAAAAACAATACAGGATTGGTACAGTGTTTGTTCCCTTCTAAATATCACATTTACATTGTGAATACTTGCAAAGGTAAAACTACAATAACTACATTACATTAAAGTGCAGCATACAGTCAGAATCTAGCTGCTCCATTGACTGCTTTAGATACACTTCAATACAAACTATCCCGACTCTTTAACTGACGAAAAGGTAAACCTTACCGACCGTCGTTACTTTTAACAGAATCGGCGTTAACTTTCTAACTCAAAATACCGATTATCTAATGACTTACAGCGTTGCTTTCACTGTGTCTTTGGTGCATAGAGAGACCCTAGTCAGCGTTATGGTGGCACATGTGAGTGACCCCCACCCTTGCGTGAATCTCAAACCGGTAATTCCCCACAAGACGCGGCGAACCCGGATGTGACGTCATCGCAGCCGCGATGTATTACAGACAAATCAATTGATTTAAACAATCCTAACTTTAACTAAAAAAATGCTAACAAATTACTACGCGAAAATATTATAAACTAAATAACTGCCATAAAGGCAGCACACTCCCCGCTTGACCTTCGTAAGGTCACAATGAACATAATACAAACTTCAGTCTCTAATTCAGTCATTAGGTAGAAGTAGAATGACTTCTGTAACAGGCCTTTGGTAAATTTTCCCATCGCCTTGGTCGGTAGTTTTCAACTCGACTTTCCTGACATGTCCATCCCTACTAGGGAATGTGGCAGTGATTCTGGCCATTGGCCAGCAGTTGCCGGCGATTTGCTTGTCCTTGAGCAGGACTAAATCTCCAACTTGAAGGTTCCTTCTCCATTGCTTTGTGTACAGGTCCTTATCGGAGAAGTCCCCTGGTGGAGGGGCAGCTCCTGCCTTCTGCGTAAGGAGCATTGATGGCGACAGTATGAAGGGGTTTTCCGGGTCAGAAGACACGGGTAGGAGTGGTCGTGCATTCATAATGGCTGTGACCTCTGCCATTGGTGTGCCCAGTACCTCGTGGGTCGATCGGATGCTTTGCTGCATCTCAGGTCTCCTTTCCGTGGTTTTTTGCAAGGGCGTGAACCGCTTGACTGCCTGCTCTTTGTTGTTTGGCAAGCACTAGCGTGGTTCTCTGAAAGGTAGTGGCGCGACCCCACTATTTGCTTTGTCTCTGAAGACCTTGGTGTCCTCCGTTTTTAAGATGATGGCGTCTTGAGCCGATGGAGCAAGTTTATTATCATGCTCCTTTTGAGCAAAGACAGACTGACCCAGCGTCTCGTCGGTTACTTTGCGCTTGTTAAAGCCTTGTGGTGCTTCCTGGACGCACATGGAACTTGTGCGGGGTTGAAGAATCATATGGCGGCTACTCTCTAGCACATTGGTCTTGAGTGTGTTAACCGTTGATTTGTGTTCGTTGCCAGGGCACACCTCTCCTATCACCACCCAGCCCAGATCCAGGCGTTGGGCAAAGGGGGCGTCGTGTGGTCCATTGACCTGCTGCCTAACCTTGTGTACCCGGAGAACATCCCTCCCTAATAGCAGGAGTATTTCTGCTTCTGGATCCAGCTCTGGGATGTGTTTGGCGATGTGGTGGAGATGTGGTTGGTGTAGCACCGCACTTGGCGTCGGGATCTCAGTGCGGTTATTCAAGATTTTCTCGCACTCTACGAGTGGGGGGAGACAGATGAGGACTTTACCATCCAGGGACTCGATCTGGAAGCCTTCGGCCCTCCTTCCGTAAGTTTTCATGTTGCCTGAGCAAGTTCTAAGGTAGTATGGGAACTGCTCACTCTCAATGTTGAACAAGTTAAAGAACTCTGGACTGACTAGCGAGCGATTGCTCTGATCATCCAGAATTACGTAGGCTTTGATGGCCTTGTCTTTGGCTCCCTTAGGGTACACCTTAGTGAGACAGATCTTTGAACAAGAATGGCTTGCCTGAGCTTGACCGCAAACTTCCGTACAGCTCGAGCTGACAACAGGTCTCCTGGAGTGAGCTTCTCCCTCCCCGCCGTCCTGTTGTGGGGGTGAAAGAGCTTCGTCGGTTTGCGGTAACGGGCCAGGATGCATGGCCCAGTCGTGATTAGTGCTATCACATTCCAGGCACTTCACGGCGATCGTACACTCTCTCGCACAGTGAGAGGTCGAGGAACAGCATCTAAAGCATATTCCTTTCTCCTCGAGGAGGGCCTTCTTCTCTTCAAGGGGTTTTTCCCTAAACGTTCTGCATCTTTTGAGAGGGTGGGGTTTGTTATGCAATGGACAATTCTTGCTAGGGTCATTGTTAGTTGTAAGGACTTCAGTCTTAAGCGCTGAGACTGGTTTAGTAATGTTGGAATTATTCGAAGTGGATTTATCTGGCTTGGTGTAAATTGTACTGCTTCCTGGACCTATGAGGCTAGGATCGTTTCGCTTCTTCGCCTCCTTGCACACGAACCTGGTGAAATACTCGAAGGGAGGGAATTGACCTTCGTGTTCTTCCTTGTAATCTGAGGCAACGGACAACCACCTGTCCTGCAGCCCAAATGGAAGTTTGTCCACGAGTTGTCTAATCCCGGTTGGAGTGTCTAGGTATACTAGACCAGCTGAGTGGCCATCTTCTTTGGCGCCTTGAATCTCCATGAGTAAATCTCCAAATTCTCTTAGCTTGGTGTGTTCCTTGGCTGACACCTTAGGAAAATTTCCCAAACGTTGGCATAGCGCCGCCTCGATAATTTCGGGGGCTCCGTAGCCCTCCTGAAGTCTCTCCCATGCTTTCTTCAATGCTAGCTCGGGTTTGTTGATGTACACTGAACGCATGCGTCTCACCTGTTCGCATGATTCTTTTCCCAGCCATTTTGCCATAAGATCCAACTCCTGGGTTGCTCTGAGCTGGACTCCGTCGATAGCGTTGGTGAAAGTGGAGTACCATGCACGGTAATTTTCAGGTTTATCGTCGAACTGGTATAGTCCTGAAGTGACGAGATCCCGTCGTGCGAAATACCGTGCTACGGATTCGTCTGCAAGTTGCGTGCGGGCTGAGGGAACATGTCCACAGGTACATGACTGAGGGCGTACATCTGTTATGGGATTTGCTGGTCTGGACTTAGTCTTTGCCTCTCTTCTCCCCAAATCCGGTAAGTTCGGTGTCGAGAAGTACTTGTCGTGAGCCCTTGCATTCCTGGGTTCATCGCGGAGTTGCGAGGGTAAATTATCTTCCTCGGATGGACGTGATGCCGTCGGGCCTCTCCAAGACTCCTCATGAAGTGGGACGTTATCGAATAAGTAAGGAGAGGAAGAAAGAGTCTTCCATTCCATTTGAGATTGGACATAGTCCCTTGTACGTTCCAATCCGATCTTTTCTGAGGTAGATTTTCCGTCCTTCGGATCATGCATTTCTTCGGCGTCTTCTATTAACTCTGCTTCCACCTCGGCAGCTGCTGCTTCTCGTTCTAGCTTCAGCGCTTCTAACCGTGCCTCTACCCTTTTCCTTTCCAATTCGTTTTCGGCTTCTCTGGCAGCCGCTTCCTTCTGGTTTTCGGCTTCTCTGGCAGCCGCTTCCTTCTGGTTTTCGGCTTCTCTGGCAGCCTTTTCCTTCTGGTTTTCGGCTTCTCTGGCAGCCGCTTCTTTCTGGTTTTCGGCTTCTCTGGCAGCCGCTTTCATCTTTACTTCTAATTCTTCTTTGGCAAAGCGCGCTCGCACCTTGGCGGCTTCTGCTTTCGCTCTTGCTTGGGTGGCCTTACTTGATGCCCTACTGCCCCTGTCGCAGGATGACGATGACTTTGACAACGACTTGATGCTGGATCGGGTTGACATGGCTGCACTTTAAACACCTGATAATGCCGCTTTTTCACTGTAATGTTCTCGCTCGGGTGTGAAGTAACGCCGAGGTAAACGTCGAGATAAACCAGAATCAATGCAAACGAGACCGCAGTAAGATTAACCATTTACTGTTCACTCTTCACATTAACGCATGGTGAAAACTGTTGAAAAACAATACAGGATTGGTACAGTGTTTGTTCCCTTCTAAATATCACATTTACATTGTGAATACTTGCAAAGGTAAAACTACAATAACTACATTACATTAAAGTGCAGCATACAGTCAGAATCTAGCTGCTCCATTGACTGCTTTAGATACACTTCAATACAAACTATCCCGACTCTTTAACTGACGAAAAGGTAAACCTTACCGACCGTCGTTACTTTTAACAGAATCGGCGTTAACTTTCTAACTCAAAATACCGATTATCTAATGACTTACAGCGTTGCTTTCACTGTGTCTTTGGTGCATAGAGAGACCCTAGTCAGCGTTATGGTGGCACATGTGAGTGACCCCCAGCCTTGCGTGAATCTCAAACCGGTAATTCCCCACAAGACGCGGCGAACCCGGATGTGACGTCATCGCAGCCGCGATGTATTACAGACAAATCAATTGATTTAAACAATCCTAACTTTAACTAAAAAAATGCTAACAAATTACTACGCGAAAATATTATAAACTAAATAACTGCCATAAAGGCAGCACACCAACCGTGGTCCTCTTGCAGCCATGTCTCTGTTATTCCTACAACATCATACTTGCCAATTTCCAACTGAGCCTCAAGCTCATCTAATTTATTTCTTATACTTGGTGTATTCATATATAATACTTTTAATCCATTACTCCCCTCACCTCTCACACCGATCCCCCAGATCAGATTATGGCACTTGGCCATACTCTCCGATCCCTTCCTGAGCTTTCTGCCCTGTTAAATCTGTTGTCTGTCTTAACTTTTCTTATTCTCTCTTTCCCTTTAACTTCATCCTTATATTTCCAGATATACTTCAAAGCATTTGACTGCTTTGCAATTGGAACTTGCAAACTGGTTAGATTTTCAGTTTCTTTCCAGGCTGGAGTTACCTCCCAACCCCGATCCCTTGAATTGGTAGTCGGTAAAGGGGTATGACCAGGAGTCAGAGCTGACATGAATTCGGTTGCAGTGCCCACAAATGAGCTGTCTTCCTGCAGTAACATTTAAACACCTTTCCTCATCACAGGTGCAGGAGAATATTCCATTGCTCATGCAGCAGTGTCTGCGGGCACATTGTCTTTGGGCACGAGAGGCGATCATGGGGACCAAAGTGCATGCATCCCCATCCCTGTTCTGAGAAACAAAGTAGATAGCTCATGGGATCAGAGCAAATCCTATCATTTCTTCCCTGGGTTTCTGTGCAGTTAGGGGACTGAGACCTATCTTTTTATCAGCTCTACGCACCGTCCTGATGTTCCCCTTCTGAACTTCCCACTCTGACCCACACAAGGGGCGTCTGAAGTATCTGTGGTGTATAGATCGAGGGGGGTCCACCCAGGGATGGCTACAAATAACGCCTCTACTGACTGGGCAAGCGGGTAACACACAGTTCGATTACTGTGCAAATGTATATGAGTTTTATAAAATAAATTGTCCTCAGGCCTGATACCATGAAGTTGGTCATAATAGCAGAAAGTCCAAAATTAGTCTTCAAGTTACTTGAGGGGCCCATTGCTTGCAGTTACTCAGATGTATCCAGTGACTCAGTCCTTGGACTTCGACTGCAGTTGGCATCTGAAGGAGTATCTGGAATGGCCCCTTCCACCTGGGTCCGAGCTTAAGCTGATCCTAGTCCTTGATTAGCATGAGGTCTCCCGTTTGCAGTCTTGGGGGGGGGGGGGGTCATTCTGGTCATCTGAATCTTGATCCATTGCTTGTAGTGATGGTCCGAAGGCGTACTTTACCTGTGAATGGAGAAACTTTAGAGACGAGGTTAGCTGCTGAAAGTATCTTTGTATTTTCTCTCCCATAATATTTAGGTCTACTTGGGCAAGTGGATCTGTGTTGGCGTCCCAAGGGGTCCTACTGGGTCGGCCATAAATTATTTCTGTGGCTGATAATCCCGTGGTTGAATGGGGGGGGGGGGGTGGGTGACTCTCATGTGATATAGAGCTAAGGGCAGGAACTTTAGCCAGTTGAGACCAGTCTCGGACATTAATTTGGTTAGTTTGGTCTTAGGAGTTCCATTGGCTCTTCTACTATTCCTGCTGCCTAGGGGTGGTAGGCACAATGGAATTGTTGCTGAATATACAATGCTTCACATAAATCTTTGTTAATTTTCCCTACAAAGTGGGGCCATTGTCTGAACTAATCTGTCGATGCTCTCCAAACCTCAGTATGATCTTTGTCAGTAGTAATTTCACCACCGTTGAGGCTTTATTATTGGTGGTTGGAAAGGCTTCAACCCGTCTGCTAAATACATCAATAATAACAAGACAACACTTATAGCAATGTACACGGGGCAATTCAATAAAATCAAGCTGAATACATTCAAATGGACCACTTGGCAAGGGTGTTTTCCCTGTTGCGCACCACGCTCCTTGGCTAGCGTTATTTTGCTGACATATTAAACATGATCTGACACATGCCTGTGCTGCCTGTGTTGCTCATTCCCTCCTTGCCAAGGTGGGTATCAGTTTGCAAACAATCAATAAGCATTGGTAGCACAGCATCAGGTATGCACACTTGGCCAACTGGAGTGATCCAGAGGCCTTTTGACGCAGAGTGCGAACACCTATGTGTCTTCCATATTGGTTTTTCAGAGTGTCATGGGCGTCTCCCTGTATACGCTGTGTAGTGACAAAGTCTGGTATGCCCGTTGCTTTCGAGGCAGGTGAACGATTTAGTGCCTGCCGGTTCATAGAGGACACAGTAGAATTGTGAGCTGTTACAGTGTCTTTGGCAGCTTGATCAGCTCTGGAATCGCCATTATTGACATCCGTATTGTCCATTAATGGGCAGCACATTTGATTATGGCCAATTGCTTGGGGAGGAGGATGGCTTTGAGGAGGTTTTGGACATATAGTGAGTTCTGAATAGGTGTCCCTGAGGAGGTCAGAAATCCGTGTTGCGACCATAGCTGGCCAAAGTTATGGGCCACACCAGAGGCGTATCGTGAGTCCATGTATATGTTTACCGATTTTCCTGTAGCCAGGATGCAGGCTCATGTTAGAGCAAAGAGCTTTGCTTTTTGAGCTGTACTGGAGGATCGAAGGGGGCTGATTCTAGGGTGGTTGTGTGGTTCACAATTGTGTATCCTGAAAGATGAACTCCAAAAGGTGATATTGGAGAGCTGCCATCCACAAAGAGGGTAAGATCTGGTGTGGGTATTGGGGCGTCTGAAAGGTCCGGTCGAGGGGAGGTTAAGGAGTGATTGTGTAAAAGGCAATCATGGGAGGATACCAGGAGCTCTTCTGGTGGGCTACTCAGGAAGGTCACCGGGTTCACAGTTGAACAGTAGAAGAAGGTCAGAAGGGGGTTATTGAGGAGAGCTAACTCATAACGATTCAGGCATATCTGTGTAAGATGTTGGGTTTGATGGGAAGTCAAGAGGGCTACAATAGCATGTGAGGAATAGACAGTCGGGTGTTGTTGGAGAGTAATATTGGAAGCAGCAGTTACAAGGGAGTAGATAGCGGGGAAAATTTGTGAGCAGGTTGGGAGGCCCATGGCTACAGGGGTCAAGGCGAGTTGAGTAGTAGGCTGCTGGTCTCTTGCGATCCCCATGGGCTTGGGTCAAAACAGCAGTTGCTCAGTCATCTAGGATACTGGCATATAGCTGGAAAGGCCTGTCATACAAAGTTCTTCCGAGTGCTGGGGTACTAGCAATGGCCATTTTTAGTTCAGTGAAGGCTGACTGTAGCTCATCTCATAGGGTAAAGGTCTTTGGGGCCTTGCTTGAGGTCAAAGGGGTTAACTGGTGAGTAGTGTTACGTTAGGGAATCACTGTCGGCAGTAGTTAACTAAGCCTAAGAAGGCATGCATTTGCTTGGGGCTTGTGGGCAAAGGGGTCGCCAGAATGGGTGCGATATGTTCCGGGTCAATTGTCTATCAGAAGCACTGAGCAAAGTCCCCAGGAATTTGACTTGGTGCTGGGTACCCAATTTCCCTCGGGATCAATAAAGTATGTCTGTCTGTCTGTCTGTCTTAAACTTGGTGGCTGGTATGACATACCCCCCCCCCCCCAAGAGTGGAGAGTGTTCAGGAGAGGTTGGTATCTGCAATGTTAGCAGGTTCTGAAGGGCTAGCTAGGAGCAAGTCATCAACATACTGGACAATGGAGCTGTCCAGGAGCCGAAGCTCCCTAAACTGTCGGTGCAATATCTGGGAGAATAAAGTAGGCGAATGGACAAATCCCTGAGGGAGGTGTGTGCAAGTTTACTGTTGGCACTTGAGGTAAAGGCAAACAAATATTGGGATTCTTCTTGCAGAAGGATAGCAAAGAAAGCTACCCAGGGTGAAAGCATAGGTGTCGGCGGGGGGTGCTGCTAAGAATCGTCTCGGTTCAGCACAACCGGGTGTAAAGGCTGGACTATTTTGTTGATCTGCCTGAGATCCTGCACTAATTTCCATTTTGGGCATCCTGGTTTTGGGACAGGTAGAATGGGGGCGTTGCAGGGTGATAGGCAGGGAACTAGGATGCGTTGTTGGAAGAATGATTCTATCGAGGTTGATATCCCCTCTATTGCTTCTGGTCTTAGGTGGTACTGGGGTATTGAAGGCAGTTTTGTCCCTGGTGTAACCTGGATCTTTATAAGCTCTAAAGGGGTGCATCTTACTTCATGCGTACAGGCCAACCAGAGATCGGGAAAGGGTTCTTCCGAGGGGCCGTGTTGGGGTTGATGGTTGCAGAGAATAAGATGGGGGTAATGGTTATTGGTCCTTGGACTGAGGCTGAGGTGGCAGGGCACTGGCAGGGGGATTAGGCTGTATGGGTTGATAATGGTTGGGCAGGTGGGGCAGTAGGCGGATTTTGCCAATCCTCTTCCTGATCATCGGTGTCATTATTTTGGAACAGCATTGGGAGACCGGACATGTTGGGAGGTACCTCCATTTTATTCCCGTATGGTAGTTCGGCTTGGTATTTCCACCCTGATTCCTTATTTTGTCTCTCCTTTCTCAATCTTTCCTGTTTATTTCTATTCATATCGTAACCCTCACACTGCCACTTCAACACCTCCCAAGGCTTAGGGTTTCCCTCATGATCACATGATCTCACATGATCCCTCTCTGACGTGCGTTATTCTCCCAGCTTGTCTGCTTAGATTTATTTGTTATTTCCTCAGCAGTCTTCCTCCACCATTTAGTCCCCGTATTACATTTCCAAATTGCCTCTTCTGCTTTTATACATTTATCTACATCCCAAGTTCCCCCTATTGGCCAAATTTCATTTCCCAATTTTTTATTTAGGCATGCAACAGGCGTCTGAACTGTTCCTCATCTTTGGGGTTGTCCGGACATAACCGATACAAAGGGGTTCTGACACTCGGCTTATCCAATGTCTGTTCTATTCTTAAAGTATCAACTTTTTAACATCTCTATATACTAGTCCAGTGTCTTTGCTCTCCACACCCACTTCAGGGTCCTGACCTTTGCTTGGGGGATTTCCCCTCTTAACAACCGGTCTAGGGCACGATGGTTGAAATGGACACTGTAATTAACCTTATTTTTGGGGACTCAAACCTCACTACCAGAAGACTCTAACCTCCTTTTCACTACCGGAGGTCTCTAACCTCCTTTTCTGAAAACTGACAGTTCTGAGGACTCTTAACCTCTGAACTCCAGGGGGACTCAAACCTCCCTGAGACGAATCTGTCGGTATACAAATGCGTAAAGTATCCCAGGGATTCAGTCACTACGAAGTTCTAGGGGACGAGGGGTTGACTGAGTGATAGGTTAATAAGGGAGATCAAGGTAAATCTTACTTTGTGGGCCCATCTGTCTCATGTCACCGGCACACAGGCGATCACTTATTCAGTCCACCTGGGAGCCCCATATATGTTGGAATCCCATCCTCGTTGCCACATGTTGGTTCGTTTTCTTGAGATTCTTACACACTTGATACAAATGCAATACGCCAACTTCTGTGGATAGCCACAATTCTTTATTTAAGCAAGTACAAGCTTTTTGGAGGATCGCCTAACAAACTTGGCAGCGCTTGTGGAGTCCTGTCAAGCGATGCTCTCCGAACAAGGGAACAATCCTCCTTTCTTACAGGGTTTTACACCATAGTCAGTCACATATACAATTTTTCGCTACCCCCACAGTCACATGCCTGGCAACAGTGATAGTACGAGACAAAGAATACTTAAGCACCTAAAGCAGAAGCAAAGGTCATCCACCCAAGAACAATGTGCGATTAGTATCTAAGATTCTTGTATATCATCAGGACTAATTAAGTCTTTAACATCTCAATAGCACTTGACAAAAACCACTTAATCACCTAAAAGCATCTAAATTCCTGCAAGTCAACATGGCAAATTATCCTTTAGCATCTCAGGCTATGTCCACACTACATCGGATAAATCCGTAACCAAAGCCTTTTCTCTTCGTTTTTACCCTCCGTCCACACTAAAACGGCGTTTTCATCCCCCAAAACTGGAGCTTTTCAGAAACGCTTTCCAGGGTGTGTAATTTTGAAAATGTGGCTTGGACAGCTCAGTGTGGACGGGGTAACCGGAGAAATCTGAAAACGCTGTCAGACGGCAGCGCGCCATTTCATTGTTTTCTTGAACACAACCTAATAATTTCAGAACAGATGGCAACGAGGCTGAAGCCAGAAGAGTTAGAAATGTACTCACCAAATACTTTGACCCATAACTTACTGAATAAATAAGTATACTCACTTTGCCCTGTTTTCTGTCCTTGCTTGTATGAAGGTGGTTTACCTATTTATGCAAGTACTTCTCTGACAATAGATGTGTAACAGCCTAATGTAACATTGTATGGACATACAAGACAATACTGATGCAGACATGTTTTACATATTTAACAAGGTGCTTTATTAATGCAACAAAGTTAGTCAGTTTTTCATTTTCAATCTTTTTTATTGATTTTCCAGCAAAGAAAAAATTACAAATCAGAGGAGAAGTTTTAACAAACACATAATACAAAAGACGTATAAACAACAAGTGTATACTGTCAAAGTCAATTAAATATAATGCTACGCTGTTGTATATAATATATAAACAAGAAACCACAACTCCTCTTGACAAGTCATAAAGAAAAAAAGATTGGAAATTTTATTGTATAAGAAGAAAAAAACCCCCCGCTAAACTAGCCTAAAACAAAAAAAAAAGAAAGATTGGGCAGTCTATGTGAGGATAAAATTAGAAAAAAAAAAGAAATAAAACATCCTTCCAGTCACCTCCGAACCTTTGCGGATAAGAAAAATTTTTCCTTAAAAAATAAAAATTAAAAAAAAAAGTTAAATCATATGAAAATATTGAATAAAGGGTTGCCAGACTTGCTCAAAGTTAAAAGATGTGTCAAACATCCAGCTTATAATTTTCTCCAAACTTAAACAGGACATAATGGAGGAGAGCCAATTAAAAACAGTAGGTGGATTAGAATCTTTCCAGTATAACAAGGTAGCTCTCCTAGCCAGTAAAGTTGAAAAGGCTGTCACATGTTGAGTGGAGGCAGGAACTCTTATCTGTTTCCTCTGGAATAATCCCAAAAATTACCGTGAGTGAATTGGGTTGCAAATCCACACCTATAACTTTTGATAATATTCTAAACACATTTCTTCAAAAATTATTTAATTTTTTGACCAAAACATATGAGTTAGAGTAGCCACCTCTGCATTGCATCTGTCACAAATAGGGCTTATATTAGGAAAAATGTGCTAATTTATCTTTTGACATATGGGCCCTGTGTACCATCTTAAGCTGAATTAAGGAATACCGTGCACAGATAGATGAATTATGAACTAGATAATAAATTTTACTCCATTGATCATCTGAAATTGAATGTTCAAGTTCTATTTCCCAAGTACATTTGACATACATGCATTCATTAACTGTTTATAAATAATAGCTATTAATCGTTTTTGAAATGGTTTAAGCTGAAAAATAGCATAAACCAAATTTGATGAGTAAGTCAAAGGATAATTCAGTAAAAAATCATGTAAAAAAATTCCTAACTTGTAAATATCTAAAAAAGTGTGTACTAGATATATCATATTTATCCATTAACTGCGTAAAAGACTAATAACAATCCTCTGAAAACAAATCTAAAGAAGTTTTTATTCCCTTAGTTTTCCATATTAAAAAAGCCTTATCCAGAGTTGATGGTTTAAAGAAAAAGTTAGAATAGATATTACTAGAGAGTACAAAGTTATTTAATTCAAAAAAACTACGAAACTGGAACCAAATTTTTAAAGTATGTTTAACAATAGGATTGAGACCTTGTCTACCTATCCTGGAGAACGAAAAAGGAAGGGGAGCTCCTAGTAAAGGAGCTAAAGAAAACCCAGTTACTGAATTCTCCTCCAAATGTAACCATGAAGGGCAATCCTGGTTATCTATACCATGAATCCAAAAGGTGATATAGCGAATATTAATTGCCCAATAATAAAATCTAAAGTTTGGTAGCACCAGTCCTCCATCTTTTTTTTTATTTTTGCACTAGAAGTTTATTCACTCTGGAGCTTTTAATTTTCCAAATGTAAGACAAGATCATAGAATCTATTTTATCAAAAAATATTTTCAGAACAAATGATGGAACTGCTTGAAATGTATATAAAAATTTCAGTAAAATAACCATTTTTATAGCATTTATTCGACCAATTAATGACATCAACATAGGCGACCTTAAGAAAGCGCTTGTTGAAAGAGCTGAGGACAATACAGAGGGACCTGAAAGCCAAGATCAGGGAGGCTAAAGACAGGTATAGGAGGAAGCTTGAGTGGAAACTCCAGCAGAACAACATGAGAGAGGTCTGGAGTGGGATGAGGACCATCACTGGGTTCCGGCAAACTAGCAACAGAGGAGCTGAAGGCAGTGTGGACAGAGCCAACGAACTTAACCTGTTCTTCAACAGATTTGACACTGTGGCCCCTTCCCATACCCCACATGATTCATCTGTTGTCGGCCCCCCAACCAACACATACTCCATTCTCCCCTCCTACCCCTCCTCACAGCCCCCCACCCTGCTCTCGTGACTACACCCCTCCCACACCTGAAACCACCACGGTGGGCTTCACAGCTGAACAGATGAGAAGACAGCTGAAACGTCTCCACCCAAGCAAGGCTGCAGGCCCGGATGGTGTCAGCCCCAGGGTGCTCAAAGCCTGTGCCCCCCAGCTAGGTGGAGTACTTCATCATGTCTTCAACCTGAGCCTGAGTCTTCAGAGGGTTCCTGTGCTGTGGAAGACATCCTGCCTTGTCCCTGTACCGAAGACGCCGTGCCCCAGTGGCTCCAATGACTACAGACCAGTGGCATTGACCTCCCACATCATGAAGTCCCTGGAGAGACTTGTTCTAGAGCAGCTCCGGCCTATGGTTAGGCCACACTTAGACCTCCTCCAGTTCGCCTATCAGCCCTGACTAGGAGTTAAGGATGCCATCGTCTGCCTGCTGAACTGTGTCTAAGCCCACCTGGACAAACCGATGAGCACTGTGAGGGTCATGTTTTTTGACTTCTCCAGTGTGTTCAACACCATCCGCCCTGCTCTGCTGGGTGAGAAGCTGACAGTGATGCAGGTGGATGCTTCCCTGGTGTCATGGATTATTGATTACCTGACTGGCAGACCACAGTACATGCGCTTACAACACCGTGTGTCAGACAGAGTGGTCAGCAGCACTGGGGCTCCACAGGGGACCGTCCTGTCTCCCTTTCTCTTCACCATCTACACCTCGGACTTCAACTACTGCACAGAGTCTTGCCATCTTCAGAAGTTTTCTGATGATTCTGCCATAGTTGGATGCATCAGCAAGGGAGATGAGGCTGAGTACAGGGCTACGGTGGGAAACTTTGTCACATGGTGCGAGCAGAAACATCTGCAGCTTAATGTGAAAGAGACTAAGGAGCTGGTGGTAGACCTGAGGAGGGCTAAGGCACCAGTGACCCCTGTTTCCATCCAAGGGGTCAGTGTGGACATGGTGAAAGATTACAAGTACCTGGGGATATGAATTGACAATAAACTGGACTGGTCAAAGAACACCGAGGCTGTCTACAAGAAGCGTCAGAGCCGTCTCTATTTCCTGAGGAGACTGAGGTCCTTTAATATCTGCTGGACGATGCTGAGGATGTTCTATGAGGCTGTGGTAGCCAGTGCTAATATGTTTGCTGTTGTGTGCTGGGGTAGCAGACACCAACAGAATCAACAAACTCATTTGTAAGGCCAGTGATGTTGTGGGGGTGGAACTGGACTCTCTGATGGTGGTGTCTGAAAAGAGGATGCTGTCCAAGTTGCATGCCATCTTGGACAATGACTCCCATCCACTCCATAATGTACTGGTTAGGCACAGGAGTGCATTCATTCAGAGTCTCATTCCACTGAGATGTAACACTGAGCGTCGTAGGAAGTCATTCCTGCCTGTGGCCATCAAAGTTTACAACTCCTCCCTCGGAGTGTCAGACACCCTGAGCCAATAGGCTGGTCCTGGACTTATTTCCACTTGGCATGATTAACTTATTATTATTTAATTATTTATGGTTTTATATTACTATATTTCTACACTATTCTTGATTGGTGCGGCTGTAACAAAACCCAATTTCCCTCGGGATCAATAAAGACTGAGTATGTTCAATTAGAGGGGAAAAATTATACTTACATAGGTCTTTAAAATTTTTAGTAATTTTAATACCAAGTTAAGTGAAATAGGTTTTTAGCAATTTAAAAAGTTATTTGATCATAATAATCAGAATAATTATTAATAGGAAATAGTTCACTTTTATGTAAGTTAAGTTTATATCCAGAGAAAATACTAAATTCTGTAAATATAGATAATATAAAAGGAATAGATGTCTTAGGGTCTGAAATGTAAATTAATAAATCATCCGCATATAACGAAACTTCATGTAATTTGTCCCCTCTCTTAATACCCTGCATAGAATTAGAATCCCTAAGAGCGATAGCAAGTGGTTCCAAAACCAAATTAAATAATAAAAGACTGAGAGGACAGCCCTGGTGGGTTCCTCTATATAATCTAAAATAAGGAGACTTTTGATTATTAGTTATAATAGCCACCACCGAGGCTTGATAAATCAGTTTAATCCAGGAAATAAATCCCGGACCAAAATTAAACCTCTTCAAAACTTGAAACAAATAAGGCCACTCCACCCTATCAAAAGCTTTCTCTGCATCCAGAGACACAATACATTCAGATTCTTTAACTGAAGAGAAATAAATGATATTTAACAGTCTTCGAATATTAAAATGTGAGTACCTATTTTTAATAAATCCTGTTTGATCATTTGAGATAACAGTAGGCAAAATATTCTCAAGTCTATTAGCTAGAATCTTAGAGAGAATTTAAAAATCTATGTTCAGTAAAGAAATAGGTGTATAGGATGCACATTCCAGTAAATCCTTTCCTTTTTTAGGAATCAATGAAATTAATGCCTCATAAAAAGTTTTCGGAAGATTCCCAGAGAGTATAGAATCAGTAAAAGTTTGATGAAAATGTGGTATAAGCATTTCATGGAAAGTCTTGTAAAATTCCACTGTATAACCATCTGGTCCCAGAGCTTTCCCTAATTGCATAGAGGATATAGCTTTAGCTATCTCTTCTTGTTTAATAGGTGCATCTACTATATCAACATCTTGAGTCGAAATTTTGGGTATATTTAACTTATACAAAAATCTGTTCATAATAATAGTATCAGAGAATTCAGATTTATAAAGATGAGAATAGAAATCCATAAATATCTTATTAATTTCATAAGGATCTAAGGTTTCAATTCTATCTGGTCCACGAATTTTAAATTTTTTTAAATGCATTTTCTACAACACTACAAAAAAAAACCCAAGAACGAAATAGGAAATTAATACAGTGCAAGATAAACATACAATGGTAATATAATACAAAATATAATAATTGAAAAAGCATCCAAATTGAAGTCGTGTAAAGTTAGTATCCACCCCCACCCCCGCAAGAAAAAAAAACTCCAGACCAACCAGAGCAAAATGTAGGAAATATAAATCAGAACATTCAAACCCCCAAACCTGTAAATACAATTAAAAACAGAAGATAATAATGCTTACTACCCACAAAAAGCTGAAAGCAAGGGACTGAAAAAGAAACTTAGTCAAAAGGAAAGTTATGAAAATACTCAATGAAAGGTCCCCAGACCTTATGAAACTTTATGTCCGAACTAAGAATTGAGTAATGAATTTTTTCAAGATATAAACAAGTCATAATATCATTAAGCCATTGAGCGTGCGTGGGTGAGGCAACATCTCTCCATCTAAGAAGAATTAGACGTCTAGCCAGGAGAGAAGCAAAAGATAATATTTGACGTTTAGACAAACTCAAACGTATGTCTGTCTCAGCCAAGAAACCAAAAAGAGCAATTAAAGGGTTAGGTTCTAAGTGGTGATTTAGAATACAGGATAAAGTTAAGAAAACATCCTTCAAATTTCTCTAGACTAGGACAGGTCCAGTACATATGAATGAGAGAAGCCTCGCCACTTTTGCATTTATCACAAGGAGGACTAATATTAGCATAAAATCGAGATAATTTAGATTTGGACATATGAGCCCTATGAACAATCTTAAACTGTAAAAGACAGTGGTGAGCACAAAGAGAAGTTGAGTTAACCAACTTGAGAATTGAGTCCCAAACCTCATCAGATAAAGGGATATTTAAGTCATGCTCCCAAGCCATTCTGATTTTATCCAAAGTAAGGATACTAATTTATCATGAATAAAAGATATTAAACCTTTACACAATGGATTAATAGAAAGAAACAAGTCCATAGCATTTTTCTTGGGCATCTCAGGGAAGTTGGGTAATAAAGGATTAATGAAGTGTCTAATTTGGAGATATCTAAAGAAATGGGCATTAGGTAGATTAAACTTAGCAGAAAACTGTTGAAAAGATGCGAAGCGATTATCAATGAAATAATCTTCAAAATACCTAATGTCCTTTCTATACCAATCATAAAATGTTGAATCATGCATAGAAGGTAGAAAAAGATGATTATGTTAAATAGGACTAGAAAGGGAGAAACCATAAAATTTCCTAAACTGGGCCCATATTCGCAGAGTATGTCTAACAAGAGGATTAACAATTAGTCTAGGCAAACTACTAGGGAGTGCAGATCCAAGAAGTGCAGAGATAGATAGATCCTTAGTGGAATTCAGCTCCATTGCTACCCATTTAGGGCGGTCAGACTGGCTATGGAAAAAAGACCGGAAGATAAGACAACGAATGTTAGCTGCCCAGTAGTATAGACGAAAATTAGGTAAGGCCATGCCGCCCTCTTTTTTAGATTTTTGAAGGTAAGTTTTGTTAATTCTGGAACACTTACCCTTCCACAGATAGGACAAAATAATAGAGTCTAAGGAATCAAAGAAGGTTTTAGAAATAAAACTTGGAATAGATTGAAATAAGTATAAAAATTTAGGGAGAACATACATTTTAATAACATTAACACGACCTACCAAGGACATAGATAAAGGTGACCATTGTGACAAACTCTGTTTTGTAGAGTACAAAAGATTGGCAAAATTTTCACGAAAAAGATTCTTAAAATTCCTTGTAACTGTAATACCAAGATAGGTAAATTGATTATCAACTACTTTAAAGGGGAGGTCGCAAAACACTAATGCTTGTGCTTCTTTATTAATTGGAAAAAGTTCACTCTTATGTAAATTAAGTTTATAGCCAGAGAACTGGCTAAATTGATCAAGAAGTGAAAACATTGGAGGTAAGGATGTGGACGGATTTGAAAGAAAAAGTAATAGATCATCAGCATAAAGAGAAACTTTATGCTCAACACCCCCCCTCCAGATCCCCGTCAATTCAGGACAACTTCGAAATGCAATCGCCAGAGGCTGTACAGCCAAATCAAAAAGAAAGGGACTTAAGGGGCATCCTTGACGGGTGCCACGTTTAAGGTTAAACAACTGGGATTGTTGAGAATTAGTCAAAACAGAGGCAGTAGGACATAGATACAGTAATTTGATCCAAGAGATAAAACTTTGACCGAGGTCAAATTTTTCTAAAACCGCAAAGAGGTAGTTCCACTCTATAGATCAAACGCTTTCTCCACATCGAGAGAGATAACGCATTCAGGAGTCCCAGTTGAAGGTGAGTATAAAATATTAAATAAATGCCTTATGTTAAAAAAGGGAAGACGATTTTTAATAAAACCAGTTTGATCATCAGAAATAATAGAGGGTATAATAGTTTCTAATCTATGAGCCAAAACTTTGGCCAAAATTTTAACATCAACATTAAGCAAAGAAATTGGTCTGTAAGAGGAGCACTCTGTTGGATCTTTGCCCTTTTTGAGTAAAAGGATAATACATGCCTCATTAAATGAGGGTGGCAATTTACTATAATTAAACAAATCAGATAGTATTGAGAGTAACTGAGGTGAAAGAAGTGAAGAGAATGATTTATAAAATTCTATGGGGAACCCATCAGGACCAGGAGATTTGCCTGACGACAGTGCAGAGATTGCATAAGATAATTCTTCTAATGATATAGGCTCATTAAGTTTTGCTTTAGAATCAGATGAAATCGAAGGGATATTCAAGCTATTTAAAAAAAGGTCAACAGAAATATTCTCATTCAGGGATTCGGAGGAATAAAGCCGAGAATAAAAATTCTTAAATAAGTCATTAATTTCTGAGTGATTTGATGTAATATCCCTGTTCTCCTTCCGGATCTTTGTAATATGTTGTTTAGCTTTAGAACGTCTCAACTGATTAACTAGAAACTTGCCAGATTTGTCACCATGAATATAAAAGCGACTCTTACTTTCAAGAAGTTGACGTTCAACTGGTTGAGTAGAGAGAAGGTCAAATTTAGTTTGGAGTTCTACACGCTTCTTAAATAATTCGGGGTTTTTAGTCTGAGCATATAATTGATCTACCGTAGATTCCGGATTTTAAGCCGCTACTTTTTTCCCACATTTTGAACAGCTTTGAACTTTGCGGCCAATAATCCGAAGCGGCTAATGCATGGTTTTTTTTCATGCCGCCTCGTAAACATTTTGCCTCGTAACAGTAGACCAATAAAATTGATGAGTAGTTCACAGAGGTCCAATGAAATTGTACGATAAATCAAGCGCACTTTCACAATTAAATTATTGTAAATCAGTCATTTGTACTCACCCTCATCAACATGGAAAACACTCGAAGCATTGTGCTGACTACTTAGTTTAAACTATATTTGTTTTCTGTACTACATCGCGGGATGCTATGACGTCACACCCGGTTTCGCGGTGTCTTGTGGGAAAATGCCGGTTTGCGATGAAACGGGACGGAGGGGGGGAGCGCATTACGCGAGCGGCTTTGGATCTGAGCGAACTCTGCTTTTAAATGCCGTTTGCGATGAAACGGGACGGAGGGGGGGAGCGCATTACGCGAGCGGCTTTGGATCTGAGCGAACTCTGCTTTTAAGTTAAAGGTATCAATAACTTTTCCTGGTAGGCTGCAATATATATATTTTTTTACCAGTCGTTAGGAGATATTGGAATGTTGTTCAGTAAAGAAGTATACGCAACGTATATTTAAAAGTAGCCGCGTACGGGCACGGTTCGAAAAAAAGCATTTGCAATATGTATTTGTTTTTGTTACCATATGGATTTAATTAAAAGTTAAAAAAATCCTCACGTGTAATATCTTTCTGTGTAAATATCTCATATTACAACGTGGGACACCTGCGGCTGAAAATCCGGTGCGGCCTAAAATCCGGTGCGGCCTTTACAATTAAAAAAATGATTTTATTTCTAAAATTAGAGCCAGCGGCTTAAAATCAGGTGCGCTCTGTAGTCCGGAATCTACGGTAATTCTTTAATCTGATTAATCAGGTCTAATCGCTCTGGATGGATCTTTCTATTAAGATTCGCTGTATATGAAATTATTTGACCCTTCAAATATCCTTTCATAACATCCCAGACAATCTGGGATGAAATTTCAGATGACGTATTAGTGTTTAGGAAAAAAGTTATCTGGTCCTTAATAAACTTTACAAAATCATCATCCAATAATAAAGTTGGGTTAAAGCGCCAATGTTTATTCCTTTGAGGGAGACCAGGAAAATTTAGAGACAGAGTGACTGCGGCATGATCAGAGATCAGTATACTCTGATAGTCACAAGAATGAACAAATGAAATAAGCTGATTATCAATTAGGAAATAGTCAATTCTAGTAAAGGTATGATGAACATGTGAAAAAAAGGAATAATCTCTCTCAGTAGGATGAAGGAAACGCCATATATCAGAGATACCATAGTTAGAAAGAAAAGAGAGAATAGCTAAAGCAGATTTAGTAGGTAATCTAGTAACAGGGGACGATTGATCCAAAGTTGGGTCTAACCAGCAGTTAAAGTTGCTACCCAATATAAGAGAATATAGGTTCAGATCTGGTAATGAGGAAAAAAAGCGTTCAAAAAAATTAACATCGTCAGAATTGGGAGCATACAGGTTAGCTAGTACTACCTTAGTATTATATAATTTGCCAGAAACAATAATAAAACGGCCATTTGTGTCAGATATCTTACTATGGAGTTCAAAAGGAACATTTGAGTTGATAAGAATGGAAACCCCCCCCCCCCCCAGCTTTGGCCGGGAAGGATGAATGAAAATGTTGACCCACCCACTTTGACATAAGCTGAGAATTATCGAAACTATGAATATGAGTTTCTTGGAGGAAAGCAATGTCAGCTTTAAGTTGCTTAATATGGGAGAAGACCTTTCTTCTTTTAACAGGATGATTCAATCCCTTTACATTCCAGCTCACAAATTTCAATGGACTAACCATTATCAATTGTTAAAACTTAAAAGGCAGTAGGCATATATAAGATCAAACATTGCAATAACAGTTTGGAAGCAAAAATATAAACATAAATCAATAAAATCAGGACATAGACATGTCCTGGATAACAAGGGAAAACAAAAAAAAAACAATAGATAGTGTTGGTACTGGAGAATCCACCCCACCCTCACAACCCAAAACTAGATGGCTACCCAAAAAAGCAGCTGGCTCTACAAAAAATAGGACACCCCAAAAACCAACTTCCAGTTCTGTAACATTAACATAAGCTCTGTGTAAATAATATAGCAGATACTAATTAATGCACTACAAATCAAAATTACAAATAGGAACAACTTCATCATAAAGAATATAAAACTTAATACAAAATAATAATCAAGAACTAATCTACCCATGAGAAACTATGAAAAATTGAGAAAAAAGGGGGAAATTCTATATTTAAAGAGAGTACATATCAGCCGTTTTTTAAAAAAAGGCAGGTCTTATACAGTAAATTGACAGGGAGACCTTCAATAAAAAACGCTAAGCCTCCCAAATAAATTAAGACCAGTTGTAGTTCTCTATGTTAAAGTTATTCAAAAGTAAACTAAATTACACAAATGAAATCTAAGTCCACAGGAAAACATTAATTTAAATCATCTATTTAAGAAAATCGCACCAAGTCCAAGGAGAGACCAACTAAAACCCTTAGGTTCTCAGTAGTTAAGGACTAACTTATTCAAATAGAGTCTGAGTTCGCAAAAAAGACTTTAATTCAAGAAATACTCATCAGCCATTTTAGAAAGTCAAACCGGGTCCAAAGAAGTCAAGATGGCTGGAAGATTTCCAACAAACATCTCAGCCTCTCTAACTGACTTAAACCACTTATATTCTCCAGTAGTAAGCTTAATTTGAAGATCGGCAGGATTGCAAAGGGAAGGTTTGAATCCACAATTAAAGAGCTCTTTCATAACGCCTTTGAACTCGGCACGCCTCTTCAGAACCTGGGGAGCATAGTCTTCCACGATACGAATGGTATTATTTTGGAAAGTCAGCGTGCCTCCATAATCAAATGGTTTTTCACCTGATAACGATGGAAACACAGGATAACTGGTCGTGTTCTAGAACCCAAAACAGCTCGAGGGACATAAATTCTGTGAGCTCTTTCTAGCTCAGGTGGAGTCGGGAGAAATTCTTTTCCGAAAATCTCCCAGAGAAAAGAAGACAAAAAATTCAACGGGGAACCTGTTTCAGTGGCCTCTGGCAAACCAAGAATTCGCAGATTGCAGTGCCTGCTCCAATTTTCGAGATCCGCTATTTTGGAAATAAGTTTGCTGTTTTGCTCCGTTAAATTGGAACAGAGAGTTTCCAAATGCTGAACGCGGCATTTTAAATCTTCAGAGGTTAGGTCGATGTGAGATAAATGTTCGGCTTGATCATCCACTCTGGCGTTAATCTGATCCAATTTTGACTCCAGCTGACTGATAGAGGCTCTAAATTCAGTCTTGATATCAGTTAAAATGTCTTGTCGATTCTGTTCCAGGATAGAGAGAATCTCGGCAGACAAAGACGTGGGAGTTTCTTTTTCCCGGATTTAGAATTTTTTGTAGCCATTGTAAGATAGACGTATTCGCAGGCAGATAAGAAAAAAACAGATAGAATAACGAACTAAGGTTTAAAAAGGGAGATACATAGTGCGAAGGTAAGAAATGTAACGGAGCAAAAGTTTGAAGCGACTAAACAATCGCCATCTTACTGGAAGTGACTAATTTAAAAAATCTGTCTTCTAACCATACCAGCCTTTAACTGACCAGCCAAAAGTTTACCAGAGTTGTCTCCATGTATATAAAATAAACTTTTAGATTTAAGAATTTGCTGTTTGATGGGAAAGGTCAAAAGCAAATCATATCGTGATTGAAGTTCGACCCTTTCTTTATATAGGTCTTCAGTAGGTTTAACTGAATATGCTTTATCCATCTCTCTAATTTTATTAGTAAGCACTGACAGTTCTACTTTAGTTTTCTTTCTTAAAGCTGCTGAGTATGAAATTATCTGTCCCCTAAGAAAAGATTTCATTGTGCCCCATATAGCCAGGTTTGACATTCCTTCAGTTGTATTAAATTCAAAAAAATATAGAAATCTGCTCCTTAATAAAACTAACAAAAGCTGGATCCTGTAACAATATGGGATTCAATCCCCACTGTGACATTTTCAAAAAGCTATCCGAAAACTTCAGGGTTAACTTCAAAGGCGCATGATCAGACAATGCAATGATGTCATACGCACACTCAACAACGGAGTGCAGCAAACGTGTGTCTAGAAAAAAGTAATCAATTCTAGAATATTTATGATGAATGTGTGAGAAAAAAAAAGAGAAATCTTTGTCTTTGGGGTGTTTATACCTCCAGATATCGACCAGGCCATAGTCTAGTAAAAAAGAACTAATACACGCCGCCGCTTTATTAGGAAGCGACAGATTGGTTGATGACCTGTCAATCGCCGGGTTCAGACAACAATTAAAGTCACCGCCCATAATCAACTTATGTTCATTCAAATTCGGTAGCTCAGAAAAAAGCTTCTTAAAAAATTCAGAACTATCTACATTAGGTGCGTACACACACACCAGAGCTACCTTTTGCTCGCATAATAAATCAGTAACAATTAAATATCTTTCAATCCAATCAGTAATAGTATTAAAATGTACTAAAGGAATTTTGGAGTTAACAAAAATAGATACTTTATTAGTAACCTCTAACTTTTATTAGTCGACAACGAATAAAATAAAGGCCCTTTCTAAAATTTTAAAAACCAGTCCTCATCCTGTCTCCGTATATGATTTTCTTGCACAAAAATAATATCTGTGTTAAGTGTTTTTAATTTCTTAAAAATCTTTTTATACTTAATAGGATGATTCGCACCATTCAGATTCCAAGAGATTATATTAATTTTATTAACATCCATGCTTAAAATTTAATTTAATATTTTATAAAGAAAACTATTGCACAAGCGCAGATTAATCCAAAAGGCACAGATATAATTAGAAGGAATGACATACTGGGGAAAAAAATTCATCGAAAGAACTGCCCAGTCGAGAAAAAAAACCTATTCTAATTGCCCCCCTGCAAAGCCAGAAAGACAGCAACCAATAGGCTGATTGCATGCTAACCTAGTGACCCTTGACCCTATCCTCCATTTTGCAGCTACATACATTAAATTTGAAATTTTAATCCCACCCAATATAGCCATAATGAAAGGAACAAACAAATTTCAAATACTGCAATGTTATGTCTAACAGTAATAAATAATTGGTGACGGCCATCTTAAATTCATCTAAAGTATATTAATCACATATTCAGTCAGTTTTTCAAAGTTCATCGTCAGCCAGGTCATACTGCCCTTGAACTCCCTGTTGGTTGCCTCCATATCGTTTTTACACGAAACCGGTGTTTTCAAAATTATCTGGTCTAGAGTGGATGTAACCTCATTTGGAGGCACACCATCCTAAAATAGGCCATAGTCAGCATGGTTTCTTTGAGGGGGGTGTCTTGTTGTGACTAATTTGTTTCCAATCTTTGAGTAAATAATAGGATAGATAAAGGAGAGTCAGTGGATGTTGTATGCTTGGTTTTTCAGAGGTCCTTTGATGAAGTAACTCACATGAGGCTACTAAAGAAGATAAGAGTCCACAATATCACAGGAAAGATACTAGCATGTATAGAAGATTAGCTGACTAGCAGGAGGGAAAGAATGGTAACAAAGGGGGCTTATTCTAGTTGGCTGCCAGTGCAATGCTGAGGTTTTATAAAGCATTGGTAAGGCCTGGTAATATTGTGAGTAGTTTTGTGCTGCGATTGGTTAGAGTCAAGAGATGATTCATAAGAATAATTCCAGGAATGAAAGGGTTAATAAGTTTAATGGTGCTGGGCCTGTACTTACTGGAGTTTAGACAACTGACGAGAGATCTTATTGTATCCTATCAAATATTGAAAGGCCTAAGTAGAGTAGATGTGGAGAGGATGTTTCCTCTAGTGGGGGGGGGGGGGGGGGGATCCAGGACCAAAGGGCACAGGTTTAGAATAGGGAGCATGCCTTTAGAACAGAGATGAGGAGGAATCTCTTCAGCCTGACAGTGGTGAATTGCCATTGACAGCAGTGGAGGCCACGTTATTGGGTACATTTAAAGTGGATGCTGATATGCTGATAGATTTTGATTAATAAGGGCATCAAAGGTTATGGTGAGGGCAGGAAAATAGGGTTAATAGGGATAATCAGCTGTGATAGAATGCCAGAGTTGGCATGATACAGCAAAAGGCCCAATTCTGCTATAGCCTCGCACAAAATTCTGGACAAACTCGACAAGTCAGGAACTATCCGTGTAAGGGGATAAGCAGTTGATATTTAGGGCCAAGAACTTTCATGGTGACTGGAAAGGAAAGGTGCAGAAGTCAGAAGAAGGGGTGGGGGGCACGGGAGGGATACAATCTGGCAAGTTATAGGTGTGGGCATCAGAGGAGGTTGGTGGATGGGTCAGGGAGGTGATAGGTGGAAGAGGTAAAAGGCTGCAGAAGGAATTTACTAGGAGAGGGTAGTAGACCACAGAAGAAAGGGAAGGAGGAGGAGAATCAGAGACACTTAATGGGCAGTAGAGGAGAAGGGTGATAGTATAAGCACAATGGAGAATGGAAAAATAGAGAGGGAGATAATTGGAGAATGTGAGGGGTATAAATTACCAGAAGTTAGAGAAATTGATGTTCATGACATCAAGTTGGAGGTTACCCAGACAGAATATGAACTGTTGCTCCTCCAAATTGAATTTGGCTTCATGGCATTAGAGGAGGTCATGAACCGACATGTCAGAATGGGATTGGTAATTTGAATTGAAGTGTGTAGCCACCAGGGGAGCAAAGGTGCTTGATAAATGTTCTGTCAAACAGATTTTTTTCTCTTCCTCCTCGTACCCTATGAGAGTAATGCCTTTCTTCCTTGTCCTTTCTCCTTCCTTCCACCTTCTGCTGAGAAAGATTTTGTTTTGATTTCTATTTGTATTCTATTTCAGTCAAAGAGAAAAGAGTCATTGTTTGATCTGGCTGTATAGTGATGGGGAGGTAAGAAGGCTTGTCCTATGTTAACTATGGATTTTTTTCTCTCTGCCTAATGAACACAGCAAAAATACTGCTCAATTTTTCCTCCCTCCCTCCCTCCCCTTCATTGTTGAAATTACAGAGGGAGTTGAGTGGGAAAAAGAAACAGATGTGGGATATATGGTGGAGGTGGCACAGGATGTGAGAGACCATGTTTTTATAGTAATTAATCAACAATAATGATAAATAAGTAATGCTGAGAATGTGAGTTGTAGAGTCTTTGGAAGTGAATCCATTGGTTGTGGAATCAGTTCAGTGTTTGAGTGAGTGAAGTTATCCATGGCGGTTCAGGAGCCTAATGATAGAGGAGTAGTTAATATTCCCAAACCTTTTGTTATGAGACATATAGCGTTCTCGCTCGGGTGTAACAGAACGCCGAACTAAACACCGAGGTAAACCATAGTCAATGAAAACAAGGTCGCAGTAAGATTAACCATTTACTGTTCACTCTTCCACATTAACGTATGGTGAAAACTGTTGATAAAACAATACAAGATTTGTACAGTATTTGTTTCCTTCTTGATATCACATTTACATCGTAAATACTTGCAAAAGTAAGCTACAACAACTACATTACATTAAAGTGCAGCATACAGTCAGAATCTACTTACACCATTGACTGCTTTAAATACACTTCAACACAACTATCCGCAACTCTTTAACTAACGAAAACATAAACCTTATTGACCGTCGTTACTTTTAACAGAATCGGCGTTAACATTTTAATTCAACATATCGATTATCTCGTGAACTTACAGCGTTGCTTCACTGTGTTTCTAATGCGTAGAAGACAACTTTTCTTGTGCTGGACTCGCACATGTGAGCCCCCACCTTCCCGTTTCTCCAAACCGGTATTTTCCCACAAGACGCGGCAAAACCGGATGTGACGTCATCGCATGCCGCGATATATCACAGACAACGAATTACTTTAAACAATCCTAACTTTAGCTAGAAAATGCTAACAAACGAATTACTAAGCGAAAATATTATAAACTAAATAACTGCCATAAAGGCAACACAAGACATAAGGCTCCTGTACCTGCTTCCTGATGGTAGCAGTGAGAAGAAGGCATGGCCTGGATGCTGGGGTGTCCTTGATGATGGCAGTGGTCTTTGTAAATGTTGGGAGTATCTTGAGTGGTATGGAAACATAAGTGTGCAAGAATGAAAAAGCCTACAAAAAGTTGGATACAGCCCAGTTTACCACAGGGAAAGCACTCCCTAACAATGGAAGTGGCTGATATAAGAGGGCATAATTTTAAAGTGTGAAGTATAGGGGGGGATGTCAATGTTGGACATAGTTTTTTTCACTCAGTGGTCATGCACTACCAGTAGTGGTTGTAAAGACAGATATATCAGGGACATTTAAGAAACTTAATTAGTCAAATAGATGAAAGAAAAAAGGACTATGTGGAAGGAAATAGTGAGATTGATGAGGTTAAAAGGTTGGCTCGACATAGTGGCTGATGGGCCAATACTGTGTTGTACTGTTCTATGATCTATATTTGGGTGTCAGTTTATGGGCACTGGAATAACTTCCTCTCTCGTGTCTTTTTCAGATCAGTAGACACTATCACTTTGATATGGCCCATGGACACCTTTCTTCTGGGTGTGTTGGCATCCTGGATAGTGCATAGCAGACTTCACTGGATGACATGAATCATGATGTGTGAGTACAGTGTCTGACATCATATTTCCTTTATCTTTTGAAAAGTCACGTCACACAGTTTTGTCCATTGCCATTTCTTCCCAATCTGTAATAATCAGTTCAAGGCATGCTGAACAGTAGCCAAATTTGACAGGAATCTTTTATAGTAAATGACAAATTCTAAAAGTCCATCACTGTGACACGTCCTTAGGCTTAGGGCATTGTTGTGATGGAAATGAGAAAGATTCTCTGGGTCTCAAAGGCAAGAGCTCTGGACACACAGTTTCAATAATGAGTTTATTTATAAGGGGAGAAAAAGCTTGGGAACAACACAAGCAGCCACAATATTCGCACAAATGCGCTTAGAATAGACAAGTGTGGGAAAAGTCGGGTCTGCAGTACAATACGCGGGAAAACAGTGTGAGGACGGAGTACAGGTACGCATACAAGCAAGGGAAAAGTAACTACAATACCTGCCCCCCTTGACTATGGGCAGACATGGCTCTTTGCTAAAGGGACAACAATAAACGCTCCCACAACCCTATTCAATGCACATCTTACCATGTGTCTCCAGCGCTGTTTTGCAGTCTTCAGCCTGGAAGTGAAGCAGGGTGGTCCCTTGAGGATGGCAAAAGAGAGCGAGCCAAACACATGTAGCACCCTTTTTTTAGTTAGTTTTTCTATACATTTTACAAATTAAAAAACCCCAAATCACAACGAGGAACATTAATACAGTGCAAAATGAAGCATAAAAAGCACCTAAATTGAAGACAAGTAAACTTAGTATCCTCCCCAAGCCCCACAACACAAAAAAAAACTCCAGACCAACCACGACACAATATAGAGAATATAAATCAGGACAATCAAACTCCCAGTCTGTGAATACACTTAGCAACAGAGGATATTAATACCAGAAAAAAAAAGGGAGCTGAAAGCAAGGGACCGAAAAGAAAAAAAAAACCCTAGTCAAGAGGAAGGTTATGAAAGTACTCAATAAAAGGTCCCCAGACCTTATGGAACTTTAGATCCGAATTAAGAACTGAATAATGAATTTTTTCGAGGTCCAAGCAGGTCATAATGTCGTTAAGCCATTGAGCATGAGTGGGCGGGGCAACATCTCTCCATCTAAGGAGGATCAAGCGTCTCGCCAGGAGAGAGGCAAAGGATAATATTCGGCATTTGGTCGGACTCAGACGTAAATCTGTCTTGCACCAGAAACCGAACAAAGCAATTAAGGGGTTTGGTTTTAGGTGCTGATTCAGAATATACGATAATGTAGTGAAGACATCTTTCCAAAATTTCTCCAAGCTAGGACAGAACCAGTACATATGGATGAGAGAGGCCACGCCCCTCTTGCATTTATCACAGAGCGGACTAATGTTAGGGTAGAATCGAGATAGTTTAGATTTAGACATATGGGCTCTATGAACAATCTTAAACTGTAAAAGGCAATGGTGAGCACAAAGAGAGGTTGAGTTAACCGATTTGAGAATCGAGTCCCAGCTCTCATCAGATAAGGAGGTATTTAAATCCTGCTCCCAGGCCATTTTAATTTTATCCATAGGGGCCCGTCGTAAGGCTGCTAATTTATCTTGAATAATTGATATTAAACCTTTACCTAGTGGATTAATGGAAAGAAATAAGTCCATAGCATTTTTCGTAGGCATTTCAGGGAAGTTAGGAATTAAAGGAGCAGTAAAGTGTCTAATTTGGAGATATCTAAAAAAATGAGCATTGGGCAGACTGAACTT
Source organism: Hemitrygon akajei (assembly GCF_048418815.1). Classification (NCBI taxonomy): domain Eukaryota; kingdom Metazoa; phylum Chordata; class Chondrichthyes; order Myliobatiformes; family Dasyatidae; genus Hemitrygon; species Hemitrygon akajei. Next base: position 116,253,407 of record NC_133133.1, on the reverse strand, counting down.
AACAGAGAGCTGCTGAAAAGAAGCGAAGCGATTATCAATGAAAAGATCTTCAAAATGTCTAATGCCCTTCCTATACCAAACATGGAATGCTGAATCGTACGTAGTAGGTTAAAAAAAAAGTGATTATGTACAACAGGGCTGGAAACGGAAAAACCATGGAAACCATAGCACTTCCTAAACTGAGCCCATATACGCAAAGTGTGTCTAACCAGAGGATTAGCTATTAATCTGGACAGACTACTAGGGAGTGCAGAGCCAAGAAGTGCAGAGATAGATAATTCTTTAGTGGAGCTCAACTCCATTGCCACCCAATTAGGGCACTCGGGTTGGCCGTGGAAGAAAGACCAAAAGGCAGCACAACGTATATTAGCTGCCCAACAATATAAACGAAAGTTAGGTAAAGCCATGCCACCCTCTTTTTTAGATTTTTGGAGATGAATTTTATTAATTCTAGAGCGCTTATTCTTCCACAGATATGACAAAATAATAGAGTCTAAGGAATCAAAAAAAGACTTAGGAATAAAAATTGGGATAGATTGAAATAAGTATAAAAATTTGGGGAGAACATACATTTTAACAACATTAATACGACCTACCAAGGACATAGATAGAGGTGACCATTGTACCAGACTCTGTTTTATAGTATATGAAAGATTGGCAAAGTTTTCACGAAAGAGATCTTTAAACTTCCTTGTGACTGTAATTCCAAGATAAGTAAATTGATTATGGACTACTTTAAAAGGGAGATCATGAAATGTTAGTTCTTGTGCTTCTTTATTAATTGGGAAAAGTTCACTCTTATGTAAATTAAGTTTATAGCCAGAGATCTGGCTAAACTGGTCAAGAAGTGAAAACATTAGAGGTAAGGATGTAGACGGATTTGAGAGAAAGAGTAATAAGTCATCAGCATAAAGAGAAACTTTATGCTCAACACCCCCTCTCCAAATCCCGGTCAATTCAGGACAATTTCGAAATGCTATCGCCAAAGGTTCTATAGCCAAATCAAAGAGAAAGGGACTTAAGGGGCATCCCTGATGGGTGCCACGTTTGAGATTAAATACCTGGGATTTCTGAAAATTAGTTAAAACAGAAGCAGTAGGACACAGGTACAGCAATTTGATCCAAGAGATGAAACTTTGACCGAGGTCAAATTTTTCTAAGACTGCGAAAAGGTAGTTCCACTCTATACGATCAAATGCTTTCTCCGCATCGAGGGAAATAACACATTCAGGAATCCCAGTTGGAGGTGAGTATAAGATATTAAATAAACACCGAATGTTAAAAAAAGGGAGACGGTTTTTAATAAAACCTGATTGGTCATCAGAGATAATGGAGGGAATAACAGTTTCTAATCTATGAGCCAAAACTTTAGCTAAGATCTTTACATCAACATTGAGCAAAGAAATCGGCCTATACAAGGAACACTCTGTTGGGTCTTTGCCCTTTTTTAATAGAAGAATAATAGATGCCTCATTGAAAGAGGGTGGCAATTTGCCGTAATTAAACGAGTCAGATAATACTGAAAGTAACTGAGGAGAAAGAAGTGAAGAGAATGATTTATAAAATTCTACAGGGAACCCATCAGGTCTAGGAGATTTCCCTGAGGACAGTGCAGAAATTGCAAAAGATATTTCTTCTGATGATATAGGCGCATTAAGTTTGGCTTTAAAATCAGGTGAAAGTGAAGGGATATTCAGATTCTTTAAAAATTGATCAACAGAGATATTGTCATTCAAAGATTCAGAGGAATAAAGCCGAGAATAAAAATTTTTAAATGCATCATTAATTTCTAAATGATCCGATGTAAAGTCTCCGTTCTCCTTCCGGATCTTTGTAATATGTTGTTTGGCTTTGGAATGCCTCAGCTGATTGGCTAGAAATTTACCAGACTTATCCCCATGAATGTAAAAGTGACTCTTGCTTTCGAGAAGTTGGCGTTCGACAGGTTGAGTAGACAGAAGGTTAAATTTAGTTTGGAGTTCAACGCGCTTCTTGTATAGTTCAGGGTTCTTAGTTTGAGCATATAGTTGATCCAATTCTTTAATCTGGTTAATGAAGTTTAATCGATCTGCACAGGATCTTCTGTTGAGATTTGCTGTGTAAGAGATTATTTGACCCCTCAGATATGCTTTCATGGCATCCCAGACAATCTGGGATGACACTTCAGGTGATGTATTAGTGTTAAAATAAAAGGTTATCTGATCCTTAAATCATTTTAAAAAATCATCATCCGATAATAAAGTTGAATCAAACCGCCAGTGTTTATTCCTCTGAGGGAGACCAGGAAAGTTCAGAGAGAGAGTAATTGGGGCATGGTCAGAAATCAGTATACTCTGATAGTCACAAGAGTAGGCAAATGGAATAAGTTGGTTATCGAGTAAGAAATAGTCAATTCTAGTGAAGGTATGGTGAACATGTGAAAAAAAAGAATAATCTCTCTCAGTAGGATGAAGGAAACACCATATATCAGAGATACCAAAATTAGAGAGAAATGATTGGATAGCTAAGGCAGATTTAGTAGGTGATCTGGTAACAGAGGACGATCGATCCAGATTAGGATCTAACCAACAGTTGAAGTCACCACCCAGTATAAGAGAGTATGAATTTAAGTCTGGTAGTGAGGAAAAAAAACGTTCAAAAAAATTAACATCATCAAAGTTGGGGGCATACAGGTTTGCTAGTGCAACTTTAGTGTTATATAGTTTACCAGAAACAATAATAAAACGGCCATTTGTATCAGATATTTTATTATGGAGTTCAAAAGGAATATTTGAGTTAATAAGAATGGAGACTCCCCTAGCTTTAGCGGCAAAGGATGAATGAAAATGCTGACCCGCCCACTTTGACAGAAGCCGGGAGTTATCAAAACAACGAATATGAGTTTCTTGAAGGAAAGCAATGTCAGCTTTGAGTTGTTTAATATGTGAGAATACCTTCCTCCTTTTAACAGGGTGATTCAATCCCTTTACATTCCAGCTCACGAATTTAAGTGCACTAGCCATTATCAATTACTAATGCATAAAAGGCAGCAGGCATATAAAAAGTCAAGCAGTACACTAGCAGTCTGGGAGCAGAAATGTAAACATAGATTCGTAAAATGAAAACATAAACATCTCCTGAGCAATAAAGAAAAACAATAAATACAGTGAGTGATGTTGGAACTGGAAAACCCACCCTAGCCACACAACCGAAAACTAGAAGGCTACCAAAAAAAGCAGCTAGCTCTACCAAAAAAATTAACCCAAATATAACTTCCAGATCTGTGTCATTAACAGCAGTTCCGTATAAATACTATAGCAAATAGTAACTAGTGTATGCACTAGAAAACATATAAATTGGAACATCTTCTGCAGAAATATAAAACTTAATACAGAGAAAATCGGAAGAAAACCAAAACTAACCTACCCGCAAAAAATTATGGAAGAATAAAGTAAGAGAAAGGGAAAAAAAAGGGAAGAAGGGGAAAATTATAAATTCAAGAAGAGTACTTATCAACCATTTACAGAGAGGAGAAAAAAAAATCAAAGATTAAAAAAAAGGTGAAAAAAAATAAATTAAAAAAAAAATAAATCAGCAGTTAAACTGTGAACCAACAAACAGGGAGGCCTTCAATAAAGACTTCAAACCTCCAAAACAAGTTAGAGTCAATTGTAGAACTCTATAGATAAAGTTATACAAGAATAAAATAGATTACACAAGTACTATTTAAACGTCCATAGGGAAACATTAAGCACAGAATGTCTATTTAAAAAAGACACACCAAATCCAGGGAGAGATTGTCAACAGCCCTTAGAGTTTCAATGAATAATGTCTGAGTGATTCAAGTAAAGTCTGAGTCCAGAAAAAGTAATTTTACTACGAGAAGTACTTATCCACCATTTTAGGAGGTCCGATTGGGTTCCGAAGATGACTGGATAGCCGGAAGACTTGCCACAAATGCCTCAGCCTCCTTCACTGACTTAAACCACTTATATTTTCCAGTATTAAGCGTGATTCGTAAATCGGCAGGAGTGCGAAGAGAGGGTTTAAAACCACGATCAAAAAGCTCTTTCATTACGCCTTTAAACTCAGCGCGCATCTTTAAGGTCTGGGGTGCAAAATCTTCCACAAAGCGAATGATTGTATTTTGGAAAGTAAAAGTACCTCTGCGACGTGCGTCCATAATCAGACGGTGTTTTACCTGGTATTGATGAAAGCACAAAATTACCGGTCGCGGGCGGGAGCCCAGAATTCCGGGGGGAACGTAGACCCTGTGTGCCCTTTCAAGCTCAGGCAGGTTCGGAAGCAAATCTTTCCCGAATATCTCACAGAGAAACTCAGCGAAAAACTTCACAGTTGATCCCTGTTCGGTGGCCTTTGGCAACCCAAGAATTCAAAGGTTACAACGTCTGCTGCGATTTTCAAGATCCACCATTTTGGAAAGGAGTTTGTTACATTTTTCCTCTAGGCTGGAACAGAGAGTCTCCAAGTATCGAACACGACTTTCTAAATCTTCAGAAGTTGAATCGATGCGAGATAAGTATCCAGCATGTTCGTCCACTCTATCGTTGATCCGATCCAGTTTGGCTTCCAGCTGTTTGAAAGCGGTTCTAAATTCCTTTAAAATATCGTCTCGGTGTTGTTCCAGCGCAGCGAGGGTCTCATCCGACAGAGCCGGAACTTCCTTTCTCCCGGATTTAGAACTCTTGCTAGACATTATAAGGTAGATGTGTTCACAGGCAAGTAAAAGAAACCAAAAAAGTTCCTAACTAAGGTTTAAAAAATGGAGACATTTAGTGCAAAGATAGCGACAGTAACGGAACAAAAGTTTGGAGCAGCTAAACAATCGCCATCTTACCGGAAGTCCCCATGTAGCACCCTTTATAAGTCAGGGGGCTGGAGGGTCCAGCCCAGGTGATTCACTGGGGTCCAACAGCATGGTGCTAGATGGGTTAATCCAATTAAGATGGCCACTGGTTAAGTGTGCATTGATTAGTTAGGAGGGGCGAAACGTTGACAGGCAGGTTGGTGTGACTTCCGACCAGGTGGGGGCAGTGCTGTCACGTGACAGGCACGGCTCTCTGGATACAGGCACCTATAGTTGTTTGAAGTTTTTCTCACTACTTGTGTAATCCATACGTGTCAATGGTAGAACCACAGTAAGTGATGCTTTATTTAAAGAATTCACACTTGTTGCAATGTGCTATGAGCCCATAATCTTCTAATCATTTTAACACTGTCTTGAGATTTTGGAATTTTCTGCTTTCATTCTTACGAGTAACAATGATGCCATCCAGGTAACACTGAGTGTCTGGACAGTCTTGCAGTACCTGGTCCATAGCTTTCTGCCAAGAGTGCAGGTACAGATATTACTCTGAAAATGAGCTTTTTAAAGCGATAAAGCTCTTTCTGAGTGTTTGTAGTGAGAAACACTTTGGTCTCTTCTTTTATCCCCATCTGTATGTAGTTCTCAGCTAAGTTCACTTTACTGAACTGTTTCCCTCTAGAAAGGTTTTCAAAGCTATCTATCCTAGGCAGATGATATTAATCTCCTTTCAGTACTATGTTGATGGTGACATTAAATCAGCACAGTCCTTGACAGAACCATTCCTCTTGGCTGGTGAGACCACTGGCATTGCCCATGAGCTCCATTCAACCTTGGAAAGAATTACTTCAGCCTCCATGTGATATTACTCACTGGCTACTTTATAAGGAACTGGATGGACTTCACAAAGCTTGTGTGAGGCATTTACATTTAACCCTACTTTGCCCTTGATATGTTTGAGTTTTCCATTGCCATCCCTGAACACTGCTGTGGCACCATCTAGTAGTGTTCTGAATTCACTTTCAGTTGACTTTTATAGGGGATGTGCCATGAAAATTGTGAATGGATCTCCAATCAAGTTGTAGTTGTCTTAGCCAATCACAATCCAAAATACTGGCCCTCCTGTTTTACCATGTATGAGTGCATTGTGGCTTGTTGATTGTTGAAATTCACTGTTGTGAATGTCATTCTCACAGGAGTAATATTTTCTCCAGTATTAGTCCTTAGTTGGATATCTGCAAGCATCAATAAAGTATCTTTGACATGCTGTTCAAACTCATTTTGTGGAATGTTTGAAATCTCAAACCAGTCTACAATTCCATTTTAATTAATTTGCTGCCCACTTCTGGCCTAAGCCATACAGTTTATCTTTTGTTAGTTTTCATATTGTAATGCTCAAGGCTATCCAATCGTGTGTCACTCATTAGCAGATTTTTCATCAACAGCATGCACATCAGTGGTCTTTTTTTGAGATGGCAACTTTTTATCTTTATTTGTTTCTATGCAGCCCGTTTATTTTTGTCTGCCTGACATACTCTTTATGTGTTGTCCTACTTTGTTACATTTTCTGCAAGTTTCACCTTTAAGTCTGCATTGGTCTGGTAAATGTGACTCCTGCCACAATGCTAACAAAATTCTTCGACCAGACCAGATTCTGTGTAGACAATTGTAATTTTGTTTATGCCGGCATTCATTCCAGACTTCAACTCAATTGTGTCCCTGTCTGCAGTTTCCTTTGACACAGCTATTTCAACTTCTCTTTTAAGTGTAAGTTGTGCTTCATTAGGAGTTGTTTTTGAATGCATTCTTTTAAGATTCCACAAGCTAAATGATCTCTCAGTGCATCATTATGCCCATAATTAAACTGAAGATGCTCTGACATCTTGTTCATTTCAGCCACATATGCTGAAATAGACTCCCCCTCCTTTTGATTCCTCTCATGAAATGTGAAGGGTTGGTTCTAAATGTTCCTGCATTACCTTCATAATATCAGCAATACGCATTCAAGCTGGTTTGGTTGGAGCAGTTGAACTTCCAAATAATCTATGTTTTTCTACCCAATGTACTCAACAAATGGTGCTTGTTTCTCATTGGCTATTTCAGTTGCTGTTAAATAGTGCTGAATCACACCTTATACATGAGGCAGCAATCGAGCGCGTCTATTGTTGTGATGTAGCTGGCATTTCTGTTTTATTAACTACAGTCGGTCCTCCGTATCCACGAGGGATTGGTTCTGGGACCTCCCGCGGATACCAAAAAACGCGGATGCTCAAGTCCCTTATATAAAGTGGTGTAATATTTGCATATAATCTATGCAAATCCTCCCATATACTTTAAATCATCTCTAGATTACTTATAATACCTAATATAATGTAAATGCTATGTAAATAGTTGTTATACTATGATGTTTAGGGATTATTGACAAGAAAAAAAGTCTAAATGTTCCTCTCGCTCACAACACAAGCAGCGAACGAAGGAGGCGTGAGGCGAACAATGATCAAGCAACGAGTAAAATTTTTAATCATCTCTAGATTACAGAACTTATAGCACCTAATACAATGGAAAAGCTATGTAAATAGTTGTTACACTTTCTTGTTTAGGGAATAATGACAAGAAAAAAAATCTGTACATTAGTGGTCACCAACCTTTTTAAGCCCAAGATCCCCTACCTCGGCCTTAGTAAAAAGCAAGATGGATCCCAGATCAATTAGTTACACTCATGCACAGAAAAGACCGGAAGTAAAACCCCGCAACCCGGAAGTAAAAATAATGTATGAACACCAGGGGTTTCCACCCTTTTTTTTGCACCGCGGACGCGGACCGGTTTAATATTGACAATATTCTTGCGGACTGGCCGACGGGGGGGTGGGTGGGGGAGGGCTGTTTTTAAACACGACAGGAATACAGCGATACTCGAAGCAGGTTCCTTATGTCCAGTCTATTCTGCAATTTAGTTTTCGCGGCTCTCGGCACTTAGCTTTTGTCCTGCTTGCTCAGGTTTTTTCCGCTGGAAAAACTCAACGGGGTTGTCTTTAAGTGCTGGGTGCTTGGACTCAGGGTACCGAAGCAGTTTTGAGCGCTTCATTGCCTCATTAGACAGCCTCCGGTCCCGGACTCCAGCCTCCCACCTGCCTGCTGCCAACCACCTTGGCCAGGTGCGGCTGGTCATGGGTGGGATGAGAGGACAAGGTAAGGGCCGGAGGTCCCTGTGCCGGGGCCGCGGCAGTCGCAGTCTGGAGAGAGCGACTGACCAAGTGGGGAGTGCAACAGGGCGCCCGCCCGTCCCCCTTGTAGGATCTAGCAGCGGACAAAAGTTTGTTTCAGTAGATTGCAGCAAGGTAACTGCTCTGATACTTACGAAACTCTGAACTGGAATTAGGTTGCGACTATTTTAGCACCAGATTCCCCACGAACATTCGGTGTGGTAAATGGGTTTAGAGGCAGCGCTCCAGGCCAGTAGCGACGGCACTTCCCGCCAGCCGCCTGAGGCCAACCGGTGATCCCTGGCGCGAGGGTATCCCTGTGTTTAGGCAACTGATGACCTCGCGTGGGTTCAAGTTGAACAGTGGCCGTGACAGGGAAGGAGGAAAGGTGCAGCTGACTGACATCGTTTCCTCGCGGCCTGGTGGTTGTACACTGTGTAGTGTGGGGGAGCTACACGCATGCGCACTGGGCAGAAAGAACGGAATTAAAACCCCACAACCCGGAAACAATCTCTCAACAGTATTTGTGTATTTTTCATTTTTTTTTCGGGATCTACTGGGAAAGTCCCAAAGATCGACTAGTCGATCGCGATCGACGGGTTGGTGACCACTACTGTACATGTTCCTCTCACTCACAACACAAGCAGTGAACAAACAAGACTCAAGGCGAACAATGATCAAACAACAAGTAAAACTTATACCTGTACAGTAGTTGTTACACTGTCTTGTTTAAGGAATAAGGATGTTTTGGAAGAGGCTCAATGATACTAAAGTCAGGAACTGTGGAGGTTGAGGGCTGAGGATCCTCAAGCGTTGAACGTTGAGACTTCAGACTTGTAGCTGCTTTAGTTAGAAACATAGTTATAGGAAGCTGTCTCTTTTTCTTTGCATCATCAAACAAATCTTGCAGTGGTTGTAGGCATGTTGGTATCCCTCGCGTGACATGGAGACTTCGTTCCATTGAAAGATTGTAGTCGAGGATCATATCCTTTAACACTTGCGCCTGTTGAAAAACTGCTGCAAATTTTTCAAGTGTCCAAATTGATGGCTCTGCCTCCTCTAAATCTTATGTATCATGATTATCATCTGTAGAGGATTCCTGCAGATCTTCGAGTTCCTTGTTGATAAGGGTTTCTCTATGCTCTTCTCTATGTTCCTCGATGTTGTCCTCGATCATGTTGGGGAAGCCTTCCCTGCCAACTTCCCTTGCAAAATTCAAGATATCCTTGACTTCTACATCAACAATGGGGAAACCCCTGAAATCATTGACTCTTTCACTCCATAATGGGTTCCAGCATGCATTGACTGTCTCGGGCTTTACGGCGTCTACAGCCTCTGCAATTGTGAATTTCTTCCATAAATCCATGATGCTGCAGTCAGGGTTAGCATCAAGGGCAGCACAAATCCTCCCGAAGGTGAGGCAGGTCTAAGTTGCCTTAATGCACTTGATGATAGTGGCTGCGGCAGTGATGTAGTGTTAGGAGGCAGGAACATCACTTTCATGTTATCGTTGGCGAAGCAGAGAGATTGGGGATGGCTGAGAGCATTGTCAATTATGAGGAGGACCTTGAATGGCAGCCCCTTCTCTTCAAAGTATTTCTTCACTTCAGGAATGAAGCACTGTTGGAACCATTCCAAGATCAAGATCGCTGTCACCCAAACCTTCTTGTTATGTTGCCAGAACACAGGTGGGCAATTTTTGTTTTTGTTCTTAAGGCCCTGGGGATTGTTTTCTTGGTACACGAGTCCTGGCTTGATCATGTGACTGGCTGCGTTGCCACACAGCGCCAGAATAAGGCAGTTTTTCCAGGCCTTGAACCCTAGGGCCTACTGGGCACTCTTATAGATGTAGGTATAATTGGGCATGTTCTTCCAGAACAAGCCTGTTTCATCACAATTGAAGACTTGCTCTGCAAGGTAGCCTTTCTCTTCTATGAGTTTCTTGAGCTCCTCGGGGAACGCTGCTGCAGCCTCGGCATTAGCTGATGCCGATTCTCCCGTGAACTTTATGTTCTTGAGGCTGTAGCGCTTTACATATCATATCCATCCAGCCATCTCTTAGTAGCATTAAACTCTTTTCTCTCGCTCTCCTCAACCCCGTCACAGTAGTGCTCACAGAGACTAAGTGCTTTTTCACATATATCTAACTAAGTAGGTAACTAAGTGTTTATTATGACAGGGTATGCTTCTGTGACATGTCCTTTAGCCGCACACTTAATGCTTTCTCAGTCTTTGCAAGTACTTTATCACAAACCAGAGAGACCATTTTTGCTGTTGTAGGGGCAGCACTAACACTTACACGAATTTCAGTTTCTTTCTGCTTTATTGTGTGAATGCTCGATTCGTCCTTACTGAGCTTATGATCCACTTTGGAAAGTGACATGCCACTTTTCAGAAGACATGATATTACTATTTTCTCTGCGAAAGATAGCATTTACGCTCCCTCTTAGCCTTTGAGAAATTGCTTTGTCTACTTAATTGCTTTTTAGGAGCTATTTTTTCAAAGGAACAAAGTAGTGAACGAACGAGACGTGAGGCGAACAATGTTCGAACAACAAGTGCTGGAGAGAGAACTTCCTGGTTTTCCCAATCCGCGGTTGGTTGAGTTCGCGCATACAGAACCCGTGGATAAGGAGGGCTGACTGTATTCCCTCAGCATCCTCAGCTAAGGGTGCTACCTCAGCGGCCTTTGCGATGTCTCCACTCCTCCGTTGAGGTAGAAGTGGAGCAGTAATCTAGATTATAGCAGGGCATGAACACCAGCTGGTTGTCCCAATAAAGGGAGGGAGGAGAGGCTGCTCCTGCCACACAGATTATTGGAAAGGACCTGCCCCATATTGTGCACACCTCTGCCACCTGTATGTCAGCCTTTCCTTTCTTTGTGGTCCCCTTAGGCATGGGAAAGTCTGGGGAGAGTTGTCTACTTCCTATCCTCACCTCCTCCCTCACCCCCACTTCCCCTCTTCCACACTTCCCCTCTCCCAGTATTTCTGGGAAGAGTGGGAGCAATGTTTGTTTCTGAAGGAGAGGCAGCTAGGAGGTTGGGAGGGTATGTGAGGAGTGGTGAGGAGGGAGCAGATGCTGCAGGAATGATGGGAAGAAAGTTTAGAATGCATTATTCAGAATGGATTTGCAGGGACAGGAACAATGGGTGGATCGGGAAAGTAACAAGCTCACTCAATCCTGAGACGCAAGGTAAGGCAGTTTGTTCCAAACATTCATTTTATTATTTAATACTGAAGATCTCGTTATTCCTTCTCCATCCCACCTACCTGCCTCCACTCCCCTTTCCCTCCTACTCATTCCCTCCCCCTCACAATCCCCAGAACTGCTCCCTCTCTCTTTCTCCAACTGCACTGCAGTCTTTTGACTTTTGAACTCAAGGACACAAGTAACGAAGGCAAAGGTGTGTGTGTCTTCACTGCCCTCAATCTGTGCACCCACTGTAATGGTGGGGATGATCAGAAATGCAGAAACTGGAGCAGAGGGAACAGGGAGAGGTTTAGGGGGATGAAGTTCTTCTGCTGTCATTTCCCACAAGGTTTAATCCTGGTGGAGAACCTACTGACACACAACATGAACAGAAACATAGAATTTTCTTCAGTGCATTGAAAAACAAAGTGACAAGTGAAGAGATGTTGATTAATTTGTTCAGTGCATGCCATGTTCTTTGCTGTGGGACAGGAACAGAAGGAACTTCACTCTCTGTCAGATCCTGCAACTGTGTGATGGGATGTTGTGGAGGGAGCTTCCCTCTTTGCCTGACCCTCAGAGTTGGTGATGGGTGTTGTGGAGCGAGCTTTTCTCTGTGTCTGACCCTTTGAGTTGGTAATGCGATGTTGGGGGGGCTTTCCTGTGTCTGACCCATAAAGTTGGTGATGGAATGTTATGGGGAGAGGTTCACTCTATATCTGCTCTCAGGAGGGTGTAATGAGACAGTGTTGAGAAGCTTTGCTCTGTCTGACCCAGGGAGTGTGTATCGGATGAACATAGCTATCCTCCTCGCGCATAAAACACTTTTATCGAATGGGAGGAGGACTATGTGTCCCAGAGATGGTGGAGAGGATGGTGTCTCCAATGTCTGTTTCCAGATATAGGGGAGAGGACGGTTTAGTCTTGGTGGAAAACTCACTGACAAATAGCATGAACAGTAAAAGAGAATTTTCCTTAATGCATTGAAGAATGAAGTGACGTGAACAGATCCATTGTCTTCCTGAATTTCTTGTTTGATGCAGTGTCTTTTTCAGTCAGTTTTTTCATTGAATACAGTGATTTCTAAGTTGGACCAGTGGTATGCTAGACCAACAGAAGCTCTCAGTTGCTCCTCACTCTGGGCTTACCCCAGAAATATCTGTACTGAACTTCAACTTACTGTCTGTAGGCAGGGCAGCTGTGTGATGTCATAGTGAGGAGGAAGGGGAGATTGAGATAGGGGGCCTGTGGTGAACTAGATATACCTGTCTGACTGCTCCTGTGGCTCCTCCCAAGACCCTGCTGACTACCCCTGTGGCTCCTCCCACAGACCCCTGTATAAAGGCGACTGTGGCCTGCTGCTCTCCCTCATTTTCCCCAGGATGTAGTGTTGTTCTTCAGTCAATAAAAGCCGATATCTCACTTCCTAAGTCTCGGCGTGAGTTATTGATGGTGCATCAATTTTATTGACTGAAAGTTACAACATGGAAACCGCTTTACGCCCGGAACGCCTAGACTTGGACCCCCGAGACCCTGGAGCAGCTCTTGCCTTTGACCACTGGCTGGTGTGCTTCCAATCGTACTTAGAGGAGGTTCGTGCCACCGACTCGGCTGTTCGGCTCAAACTTCTCTTCTCGAGGGTCGCCCCAAAAGTTTATTCGTTCATCAGGGACATATCCACCTACGAGGAGGCGCTTGCCGCCCTCCGAAGACAGTACCTGCGGCCAGTAAATCCAGTTTATGCACGGCACCGCTTGGCCACGCGAAAACAGCGGCCTACGGAGTCGACTGCTGAATTTCTTCGCGAGTTACTGATACTCGCGCGGGACTGTGACTGCAAAGCGCTCACAGCGGAACAGCATAAGGAACTCTTGGTCCGAGACGCTTTTGTGACTGGGGTTCGGTCAGTGTGTATCCGCCAGCGGCTACTGGAAAAAGCTGATCTTACCTTACGCTCCGCGATAGAGTCGGCCGATTCGATAGAGGCTGCGCAACTGTACGCCGAAGAAGTCCAGCCGCGCGATTCCCCGGTTCCGAGCAAATTCGCCAACGCCGCAGCCAGTCGCGGTATCTCAAACCCCACGAATTCGCCAGGTATGAGACTCTGTTACTTTTGTGGGCTTCGGAAACATGCCCGGGAAAGCTGTCCGGCGCGCGAAGCGACTTGTTCCCGCTGTGGGAAGAAGGGCCATTTCGCCAAGGTCTGTAAATCTAAACCGCGCCCGGGGTCGAGCAGCGCCGCGTCTGAGACCTGGGGGCCGCCATTTTGCATGACCGGATGTGGACAACCATCTTTGCCGGCGTCACCTGGCCCCGCCCCTACCTACCCGTGTGCGACCTGGGAGCCGCCATCTTGCATGCCCGGATGTGAGCGGCCATCTTTGCCGGCGTCACCAGGCCCCGCCCCCGCCTCGCCATCTTGCATGCCCGGATGTGAGCGGCCATCTTTGCCGGCGTCACCAGGCCCCGCCCCCGACACGCCCCGTTCAACGCTGGCTTCCGTGACCCTCGATCAAAGCGCCCCGCACCAGCTCGCAAGGTCGATGATGGACATCCTGGTGGAGGGGCACAGGACTAGCTGCCTGTTTGACACGGGCAGCACTGAGAGTTTTATTGACCCGGCCACAGTGAAACGCTGCGGACTCGTTACACGGCCGGTCCGTCAGAAGATCACCTTGGCTTCAGGGTCGCATTCCACAGACATCCGGGTGGGTTGTGTAGCGACATTGGTGGTGCAGGGCACAGAGTATCGGAACTTTGCGTTCCTGGTCATGCCTCGGCTGTGCGCACCTGTGCTATTGGGGCTGGACTTCCAGAGCCATCTCGAAAGTGTGACTATGGCATATGACGGGCCCCACCCACCACTCACTGTCAGGAATCCTCAGTTTGGTGGGACTTCGCCATATACTCCGTTACCACACGCACAAGCCATAGTGGAAGCTATTCGGCACTGGAGGCACTATCTCGCCGGCAGAAGGTTCACCTTGCTGACCGACCAGCGCTCGGTTGCGTTCATGTTCAGCAGCCAACAGCGGGGCAAAATCAAAAATGATAAAATTTTGCGATGGAGAATAGAACTCTCCACCTATACTTACGATATCCTGTACCGGCCTGGCAGGCTCAATGAACCGTCTGATGCCCTATCCCGGGGACCGTGTGCTAGTGCCCAGCTCGACTAGCTGTATGCCCTTCATGCCCAACTTTGCCACCCGGGGGTCACCCGGTTTTATCACTTCATTAAAGCCCGGAACCTGCCGTACTCCCTGGAGGACATCAGGACGATGACCAGGGACTGCCAGATCTGCGCTGAGTGCAAACCGCACTTCTACCGTCCTGACACTGCGCAGCTTGTCAAGGCCACCCGCCCTTTTGAGCGACTGAGTATTGACTTTAAGGGCCCCCTTCCCTCCACCGACCGCAATGTCTACTTTCTCAGTATTATTGACGAGTACTCGCGATTCCCCTTTGCCGTTCCCTGCCCCGACACTACTACCACGTCGGTCATCAAAGTCCTGCGCCAGCTCTTCACACTGTTCGGATATCCCTGCTATGTCCACAGTGATAGAGGGTCCTCCTTTATGAGTGACGAGTTGCGCCGGTTCCTGCTTGCTAGGGGCATAGCTACTAGTCGCACCACGAGTTATAATCCCCGGGGGAATGGCCAGGTGGAGAGGGAGAATGCCACAGTGTGGAAGGCCATACTTTTAGCCCTTAAGTCACAAGGGTTGCCGGTCTCCCGATGGCAGGAGGTCCTCCCTGAGGCACTCCACTCTATCCGCTCCCTGTTGTGTACGTCCACTAATGCCACCCCTCACGAACGCTTATTCTCTTTTCCCAGGAAGTCTGTCACTGGGACCACCCTGCCAGTTTGGCTGACGTCCCCGGGGCCAGTGCTGCTGCGTAAACATGTGAGGAGTAATAAGTACTCACCACTGGTCGAGAAGGTTCACCTCCTGCATGCTAATCCCCAGTATGCCTACGTGGTCTTGCCTGATGGGCGGGAGGACACGGTCTCTGTCCGCGACCTGGCGCCCGCCGGGGCACCAGACCACTACCCCGAGCAGTCCCCGGTAACTATGCACCCTGTACCCGAGGTGACTCCACACGCACCGTATGCGTCTGTTCCAGGGCCCTCGCTCACACGCGAGGGGTCCCTGACACCTCCTGTTGGGACAGAATTAACCCACTCTCCGCCTTCGGAGCACACACCACCTCCGGCACCTGTGCCGTCATCACCTCCGGCTCCTGTGCAATTGCAGCCGGAGCTACGTAGATCGCAGCGAACGATTCGACCACCTGATCGACTTAACCTGTAAATATGCTTGGGAATTTTTTTAAACAAAGGGGGGGTGAATGTGGTGAACTAGATATACCTGTCTGACTGCTCCTGTGGCTCCTCCCAAGACCCTGCTGACTACCCCTGTGGCTCCTCCCACAGACCCCTGTATAAAGGCGACTGTGGCCTGCTGCTCTCCCTCATTTTCCCCAGGATGTAGTGTTGTTCTTCAGTCAATAAAAGCCGATATGTCACTTCCTAAGTCTCGGCGTGAGTTATTGATGGTGCATCAGGGCCCAACACCTCACCCCCAATCAAATCATTGTCTGGACCTATCAGAATCAGGTTTATTATCACCGGCATGTGTCAGCTGCATCCCTTCACCCCATCCGTATGTTGTCTATCCCACTCAGTATGGGACAAACCATGACATTCTCTCTCTTCCCTCTTCCCATTGGGCAGAAAGCACACACTACCAGGCTCAAGGATGGCATCTGTCTTGCTGTTATTAGACAATTGTGTGGTCCACAGTACGAGAGGATGGACTTAAACTCACAATCTTAACTCATTTTGGCCCTTATGCATCCTAAGGCATTCTGCAATCAGTAATGACTTCAGGACTAAATGTTCCTGCATTACTTTCATGATATCAGCAAAGCTCATTTTGGCTTATTTGGTTGTTGCAGTTGAATTTCTGGGAATACTGCTTTTTCATCCAATGTGCTCAGCAAAACTGGTACTTGTTTCTCATTGGTATTTCCTTCTGCTTTAAAATACTGCTCATTTCGCTGTGTATACATGAGCCAGCTATCAAATGTGCCAAGCATTCTGATGTAGCCGGCCGTTTCTTCTATTTTTAAATTTATTTATGATTATTATTGCCTGGTAGTCACTGTTCATGACCAATGAATTTGTCTGTTTTCAGCCTTTTGTTTGACTTGACCTTTTCTATCTCCTTCTCTGAAGAAGCATGTACTGTGCTTTTATTTTACTTAACTTTTTCTCACAGTCCTGGCTAAGATCCCCATTTCTAACTTGGATCTTGACCTCAATCAGGCCTAGGTTTAGGCTCTCCCCCCTTGCAGCACTCCTGCCCACTCCTTTTGGTGAGTGCATCTGGTACTGGTGAGTGCTGGGATAAGCCTCTCTAGTGACTGGTTGCCATGGCAACAGTGCTGTGATGTAGGCGTGGAGAGGCCCAAAACAGAGCGGTGGATATCTGAGCTCCCAGGGACTCCTACAGGATGTGCTTGATTGCAAAGGATGTTGATGAGGGTTAGAATGCAGAGTATGGAATCCAATGTCATGCCCACTACCAAGACCTGGGAACACTTCAGAACTGCAAACTTCCTCACTAACAAGACATTAGACTCCAGCAGCAACCCAATACAATTCAAAACGAGGACCTGGATTAGGCCTCTGATAAAATGGCCACATGATCACAGTCCAAAGGCAGTTTTGAGCACAAATGCAGAATGATCCCTCGCTGGATACCCTCAAGAGGATGGGCCATAGATGACAGAGATAGGTAGGGCAATATCAGTTTGTGGCAGGTCATATCCTACGAGAGAGGACAGAGGTTAAAATGTCCAAACAAAAGAAAATTATTCCAGAATTCCCACAAATGGATTGTGGGTTTTGACACATGGATATGGAGATGGGATCTGTGCAGAGTACTTTCAGTGTGGCTCTGATCTAGGGATAGAGAGTTGGGAACAGTGCATGGTGTGACTGAAGGACAAAGAGATTGGAACTGTGCATGGTCCTCCTTGTGTTGGTCTGATCCAGCCCTTTCTGGATTGAACCTACATTTGACAATCCCACTGCCCAACAATTAGTACCTGTAACGGATAATCCATGGGCGCATATGTCCCTTCTGTTTTCTTCAATGGTATGTGGAGCATAGGGGATTTCGGGTATGGTACAATGGCTTGTTTCAGTTCACTGCTGCTCATCCTTGGGAACTCCATATGGACAATCTGATGTACAGCATCAATGGAAATCCTGTGGGATGAGATTACAAAGTAGCTGAATTGTTACACTGACCATGACTGTGCCTCTGGTGTGTTTTGACTAGGAATATTGGGTCTGGAACTCTGCACGGTTTTCTTAGGTACACAGGTTTGGCATTTTGGCGGGGGGGGGGGGGGGTGGTTCCTGCTTTATCTCAAGACCCACAGGGGAAGATGAAAGAAAAACATAAGGGGAATATATAACTGCAGAAGTAAAATGATTGAGTTACAGTTATCGGTTGTAGGTGAGTCGGGCAGGATTTCTTGCCTGAAAATATGTTGAATCTATGGATAATTCAATCCCTGTCTGTCATTCAGGGATGTTGTACCGTGATGTTGTACCAAAGTAAATTAAACTACAGTAAATAAACACCTATCTAAATTATTTCTTGTGCCCGAACAGTGTCCATATCCCTGCATTATCTTCATATTCATACACTTGTCTAAGCATTTTCTTAACCACCCCTATGGTATCTGCCTCCACCTTCACCCAAGGTCATACATACCAAGCACCAGTTGTAGATATTAAAAAAAAACTTGCCCCACACGTCACCTCTCACCTCTATAGTATCTGGTATTAGACAATTCCACCTTAGGGGAGAAAGACTCCATACCTTTCAGAATATTATGATTTTCTATTAGGTATCCCCTCAGCATTTATCACTCTTGAAAAAACAACCCAGTTGGTCCATCATCTTGGGGATTATACCTCTTATCCTGACAACATCCTGCTGAATGTTTTCTACATTGTCTACTTTGCCTCTACATTCTACTTACAATGGTGTGACCAGAACTTGGTCCAGCTGGGCAGTGGGATGTGAATATATCAATATTTTGTGGTTTTTATGGTAAGAGACTTTGAGACATTTAGATGTGCAGAGAGTGAAGAGGTGGGCATTGTGTAGGAAAAAGTGATTAGTTTATTTAGACATTTAATGACTAGTTTAGCTAGTTCATTTTAGGCTGATGGGCTTGTCCTGTGCTGTACTCTGTTCTGTATTATATACTCTCGTCTCCCTCTGTCCCATAACTATCCCTTCTCCCCCTTGCTCTCAGTAATTCTCTTCCATTTCCTGCTCCCCTATCTGACTCCTGCTCTTCCTCCCTTCCCTAATTCCAATTCCCACCTTTTTGCTCTTCTCTGGGGTGTCACATGGAGTGTGGATGTCCTGTTTATGTGTTTTAGTCGTCATCCATTGCCACATCAGCACCTTCTCCATCCAATGGGAATACTCTGCAGGGCTGACATTTCTGTACACCATGACAGTCTGCCTCGGTTTGCCAGGTAGGGACATGATTGTGTTTGGAGATACATATTTTGTTTCAGAATCAGAATCAGGTTTAATATCACTGGCTTATGTCATGAAATTGGTTAACATGATGGCAGCAGTGCAATGAAATACGTGATAAACAGAGGAAAAAAACTGAATTACAGTACGTGTATATATACATCACTGCAGTGCTGATTATCATGGGGCATACCTATTGCCTTGATCTTAGCCACCACTTCTCTCTGATGCCCTTGGGATGGGGAGAGGAGAATTACCCACTTCCTACCCTGACCCCTCACTTCTCTCATTCTTTCTGGGGAGTGATGGAGCAATACTTGGTCCTGAGTGAGAGGTGGTGAAGAGGGAGGGTGCAGGAGTGAGGGTGGAGGGGTACCAAAGAAATGATGGGGAGTAAGGTTGGTGCACAGTGGGAGGAATGGGATTGAGGGAAATGTTGCTGTGGGAGGTGAGGTAAAGTTATAAGCCTGCTAAACCCTGAGACAGCAAGGCTGTTTTCTCTAAACAATCACTTTATTGCTAATTACTTGAGTTCTCTGTGTCCCATATTCTTCTCCATCCCATCTCCCTATCTATTCCTTCTCTCTCCTTCCTCTCCCTATCCCTTCCTGCTGTCTTTCCCCTTTGCATCACCATCACCACTTCCTCTCTGGATAGACAGGAAAGTTACAAGTCCACTGAATCTTCATACACAAGGTGAGGCTGTTCTTTCCAAGCAATCATTTTATTGTTTAATATGGAAGATCTACATCTTCTCTCTCCATTCACCTTACTGCCTCCTCTCCCTTTTCCCTGACACTCCTGCTCCCTCCCCTCAGAATCTTAACTACAGCCTTTTCCCTTCTCCCTCCCCTCTCCATCAGCACCTCCAATTCCTGCCCATGCACCCCCTTAAGATCCACACAAGGTTACTAGGAATAGAGACATTGGAGGAGCCTCGTACTAGGTCATGAACTTGGCTGACTCTGGTTTGAGTCAGGGCCTGACATTGACACTTCACTCTCCAATTGGCAAACTCCCTTTTTTGTGCATAACAGCCTCCTCATGACCTGATCCACACAGGGTCACTAAGAATAAAAAGTAGCCTTGTACCAGGCGGACTGTGGTCACAGATAGGGCTTGACTCTGATGCTTCGCTCTCCAGTCCCTCATCAGTCCTACACTGATCTCTAGACAGTCCTATTCTTCTTTCTGTGGGACAGCCTCCTCATGACACAATCTTGTGACCTTCTGGTCTTGGCTACCTGCCACAGGGCTGCAACCTTGAGCTAGTGCACTCTCAGCGGACTCTGAAAATCCTCCATTACTCTGACGAGATAGAAGGATGCCCTGTAATCTGGATTGTTATGGGGTTTGCACACTGGGTGGCTGTTCAGGAGCGAAGAGGGAGGAGAAGCCTGCTCTGTCTGCAGCCATCTCAGAGGTGCTTCTGCGACTTGATTGTGACCTGGGCCGGATAGTTTGCCCCATCTCATTTCTGACTTGGGTCATTTTTTATATCATTCCTGGGTATAGGCCCTCTCACCTCAGTGAGTCCTTTCCTATCGGACAGGAGGTGCCAATGATGGGCGCTGTCCTGGGCTCAGAAGCAGAAGAGCATGCCTTTCTGGTGGCCAGCATCTTGATGAGCCTCTTCAACATCCTCTCCTTAGCCTCCACATTCTACCAATAATGGAGTGACCAGAACTGAATGCAATGCTTCAGTCAAACACGAGGAAATCTGCAGATGCTGGAAATTCAAGCAACACACATAAAATGCTGGTGGAACACAACAGGTCAGGCAGCCTCTATAGGGAGAAGCGTTGTCGACGTTTCAGGCTGAGACCCTTCGTCAGGTCTTGGTCCGAAACGTCGATAGCGCTTCTCCCTATAGATGATGCCTGACCTGCTGCGTTCCACCAGCCTTTTGTGTGTGTTGCAATGCTTCAGTTGTGTCCAAAGTAGAAATTCATGCAGCTGCACTGTAACCTTTAGACTATTGAACTCGAGGACATGATGAACAAATGCAAGGATGTTTGTGTCTTCTTTACCTCCCTCAGTCTGTATCCACAGTAGGGTTCGGGGATGATCAGAAGTGTAGAGAGTGGAGCAGAGGGAATGGGCAGATGTTCAGGATCCTTGAGTTCTCTCATTTCTGACAAGGTTTAATCCTGGTGGCAAACCCACTGACACTCATGAACAGTAATTTAGAATTATTTTCAGTGCATCGAAAGCTGAAGTGACAGGTTGATCCATTCGTTCTACGCATGTCCTGTTCTTTACAGTGTGGGACAGGAACAGAAAGAACTTCACTGTCAGATACTGCAACTGTGATGCGATATTTTGGAGGGAGCTTTCCTCTGTGTATCTGGCCCTCAGAGTCAGAGATGGGATATTATACAGGGAGCTTCACTCTATATCTGCTCTCAGGAGGGTTTAATGGGACAGTGCTGAGGAGCTTTGCTCTGTCTGACCCAGGGAGTGTTCATTGGATGAACATAGCTGATAATACAGAATCTGAGGCCACAAACCAGGCACGCCCAGGATCCTCTTCAGTTTGCGTATAAGGAGAAGGTGGGAGTGGAGGATGCTATCACGTATTTGCTGCACAAATCACTCTCTCACCTAGAGGGGGTCAGTTGTGCTGTGAGGATTACATTCCTTGACTTCTCTAGTGCCTTTAACACCATCCAGCCCAAGATCTTAAGGCACAAACTAACGGAGATGGGAGTAGACTCTCACATGGTGGATTGGATAGTGGACTACTTGACAGATAGACCTCAGTATGTGTGGTTGGGAGACTGTAGGTCTGACACGGTGGTCAGCAGCACAGGGGCGCCGCAGGGAACCGTACTCTCTCCGGTCCTGTTCACCCTGTACACATCAGACTTCCAATATAACTCGGAGTCCTGCCATGTGCAGAAGTTCGCTGATGACACGGCCATAGTGGGGTGTGTCAGGAATGGACAGGAGGAGGAGTATAGGAAACTGATACAGGACTTTGTGATATGGTGCAACTCAAACTACCTGCGTCTCAATATCACCAAGACCAAGGAGATGGTGGTGGACTTTAGGAGATCTAGGCCTCATATGGAGCCAGTGATCATTAATGGAGAATGTGTGGAGCAGGTTAAGACCTACAAGTATCTGGGAGTACAGTTAGACGAGAAGCTAGACTGGACTGCCAACACAGATGCCTTGTGCAGGAAGGCACAGAGTCGACTGTACTTCCTAAGAAGGTTGGCGTCATTCAATGTCTGTAGTGAGATGCTGAAGATGTTCTATAGGTCAGTTGTGGAGAGCGCCCTCTTCTTTGTGGTGGCATGTTGGGGAGGAAGCATTAAGAAGAGGGACGCCTCACGTCTTAATAAGCTGGTAAGGAAGGCGGGCTCTGTCGTGGGCAAAGTACTGGAGAGTTTAACATCGGTAGCTGAGCGAAGGGCGCTGAGTAGGCTACGGTCAATTATGGGTAACTCTGAACATCCTCTACATAGCACCATCCAGAGACAGAGAAGCAGTTTCAGCGACAGGTTACTATCGATGCAATGCTCCTCAGACAGGATGAAGAGGTCAATACTCCCCAATGCCATTAGGCTTTACAATTCTACCGCCAGGACTTAAGAACTTTTTAAAAGCTATTATTAATGCTTTTTGAGATAGTGATTTAGATGCATATCATATTTTTTTACTGAGTTAAGTATTGTATGTAATTAGTTTTGCTACAACAAGTGTATGGGACATTGGAAAAAAGTTGAATTTCCCCATGGGGATGAATAAAGTATCTATCTATCTATCTATCTATCTATCTATCTTCACACAAAAAACACTTCTATGGTATGGGAGAGCACTGTGTGTCCCAGAGATAGTGGAGAGGATGGTGAGAACTCACTGGCAAATAGCTTGAACAGTAAAAGAGGATTTTACTTAGTGCGTTGAAGAATAAAGTGACATGTGAACGGATCTGTTGTCTTCCTGAATTACTTGTTTGACGCAGTGTCTTTTTCAGTCTAATAAAGGCACAGTCATTTATCTTTGAATTTCCAAGATGGACTTAGTGGTGTGCTAGACTGAGAGAGGCTCTCAAATGCTCCATTCTGAGCATAGCCTGGAAATATCTGTCCTCAACATCAATTCACTGTCTGTAGCCATGGCAGGGCAGGGCAGCTGTGTGATGTCACGGTGGGGAGATTGAAGAAAGGGGCCCAACACCTCACCTCTTCCCTTTAAATCATTGTCTGGACCTGCCATTTGCTCCAACCACATCTTCCACCCCATTCAGTTCGCGACAAGCCATGTTATTCTCCCTTCTCATTGTGCAGACGATAACATCTCCTGAAAGCACATAGTACCAGGCTCAAGGACAGCATCTACCTTGCTGTTATTAGACTATTGAATGGTCCTCAGTACGAGAGTATGGATGACTTTACAACCTATCTCATTATGGCCCTTATACATCCTAAGGTGTTGTGGAATCAGCAATAATTTTGGTTCTAAATCTTACTGCATTACTTTCATGATATCAGCAAAGCTGATTTCAACTCGTTTCTTTGAAGCAAGCTATGCTTTTCCACCCAATGCACTCAGCAATTCACTTAGTACTTGTTTCTCATGAGATATTCCATTTCTTTAAAATACTGCTTAATTTGCTCCATATACATGAGTCAGCTATCGAATGTACAGTATTTAGCGTTCTGATGTAACCAACCATTTCTGCTATTTTTAAATTTATTTAAGATTATTATCATCCAGTATTTGTTTATGGACTGATGAATTTGTCCGTTTTTGACCTTTTTTAAAATTTGACCGTGTATCTTCATTTCTAAAGAAGCATAAGTTGCATTTTTATTTTACTTGACTGTTTTTTGCTGCACTTTTTTTAAAACTTGGAAGAGCTCACTGCATTTCAACAGGTAGGTGGTCGTCTTGGTACATCTCAGAGGCTGCTCGTGCCACACAAGATGTTGGAGAGTATTTGGCCCATATTGTTTGGCACATCTCGTTAAAGGGTACAGCAAACCTCCTCCCACCCTCCGCTTATCCTGGAACAAAATTAAAACTCGTGGCCCTTATCCTAATGCCCTGCCAGGGGATGTAGAGACTAGTTCTCGTAGCCTGGCTTTCCAGATGACCCATATTGAGACGAACACCCTCCCATGTCTTGGCTAAGATCCCTGTTGCTGACTTGGGTCTTCACCTTACTCAGGTCTGGGTTTAGGTCCTTCCCCTTGCACCACAGAGGGGAGGACTACCTCCTCATCTCCTATTGGACAGGAGACTCCAATGGTGAGTGCTGTCCGAGTCCCAGATGTGGAGGGTCTGGTTGCCATCGTAATGGAGGTCTGGTGTAGGAATGGCAAGCCCTGAATCACAATTGTGATATCTGAACACCAGGGACTCCTGTGGAATGTGTTTGCATGGTTGTAAGGAATGTAAATGAGGGTTAGGATGCAAGTGATGTAGTCCATTGTTTTGCTCACCGGTAAGACTTGGGAGTATTGGAGAATAAAGTTGCATCGTTTGCAGTGTGGCCAGAACTATGTGGCCAGCCTTGTGTTTGCTATTTGCTATGTATCCAATTTATTGGCCAGAATGTAATCTCTGTATTGCCTCTGTACTATTGAACGCATCAGTGCCTTAAGAATGTAGCTAACAGTGAAAGTAAGCATGTAGAGATAACGGTGGTAGACAGGATCGTGTGATGGTATGAAAACCAGTCAAGGCCGGGAAGGGGGACACGTGTTCCAAGGAGTAGACTAGAACAAGTATAAGCTACTAAACAAAAATATTGGTGGTGAATCGAGAAGCTAATGTACTGGTGATAAGCGGTTGCAAGCAGATAGGGCATGCTAATGTAACTGAGATAAATTACTAAAAAGAATACTGTGTATTAGGCTTGGCAGGCAATTAGTGACACGTTCATTAATTGTCTCAGCTTTTGTTTGCAAATAAAGGCTTAAATTTCTTGAAGAATCTTCTGCATCTCCTGGTTATTTCAAGAAACCACGACAAAATTGGTGATTGCGGCAGGACCGGAAAGAGACCCGCGGAAAGGAAACGGCAGATTGGGGACATTTCCTGGTCCTCTAGGGACCCCCATGGGGCTAACAGAATTAAAGGTGCACCCAAACGAAAGGTAAGCGCTTTTTGCGACAATTTGGACTAAGAATTCTGTTGGTTTTGGGGAGGTCTCGGGGACTCAGAAGTGTGGCACCTCTGCCGAAGGGTCTCTCCGGTCCAAAAAGTCTGGCAGAATTGGGGGTTAACAGGAGGCTCAGAGGATTGATCAAGAACACTGCAGTGGGGGTAAGTACAAATAAGCTAATAAGAAGTTAAGTGAAGAAAAATTCCACGTGGTGTTGGTAAGTCCCTGTGGATACGGCTTCGTATGAAACGAAGGTCTGAACGGGCAGGGAAAGGGAAAATAGAGAAAATCCCTGTGGATACCGCTTCGTACGAAATGAAGGTCTGAACGGGCAGGGAAAGGAAAAATAGAAAAATCCTCGTGGATACCGCCTTAAGAGATAATCTGAATAGACGAGGTGCAAAGAGAAAGTTTTGTGGATACCGCCCTAGGTAGGGGTCTGCACGGGCAGAATGGAATAGGAAACAAGGACAATCCAATAAATAGTTTAAAGTGCTGGTAGATAGACGATAGACTAGGCATAAGAATGAGAGTAAATAGTATTATCCAGTAAACGAACTGTGAGTCTCTGAAAATACTTTAAAGAGAGAACAACATGACAGATAAAGGAACGGCAGTAGAGATTCTAAGCAAAAAATTCCCGGTAAGTTATAAGTGAGATCACAAAAACTTCAGAAAAATGGGAAAAAAGAACCAAGAACCTGGTCACAAAATGGCCAAGAGAAGGAACATTTTATGTAAACTTGTGCGAAGAAATGGAGGCGCTAATTAAAAATTACAAACCAAAAGATAAATCTAAGAAAAGAGACCAAAAAAAAGAATGAGAAATGGAAGTGCTAAAACTTTTCAAAGCGGAGAGAGAGAGGCTGAGGAGGACAGGTAGAATATTGATTACAAGCGAGGAAGACTCTAAGGTGCTGGAGAAATAGCCTGTTAGAGAGAGAGGAAGATACAGTGAGAAGCTGGCTTCAGCTCCATACCCGGATGTGAAAGAAGCAGAAAGGCCCCCTCTCTATTATGAAGAAAGAACCCCTAAGCAGTGCCCCATGCTGACAGGTACAGAAAACATGCAAGAAGTACAAGTTTGGGATAATGAGGAGGAAAAAAGACAATACGAGAAGAAAAAAGCGGTGATATGAAAGGAGATACAGGCAGAAAGGATAAAGGTGTGGAACAGGCAAAGAGAGAAATGAGAGAAGAGATTGAACGGATGAAATACTTGAGAGAGGAAAAGGAGTATGAGGAGTACCGGTTATACTATAGAAATGAACAGACTAGAAAGGAAAGTGGCTCATCAGGGCAGGAAGAGCTGAGGGATTCAAGAGGAAGTGGAAAGAAGGTAGGAGACGAGAGGCTTGGAGAAACACAAGAGAAAAGGGAATCAAGCACGAGTGAGGATCATGAGGAGTCCCTGCCACATGTGTACAGACACGGACAGGAAGAAAGAGAAGGTGACTCATTGGAAGAGCAAGAGTTAAGTGGTGAGAGAGAGGATGCGAGAATTTGTGGGGAAGAGGTAGGAGGCAGAAGCCTAGAAGAGCAGAAGGAGGTGGTAGGGAAGCGACTAGCAGAAGTAGAGAGAGAGCTTGAGAAGTTACTGAGAGGGAATTGCCAGAGGAGATGTGAAAAGTACTTCAGGGGCCGACCAAGTATTGAATCAGGACAGAAAGGAAGGACTCCACAGGGAGACGGAGGGAAGAAGAGGACCCCGGAGAAATTTGTGTGGGAGGCAGTAAAGACATACCCAGAGACGGATGAGGAGTCAGGCGAGGAGGAGAGCCAGGGCAGGTGGGAAGAAGGAGGAAGAATGATGCCGTTGTTAGTAAAAGGATCAGGACAAGTGCAGTATATCCCTTGGGGATCCCAGGACCTAGAAGGGCTGAAAAACACTCTGCCCAGTCTACATGAAGGAGCAGGGAAATGGATTAGAGCCTTTGAAGAAGAAACGGCGGGACAATTATTGTCTATGGGAGATTTAAAGGCACTATTGATCAGGTTGATGGGAACCTCCAAATTTAATGAACTAATGGAAATGGCTGGCATAATAAACCTGAACGACCCGAGAACTAATGGAGACGGGTTTGACAGAGTGAGGCAGAGGGTATGGCAGGCCCTCAGGAAGCTTTATCCACCCAAAGTGGACCCCAAAGCCTTAAAGGGGGAACCACTGGGAGACACTGAATGCCCAGCAGCCTATGTAGAAAACCAGTTGAAAAGGTGGAGACCGGAGACTGAGCAAGAGGTGGAAAATAGCTTATTTATGACCTCACTGTTCGGACATAGCATTTTGGATGCAATGCCTCCGCAAGTTAAATCCAAACTGGAGGAAGTGGTTGGGCTGACGTTAATGACCCCACAAGAATTCAGAGACCATGTAGTCCATGCGGTTGAGAAATACCAGAAAGACAAACGAAGGTTGGCTGAGCAGCAAGAAGAGGTGCAAAGAAAGTTGATACAAATGCAGCTTGAAGAACTCAAAAAGAAGGAAAAAGAGAAAAGCAAAAAGATGCTGCCAGCAGCTACCGGTCCGAGTACAGCCATCGAACTGGATGAAGCACCGCTATATGGAGGAACTGATCACACTGTAAGACAGGGGCCGGAAAACCCCATGCCAATAATCAACGTCTTTGGAGGAGCATTCCCACAAATGCCCTATCAGGAACAGACTAAATTCGAACAGCCCAGACAGGACTGGAAGTCCCAAGAGGAGGACAGAGGAACTATGGGGAGAGGGGACCAGTGAGAAAACAGGGGGAAAGAGAGGTAGAGAGATTGTGCTGGGGATGTAATCAGCCAGGTCACATGAGAAGAGATTGTCCGTTTACACCATGGCCTGTCACACACCAGGAGGAACCGATAAGAGGGGAACTACAGTTTAGCCAAGGACCAGCCCCCACAGGCCCAAGTGGACCTGTGAACCCCTATGCAAGGTATTAGGGGTGCCCCGAGAACTCGAGTGGGAAGGGACATTACCCAATGATAACAAGGGAAGCAAAAGAGAAACCCATTGTTCAGGTTATTTTAGAAGGGCAACTGACACCTATGATGATAAATACTGGAGCCACATACACTTGTGTACAGCCACAGTATGTCCTTCACCTTCCCATGTCAGGAAAGCTTATTAAGACGGTAGGGTTCTTGGGGAAAACACAGTTGACACAGTGCATGGCTCCAGTGCAGTTGAGAATGGGAAATAAAGGAATTGTTTTGCCAGTGCTAGTATCTAAAGGAACTCTGATTAATTTGTTAGGCAGAGATGCCTTATTGAAACTGGAATTAAAATTAGAATACACCAGAAATGGACTGAGTGTGGAAAGTGCAGGTGCTCAATCGATATTGCGAGAAGACAAGAAAGCTAATGTCTTTTGGATAGGAGGAGCAGATCAGATTCAGGAAACCTGGGGAAAATGGAGAAAGGGCGTGCAGGCTATATTACCCAGGGCTGTAACACCCAAATCTGAGCTACATTGTACAGTGATTTTTGACAAGACTCAGAACAGGGAGTTAGAGGAGAGATGGCACGTGGAGGCATGTACCCAACAGCACCTGGAAG
Source organism: Hemitrygon akajei (assembly GCF_048418815.1). NCBI lineage: Eukaryota > Metazoa > Chordata > Chondrichthyes > Myliobatiformes > Dasyatidae > Hemitrygon > Hemitrygon akajei. Next base: position 116,224,957 of record NC_133133.1, on the reverse strand, counting down.
GGGAGGCTGTGATACTTGGAAAGCAAGGGGCAGCTTTGCAAGTTAAGTGGAACACCTTTTTAGAAAAATGGTACAGGATACCGGAGGCTGCACCCCACGTAATGTTGTTGGTAAACAAGGGATATCAGTCTAAAGACTTAGGACCCTTAGTTAAGAGTGCTGAAACCGTAATAGTGTGGAGGAAAATCACGCCGGAGGTGTGGATATCAGAAGACAACAATTGCATTAAAATAATGATAAGTGTAGATATGGTAGGGACAATGAAAGAGGTCGAAATAACTCCCCAACCACACATGCCATTGCTGGGAAAGGAGAGAGGCCAGCAGAAAGATAGAAGGTTAGATGAGTTGCCATCTATTCTGTGGTCACAGCATGACACGGACGTAGGGAAAATAAAAACAGCTAATCTGGTAGAAATAAGGCTGAAAAAGGGAGCAATTCCACCCTGGAGACCACAATACCCTCTTAAGACCAGAAGCAGAAGAGGGAATAGCATCAACAGTGCAGGGGTTGCTTGAAGCAGGAGTGCTTAAAAGAACAAACAGTCCATGCAATACCCCATTGCTGCCGGTCTTAAAAGCAGATAAATCTAAATGGAGATTGGTGCATGATTTGCGAGCGGTAAATGACGTGGTGGAGGACTGGCCAGTGGTAGTCCCCAACCCACACAAGCTTTTGACTAATGTTCCGCCAGAAGCAAGTTACTTTTTAGTGAATGATTTGTGTTCGGCTTTCTTCAGCATTCCTCTGGCCGACCAGTGTCAGTATCTGTTTGCATTTACTTACAGAGGTGCTCAGTATACCTATACCAGAATGCCGCAAGAGTTTAAACATTCACCACGTGTTTTTAATCAGGTGTTAAAGGCAGACCTAGAGGGCATACCATTGGAAAGTACATTGTTACAGTATGTGGATGACCTGTTGATTTGCTCCCACAGCGAGGAACATTGTGAGCAGGACATTATAACTCTGTTGGAGAAGCTGGTGCATGGAGGACATAAAGTATCCAAAAAGAAACTGCAATTTTGCAAGCAGCAAGTGGAATACTTAGGCAGGGTAATATCCAAGGGAGTGAAGGCGATAGCACCAGATCAGATTGAGGCAATAACTAAGGCCCCAAAACCCCAGACAGTAGGGCAGATGATGACGTTTTTGGGAATGGCAGGGTACAGTTCAGATTGGATAGGAGAATATGCTGAGATTGTGGCACCTTTGAGAAAGATGATGAAAGAAGCAGGACATACAAATTTGAAGAATGGCTTACAGTGGAATGAAGAGGTGGAGATAGCAGGAATTAAGCAGGAATTGCAGTCTCAGCACCAGCATTAGCTTTGCCTGACTATGAGAAGGTTTTTCATTTGTATGTATCCAACCGACAGGAAGGTTATGTCACAGCGGTTCTAACACAAGAGACAGGCACAGGAAAAGCAAAGCAGCCGATAGCATACTACAGTATGAGACTAGATGAGGTGGCTCAGGGGTATCCACCCTGTTATCAGGGATTGGCGGTGCTGTACTATGTGTATGAAAAGGCATCATCTGTAACCCTGGGCTATACTGTGACTCTGTACACACACCACAAAGTAGCAGAATTGCTGGAAAGAGGGAAATTTGTGCTGACGCCAGCCAGGATAGCAGCGTATCAGATGCTATTGACATTTCCAGACATAACCATACAGAGATGCACTACCAGTAATATAGCCGATTTTGTCCCTTTGGGCTATGAAGGAGAACCCCATGACTGTGTAGGGAAGATGATGGCATTTGCCAAATTGAGAGCAGATTTACGGTCAGAACCACTAGAGGATGCAGATAAAAAAGTTCTGTTCGTAGATGGCTCTTGTTATAGGGATTATGATGGAAATCATGCAGGGTTCTCAGTAGTGCAGCAGGATCAGTCGAGCTTTAAGATTATTAGGATGGAGTCCTGCCCCCAACCGTGTTCCGCCCAACTAGCGGAAATCAAAGCCCTGACAGCTGCGTGTGAAATGATGGAAGGTGAGAAAGTAGACATTTATACTGATTCGGCATATGCTCATGGAGTATGCCATTTGTTCGGGGCAGTGTGGAAACAGAGAGGGTTTAAGAAAAGCAGTGGAGATCCCATACAACATTGTCAGCAAATTCTAGACTTAAAAGCGATGATGAAACCTAAAGCATTGGCTATAGTAAAATGCCAGGCACATAAAAAGGGAAATGATGTAATAAAGGGAAATCAAACTGTGGACGAGGCAGCCAGAAAAGCGTCTGGATGTACATCAGCTGTCATTGCCCCCCAGGTAAGCCTAGCTCCAGAACCTATGGTAGAGGACCTAATTGAAATACAAGGTAAGGCAACTTTGGCAGAACTGACAATGTGGAGATGAAGGGGGGCCAAGCAGAACCCGGAAGGCTTGTGGAGCATGGAAGACGGTTTGCTGGTAGTGCCCACCCCTCTACTGACGATTTTGATTTCAGAAGCGCATGGGATTGACCATTGTGCAAGGGGGGAAGTGATAAAGAAAATAACGAAGGATGGTTTTTGGTCGCCTTATTTACAGGCTTCAGTGGACTTTGTCTTGTCACAGTGCGAGGTATGCGCACAGAATACTGTTTGGAAGGGAATTACAACCCAAATAGGTCACATTCCCGTACCTGAAGGACCATTTAAACATCTAGTGATAGATTACGTAGATATGGTAAAGACAGTGAGAGGGAAAAGATACATGCTGGTAGTAATTGATCGATTTAGCAGATGGGTGGAGGTGGTACCTTCGAAAGATCAAGGGGCAAAGACAGTGGTAGAATTTCTGACAAATGAAGTGATCCCAAGGTTTGGAAGTTAGCTCAGACAATGGTTCAGCTTTTATCCAGAAAGTGGTCAAATTGGTACTACAAGCGCTGAGGATAAACCAAAGATTTGGATGTGTATACCACCCTCAGTCGCAGGGCATGGTAGAGAGAATTAATGGAACCTTGAAAGCCAAACTGAACAAAATCTGTGCAGACACTAAACTTAATTGGGTCGATGCTTTACCGCTAGCATTGATGAGTTACCGCATGCAAACTAATCAATGGACATGCCTGACACTGCATGAGATGCTCACTGGGAGGCCCATGCCAGTGCCCCAGTGGAGAGGGCCGTATAAAGGACCTAGTTTGGAACAATTGGAAATAGAATTGAAACAATACATGCAGCAGCTAACTATGATACATAGGTCTATTTATGCCCAGGAAAAACAGAAAGAGCCGGAGACCGTACAAGGGGAAGGACCGATCAAACCAGGAGACCAGGTTTACGTGCGAGTTTTTCGGAGAAAGTGGAATGAGCCGAGAATGGAAGGACCCTTTACGGTGACCAAGGCATCACCCACCGCAGTTCAGGTAGAAGGACGCTCCACCTGGTACCATCTGAACCACTGCACAAGGGCAGTCCCGCAAGGACAGTCAGGTGAGGAGTCTGAGGTAAGTGATGCGGAGGAGCAGTTAGCAGGAGACAGACAGGAGGAACAAGAAGCTGACACTGCACCTCAGGAGTTTGATCAATTAGTAAGGGAAATTTTTGGTCCTGAGGACAGGCCCGAAGACCCTCAGGATGTGGCGGTGGATAGTAGTGCTTCTTCAGATAATGGGGATGACCTTGGAATGACCAGTTGTGCCCCTGGGGACAAAGCACCCACATACTCCAGTGCAGACTTGGAAACCATTAGTTTGGCAGATATGGAATGGGACTGTTCAGTCCCCACAGAACCTACAGAAAAGAAGTAAGAGGAGCACAACACTTACCTCCTCGCCATGGTTACAGACACATACTAATCAGTGGTATCAATGGGCAACTTACACAGCAGGAATGATGAAGAGACAGAATTGCTACCTGTGCTCAAGGGCAAGCCCTGCGCACCATGTAGTTCCCATGCCTTATAACTCTTCCACTTGCACGCGGTGGTGAAGAGAGTATAGGGAGCGATGTGAACGACAGTGTCCAGGTTCGATTAAGGCTTGTTTCCTAAAGCTTTGAGTTAAAACAGATCCCTGCTATCAAAGCTGTATGAGAAACGCACCAATGTGCCCATATTGGTGTATGTTAAATCAGGCTTCCCCGCAGTTTGATCAACGCAAGCTTGCCTCTGACTGAAACTACAGCAGACCATGGGCTATAAACAAAAGAAGCCAGACACCTACACTGGAACAGCTTTTAATGCAATATCAGTTGAGCTGTGAATGTTTTACGCGGACAGGTGCTCATCCAGTGGGTCATTTCAGAGGTAGCTGCACTCAGATGTGGAATGTGACCCCAGGCGAAAGACACGTAGTAGGTTCCCCTCCACTCGAAGGTGCATTGGACGCCCAGACCATCCCCTTAGCAGACACCTGGTGGCTGTGTGGTGAGGAAGGGGGTCTGAGATCCACGCTTCCCCTCAATTGGGCAGGTACGTGTACACGTGTTATGCTACTTAAAGAAGTTATAGTATCCCCTGAAGTACACTTCAACACTGATATCTCTGAACAGCAGACACTATTGTGGAAAAGGAGAAAATATGAACCCAACTCGACGATTTGGATAGATAGTATAGGACAGCCAAGAGATATACCTAACAAATTTAAGGCGAGGAATGAGATTGCTGCATGCTTCGAAGCACTTATACTCTTGATAGGAACTATTAAGAATGTTGAATGGATAAATTATATATATTACAATCAGCAAAGATTCATCAACTACACCGATGATGCATTGGAGGCCTTGGGACAACAGTTAGATGCAACAAGCAAAATGGCGTGGCAGAAAAAGGAGAAGTTTGTGTGATGTTTGGAGAGCAGTGCTGTACTTTTATACCAAATAACACTAGTCCAGAAGGATCGTTTACTAAGGCAATGTATAAGTTGAAAAGTCTCAGAAAGGAAGTTAAACAGAATGCAGAGTTCGGACATCAGAAATTTGACTGGTTAGAAAGTAGACTCAGAGGATGGGGAGTATGGCTGACTAAGATGGCAATGACTGTCAGTATTGTATTGCTGAGCTGTGCGCTTGTTCTGTGCTGTTTTCTTCTTTGGCTCAAGTCTCTTGTAGTGCGTGCTGCAACCAAACAATTTCCGATGCTCGTGGCGATTACTGAACCAAGCTTAGTGGAGAAAGAAGCACTGAAGAAGTATTGTTACAGCCTACCATGCCTGCAGGATGAACAAGAGCAAAACGACTGTGTGGGAGTAGATTGTAAGGGCTTCTGAGTTTTTTTCCCTGTCTCAGATACAAAGGGACAGGTTTTTGACTCAGTGGCCTAGGGTAACAGGGAGAGAATACTTTGAGGTCTTGGCGCAGAAAATTATAGTTTAACCCGAGATTTGGGAATAAGTGCTGGACTTTATTGGGGCTTTTGTGGGCGGACTCTTAGTCTTTCTCTGTGTGAGACCGTATGGGTCTCAAAGGGGGGATTATATTGGAGAATAAAGTTGCATCGTTTGCAGTGTGGCCAGAACTATGTGGCCAGCCTTGTGTTTGCTATTTGCTATGTATCCAATTTATTGGCCAGAATGTAATCTGTGTATTGCCTCTGTACTATTGAACGCATCAGTGCCTTAAGAATGTAGCTAACAGTGAAAGTAAGCATGTAGAGATAACGGTGGTAGACAGGATCGTGTGATGGTATGAAAACCATTCAAGGCCGGGAAGGGGGACACGTGTTCCAAGGAGTAGACTAGACAGGATCGTGCGATGGTGTGATGGTATGAAAACCAGTCAAGGCCGGGAAGGGGGACACGTGTTCCAAGGAGTAGACTAGAACAAGTATAAGCTACTAAACAAAAATATTGGTGGTGAATCGCGAAGCTAATGTGCTGGTGATAAGCGGTTGCAAGCGGATAGGGCATGCTAATGTAACTGAGATAAGAGACAAGGGTATGCTAATGTAACTGAGATAAGAAATTACTATAAAGAATACTGTGTATTAGGCTCGGCGGGCAATTAGTGACACGTTCATTAATTGTCTCAGCTTTTGTTTGCAAATAAAGGCTTAAATTTCTCGAAGAATCTTCTGCGTCTCCTGGTTATTTCAAGAAACCACGACAGGAGCACTTCAGAACCACCGACCTCCCCATCAACAAGACCTGTGACGCCAGCAGCACCACAATCGAATTTAAAACCAGGTCCTGACTATGGCCTCTGACAAAATGACCACACAAGCACAGCCCAATAGGATCATTGAGTGCAGTTGCAGAGTGATCCCTTGCTGGGTACCCCTGTGAAGATGGGCCACGGCTGACAGATAGAGGCAGAGCATTATTGATGCGTAGCATGTTGTATCTTAGAAGAGGAGATAGAGTTTAGAATGACGAAACAAAAAAATATTTCAGATTCCCACATGTGATTGGTGCTCTCTTTGTGGATTTGACCCAATAGATATGGAGATGGGATCTGTGCACAGTGCTCCCAGTGTGGTTCAGATCCAAGGATATAGAGTTGGGAACCATGTGCAGGACTCAAAAGTATTAGTGTGACTAAAGGATATTGGGATTGGTACTGTAAGCTCTTGACTATTGAACTCAAAGACACGACGAGCAAAGGCAAAGATGTGTGTGTCTTCTTTACTGCCCTCAAACTGTGCAGCCATAGTAGGGTTGGAGGATGATCAGAGGTGCAGAGAGCAGAGCAGGGGGTCGGTGGGGGGGTGGGGTGGGGTTTGAAGTTGTTTTCCTCTCCCATGAAGTTTAGTCCTGGTGGCATGGTAGCATAGAATTTTCCTTAGTACATCAAAATTGAAGCAACAGGTGAAGTGATGTTGATTCATTCCAAGTGTTTCATGTTCTTTACTGTGTGAGAGGAACAGAACGAACTTTACTCTCTGTCTGAACCTGTAACAATGTGTTGAGATATTGTGGTGTGAGTTTCATTCTGTGTCTCACTCCAGGAATGTGTGATGGAATGGTGTTGAGGGAGCTTTGCTCTGTTTGACCCACCTTGTGTGAGGGAGTGAGTGAGAGAGAGAAAAAGAACGAAAGGAAAAAAACCATAGCTGTTCTCCTCATACAGAAAACACCAGTGTCTTTTGGGACAGGACTGTGTGTCCCAGCAATGTTGGAGAGGATGGTGTCTCCAGTGACTGATCCCAGAGATAGGGGAGTGGACAGTTTAGTCTTGGTGACTCACCGCCCAGTAGCACGAACAGTAAAAAAGAATTAATGTGTTGAAGAATGAAGTGACATGTGAAGGGATCTGTTGTCTTCATGAATCACTCGTTCATTGTACACATCTGATTTCTGCTGTCAGATGTTTTCTAATCTGGGATTACCCCAGAAATGTCTGTCTGTCCTGAATTTCAGCTACCTACCTGCCTGCATTCAGGGCCGGGCTGCTGTGTGATGTCACAGAAGAGGGTGGGTGCTTGTTTGGAGGATGGGATGATTGAAGAAGTGGTCCCAACACCTCTCCCTCCCTTCTTAAATCATTGTCTGAACCTGACCTTTGCTTCCCAACCACATGCCCCGCCCCATCCAAGTGTTGTCCACCCCACTCAGTACTGAACAAGGCTTGTTATTCCCACTTCTCCCTCCTCCCATTAGGCAGAAGATAAAAATTCCTGAAAGCATGTATTCTCTGGTTCAAGAACTGCTTTATCTTGCTGTTATTGGACTATTGAATGGTGTCCAATACAGTCTGACCACCAGATATGTGGAATGATAGGGGCCTGTGCAGTGCCAGATTAGTTATTTTGCTGAAACATAGGTGGTTCAGTTAGGATAAAATAAATGAACTCTTCTAAACTACTGGATGATCACCTCACCCGACCTTTAAAGCACCCTGTAAATAGTACAAGTTGGGTAATAAAGAATAACAAAACAACAAATGAAAAGTCAGTGCCTTTTATTGAAGTATGGTGCAATGTATCTGTATTTACTTACATCAGAAGGTTGGTTATTGCCACGTCCAAAGTAAAGAGTTGGATTGTAGAAATAAGTGGTTATATCTTACATGTCTGAAAGTTGGAGTCGTCAGGATTGTCTCGTGTTTCATCTGGAAAGATGATTGAATCTTCATGACGGTTCTTCACCTTCGCTTATGTGGAGTTTAAACCATTTTATGAGAACTTTATCTAATTGTGAACTAGATAAAAATTGTGATCTAGTTGTAAACTGAAAGAGCCAAATTGCATATGCTTTTCACAGACACACTACTTACTGCATAGGTAAAGTATGGTGTTTGCATTTTACACCAGAAGTACTTCTTTTATTCAATGAAGATGTGACTGAGGCTAGATAAGCACAGGTTATAAAAATAAATGCAGCATTAACACAGAGGAACAACTTGCTTCTTTTAAAGACTGTGCCAACAGCTGATTCTGCAACATGATTGCTGCTGCAACATCTGGAGTGGAGACCATTAACTTCTTGTTTCGATGTTCCAATCTTTCAAGTCGCTTTTCCAGGTCCCCCTCTTGAGGACCCACAGGTTTCTACTCTCTATCAAAAGAGAGAGAGATCGCTTGAGTACAGAGGCCTTCCTCTGACAGGAGTTGGCGATGAGCAAACACACCACCTGCTGTCTTGGTGTTCCAGTCTCAAGGTTTCAGTCTCCTATGACATTTCATTTGCCAAAATCAGTGAGAAAGTGGGTCATCCATGGGACCATTCCCCAACTTCTGAACTTCCACCCTCAAGGGTGCAAGTCTTCTTGTTACAAGGGGGCATTGGGAGCGGACCCAAGTGCAGGACACAGTCACTGAGATAGTATAGTCTGAACAGTGTTTATTGAGAATTACTAGGGAAGGCAAGGAGTGAGGACCAAATGGCAACATGGATGTAAACGTTGGATACAACCTGGACTAGGACTTGAACTTCAAACTCGGGTCTTGACTGGGAACCTGGGTCTTGACTGGGACTCGGAGCCTGGGTCTTGACTTAGAACTTGGGCTTGGCTTAACTTGGAACTTGGACGTGACTTGACTTGGAACTCGGAATTGACTTGACCTGGAACTCGGAATTGACTTGACCTGGAACTCGGTCTTGACTTGACCTGGAACTCAGTCTTGACTAGATTGGAACTAGAGCTTGACTTGACTAGAGTTGGAACTAGAACTTGACTAGACTTGGAACTAGAACTTGACTTGACTAGACTTGGAACTAGAACTTAACTTGACTTGGAACTCAGACATGGACACAGAGCCGGGACTCCAACCTGGGACGCAGAGCCGGGACTCCTACTGCAAACCGCTAGCAATTCTCAGCTGGCCATGAAAGCGTCAGAATTCATACCTTACTCAAAGCAGCGGCAGACAGCCGGCAACTCAGCTGGACACGAAAATGACTGAATTTGCTAAGCAGCCACAAGCACTGAAGCAACCTAAGAGTCCACGATTCTCGGCGGCTCTGATAATGGTCCAGACTTCTCGTACTGGCTGAGGTCACATGTTTCTGGTAACGAGCTTCTTGCTGTGAGTTTCTGATGACGGTCCAGCAAAGGAATAGCTGAACCCCGGAGCTATTTATGTTGCAGGCTCAAAATGAGGATCAGGTGCCTCAATCAAGGCGCACAATGGAATGTGGGGAAAGAAGAAATAACTGGAATGCAAAATCCACAGACCGGACCGTGAACTGGGATGTGTAGTCCATGGACTGGACCATGACACCTCCAGGCTGTTCCTTGAGATAGCAAAATGCTAAGGTGAATATCCACTGCTTGCGAAGAACTGTAGTTTGAACTGTAGACCACAGACTCCGACGGAGCCACAACCACCTTGAAAAGAAAGGAAAGATTACGAGAAGAGAAGTAAGCTGTTTCATGGATGAACTGGAAGAAGCTGTCTGAATCTGCTGGTGCCACCTTTCCTCACTCCTCCCACCTCCTACCTCCTGAGTCCATCCAATGCACTCAGCAAAACTGGTACTTGTTTTACATTTGCTTCATTTGCTTTAAAACACTGCTCACATTGCACCATATACATGAATCAGCAATTGAACGACTATCATTACAAAGTATCCGCCCATTTCTGCTATTTTAAAATATTTATGATTATTATTACCCAGTACTCGCTGTGATTAGTAGCCTGTGATTTTGTCCGTTTTCAGATTTTTAAAAAATTTGACCATGTCTGTGTCATTTACTGAAGAAGCGTTGTTATTTTACTGTACTGTTTCTTGCTGCACTTAAAAAAAAATTGAACGGTTCATTTCACTTCAACAGGTAGGTAGTCATCTGCTGCTACCACACAAATGTTTGGAGGAGACCTGGCTCATATCTTTCATCCCATCTCTTTCGAGGGTGCAGCAAGCCACAGATGGCAGGGCATTATTGACGAGTAGCATGTCATATCCTAGGAGAGAGTGTAGAATGTTCAAACAAAAATAAATTATTCCAGATTTCCACATGTGAATTGTGCTCCCTTTGTGGTTTTGACCCAATGGATATGGAGATGGGATCTGTGCATAGTGTTCCCAGTGTAGTTCTGATCTAGGGATATAGATTTGGGAACCGTGTGCAGTGCTCTCAGTATTGGTGTGACTGAAGGATACAGGGGTTGGAACTGTGCACGGTCCTCCTCTTGTTGGTCTGATCCAGCCCTTTCTGGATTGAATGCACATTCAACAATTCCACTGCCCAACAATCAGTACCTGTAACTGATAATCCATGGGTGCCTGTGTTCCTTCTGTTTTCTCCGATGGTGTGTGGAATGTTGGAGATTTTGGGCACAGTACAGTGGCTCGTCTCGGTTCTCTACTGTTCATCCTTGGGAACTCCATATGGACAACCTGATAAACAGCATAATTGGGAATCCTGTGGGAGAAGATTACAAAGTGGCTGAAGTGTCACACTAACTATGATTGTGCACCTGGTGTGTTTGACCGGGGATACAGTGTCTGGAACCTTGTACGGTGTTCTCAGAAGTAGAGGTTTGGCATTGGTTGGAGAATTGGCATTATCTCAAGTCTCTCAAGGGAAAATTAACAAAAAATATTAAGGGAATATATAAATACAGCAAGCCTCCTTTCACCCTCCACTCATCCTGGAACAAGCTTCAACTTCCTAGTCCTTGCCCTAATGTTCAGCCATGGGATTGGAAAACTGGTCCTCATAGCCTGGCTCCCTGGATGCCCCTGCAATGAGATGAACATCCTCCATGTCCTGGGTAAGATCCCATTTGCTGACTTGGGTCTTGACCTCAATCAGGTTTGGGTTTAGGTCTCCCCCCCCCCCCACCCCCAGCACCATAGTGAGGAAGACTTCCTCCTTTCCTTTTGGACAGGAGGCTGTGATCATGAATGCTGTCCCAGTCTCTGAGGCAAAGGGACGGGCATCTCCAGTGACCAGTTGCAACGGCAGTGGAGGTCTGGTGTAGGCGGAGCAAGCCCTAAAACAGAACTGTGGTTTTCTGAGCATCCAGGGACTCCTGCGGGATGTGTTGGTGTGGTTGTAAGGGTGTTGTTGAGATGACAGAGTATAATATCATGCTCTCCGCCAAGACCTGGGAGCACTTCAGAATCACTAACCTCTTCACCGGCAAGACATAGGATCCCAGCAGTACTTCAATCCTCTTCAAAACCATGACCTGGATTCAGCTTCTGATGAAATGGCCACTTAACCACAGCCCAAAGGGTATGTTGAGCACAGCTGGAGAATGCTAGGGAGCTTCATGAGGACAGGCCATGGATGACAGATACAGGAGAGTATTATCAGCGAATGGCATGTCATAGCCTATGAGAGGGAAAAGATGTTTATAATGTCCAAATAAAAGGTAATTTTCCAGAATTCCCAAATGTAAATTGTACTCTTCCCTTTGTCATTTTCACCTCATACATCTGAAGATAGGATCTGTGCACAGTGCTCCCAGTGTGATTCTGATCCAAAGATACAGAGTTTTGAACCATGCACGGTTCTCCTATTATTGGTGTGACCGAAGGATACAGATCAAGCCCTTTCTGGATTGAGCCCACATTTAGCAATCTCACTGCCTGTAACTGACACTGCATGGTGGCATGCATTAGTTCTGTTATCTACGATGGTATGTAGAACATGGGAAATTCCAGGCATGGTACAATGTTTGTTTTAGTTCACTGCTGCTCATCTTTGGGAACTCCATATAGACAATCTCCTGTAGGAGGAGATTGCAAAGTAGTTGAACTGTCACACTGACCATGATTGTGCTGCTGGTGTGTTTTAACCATGAATACGGAGACTGGGACAGTGCATGTTCTCAGAAGCCGAGGTTTGACATTGGCTGGGGAGTTGGCATTATCACAAGTCTCACAGGGAAGATTAAAGAAAAACATAAGGGGTAAATATAAATGCAGAAGTAAAGCGACTGAGTTATTGTCTACAGGTTGTAGGTGGGTAGGGCAGGATTTTCGGCCTCAAGAAGTGTTGAATCTATAATCAATCCCAGTGTGTCTCTAGGGGACATCAACAGGAACAGGCCCTTCAGTCCACAATATTGTACCAAAGTAATTAAACTAGTAACAAAACATCTGTCTAAACTATTCCTTATGAATAAAGTGTCCATATCCCTCCCTTGTTTTCATATTCATGCACATATATAAGTGTGTTCTTAGGAACCTTTTTTCCATCTGCCCCCACCATCACCCAAGGCTGTACAGTCCATGGACCCATTGTATGTGTAGAAAACTTGCTCCACCCATCTGCTGCAAACTTATCCCTCTCACCTGAATTGCATGATATCTAGCATTAGACCAGGCTTTCTCAACCTTTTTGCCCTTGAGGAACCTTTGAAATAATTCTCAGGTCTTGGGGAACCCCTGCGTAAAAATTATTATATCTCCTGGTCACGGTACATTAGTGTGACTGGTAAGTTGTTTATATAATAATTCAAAAATAATTGTCAATGCTTTTTTGAGTCGACAATGAATGTTTAGCCAACTTTTCTTGGAAAAAAAAACAGGTAGTTAACCTCAGTTTACCTTTCTTCAAATTAATTTCTTTCCCTTTCAGAAATTTTAAAACTCATAAGGCAAACACAATAAAATTCTGTTAAATAACTGGCCTAAGCCAAAATGGGACTTAATTTTTCTTAAGGTCGGCTCGATAGATTTAATTTAATAAAGGTTGTAAATCGATTTTAATTAACGCCATTTGCAACATGAAAATTTATTGATAGTGTTGTATAGTGAAGTTACTAAAAGCCATAAATAAAAATGTAGTTTGACACAATTGAAAAAAAATATTTTTAGTGCTATGATCAGGGTTAAATATAGGCCTAGCATGTGAAACCTGTGCTTGTTTTTGCTGCACAAATACTCAATTTTGAGTCAAACTTGGGATGAGCAGACATGTATTTCACCATCAAATGAGATGATTTCTATCCTCCCTCTTCATGCTTGTTAAACAAGAAAAAGCTTGCTCACACATGTAAGATGTTGAAAACTGCAACAAAATGTTCATTGTTTTCCTATGAGTGGGAAGTAATACACCAGTAGAGTTCGTTCGTCCCATAAATCAGTCGGTGGCGCACAAAGGGAAGTTGGGGGAGGTAATTCAGGAGAGAGAGGCTAATGTCACAGTCCCAGTTGGTTGAGTCCATTCATTGCTTGGAACACTTCACATGCCTCATCAGCCTACCATGCTCCCCTCCGTGCAAAACGATGCTCAACAATTATCAACAGCCTCCCCTATCTTGTCAAAAACTGAGAATGGACTCAACCAAATATATACAGTCCTACTGCTCACTACCATACTGGGCTGAGAGATTTCTTAACGAGATTGCTAGCGGGGCTGCTTTTCACTGCCCACCACTGTGAGTGCTAGCATTGCACATTGTGCGAAGTTCAGAAAATAATGTTAAGTTTTTGTTAATCACTATCTCTTGCAGAAGAACCCTGGTTGAGAAACCCTGAGTTAGACAATTCCACCTTAGGGGAGAAGGATTCCTGATCTCTACTCTATGCCTCTCAGAATATTGCGAATTTCTATTCGGACTCCTTCAGCCTTGTCACTCCCGAGAAATCACCCCAAATTATCTAACTTAATCCACGTAGGTAGTACCTTCCTATCCAGCTGGCATCTTGGTGAACCTCTTCTACATCATCTGCTTTCCCTGCACATTCTACCTTTCATAGGGTGATCAGAACTAGGTCTTGCTGGGAAGTGGGGTGTAAGGGGTGTGAGTGTGGTAATATGTTTGTGGTATAGGACTCTGAGACACTTAGGAAAGATTAGTTTAATTGGATATTTAATGTCTAGTTTAATTAGTTTATCATGGGCCAATGGGCCTGTTCCTGTGCTGTACCATACAAACATAGAAAACCTACTGCACAATACAGGCCCTTCGGCCCACAAAGTTGTGCCAAACATGTCCCTACCTCAGAAATTACTAGGGTTATCCATAGCCCTCTCTTTTTCTGTTGTATGTTGTATGTTCTCTTCTCACCTTCTGCCCCACAACTATCCCCATCCCTCTCCCCCTCACTGTCATTCTTTCTCTCCTGTTTCCTGGTCGCTCTCTGTCCTCTCCCCCTCCCTCCTTTCCCTAATCCCCATTCCCTCACTCCTACTCTGCATCACTGGGATGTTCCATGGAATGGGGATGAACTGATCTGGGGCCCAGTTTCTGGTCTTTGTCTCCATCCATCACCTCATCAACACCTTGTCTGTCCATAGGGTCTTCTGTACACCTCGACAATTCCGTCTTATGGTACCAGGTAGGGACGTGTTTCTGTTTGTAGATACAGATTTCACTGCAGTGCTGCTGCTTATTATATGACATTCCCACTGATTCAATTTCAGCTCGCCTCTTCTCTCTGATCCTCTTGGGGAAGGGAAGAGGAGAATTACCTACTTCCTACCCTCACCTCCAGCCCGATTTCTGGGGGGAAAAGGGATCAATGCTTGGTCCTGAGCAAGAGACAAGCAAGCAGGGATGGGGGTTAGTGAGTGGGAGGGGTGCTGAGCACGGAGGAGGTGCCGAAGGAATGATGGTGAGGAAGTTGGGTGCACAGAATGAGGACTGAAGTTGAGGGAAAGAGCACTGTGGAGGTGCAGTAAAGTTGCAAGCCCACTAAATCCTGAGGCAAGGCCATTTCTTCTAAACAATCACTTTGTTACTTATTACATGAACTGTCCCTCTCCTTGCCATCCCATCTCTGCCTCCTCTCACTATCCCTATCCCTTACTGCTATCACTCCCGTTTGCATCATCACTACTGCTCCCTCTCCTCTCTCTATCCCCATTTCTAACTCTTAAAACCTGCAAAGGGTCACTAAGAATAGAACAAGAAATTGGAGAAGCTTTGTAAGAGGCTGTGGTCACAAACATAACCTGATGCTAATGCTTTGCTTCCCCGACCCACATCAGTCCTGCAGAATTATGATCCCACAGTGCTCTGTGGTCTTTGCGGCCTGCCAGGAAGCTTTGGCTGGTGTTCCCTCAGTGGCCTGCACGATGCTTCCACTTAACTAGCAAAGTAGAAGGTGGACCAGTAATGTAGATTGGTGGAGAGCACCTACACCAGCTAGGAAGAGAATCCTCTCCTGTCTGCAGCAGTATCAATGGCTCCTCTTGCCACACAAATCATTGGAGAGGTCTTGGCCCAAATGTTATGCCATGGTGGTGACATTCCCACCACCTAATTTCAGCCCACCCTTTCTTTGTGGTCCCTTTGGACAGGGGAAAGGCTGAGGGGAGTTGTCTTCTTCCTGTGCTCAACCTCACTTTCCCCTTTTGCATTATTTCTGGGGAGAGTAGAAGCAATGCTTACTCCAAGGGTGACATGGCCAGGTTGATGTGAGAGAGACAATGTGGCGGGAACAAGCACCACATAAATGAAAGGGAATACGTTTTAAATGCATTGTTAGGAATGTGTTTGAGGGGGTGGGAGCTGTGGGTGGGTCAGAAAAGTTCTAAGCCCACTCAACCCTGAGATACAAGGCAAGGCCATTTGTTCTAAACAATCACGTTATTGTTTAATATGGAAGATCTCTATCTTCCCCCTCCATCCCACCTTCCGGCCTTCTCTCCCCATTCCTTCCCTCTCGTGCTCCTTCCCCTCACAATCGGCACTATAGCCCCCTCTCCTGTCTTTCTATTCTTTCCTGCTATATGTCCCCTCTCCATCACCACTACTGCTCCTGGTCCCCTCCATCACCATTTCCAGCATTTACAAACCCACCTCCTTAAGTACCACATGGCATCACTAAGAATAGAGACATTGGAGGAGCTTGTACTCGGCCATGAACTTAACTGACTCTGGTCTGAGATGAGGCCTGACGCTGACACTTCACTGTCCAATCTAAAACTCCCTTATTTCTGTGCAACAGTCTTGTCGTGATCTGACTCACACAGAGTTGCTAAGAATAGAAAGCAGTATTGTACCAGGCCGTGTGTATGGACTCTGCTGACTGTGGTCACAGACGGGGCCTGATCCTGACACTTCGCTCCCCTGTCCCACATCAGTCCTGCACAGTCCTGTTCTTCTTTCTGTGGAACAGCCCCCTCATGATGCAATCCCATGTGGCCCCCTGGCCTTGGCAGCCTGCCAAGGGGTTGTGGCCTTGAGCCAGCGGTCCCTCAACAGATTCCACAATCCATCCATTCCTCCAGTGAGATAGAAGGTGGCCCAGTTATCTGGATTGATACAGGACTCGCACACCATCTGTAGTTGGAGCGTTGAGGGACGAGAAGCCTGCTCTGTCTGCAGCCATCTCAGGCAGAGGTTGCTCCTGTGACATCCTTGTTTGTAACCTGGCCCAATTATTTTCCCATCTCATTGCTGACTTGGGTTGTCTCTTCAATCAGGCTTAGTTACAGGCCCTCCTCTTCTCACCTCAGTGGATCCTCTTTCATCAGACAGTAGGCACCACTGGTGAGCACTGCCCTGGGCTCGAAGTAGAGGAGCAGGCCTCTGCAGTGACCAGCATCTTAGTGAACCTCTTCTGCACCCTCTTTAGCCACCTCTTTCAACCTATTAAGCAGCAAATAGATCTGAATGCAATAATCCATTTGTGATTTAAGCAGAATTTTATAAAGCTGCACTGTAACACCTCGACTATTGAACAAAAGGGCACAAGTAAGAGAGGGAAGTTAGTGTGCATCTTCTTTACCACCCTCAACCTGTGGAGCCACATCGCTGGGGGATGATCAGAATGGCAGAGAGTGGAGGAGAGGGAGTGCAAAGTCAGGGAGATGAAGTTCTTCCACTCTCATTACCCACAATGTTTAGTCTAAGAACTCACCAACAAACAACGTGCTCAGAAGCACAGAATTTTCCTTAGTGCTTTGAAGAATTAAGCAACAGGTGAAGGAATCCTTCGCCTTCTTGATACATTTGGTCCATGCATATTATGTTCTCTTCAGTGGGGCAGGAATGGAAGGAATTTCCTTCTCTCTCTGTCCTGTAACTGTGATTGGATGTTATGGAGAGAGGTTCACTCTGTGTCTGATCCCCAGAAGTATGTGATGGGATGCTGTGGAGGAAGCATCACTCTGTGCCTGGCCCTTGGGAGTCTGTGATGGGATGTTCTAGAGGGAGCTCCCCTCTGTGTATGCTGCTGAGAGGGTCTGGTTTTATTTACTTTGTATTGTTATGATCCCAGCCCCCTCCTTTGTGAGAATCGCCAGAGCCCTAGTGAAGGGGGGGTCAATGACCCAAGAGAAGAGAGAGATACGTGCGGTGTCCCTCGTTTCACGGCAAGGCAAAAGCTGGCGACTGTGGTCATTGTCTCGTGGAGACACCTTTGTGAATTGGGAACTGTACTACGTGTATACCCTCAGGGCAACGTGGGTGGAGAGATGGAGAGAGATTGCATCATCCCAACCTGATTGACATCTGAGACCCCGTGAGTTCAGATAAAAGAGGGGTTGTAAAGACGGCCCCCCAGACGCACCAGAAGACACGCTAGAAATCCTGCGACAGCGTTTAATAGCGACAGCCGGTGGGGGGGTTCGTGTGCGTCTTTTCCTTGCCTGGGATTGGCGACCTCACCACGAAATAACGGCTTTAGCTACCGGAGAGGCCACAAGTGACCGGCCACCCTCCAACGAGACTCCGACGGATCGAACTCCTAAAGGTTGGAAAAAACCCGCCGGGTAACTGTTTCATTCAATCTCTATTTCTCTCTCTCTAACAAAAGTGCACCACCGCGACACCCCAGAAGATGGCAGCTGGTGGAACTGCAGTGAACGCAAGAGACTTTTAGATATACAGCGGACAATATATACCTTACCCCTAGACAACAATAGAGCTTATTTCTTATTGAATATTACTATACCTGCGCTTTAGATTGAGTATTGACGACGTATGTTATCTGAATGTTTGTATTAACCTTACTTTTGTGCCCCTTTATAAATAAAAACGTTTGAAAATGGTACCATCAGACTTCAGTGGACCTCTCTATCTTTGCTGGTAAGTGATCCAGTTACGGGATATGTAACAGTATTTATTGATATAAAGTATGGAATAGGTGCTCCCTACTCCGCGATGGAATGGTGTTGAGGAACTTTGCTTTGTCTGAGTCAAGTAGTGTGTATTGATGGAAGACATCTATCCTCCTCATGCACAAAACACATCTATCTTATGCTAGACAACTGTGCATCCCGGAGATGGTGGAGAGGATGGCATCTCCAACAACTGTTCCCAGAGATGGGGAGAGGACTGTTCAGTCTTGGTGGAGAACTCACTGACATAGCATGAACAGTAAAAGAGCAGTTGCATTGAAGAATGAAAGGATCTGTCTTCCTGAATCACTTGTTTGACATTGATTAAATTGAGATGTGAAGGATATTGTAACCAGGTAACAGGAATCAAGCAAATCAGCAATATATTGTTGATTGGTGAGGGCCTGAAGGAGAGCAGATAAATCATCCACAGCTAGGTGACCAAGTCATGGAAAGAGAGCTGCCTGAAAAGGTAGGGTTCAGTCCCAGGTGGATACAGCCATAGGTGATGCTCCTGGCAAATGAGATCTGTGTTTGTGTGTGGGCCCAGCGAGGTAGCTTGTGAAATTACTGGGCTCAGGTTAA
The DNA here is from genome assembly GCF_048418815.1 of Hemitrygon akajei. Taxonomy (NCBI): domain Eukaryota; kingdom Metazoa; phylum Chordata; class Chondrichthyes; order Myliobatiformes; family Dasyatidae; genus Hemitrygon; species Hemitrygon akajei. Next base: position 116,206,026 of record NC_133133.1, on the reverse strand, counting down.
ATTGTATATCCCATCTTTTTGTCATCCTTGTGGACAGAGCAAGGGATCAAGTCTACCCTGTAACAATGTCATTACAGATAATTTAAGTGATAAACACCAGCCTGCTGCTTCACATCTGACCACTTCTGATGGAAACTGTCCTGTGGATGAAATGTAATGAAGACACAGAGACGTGTAAGCAAACTTTGAATAAATTGTTAAATTATAACTAACTGTACTGTGTAATGAAGGCTGGTTCTGGGAGGAAGATGATTATATAAATCAGAATAGAAACATATTGGGAAATTGGATGGTGAGGGATCCAAGTTACAGTAAAGATGTCAAGTTCCACAACCTCGATGGTAAGGCAGACAAGAAAGAGAAGAAATTGGTCACGGCATCAGAAGGCAGCCACCGTAGCCTGAATGAGAGTGAACACAAATGAGCTGGGCCTTTCAGTGGTTGGGCCAGCAAGCGAAAGGACACTCCAGGAGGGGGTACCACTAGGGTGAGTTCCTTCATTCATTCAAATGGGGACCACACTAAACCCTCCTGCAGATCGATGAAAGGGACTGAGAGACTTGTCAGATTATTCTGACAATCAGCTGTTACGGCTATAAGCTGTTGCCTTGAACCTGAAACAGTTAACCTGTTGGTGTGCCATACCCATGCATTATCTGAGATTGGGTGAAGATAAGGATATAATAAAACTCCACTGGGCCAGGATGAAAGAAGGCAACAAGCGCATGAACAGTAAAACTGGATTTGAATGACTGGTTGACACTGAGAACAGATGTGTTCAAGAAGAGGATATGATCACATTTCTGAAACATTTTATTGCCATGCCAGCTTAGTCCTATAGATAGCTATTTAAGGATGAGAGTGTAGATGTTGGTGCACATAGTGTTATGATAGGTTGGTAATTGGGGAAGGGATCTGAAGTGAAGGGCATATTTTGCTGCTCTTTTTAATTAGACCCTCCTTTAAAGTTTGGCCTTCTTGGCACAGATTTCTGTCCAGAGGTCAAGAGAAGGGTATGTTAGGGATTATTGAGTTATGGAATAATGTGACTATATGAGATAATAATTCAAACAAGAACCAGTCTTCAGTTCTTAATGTAAATTGTAAATTGCAAGTAGTAAATTGAAGTGAAAGGGATGCCGTGGCAAAAAAATGGCATTGTCTGTGGAGCACTGGATGGCTCACAGCAGGTGGCTGGTTGCTGTGGGGTTCATTATTTGGGCCTCTATCAAAACGAGCAACAATCAGTTGTAAAGAAGTTTGAGGAACCTTGCAATCGAAACTGATAGTATCACTGAGTACAAATAGCTGGGAGATTTGTGTACTCAGAAAGGCAGCTCTCACATCATTGATCCAATTACAAATAAGAGAAAATCTGCAGATGCTGGATATCTAAGCAACACATACAAAATGCTGGAGGAGCATAGCAGGCCAGGGAGCATTTACGGATGTCCGGCTGAAGGGTCTTGCCCTGAAACGTCAACTTTATTCTTTTCCTTAGATGTTGTCTGGCCTGCTGAGTTCCTCCAGCATTTTGTGTTACGTTTCTCACAGTATAATTTTGGGTCTCTGGGATCCCTGTTCCCAGTTGTTTTTATAATATCCTGGGCTCAAGTGAGGAAAGCCCTGAGATTTGACTGAATTGGAACTGACTGGTCAGAGTGTGAAAAAACAACCTGAGGTTTGGACAATTTAAGCATTGGACCAGATTAAGAAGGTTGAAGGTATAGGTGTCAGGGCTGGAGGTGTGGAACAGACCAGTTGACTCACTGCAAGGTCTATACAGTGAACTTTAGCTTGCTGCTCCCCAAGGTTGACTTGTCTCTGCACAGAACTGAGGCTGTGGCCTGCAACTAACGAGCTTCTGTATTGGTTGTGGACTCATTTTTTGTGAACTTCAGTTCTGGATGCTATTTGCTTAATTTTATTTGCACAGTTTGCTTTTTTTCTCTACAGATTGGGTGTTCAATGGTCTTTATTTGTTTTAATGGGTTCTATTGGGTTTCTTTGTTTTGTGGCCACCTGTAAGGAGATGAATCTCAAGATTGTATGAAGTATCCATACTTTCATAATAAATCTACTTTGAACTTTGAATTCCTGTTACTTTTGATCTTAAGGGTACAAAAATGTGATGTACTTCTGAGCTTGTGAGACTCTACCGAAAGGGTCTTCAGAAGAATGCCTATGTGTCGTGATGAATAAAGACTGTTATGTCACCTGCTTCAGCATCTCTCCTATGACTTTGATTACAGTCACAACACTGCCTAAACCAGGGACAGCTGGCCCCAGTGTCCTCCTTACAGCAGGAGACCACCACAGAGAGCTGTTCCCCAAGGTAGGTCTCTCCAGAGTCCCAGAAGAAGAGATCTCCCCGGAGCAAAATAGTCCACAAGTAATCTTGCCTGGAATTGTCCAGCTCTTGTACAGAATGTTCTGTCCAGATGGCATGCGATGGAAGTTTATCAGTGTCCCTCACAACTGTCAGGTCCAAATAATAAACTGATTCAACAGGTTTTTGGTTGCTCCAGGCTCCCTGCTTTGGCGTCACTTGTTTGTGAAAGGTTGACCATTCCTGGTGCGAGGGGTGGAGGTGGGAATGATAGACGAGGTAAGAAGTTGGTGGGACTGGCAGATTATGCAAGTGTGTCTGCAGATGCTGGAAATGTTGAGCAACTCACAAAGTGCTGGAGGGGAACAAAAATCATTTTGGGCTGAGACTTTATCTTGGGATGGGTGGGGGAGGGTATGAAAAAAAGTGGAGAGATGATAGGTGCAAGAGTTAAGGGGCTGAAAAAGAAATCTGCTAGGAGACTACTGGACTATGCAATAAAGGGAAAGTGGATGAGCACCAGAAGAAGTGAAGTGGTAAGAGGTGACCCAGAATAGGGAATGGTAAAAGAGAAGTGGGGTTGAGGAAGAAATTCTCAGAAGTTATGTTCATGTCATCATATTGCAGGCTACCCAGAGGGAATATGAGCTGTTGTGTCTCCAAGCTGAGTTTGGTCTCATCATGGTATTAAAGGAGACATATTGAAAATGGGTTTGGGAAATTGAATTGGAATGTGTAGCGACCAACAGATGCTGCCTTTTGTGATGGACAAAGTATATGAGCTTGAATGAGCTCCTCATTCTGACCCCCTTTTCTTCCTCTATTCTTTCTGAGTAACTTCTTCCTTGCTTCCTGTTCCATTACATTCAACTTCCTTGATGCAAGGGAGGTAAGAGGGTAGGGGAGGGTTTTGGGAGGGAGGCATATGTGGGAGGAGAGGAAGACAGAAAGGTGTGAAGGTAAGGCATGGCAAGAAAAGGAGGAAAGAATGATGGGTTTGTAGGGAGGTTAGAAATCAAAGGATGGGAGACAATTTGTCACAAGGATGTGGGTGTAGAGCAGGAGTGGTGGAGGGAATTAAATGAGGAATAACACTGGAGATTTAGTTACAGAGGACAAAGAAATGTTGGGGAAAGTTAGTATTTGGCATCGGTCTTCACTGTGGAAGACGCAAGTAGAATGCCAGAAATGTGAGAGTGTCGGGACAAAAGTGACTGCTGTTGTTATTACTAAGGAGAGGTGGTGGTTGGGAAGATGAAAAGTCAAAAGGTAAATAAGTCACCTGGACCAAATGCACTACATCCCAGATTCTGAAAAATGTAGCTGAAGAGATTTTGGAGGTGCAAATAATGATCTTTCAATAAGCACTGCAGTCTGGAATGCTTCCTGAGGACTGTAAAATTGCAACTGTCACTCCACTCTTTAAGGATGGAGGTAGAAGAATGAAAATAATAGGCCAGTTAGCCTGATTTCAGTGGTTGGAAAATTGTTGGAGCCTAGTTTTCTATGGTATTATAAGAAAGGCACAAGAATGAATAGATGATTGTCTGATTTGCAGGAGGCAAAGAATGGGAATCGAGGCCTTTTTCCGGTTTGCTGCTGTTGACTAGTGGTATGATGCAGGAGTCAGTGTTGGGACCGTTGTTCATGTTGTATGTCAATGATTTGGATAAAGGAATGGATGCCTTTGCAGACGATACAAAGATAAGTGGAAAGGTAGGTTGTGTTGAAGAAGCAGAGTGTCAGCACAAGTGTGGGAATGGGCAAAGTGGCAGGTGGAATATACTGTAGAGAATGAACTTTGGTAGAAGGAATAAAGGCAAAGACTATTTTGCAACTGGGTAGAAAATGCAAAAATCATTGAGTGCGGAGGCATTTGGAAGTCATGCAGGATTTCCTAAAGGTTGACTTGTAGTTTGAGTTGGTAATAAGGAAAGCAAATGCAGTGTTAGCATTCAATTCAGGAGGAATAGAATAGAAAGGCAAGGATGTAATTCTGAGGCTGTATAAAGCTTTGTCAGACTTTGAGCAATTTCGGGCTCCTTATTGAGGAAAGGATGTGTTGGCATTGGAGAGAGTCTGGAAGAGGTTCATGTAATAATCCCAGAAATGTAAGTGTTAACATACGAGTTGCATTTGATGGCTCTAAGCATGTAGTTGCTGGAGTTTAGAAGAATGATGGGTGATGTCATTGAAATCTATCGAATATTGAAAGGTCTGGGTAATGTGGATGTGGAGAGGATGTTTCCTATTGAGGGGAGTCTAGGACCAGGGGGCCAAGCCTCAAAATTGAGGGATGTCCACTTAGAACAGAGATGATGAAAAAATTCTTTAGAACGAATGTTATGAATCTGGAATTCTTTGCCACAGACAGCTGTGCAGGCTAAGCCATTAGGTATTAAAGCAGAAGTTGATCAGTTCTTGATTAATTAGGGTGTCAAAGGTGACAGGGAGAAGAAAGGAGGATGGAATTGTGAGGGATAATCAGGCAATATAGAATGGCAGAGCAGAGTTGATGGGCCAAATAGCCTAATACTGATCCTAAGTCCTATGGCCTTCTTGGCATCAGTACCTCCTTGTGCAATTGGATTCTTGGTTTTCTAAGTTGCATACCCCTGCCAGATCAGATTCACATAATCTCCTCTACAGTATGCATCAGCAGAGGTGCAGCACAAGGGTGTGCGTAGCCTCCTGTCCTACTAACAATATTTATGACTGTGGCTAAGAACAGCTCCAATGCCATTTTGAAGTTTGCTGATGACACCATTGTCGTTGGCTGTGTCAAAGATGGTAACAAATCAGGATATTGGAAGGAAATGGAAAATCTGGCCAATTAGTACCTCAAAAAGAAACTCTTACTCAATGTCAGCAACACCAAGTAGCTGATTTTTGACCTTAGGAGGAAGAAACCAGAGGTTCATGAGTCAGTCCTCATTTAAGGATCAGAGGTGGAGAAGGTCAACAACTTTAAATTCATCAGTATTATTGTCTGGCAGAGAGTAAGTATATTGACTGGCTGCAACACAGTCTGATATGGAAACAAATGCTCTTGAATGGAATAACCTAGTGAATATGGCCCAGTCCATCATGGGTAAAGCCCTCCCTACATTGAGCACATCTACTTGGAGCATTATCACAGGAAGGCAGCATTAATCGGGGACCCCACCACCCAGATCATGCTGTCTCCTTGCTGCTGTCATCAGGATGAAGGCACAGCAACTACATGGCTCACACCATGAGGTTCAGGTACAATTATTACTCATCAACCATCATGTTCTTGAACCAAAAGAGATAACTTGTAGGTTTTAGCAAATAAAAACAGCGGAAGCATTTTATGGTAGGAAAAACCTTAACTCATTTATTGTACTCCAATAACTGGACACAAAGCATGGTAACAATACTTTGCTAATTACATCATCACATCAGATCAGCCTCTTAAAGTGACCCTCAACTTAATGTTGGTGGTTGTGAATTATGTACATTTCCACCAATTACATTACCCTACACAGCACCCCCCTTCAGATTTTACTAAAACCGGCATTGTGAGGATCTTATGTTCCATTGGTGGAGGTGCAGCAGAAATCTCTGGCTCATCAGGAGATGTGTTGACATGCTTATGGTCATGTTGTGATAGCAGGGGCATGGTTCCAGAATCATCCTAATTTTGGTGGACCAGTTTAAGATGGTATATCAAAACATTCAGGTTTATCCCTCTTACTTATTCTTTAAAAGTCTTTTCTCTTTTCCCAAAATCTGGAAAGGGTCATCATAAGGGGGCCTGACAGAATGTTGGTATGCATCATGATAGATGAAACAATTGAGGCAGAATGTAGGTCAACAGCAGTCCAAGAGAGCTATATGCCATAATAGGAGGTAGGAATAAGTGTAAAGCAATTGAATTTACTGAGGAGAGTTGAATGCTGTTGAGGGGCCGACCAGATGGTCATGATTTCAGGAATTAAATTACCTGGCACTTGTAATGGCTGCCCATCTACCAACTCGGCTGTGGGTGACAGCAAGTGCTGTTTTGAAGCTGTTCTAAGCCCCACAATGACCCAAGGGAGATGATCATGCCAACATTCATCTGTCTGGGAAGCCATCAGAGCAGCCTTTAAGGAGCAGTGAAACTATTTGCATAGGCCATTGGATTGTGGGTAAATACACTATGGTGGGATGTAGCCTAATGTTGAGATTCTGGGCCCTTGCAGCCCAGAGGCCTCGGTCAAAGGAAACTGAGGTGCTGATGAATGCCCAAGCCACATCTGCAGCCATTGTTGGTGCTAGAAGGATGACCACTGGCCACCTGAAGGTACAGTCTATGTGGTAAGGAGGTGCATGAACCTGGGGGGTTGGGATGGGTGTGGTTAAAATGTAGCTCGGTGTCCTCAAAAAGTGTAAACAGTGCCTGAACATGGTTAATTGTTGCCTCCTGGCACTCCACGCGGCTGCAGTCCTTTCTAAGGCCATGCCACGCAAACTTTTGTGCAACCAGTTTCTGTGAGGCCTTCTGGCTCGAATGCGCCAGGAAACGTATGGAGTCAAAAAGTCCACCTCCAGTTCATGGGAACTATGGGGTGAAGGTGACCGGTTTGAGACATTGCAACAGTAGAAAAACCTCAGCTTCCCCAAACTTAATGTCAGCTAACTGCAGGCCCATGACTACCATTCGATAAACCTGGATCACTGGGTCAGCAGCTTGGTCGGCTGCCTTGTTGGCATTGTCAACCCCTATGAGTATGGCCTCAACAGCTGGCTCTGAGGGGCAATCAGCAACAGCCTCATTTTTCCCCTTGAAATGTTGTACAGTATATCACTTGTCAACTCTGATATTTAGTCCGGTTGGCATTGCTGCCGTGCAGACCAAGGGTTTGATATTTTGGCCATCACATGCATGAGGAGTTAGTGGTCAACAAACGCTGTGAAGTGGCACTCCTCTAGAAGAAAACAAAAATGGTGGATGGCCCGATAGAGACCAAGAAGCTCACAATCAAATGTGCTGTACTTCCTTTTGGAGGACAGAACTGCTGGCTGAAGATAAAAGGCTGCACACACCTCCAACCAGCTGTTCGTGTACAACATCCACAACATAGTTTGAGGCATCAGTAGTAATGGCTGTAGGCGGGTTGGGGAGTGGGTGCACCAGTAGGGTTGCATTGGAAAGAGCTCATTTGGTATCATCAAATTCCCTGGTCATTTTCCCTGACTAGTAAAGCACTTGATTAGGAGTATTGCCTTTAAGCACACTATACTGGGGAAGCACAAGTTCAGAAGCTCGCATAATGAAGTGGTGACAGAAATTCTGTGCTAAAAAAATTACAAGTTTTTAGGCAGTGTGGTGTGGGTAATTCATAATAGTGGTTACTTTTGATGGGAGCAGATTTTGCACCTTTTGTGGAGTTAAGATGGCTTAGAAAGTCAATAGTTGATAACCAAAACTGATATTTAGCACAGTTAATAATCAACCCGTGTTGGCTTAAGTGCTCAAAAAGTGTGCAGGGATAAGATACATGTGCAGATTTGGATGCACTAGCGACAAGTATGTTATCCACGTAAACAGAAGGAAAATGTAAGTCCTTTAGTACAGAGTCCACAGGAAAGCCTGTGCTGCATTTTTCCAGCCCAGACAGCATGTACTCAAGAGGCCAAACAGGATTATCACAGCCATTTTGGGAATTTCCTCTGAGCACACAATCATTGATAGTAGCTCCTAACTAGATTGACTTTGGAAAAATTTAAATTTCTGGCTAAATGTGACAAAAGATATTGGGAGTGTGGGCTTATTAAGGCATTGGTAATTACCACATGAGGCACCTGCCATCATACTTAGGGACCTATATAGAGTGGTGAAGCCCAGGGGCTATTCAACTGGCATACAATGCCAAGTCTTTCCATGTTGGTAAACTCAGCCTTCATGGTTGCCAGCTTTTCTGGGTCCAATCTCTGATAATGTGGGCATGGACTGGTAGGCCAGTTGTAGACATGTGGTGCTCAACCCCATGTTTTGTGACTAGTGGAGAATGTGGGCTTGGTGAGGTGTGGGAATTTGCCCAGCAGTCAAGTTAACTCACATGTTGTGGTGCATGCGTTTGACAGAGGTGTTGTGGAGAACTTACTGGGGGAGCAGGGTAACAACCCAAAGTCCTTGAGATCCACAAGCTGGCATTTCTTAAGATTGACCAAGAGTCCTTGGGCACACAGGGAGTCACCAAATAGAGGTCTAGCCACTTTAGCCAGGACAAAGTCTCATGTGTAATGCTGGCCACTGGAGTGTCACCAGTCATGTCCCTTAAATCTGGACCCTGCTGCTATTAGCAGCCTCCAGTGATGTCTTATTGCTCTTTGCCTTCTCATCAATAGGCAATGCTGGCAGCACACTCACCCGAGTACCTGTGTCATACAGGAAGCATCACCCTGAAAGGTTGACTGTAATGAATAGTAGATGACCCTGGCAGCTGGAACCCAAGCTGTTCAGTCCTCCGATGTCCTGATGCACTGGCACTGTTAAATCTGCAAGACAGTCAACACTTCCTAGTGTTCTTACCAAAGCGAGTGTGGTAAAAATGCAGGCCGATAAAACAGAACGGTAAAACCTTGACCTAATTCCTACTAAAAGGGTAATTGAGACTCTGTCTCTTTCATGAATTTCTAAGTTAAAAACTGTGCGGAACTCTGGCTAGCGAGAGTTCGGGACAAAAACAGTATGTGTGTCTGCTAGGTCCTTGTTTGGCGAGAGTGTTCTGTGACGAGGTGGGGACAAGGGTGCTGGGAGAGGACCCACATGCAGGACACAAACACGTCTTTCTTAGGTACAATAAAATAGCGTTTATTACTCGCTACACAGAAGATCGGGAAATCGAGGACAAAGAGAAACACGAACCTCGGACTAGGGGACTAGGGACTTGGACAGGGGGAGCATGGACAGCCGCGGACCTGGGACTTGGACCCTGGGGACTGAGACCACCACGGCCCTTGGGGAGCAATAGGTAGAAAGGGGGAACCCCTGCCAGGCAGCAGCAGTCTGGCCGGATCTGCCCGACGGAGGCAACGGGTAGAAAGGGGGAACCCCTGCCGGGCAGTGGCAGTCCGGCCGGACCTCCCTGACAGAGGCAATGGGTAGGAACATCGAGTCAGGACTCCGCCTTCCACTCAGGCACCGAGCCGAGACTTCTTCAAAGGGCAGACACGGACAAGGGGCATAACGTCGAGTCAGGACTCCGCCTTCAACTCACCCCTGTTAGATTGACCTTGCCCGGACCCACTCTGGCGACGGAAGGCGAATTGCTGGCACTCCGATGTGGGCTGGATCACTGGCTTGTCATGGCGGCGGCAACTTGCGAAGGCTTCTTTAACACTCTCATGCCGAACGGCTAAAGCCAAGGGCTTATAAACTGCCGGTTCGGGTCGAGGGTAGATTACCTTGATTGCCAAGCTCAAGGGACGCGTGAAACAAAATTAAAAGGGAACAAGGCGTCAATGGTCCGGATCGCAACCTAACTAAATTTAAAGGGGAACCGATCCAGACCATGACACAAGGTGCCTGTACAGAACAAACTTTTAATATATCTGGATAGTAAAACCTCTGATTTGACTACAGTTGAGTATTGTGGTCACCTCATAGGATGTGGAAGCTGTAGAGAAAGTGTAGAGGAGATGTACCAGGACGCTGCATAGATTAGAGAACATGTTTTTTGGTGTTAAGTTTAGGGAGCTAGGGCTTTTCTCTTTGGAGCGAAGAGGGATGAGATGTGATTTGATTCAGGTGTACAAGATGATAAGAGGGATAGGTAGAGTCAATAATCACAGCCGTTTTCCCTGAGTGGAATGGCTAGTACCAGGGGGCATAATGTTTTGGAGGAAAATATAGATGGGTATCAGAGATAAGGGTTTTTTTTAAATCACAGAGAGGTAGGTGCATGGAATGTGCTGCTATAGGTTGTGGTAAAGACTAACACATTAGGGACACTTAAGAAACTCCTAGATGAAAGGAAAATGAAAGGCCTATGTGGGAAGGAAGATTTAGACTAATCATAGAGTAGATTAAAGTATCACACAACATCATTGGCCAAAATTCCTGTGCTGTTCTAAATTCTATGTCAAATCTACCAGAGAGGGCTGTGTAGAAATAAAATCATGTTCCCTGGTGTATAGAAAGTTACAGAGGAAAAAGGATTAGCTAGGATGAGAGAATGACTTGATTGAATAGGGTAAGATTGTGAAGAGTACACAGAATCAATGGGAGGGATGAGAGAGAGCAAGAGATGCATGGTGCTCCATGTAAATGGTCCCATTTCCTCCAGCAGGGAGTCAGCCTGGCTCTGATCCACTAAGAGTCCAGAACATCTTACCTAGTTGATCTTGGCAGAGGTTGCTGCCCAAGGAAACCTCCTAGTACTAATACATCCTCCGCAAGTTACTGGGATCTGACACTATCAGGAGCTTGTCGTTGGCTTAGGCTAAGAGGATGAACTCCATGCCTGACTTAGCAGAACCAGACCTGTCAACCTCCTCTTCCAAAGTCACAGGAATGTTTCCATGCTGATGGTGTACAACTGGCCAGAAATGGGGCATCCCTGATGTCCTCCTCTCTTAAGGAGAATGAGTGCCATCAATGATCCATTGGCCTTGACGAGGCATTCTGCGGCAGAGTATAAGTGCTGGACCTGGGCTACAAAGTGTGTTCTGAACCCAAATGCCTGCAAAGTGCCACCAGGGAATTGTGATCTACCCAGTCAAATGCTTTCTCTTGGTCAAAGGATAGAAATGCTACTGAGGACCCAGCCTCCTGGAGCAGGTGGATCAGGTCCCGGACCAAGTGGTCTGGCCTGGGACTTTAGGATTGGTTGGGGTGAGTTACCTGTCCTTGCACAAGGCCAAAATGGATTGTCATAGCCCAGGCAAAGATCTTGTAATTTGTGCACAAGAAGGAGACAAGCCACCAGTTCTTCAATAGGAGGAGGTCTCTTTTCTTGGTCAAAAGGACCACATCAGCTCTCCATTGCTAGGCATACTACAGGACAAGAGATAATCGTACCCCAGGACATCCCAGAAGGGGGGCAAGCCAGGGGACTTGCCCCCTCCCAAGCCCCAAGAGTTCCTGGAGGGCCAGAGACATCTTATCAGGGTTAGGGGAGTGTTTAGCCTCTCCTTGTTCAGCCTCTGACCTGACCATCTGCAAGCCCTCCCAAACCACACTGCATGTGTTCACACTGGGTGGTTCTGGTGGGAAAAGGCCCCATAGAAAGAGTGGACTTCCCTCTTAATCACCTCAGGGTTCATGATGGAGGAACCCTCAGCAACCAGCAGCTGGTTGTTAAAGTGCCAGTATGCAGACCCCACTCACGAGCGCAGGGGGGCAAATTACACCAGCACGAGGTGGTAGTCTGAGTATAGTGTGGTGAACTACATATAGTGTGGTCTGGACACGCCCCCCACTGACTGCTCCTGTGGCTCCTCCCACAGACCCCGGTATAAAGGCAATTGGAGGCACAGACCCTCCCTCAGTCTCCAGGATGTTGTGTGATGGTCACTTGCTGCTTGTGCTTTCTTCCAGCCAATAAAAGCCTACCTTAACCCACATCTCAGAGTTATTGATGGTGCATCATATAGTACTGGCTGCATGGAGGCTGCTAATAGAACATAGAGCATATAACAGCACTGCACAGGAACAGGCCCACAATGTTGTGCCGAACCAGCTAAAAAGCAAATCAAAAACACCCAAACGCTAACCCCTCCTACCTGCACCCACGCTTGTCCATACCCCTCCATCTTCCTTACATCCATGTATCTATCCAAACACCTCTTAAAAGCCTCTAATGTATTTGCCTCTACCATCATACCAAGCAGTGCGTTCTAGGCATTCATGACTGAGTGAAATACTTACTGCTTACATTTTCTTTGAATCTACCCTGCTTCAGCTTCAATGCATGCTGTCTGGTATTAGAGATTTCTACCCTGGGAAATAGATACTCTGTCCACTCTTTATGCCTCTCATAAATTCATAAACCTCTATCAAGTCTCCCCTCAGCCTCTGTTACTCCAGAGAAAACAACCCAAGTTTATCCAGCACCTCCTGATACCCATACCTCTAAACCAGGCAGCAACCTGGTAAACCTCTTCTGAACCCGCTCCAAAGGCTCAACATTCTTCCTCTAGTGGGGCAACCAGAACTGTATGCAATACCCCAGATGTGGCCTAACTAAAGTTTTATAAAGTTGCAACATACCCTTTTGACTTTTGTACTCAATACCTCGACTTAAGCATTTCATAAGCCTTCTTAACCATCCTATCAACCTGTGTAGCCACTTTCATGGAGCCATGAACTTGGACCCCAGGATCTCTCTGCTCAGTTACACAGTAAGGGATCTTGACCTTAACGATGTACTGCCTTCTTGCATTTGGCCTACCAAGGTGCAACACCTCACATTTATCTGTGTTAAAGTCCATCTGCCATTTCCCTGCACATATCTGCAACTGATCTATATTGTGCTGTATTCTTTGCCAGTCTTCTACACAATCCACAACCCCACCAATCTTGGTATCATCTGCACATTTACTAATCAACCCATCTACATTTTCATGCAGATCATTAATATATGTAACGTGCTGTAAGGTTTCACTGCTAATGTAATGGCTTCTTTGTAATGTTCACTGCTGAGGTAATGGTTTTTCTGTAGCAGCAATGTTTGGGTTATGGCTGGGGATAACAGGATGCATGTTAATAAGAGATTGTTGCTGCGTCTTGTGAATCTGGAAAGATGTTTTTTCGTGGTCTTTTGTCGAAGAGAGATGAAGAGGGAACATGCATGTGGAGAAAGCTGGTAGACCACTGGAAGGAGCAGACTGGGATCTGAAGGTCCGAAGGTCGGCGACGCTCGGAGAAGACCGAAGGTGGAAGAATGACTACTGAGTGAGCTCCAACGTGAACTTTTGACTTGAATTGGGCCCTTTTTATTTTCATTACTATATTCAGATTAAGATTCATAAATTTCGATCATTTAATTGCAGATGGTGTACTGTCTGATATTTTGCATTGTGGGTTTGTAACTGGAGGTACTTTACACAGCATCCACACAAATGTGATTTCCCAGTTTGGCGGGGCCGAAGGCTGATTTCCCCTAGATAAACACGAGCTGGGCGAGCCTGAAGGCTACAATTGTGGGGGCTTTGTCCTGGATGGATTCCGTTGGAAGCTGTGTGATTGCTCTGTTTAAATCTGTGCTGGTATGGATGCTGCTGGGGTAGAGCAGTGGTGTGCCTCCTTGGGGTTGCCGGTAATTAATGCGTGCGTGTTGAGTGGGGTGGATAGTCGTACCCCGGATGAATTGTGAATTCTGTTTTTGAGTATGGTTAAAGCTGTTGGCAAAGTTGAAATGGTAGTGCGAAGGTTTGCTAAAATGGCAGGCTCAGACCTTGTTTTAGTTCAAACTAGTGCTGACATAACAGCGGTGGGACTGCCAGCATCTATCAGTGCCCCAGCTGAGGCTTCGCGCTACGATTTCAACTTTGCCAACAGCTTTAACCATACTCAAAAATTGAATTAACAATTCATCCGATTGGCCATGACAAAATTAATAAATCTTTTCAAAAATTCTATACCTCTTCATACCAATCAGAATTTCCTGTTGATTCTACCATAATGCATGAATTTTTAAGGAAATTGAATATTCCGAAATTACCACTTAATGAACGTTTAGCATTAGATGCATCCATCACGGAAGAAGAAATAAAGAAAAGAATTTCTTTGATGAATTCTGGTAAAGCACCTGGTTTGGATGGGTATACAGCAGAATTTTTAAAATCTTTTTCAAATCTACTTTCTCCTTGGTTATATAGAATCTTTAAGGATGCCTTATTTGTAGGTAAATTACCACACATGAAGCATCTATTTCTTTAATTTCTAAAAAAGATAAAGACCCCACTGAATGTGCATCATATAGACTGTATCCTTGTTGAATATGGACTCCAAAATCTTTTCCAAAATATTGGCAATTAGATTGGAAAATGTATTGCCACAAATTGTCTCTGATGACCAGACAAGATTTATTAAAAATTGTTACTCGTATTTTAATGTTAGGAGGTTAATGAATATTGTATATACTTCTCCATTTAAAACTCCTGAAAATGTTATTTCGCTTGACACCGAGAAGGCATTTGATAGAGTTGAATGGGGATATTTATTTAACACGCTTGAGAAATTTAATTTTAGCTCAAAGTTTATATCTTGGATTAAATTGATATATCATACACCTTTGGCTTCTGTACTTACCAATAATCAGAGATCCCCCTTTTTCAGGCTTATCGCCTTGGAGCCTTTGGTAATCACTCTTTGTGATTCACCCAACATATTTGGCATTATTTGTGGGAATGGGATGCATGAGGTATCACTATATGCAGATGACCTGTTACTATATATCTCTAACCCAGAGAAATCCATCCCTGCAATAATATCACTACTTGCTCAGTTTAGTAGTTTTTCTGGTTATAAGTTGAATCTTTATAAGAGTGAGCTTTTTCTATTAAATATGCAAGCTCCAATCTATAGACAATCACCATTCAGACTGGTTACTGATGACTTATTTGGGTGTTAAAATTACTAAGAAGCATAAGGATCTATTTAAAGTTAACTTTTTACCCTTAATTGATCATGTTAAACAACTGCTTACTAAATGGTCCCCATTGTCCTTATCGTTGATTGGTAGAGTCAATACTAATAAGAAGGTTATTTTACCTAAATTTCTGTATTTATTTCAGGCAGTACCAATTTTCATTTCTAAATCTGTTTTTGATATTATTCTAAGATTTCTTCATATACATGGCAGAATAAAAATCCAAAGTTAAGTAAGAAATATTTACAGAAATCAAAAAAGGATGGTGGTTTGGCATTGCTGAACTTAAGATTCTATTATTGGGCAATTAATATTCAATATTTAATGTTCTGGACACAAGATCTGGATGAAATTCAATGTCCATGATGAGTAAACCTCGAGCGTGAGTCTGTACAGGGGTTCTCATTGACTTCTATTTTAGGGGCCTCGCTTCCCTTTGCACTTACTAAACTGAATAAACAAATGACTAATCCAATAGCTAAACATACAATACAAATATGGTTTCAATTTCATAAATTTTTTGGATTGAATAAATTTATCCTATCAAGTCCTATTATATCTAATTTTTTCTTACAACCATCCAGAATTGATCAAGCTTTTCTTTTATGGAAAACAAAGGGAATAACATGTTTTCATGACTTATTCATGGATAACTGTCTCATGTCTTTTGAACAGTTGTCTAATAAATATAATTTGCGTAGATCACATTTTTCCAGGTATTTACAGATTAGAAACTTTTTGAATATTATTTTACCTACTTTTCCAGTATCACATCAAACTGAAATTACAGAAATTTTTTAGGTTTAAACCCCAATCAGAAGAGTTTAATAGCAATTATTTATGATCTAATTACGAAAATACGTCTAGGTACATCTGATAAAATTAAAAAATGAATGGGAAAGAGAATTTCAAGTATTTTTACCTATAGAGAAATGGGGGAAAATTTTCCAACTAATTAACACTTCTTCAATGTGTGCTAGACACGCTTTGATACAATTTAAGGTGGTTCATAGGGCCCATATGTCCAGGGATAAGTTAGGTCATTTTATTGCCATAGAAATCCTGTTTGTGACAGATGTAAGTCTGAGGTCGCTTCCTTGACACATATGTTCTGGTCTTGTCCTCTTTTGGAAAAATATTGGAAAGATATTTTTGATATTATTTCAACAGTTTTGCGTATTGATTTACAACCTCATCCTATTTTTGGATTACCAGTGATGGACTCTAGTCAATTATCCCCTTCAGCTTGCCGTTTGATTGCATTTGTTACATTAATAGCCAGAAGATCCATTTTATTTAAATGGAAAGATTCTAATCCCCTTACTACATTTCAATGGTTTTCCCAAACTATAACATATTTAAACTTGGAAAAAATTAGGAGTGGCACTATCAACCTTTTGGTTAAATTTGAAGAAACCTGGAGGCCATTTATTCAACATTTGCATATGATGTAAGCTGACCTTTTCCGAATCCTTCTCAATAACCTTTTGTTCGTGTCTAGAGGAGCAGAGTTAATGACAGATAATGATTTTAACTGATGAAACATGGCAGCCCAGCTTTTGTTTTGTTTTGTTTTTATTTTGTTTTTTTTTTAGTTTAGGGGGACTTTTTCCCCTCTTGTAAAAACTTTTTTCTTTGAACCTTTTTCATGTTTAGTTACTGAGAGATTGGGAGGCTTAGATTACACATGTTACTCGGAGTCTGTTTCTGTATACGTTAACTGTTATTAATGTAATCCCAATCTCTTTGTATCATTATCATTGTTATGTTTATCTACTCGAAACTCAATAAAAAAAGATTGATAAAGAAAGATAATTAGTCCCCATCCCCCAGTGAAGAGTGAGGGTTCTGAGTTGGCATCAGCCCTTACCTCTCTGGTGAATAAGTGGCCCAGTGCACAAGCAGAGGCTACTCGCCGGAAGCTAAGAATTTTCTCTGGAATAATGCCCTCCCCCAAGGGGGAAGAGGAGTATGAGTCATGGGTGGAGCAGACCTCTCAGTTGTTAGATGTGTGGCTGTGCTCTGATCATGAAAAGTGACAGAAATTGGTTGAAGGTTTGAAGGGGTTAGCGGCTGATGTAGTGAGGGCCGTGAAGGTTAACCAACCCTCTGCTCCCCTTGCTGAGTAACTAGACGCATTAGAGAGCGCTTTTGCTATGACGGAGCCCACTGGAGCTCAGGGGGGGGGTTTCAAAACATGCATCAGGAGAAGGAGGAGAAGCTTTCTGCATATCTTTTTCAGCTAGAGTAGTGGTCGCCAACCTGTCGATCGTGATCGACTGGTCGATCTTTGAGACTTTCCCAGTAGATCCCGAAAAAAAAAGAAAAAGAAATACACAAATACTGTTGAGATTGTTTCCGGGTTGTGGGGTTTTAGTTCCATTCTTTCTGCCCAGTGCACATGCGTGTCGCTCCCCCGCACTACACAGTGTAATTTAGTGGTCCCAACCACCGGGCCAGGAGGAAACAATGTGAGTCAGCTGCACCTTTCCTCATTCCCTGTCACGCCCACTGTTGAACTTGAATACACGTGAGGTTATCAGTCACCTAAACGCAGTGACACCCTTGCGCCAGGGATCACTGGTTGGCCTCGTGCGGCTGGCGGGAAGTGCCGTCACTACTGGCCTGGAGTACCGCCTCTGAACCTGTTCACCACTGAATGTTCGTGGGGAACCTGGTGCTAAAATATTCACAGATGACTTAATTTGGGCTCAAGGTTTCGTAAGTATCAGAGCAGTTACCGCGCTGCCATCTACTGAAACAAACTTTTGTCGGCCGATAGATCCTACAAGGGGGGTGGGCGGGCACCCTGTCGCACTCCTCACTCGGTCGCTCTCTCCAGACTGTGACCGCCGCGGCCCTGGCACGGGGACCTCCAGCCCTGACCTTGTCCTCTCACCCCACCCACGACCAGCCGCACCTGGCCAAGGCGTCTGGCAGCAGGCGGGCAGGAGGCTGGAGTTCGGGACCGGAGGCTGTCTAATGAGGCAATGAAGCCCTCGGAACTGCTTTGGCACCTTGAATCCAAGCACTTAGAGACAAACCCATTGAGCTTTTTCAGTGGAAAAAACGTGAGCAGCATGGGACAGAAGCTAAGTGCCAAGTGCCGTGAAAACTACATTGTGGAGTAGACTGGACATAGGGAACCTGCTTCGAATATTGCTGTATTCCGGTCGTGTTTAACACCTCCCCCACCGTCTGCCGGTCCGCAAGAATATTGTCAATATTAAACAGGTCCGCGGTGCAAAAAAGGGTGGGTACCCCTGGTATTTATACATTATTTCTACTTCCGGGTTGCAGGGTTTTACTTCCAGTCTTTTCTGCCTTGGTGCGCATGCATGTAACTAATCGATCTGGGGTCGATCTCGCCTTTCACTAAGGCCGAGGTAGGGGATCTTGGGCTTAAAAAGGTTGGTGATCACTAAGCTAGAGAGACAGCTAAATTGTTTGCGGTGCCGGGTAGGTCATTCAAGCGGCTGAAGTGGATAAGTTAAGGAAAGACCAGATAGCCAAGGGCGCTCAGTCCCAGGACATGATTGCTTGGGATGTCCGACAGTCCCGTAAAACGTGCTCCCCCCTCCATTTGTTCAGTTGATCAACGAGGTGCAGGAGGAGGAGAACACGTTGGGGCTGGGAGAGGACTCCATCAGCAGGTACAGTCCTCGGTAGTAGCCCCTTGTGTTGAAGTGACCGGGGCCAGCTCACCCTGGGAACTGGTAAAGGAGGTGGTGGCAGAGCTGAGAACTGAGATGTCCCGGGTGTTAACAGCGGGTGTGGACCCTCCGTATGATAGGACTGGTAGAGAGGGCTCCCCCTAAGGGGATGGACTATGCAGAGGGCTGCGGGTGGCCCGGTTCCACGAGAAGAGGGGTGGCCGGTAGTGCGTGCTATAACTGTGGGGAAGAGGGACATTTCCGGCGGGAATGTAAGTGGCAGGAAGCCCCTCGGAGAGCGAGCCCCTGGGTACCTAACTAGGGAGGTGTGTCGGGAAATTTAGAGGGGACCCAGTGAGGGAATGGCCTGGTGTCTCAGGGGAACACGTTCCCAGCAACGTACCAAGGAACTCTCGAAAGCAAAAGATTCTATTCCTGAAGGCTTAAGGCTGATTTCTACTTCTGCATAGTAGCCTATGCCGTAGCCTTCATAAGTGGTCTGCGCCGTTGTGGGCATTTATACCTGTGCGTTGGTGTGTGTCTCCATTGCTCTGCAATTCACCACCAAAACGCTAGTTGGTGGTGGGGTTTCTATGCCACTGTGCAGAGTTTCTCCGTGTACTTCAAACAATGGCGACTGAGCACATCATGTTGGAGTTGGAGCTAATAAATGTTGAACAAGGGTTACTTTTATTGAAATTACTGGAGGTCACAAGATGGTGCTTATGGAGTGAAGTGGTTTTAGGCTTTGCTCCAATCCTTTTACTTTTTTTAACCTACAAACACCCCCTAATTGATCTTTTTATACCTATTCTAAAGGGGTTTAAACGTATGAAATTTTTTTCAACTGTTTGAATCATTTTCAACTCGCTGAAATGTCTAGACCAAAGGAATCGAAACAGACGAAAGAACCGTTAACTTTAGAAGCAATTGCGAATCTTATGGACGACAGACTTGGAAAACTGGAGAGTAAATTAACCGCAAAGCTTTCTACGTTCGATAAATTTTAAAGACATTTGACGCAAAACTTCAAGCACTTACACTGGATTCACAAAAACAAGCAAGTATTTTAGTTCTTGAAGAAGCCGCTCACCAGAGAGATCATATAATTGAAACTTTGCAACAACAGCAAGCTTCGACTTCTCAACAGATGGATCGTTATAAATCTAAAATCACTGATCTTGAAAACCGCTCTCGAAGACAAAATCTCCGGTTAATTGGGATTCCGGAAAAATTTGAGAACGGTGATCTCACTGTTTTTTTCTCCAAATTTTTAATGGATGTCTTTGGCTCAGAAGTACTGGATTCCCCTTTAATAATTGACCGTGCACATCGCATTTCTCGTTTTCATTCAGATTCAAGTTTGAAACCACGACAAGTAATTCTCCGGATCCATTATCCCCATACCAAAGAGCGTTTGATTCAGGCTGCCCGGAAAAAGGGTATGATCAGCTTTCAAGATTTTAAATTCCGTATTTTGGAAGACTACAGTCCCGAAGTTTTAAGGGCAAGAATGGCTTTTAAATCGATTATGTCGGAAATTCATCAGGAAGGCTACGAGCAAGCGCTGTTATTTCCAGCACATTTGAGAGTTACTCTCAAAGATGGAACTTATCGGCTGTTCAGATCTCCAGCGGATGCTCAAAGATTCCTTGAAGAATAACATTTTATTGTTTCTACGGGTTGACTAATGTAATAATTAGTTTATAGATTTGGATCTTTTATAAAATGATGTTTTTTTTTACGTATGGCTTACATGTATTTCTTATACATGGTAAAAGTCAGTTTTTGGTTTATTCTGAGTTTGTTTTTTTTCATATTATTAATCTGTTAGTTTTGAAAGTAATTCATTAGGGTTTTCTTTTAAGTTCGTATACACTTTTTTAATATTTTTAATGTTTAAATATTAAGTTTAAAAAAAAATAAAATGTCGTTTCTTCTTCCCGAAAGACCTTGGTGCTTGGAAAGTCACATCCGTTTTGATGTGTCTGAATAAGTTTTAGGACTTTCTTTTAAAACACTAATACAATATTATCCATTTATGGGTTTTATCATTTTAATTTTTAAATTTTTTTATATAAGTGTTTTATATATATAACACTAATTTTATATTTTAATTTTTGTTAACCAACCCTTTCTTATAATATGGGTGCTTTGTATCTTTTATTCAACTTTTTTTTGTTTGAGTTGCCGTCTTGAGACATGGGGGTAATTTTAGTGTTAGATTGCTTGCTTGCCTCTTTTTGGCTTTTTTCCTGGGGTTTTGAGGGTGGAGGGAGGGGGATTTTTCTTTTTTCTTTTCTTTTTGCTTGCTTTATGCTTAGTTTTACTTCATGGGCTCATATGAAACTACAAAAATGGTTGCAGTGTCGTGACTTCCGGTTCCTCCTTGAACTTACTTCCCTCTTCCGGATTCATGAGTTCATCTTTTTTTTAACCTTATGTGTTAATTGTAATAAATATTGTCAATATGGATAAAATTATTAATTTTGTTTCTTGGAATACTAATGGTTTAAATCATCTGATCAAACGGAAAAAAATATTCAAAGTATTCCATAGAATGAATGCTAATGTTATCTTTGTACAAGAGACTCATGTAAGGAAGGTGGATAGTCAATGCTTCTTTAGGTTTTGGAAAGGCCAACAATAATCACTCGAATTCTCAAGCCAAAGTAAGAGGCGTTTCCATTTTTATAGATTCTTCAACCTCCTTTATACACTATGAAACAATTTCAGACCCACAAGGTAGATTTTTGCTTATTACTGGTCTACTTTTTAATCAAAAAATTGCTTTAGTTAATGTTTATGCTCCAAACACTGATTGTCCTGAATTTTTTAAGTGTCTATTTACATCCTTTCCCAATTTGAATCAGTACAGGCTGATAATGGGTGGGGATTTTAACTGTTGTTTAAACCCTTCGATGGACAGATCCAAGCCCACCCAAGCTCTTCCGAATAAATCGGCCTCTCTTATTAATTCCTTTATGACTGATTCAGCAATTTTCGAAATTTGCCGTTTTTACACCCTAATGACAAAGAGTTTTCATACTTTTCTCATGTTTATCATAATTATTCAAGAATTGATTACTTTTTCATTGATCACCGTTTACTTACGGACGTTATCGATTGTAAATATGACTCTATTACCATTTCTGACCATGCACCTTTGAAGCTATCTATTAAGATAATGGATTCATCTATTAATGCTAAATCTTGGAGGTTCAACTCTATTTTATTGCAGGACTTAGACTTTGTTAATTTTATTAAACAACAAATTGATTTGTTTTTCTCAACAAATTCTACAGCAGAGATCTCTAGTGGAATTTTATGGGACACTTTAAAAGCATTTATTCGTGGACAGATTATTTCATACTCTGCTGGAGTTAGGAAGTGAACTAATTCTAAAATATTAACATTGGTTGATAAATTCAAAGCAATTGATAAGATTTATTCAGTGACCCCCAGCAAAGAACTTTATAAAGAAAGAGTGGAACTTTAAATGGAGCATAGTTTGTTATTATCCTCTTCGATTGAAAATCAGTTAATTAAATCTAGAACCCAGTTTTATGTACATGGAGATAAGTCTGGCAAATTATTGGCTAATCAATTGAAAACTGCTTCTGTTAAACGACAGATTACTAGGATTCGTAAACAAGATGGCACTCTGACGATCGACCATAAAGAGATAAATAAAGCCTTTCAAGATTTTTATAATTCCTTATATCAATCAGAATTTGTTGAGGATTCTTCTATAATAGATGAATTTTTAAGGAAATTGAATATTCCAAAATTAACAGTAGAGGACAGTGTATTCCTAGATACACCTATTACGGAAACTGAAATAAAAAAGGCTATTTTTTCAATGAATTCCAGTAAAGCTTCTGGTCCAGATGGTTATACTGCAGGATTTTTAAAATCCTTTTCCTCTATACTTTCTCCTTGGCTTTGTAAAATTTTTAAAGATGTGTTAATTATAGGCAAATTGCCACAATCTTTTTATGAAGCCTCTATTTCTTTAATTCTTAAAAAAGATAAAGACCCTATTGAGTGTGCATCCTATCGGCCTATATCCTTGCTGAATACGGATTTTAAGATTTTTAGTAAAATTTTGGCTACTAGATTAGAAAATATATTACCTCAAATTATTTCTGAAGATCAGACTGGATTTATTAAAAATCGCTATTCATCTTTTAACATTAGAAAATTAATTAATATTATTTATACTCCTTCACCCAAAATACCAGAATGTGTCATTTCTTTAGATGCTGAAAAAGCATTTGATAGAGTTGAATGGCCATATTTATTTAATACATTGCAGCATTTTAATTTTAGTTCAAAATTTATATCATGGATTAAGTTAATATACTATAAACCCTTGGCTTCGGTCTTTACCAATAATCAAAGATCTCCTTTTTTTCAGTTATTCCGTGGTACAAGGCAAGGCTGTCCTTTAGGTCCTTTACTATTTGACATTGCTTTGGAACCTTTGGCTATAGCCATTCGTGAATCACCTAATATTTTGGGTATTACTTGTGGGGAGGGGGCATATAAGTTATCATTATATGCTGATGATTTGTTACTATACATATCCGACCCTGAGAGATCTATTCCTGCTATTTTGTCCTTGCTTGCTCAGTTTAGTAACTTTTCTGGTTATAAATTGAATTTTAATAAGAGCGAATTATTTCCATTAAATATGCAAGTTCCAATTTATAAACATTTACCATTTAAAGTTGTTACAGATTATTTTACTTATTTGGGTATTAAAATTACTAAAAAACATAAAGATTTATTTAAAGTTAATTTTTTACCTTTAATTGACCAAATTAAGCAACTTGCTACCAGGTGGTCTCCATTATCTTTGTCATTGGTTGGTCGAATTAATGCTATTAAGATGATGGTATTACCCAAATTCTTATATTTATTTCAAGCATTACCAATTTTTATTCCTAAATCTTTTTTTGATATTATTGACTCCAAAATATCTTCTTATCTGTGGCAGAATAAAAATCCTAGACTAGGCAAAAAATATTTACAGAAGCCTAAGAAGGAGGGCGGTTTGGCTTTGCCAAACTTGAGATTTTACTATTGGGCAGTTAATATACGATATTTAATATTTTGGACACAAGAATCGACTATAGCTGCTTGCCCACAATGGGTAAATTTGGAATGTAAATCTGTACAAGACTTTTCATTGTTTTCAATTTTAGGATTTTCACTTCCTTTTTCTTTATCTAAATTGAATAAACAAATAACTAATCCTATAGTCAAATATACATTGCGAATTTGGTTTCAATTTTGTAAATTTTTTGGTTTGAATAAGTTCATTTTATCAAGCCCTATAATATCTATTATCTAACCAATGTCCTGGTTAACCCAAACGCAGGACATTGGCATGGAGATAGAGTTGGGATGCAGACATGAGCGTTGAGCTCAGCATGAGCGTTGCTGGAGCTGAACGGCAAACAGGAGGATGAATGGAAAGGCAGGCGGCAGGAAATACTTATCTTGACACGGAGACACAGAGTTAACACAGGCAAACCTCAGTACTGAAACAAAACTTAGAATACACAACCCTAAGCGGCCGGGAACATGAATGACCACACTGGCTGAAACAACGATCTAGCAATGAGTAGATGCAAAGCCGGGGTATTTATGCTGCAGGTTTAGATGAGAATCCGGTGTGCCACAACAAGGAGCCCAGGAGAACACGGGGATAAGGGAATTAGGATAATATGGGGAATTAACGGTTGGGACCGTGATAGTACCGCCCATCCCCCCCCCCCCCCCAATGGGAGCCTCCTGGCGAACCACCAGGCTTACCCGGATTGTCGCGATGGAAGTCTCGGATGAGGGAAGGGTCTAAGATGAAGGAGTGGGGAACCCAGGTGTGTCGCAATCAAGGAGCCTGGGAGAACACGGGGAAAAAGGAATGAGGGGAATATGAGGAATAAACAGCTGGGACCGTGACAAAACCTTAACTCTTTGTGTGATGGGGGAGTATGTGTGAGTGTTTTGATCACACCTGCACACGCAAAACACCACAATTTTTGGAGAGGACTGTGTGATCCAGAAATGGTGGAGTGGACAGTGTGTCTAATGGCTGTTCCCAGAGATGACAGAGGAGATTATGTCTTTGGTGCCCGTTCCCAGAGGGGGGAGATGACATTGTGTTCAGTGCCTACTTCCAGCAGGGGAAAGAACAGTGTGTCTGATGCTCAGTTGCAGGTGGGAGAGGAGGACTCATGGACATTTCTATTGTTGATTGTTTCTCTTGTTGCTGCCAATTGAAAGAGGGTACAGGAAATTTAGGGCCCATGCCACCAGGTTCAGGAAGTTATTACCCCTCAGCCATTAGGCTGTTGAACTGTGGGGGGGGGGGGATAAGTTCCCCATCACTGACCTGTTCTCACAATCTATGGACTTAACTTTCATGGACTCTTCGCCTCATGTTCTTGATACTTATTGCTTATTTATTATTGCAGTGGTTTCCAGTTAATTGGGCCATCAGTTAATCAGGACAGCCACATATTTGGGACAACTCTTAAGGAACAAAAACCAATAGAGAAAATAGCTGGCACTCCCTTCATTTATTTGGGATACTCTGCCACTTAACTGGGGCAAAAGACTGTTGCTGAAGTTTCTAACTAGCAACATTTGTGTGAACGTTTGTGGCCTTTAAACACTACACTGTGCTTACAGCCACTGTTCCCTAAGGCTGTTCAAGCACACAGTAACTGAAATGCCCTTATGCACATAGCCTTTGTTACCATGCAGCTGGATTTTTCTTTTATGTAATGTTAATATAATTTTGAAATAGGAAGAGAAAATTTCATATAACTGGCAAATGAATACTCAGTATTATGATCTACGATGAAAGCATTGCCCCAAAAATATCACAGCAATACTGGACTGTGATTTCAAATTTGTCGTTTCTGAGAAAGTTAAGACTGGTTCAATTAAAACATTTGCTGATGTGTTGAACCACTTTCTTAGAAGTGAAGAATTTGAAGAACTGTTAATTGTTGTTGACATCATTGGAACATTTCAAGCTTCTATTGCTGACTCTGAACATGGATTCGGTCTTATGATTTCAATTAAATGTAAATCCAGAAACATTAGAAGTGGAATATTTGGATGAACTAATAACAACTGAGACATGTCTTTCATCTGGATACAAAATTAATCTGGACAGTGTTTATAGACAATGGATTTGTAATAAAGACAGACGAGAAAAAGTTACAAAACGTGAAAGATTTTCTTTGTTGTATTGCATTTCATTAAAATTCAAAGTACATTTATTATCAAAGTATGTATACAGAATACTCCTCTGAGATTCATTCCCCCACAGCTAGTCACAAAACAAAGAAATCCCATGGAACCTGTTCAAGAACACATCAAACACCCAACGAGTGAAAAAAGAACAAATTGCGCAAACGGCAAAAAGCAAGTGAACAACACTAAGAATATCAAACATCACATCAGGAGTCAATTAGTATTCAGTTCAGTGCTGACCGTTAACCCACTGCAGGCTGCAGGGCCATTCTTTGCTGAACTGCCTTGATCAAACCATTCAAAAATAGCAAAAAAATACAAGTAACCAGAACCCAGGAACACATGTAACACGAACCTCAAGGTGCCCCCACATGAGTTTGCAGCCAGCCTAGTAAGTGGGAAAGACAGATAGGTCAAACACGGATAGTAATAAACACTCGCCCATCCCCTGCTCTTGTCCTCATCAACTTTGCTCAACGCCTCTATCAGAGAGAAACAATGGAGCTGATCATGGGCTTGCATTCTGCTCCGGGCCTCTGAGCTACACTCTCGGCTCCCAACCTCAATGTACCTTGTTTGTGAAAGCAAAGCACCAGATCCCTCAAACAACCCAAAAATACGCCATCAAAACATAGATAGATAGATAGATAGATAGATAGATACTTTATTCATCCCCATGGGGAAATTCAACATTTTTTCCAATGTCCCATACACTTGTTGTAGCAAAAACTCATTACATACAATACTTAACTCAGTAATAATATGATATGCATCTAAATCACTAACTCAAAAAGCATTAATAATAGCTTTAAAAAAAAGTTCTTAAGTCCTGGTAGTTGAATTGTAAAGCCTAATGGCATTGGGGAGTATTGACCTCTTCATCCTGTCTGAGGAGCATTGCATCGACAGTAACCTGTCGCTGAAACTGCTTCTCTGTCTCTGGATGGTGCTATGTAGAGGATGTTCAGGGTTTTCCATAATTGACCGTAGCCTACTCAGCGCCCTTCGCTCAGCTACCGATGATAAACTCTCCAGTACTTTGCCCACGACAGAGCCCGCCTTCCTTATCAGCTTATTAAGACGTGAGGCGTCCTTCTTCTTAATGCTTCCTCCCCAACACGCCACCACAAAGAAGAGGGCGCTCTCAACAACTGACCTATAGAACATCATCAGCATCTCACTGCAGACATTGAATGACGCCAACCTTCTAAGGAAGTACAGTCGACTCTGTGCCTTCCTGCACAAGGCATCTGTGTTGGCAGTCCAGTCTAGCTTCTCGTCCAACTGTACTCCCAGATACTTGTAGGTCTTAACCTGCTCCACACATTCTCCATTAATGATCACTGGCTCCATATGAGGCCTAGATCTCCTAAAGTCCACCACCATCTCCTTGGTCTTGGTGACATTGAGACGCAGTTAGTTTGAGTTGCACCATATCACAAAGTCCTGTATCAGTTTCCTATACTCCTCCTCCTGTCCATTCCTGACACACCCCACTATGGCCGTGTCATCAGCGAACTTCTGCACATGGCAGGACTCCGAGTTATATTGGAAGTCAGATGTGTACAGGGTGAACAGGACCGGAGAGAGTACGGTTCCCTGTGGCGCTCCTGTGCTGCTGACCACTGTGTCAGACCTACAGTCTCCCAACCGCACATACTGAGGTCTATCTGTCAAGTAGTCCACTAGGACAACATAGGTCAAAGGCTCCAATTGCATTAAGCTTAGTAGTCAAATCATATATGAAAGAAGTAAAAGAAATAGCTTTGTGAACTGTCGACAGGATGTCACCATTGGTTGTGTTGTTTGCTGGCGTCATTTTGATGCTTTTTAAAATCATACTCTTCAATTAGTAAATAAAATCAAATGTGTGTGATTTTTCAATTTTCATTCTAAATGTTCATAGTGTGCATATTACAAAAAAAGTTTTCCTGCTCAGAACAATGGTTAGTCTGCACAGCTGTAAAAGAAATTAGAGGGAACATTGCTTTCAACAAACAGTGTTTGTGTTTAAAAAGCAGTGATTTTTGTCAGTGATAGTTGGTGAGAAATAAGCTGTAAGACAATTCAGAATTGTTTTCAATAGACAATAGATGCAGAAGTAGACCATTCGGCCCTTCGAGCCTGCACCACCATTCTGAGATCATGGCTGATCATCTACTATCAATACCCGGTTCCTGCCTTGTCCCCATATCCCTTGATTCCCCTATCCATAAGATACATATCTAGCTCCTTCTTGAAAGCAGCCAGAGAATTGGCCTCCACTACCTTCCAAGGCAGTGCATTCTAGACCCCCACAACTCTCTGGGAGAAGAAGTTTTTCCTTAACTCTGTCCTAAATGACCTACCCCTTATTTTCAAACCATGCCCTCTGGTACTGGACTCTCCCAGCATCTGGAACATATTTCCTGCCTCTATCTTGTCCAATCCCTTAATAATCTTATATGGTGCAATCAGATCCCCTCTCAATCTCCTTAATTCCAGCGTGTACAAGCCCAGTCTCTCTAACCTCTCTGCGTAAGACAGTCCGGACATCCCAGGAATTAACCTCGTGAATCTACGCTGCACTTCCTCTATAGCCAGGATGTCCTTCCTTAACCCTGGAGATCAAAACTGTACACAATACTCCAGGTGTGGTCTCACCAGGGCCCTGTACAAATGCAAAATAATTTCCTTGCTCTTGTACTCAATTCCCTTTGTAATAAAGGCCAACATTCCATTAGCCTTCTTCACTGCCTGCTGCACTTGCTCATTCACCTTCAGTGACTGATGAACAAGTACTCCTAGATCTCTTTGTATTTCTCCCTTACCTAACTCTACACCATTCAGATAATAATCTGCCTTCCTGTTCTTACTCCCAAAGTGGATAACCTCACACTTATTCACATTAAACGTCATCTGCCAAGTATCTGCCCACTCACTCAGCCTATCCAAGTCACCCTGAATTCTCCTAACATCCTTATCACATGTCACACTGCCACCCAGCTTAGTATCATCAGCAAACTTGCTGATGTTATTCTCAATGCCTTCATCTAAATCATTTATGTAAATGGTAAACAGCTGTGGTCCCAATACCGAGCCCTGTGGCACCCCACTAGTCACCACCTGCCATTCTGAGAAACACCCATTCACCGTTACCCTTTGCTTTCTATCTGCTAACCAGTTTTCTATCCATGTCAATATCTTCCCGCCAATGCCATGAGCTCTGATTTTACCCACCAATCTCCTATGTGGGACCTTATCAAATGCCTTCTGAAAATCGAGGTACACTACATCCACTGGATCTCCCTTGTCTAACTTCCTGGTTACATCCTCGAAAAAATTTTCCTCATTGAAGTTTCAAGAATCCAAGTGTGGAGATACCAAAAACAGCCGGAGTGAAAATGAGATGGTTTCACTACTTCAGCAAGTTAGGAGCTGTGAAGTATTGGAAGGTATTGACAATCATCTTGAATCTTACAATGTATATGAAGATTTGGAGGATGCAATTGTTGATATGATTGTACGAAGGAAGTTTATCATCTACACCAGGTGTCTGCGTTGATATTGTTCATTAATTTTGGCAACAACACTGGATTAATTCCTCCATCGATAACTATTAAGATCTAATGTGCAGTTTTATAGTACTGTAGTAGTACTTAGTGTTCATATTTGTTCTGTATTTCATCTATATATACTAATTTGTTACTCAGTTAAATGGTAGTTTGTCTTTATTATACCTTTTTAACAATTTCCATGAAACTTCAGCTAATTGGGCCAAAATGTACTGGTCCTAATGTGTCCCCATTAATTGGAATCCAATGTACTATTATTATTATTATTATGACTTTTTTTTCTTTCTTTTTGATTTTGCACAGTTTGTTGTCTTATGCACATTCTTGTTTGTCCTGTTGGGGGCAGTCTTTTATTGATTATATTGTGTTTCTTGTATTTACTGTCAATGCCCACAAGAAAAAGAATCTTGGGGTTATATATGGTGATAATAAATTTGCTTTGAACTTCAAATTGAAGTTTGCCGCCCTTTGTCCCTCATTGTAGGCCTAGTGGAAGAGTTACCCTGCGACTCCCATGTGTATTCGTCCTCTACAACACACTTTCGATCTCCAAAGGGAAATTGATGAGCACTTCCTCTTCCCATCACCGAGAATTGTGCTACCAGCTCTCCGACATGTTCCCCCCATGTGTATAATAAAGAACCTCAGTGCCCAGTGGGCAATGTGAGTGGTTCACCCAGAACAGGGGAGGTCCTGAGGTGAACTAGTCATGCACACTCAGTGTTGAGCAGCAGTTCAGTAATAAAATGTTCTAATATAAACCCACGCCAAGTTTGTCTTCCTAACATGGTGTCAGCAGTTATGATGGAGAGAAGCTGGCCAGCGAGGCAAGAGAGCACATTGTTCCTGAAGTTCAGCGGACACTGGATTCACCAAGGGAGATTCAGGTGAGAGGCCAGAGTTCCCTTCATAGATAACCTAAGTCCTCTTGCACCCATGCAGTTTACTGGCCATCTAAATGATAGCTAGAAATACCTCAAATAGCAATTCAATATATATCTAGCTGCTAGTGGAGTGGGAGTGTCTGTTGAAAAATTGAATGTGTCTACTTTTCTACATGTATTTGGCAAAGATGTTTTGGACATCTATAACAGCTTTCAAATTGATGAGACAGTTTTTACATTGGACACATTGATAACAAAATTTGATTATTTTGTCCCAAGTAAAACCATCACATTTGAGAGATACAGATTCTTTCCTGTGACCAGAAACAAGGTGTTAGCTTTGACCAATATGTAGCTGAGCTTCACATACTGAGTAACTCCTGTGAATTTGGAGATTTGAGAAACTCACACATTAGGGACAATAGTTTGTGGAATTTCAGATAATAGACTCAGAGAAAAACTGTTGTGTGGAAAAGATTTGAATCTGGAAAAAGCTGTGAATATATGTAGGGGAGCGTAAACCACACAGGCACAAGCTGAGGGGCAAACACAACAGTGCGTGCTGTGAAAACAGAGGGGCAGTGCACAAGGAATTTCCCAAAGCATCAGCAAAGCAAAGAGTAAGGCTCAAACAGCAAATGTGGAGGAGCCACATTCCAAAGACGTGTCCTACTTATGGAACTGTGGGAAGAAGAATCATTTTGCAAAGCTGGTGCACCTTTGCACCAAGTGAAAGGTGCACACAGTTGCTGAGGAAATGAAAGAAGTTTTTGTAGATTCTCTACAGTCATTCCAGTGACTGCGAATAAGAGTGTAATTCCATTCAAGCCTGACACCAGAGCTCAGGTGAATCTGTTATTCATGGATGATTACTAGACTCTCATAGTAAAGAGCAAGATTTACCCAGTGAAGTTAAAAGTGACAGGCTACAAGTAAAACATTCCAGTAAAAGTGGGCTATATAGTGACTTTAAAGCACAAGGGGTAGCACCTAAAGGCACAGCTACTGATTGTAACCCAGTGAAAAGATCTTTCACAGTTGCTTCACAGACCAAAGATGATCATACAAATCTCTTGGAAGAGTATGCAGACGTCTTTGAGGGGCTTGAATGCTTACCTGGTGCGCACAAAATTCTTATAGATGAGGCAGTGACTCCTGTTGTCCATGCATGCAGGATAGTTCTGTTTCCACTTAGAGACAAACTGAAGCAAGAACCAGCACACATGGAATGGATGAATGCATACAGAAAATGGAAGGACCAACAGACTGGATGACCTCACGGGTCATTGTGCAAAAAAAAAACTGGAGCATTGCAGATCTGCCTAGACCTAAGACATCTCAATAATGCCACCGAGAGAGCATTTTAAATTGCCAGTATGAGATGTCATGTCCTGGTTTGCGGGTGCCAACTGGCTTAGCAAGCTTGATGTGTCACGTGGGTTTTGACAGATGAAGCTTGATGAGACCAGTTCAAGACTATGTACTTTTAACACACCACAGGGAAGACATTGCTTTCTTTAGGATTCTATCCACACCAGATGTCTACTGTAAGACCATCCACATGATCTTTGAGGACATACCTGGTGTTGAGACCATGATGGGTGACATCATCATCTGGGGGTCCACCAAGTATGAAGATATATGATTGAGGTAAGTGCTTGATGTGACTTGGAATGTCGATTTAAAATTAAAGAAAGAGAGATGTGAATTTGGTGTTAAGACATTGAACTTCATAGAAGAGGTCATATCAGAGGAAGGAGTGAAACCTGACCCAAGAAAGACATCAGCCACGGAAAACATAGAGAGGCCCCAAAACAAAGAGGAGGTGAGATGTTTCTGGGGATGGTGACTTAGCTGGCTAAGTTCATCCCTCGACCGTCAACTGTGTCAGCACCACTTAGGTCACCCCTTGAGCAGCAAAATGAGTGGATTTGGTCTCAGAGAAGAAGTGTTTCCAGACGCTGAAAAGAGTCCTAACTGAAAAGCCTACGCTGAAGTTTTATGATCTGGAAAAGTGTAGCAGGATCTCAGGTGATGCGTCCTGCACGGCCTTGGAGCAGTACTGCGGCAGCAGCACCATGACACATGGCAACCTGTGGCCTTTGCATCAAGGGTTTTAATAAGTGCCAAAGCCACTTCATATTTTCTCTTCTTCTTTAGTTGCGTTTTGTTTTATTTAAAAAAAACTTCCCACTGACTTTTACTGCATTATATGCCCTTTCCTTGGCTTTTATGCAGTCTTTAACTTCCCTTGTCAGCTATGGCTGCCTAGCCCTGCCATTTGAGAACTTCTTCTAAGAGACGTATCTATCCTGTGCATTGTGAACTATTCCCAGAAACTTCAGTCACTTCTGTCATTATCCCTGCCAGTATTCCCTCTCCAATTCACCTGAGCAAGCTCCTCTCTTGTGCCTCTCCAATTCCCTTGTGAAACTGATACAGGTGACTTAAGCTTCTCCCTCTCAAACTGCAGTATGAATTTAATCATATTATGATCATTGTCTTCTAAGGGTTCCTTCACCTTAAGCTCCCTAATAAGATCTGGGTTATTATATAACACCCAATCTAAGATAGCCTTTTCCTGAGTAGGCTCAAGCACAAGCTCCACTAAAAAGTTATCTTCTAGGCATTCAAATTCTCTCTCTTGCGATCTGACATCAACCTGATTTTCCCAATCCCCTTGCATACTGAAGTCCTCCATTATGATTGTGACATTACCCTTATTACTTTCCCCTTCCAGCTCCCTTTGCAATCTCAACCCCACATCTTGGCAACTACTTGGAGGCCTATATGTGATTTCCATAGTGTTTCTTTTTACTCTTGCAGTTTCTTTATTCCACCCACAAAGATTCGACATTCTCTGACCCTACGTCACCTCTTTCTAAAGCTGTAATTCCATCTCTTACCAACAGAGCCACACCACCACCTATACCTTCCTGTCCTTTTAATACAAAGTATATGTTGCCAACTTAGGAATGTGAGTCAGCTAATCAGAATTGTGGGATGTGAGAGGAGGTTCTAGAGATCTGTGAGGAAGTGTTTTCTGAAGGACAGTAGTCTGGGTCATGATCTTTTGGTGGGAGATGTGGTAAAGAGGAGATTGGAGAGATGCCCATAAGATTCAATCCAATGGGAAGACATGATTGCAAAGAGTGCTTCACGAGACGAACGAGTCCAAGATGAGAAGCTCTACAGTGATTGGTGATGAGAATTCAGCTCTGTGGGTAATGTTTTTACCCAGCTTTCGGAAGAATGAGCTCCAATGGGTATGTGCACATTTAGACTGGTTTAACTGTATTGGGCCCTTCTGTTTTTTTTTTCTTTTCTTTCCTTCCTTTCTCTTAATAACTGATAAAGCTGAATTTAGTAAGTATGCTTTATGTGGTGTATGATCTGTCATTTCTTGCCAACTGATAATTGTGTATGGGCAGTATTAACACAGCGTTTGCTCAAATTGAGGTGTCTTGAATTGGAACATCATGATGTTCCTGTTTGGTTGAACCACAAACCATACCAACCGAGACATACATGTATATGAAAAGTGGCTTCTCCCCACTGAGTCATGTGGCTGTTAGCAGAGCTGGCTAATGAGCCAAACTTGTATACGAAGCCCAGTGAGAGGGCAACAAGTACATCTATGGAGAAGCTTTTGAAGTGGAGGCAGACCATAAACCACTGGTCTCAATTAAGTTCAAAGCACTGAATGTCTGTCCCATGAGGATACAGCACATGTTGATGAGGCTGCAGAAATATGATGTGAAGATGATCTACACACTGGGAAGATACATGTTTGCTGCTGATGTGCTGTCTTGAACAGTCAACAAGAAAGAAAAGGGCGACCAAGATGTTAATACAGATACACAGGCCTATGCTGATGTGATTGTTACCTCCCTTCCAGTATCTCCTGATAGAACAGAGCAGGTTAGGAAAACAGCAGCATCAGATGAAGCAATAAATGAACTCAAAGATATAACACAGGAAGGATGGCCAGCAGCTCAGAATGACTGTCCAATGTGCATTCGGGTTATTGGGCATGCAGTAGTGAACGATGTGGTCTTCAAGGGGAACAGGTTTGTGATTACTGTGTTGCTACGCAAGTAAATGCTCGAGAAGATACACAAAGGACATCTTGGTGAGGAAAAATGTAAATGTAGAGCTCATGAAGTGATGTACTGGCCAAGAATGAACCAAGACATCAGCCAAAGTTCAAAGGAAAATTTATTATCAGAGTAAGTACATGTCACCACATATAACCCTGAGATTCGTTTTCTGTGGGCATACTTAGCAAATCTAATGAACAGTAACTGTAAACAGAATCAACGGACAACAAACTGCAAATGCAGATATAAATAAATAGCAAAAAATAATGAGCATAAAAAAACAAAATAGTCCTTATATGAGTGTAGTTATTGCCTTTTGCTCAAGAGCCTGATGATTGATGGGTAGCAACTGTTCTTGAGCCTGGTAGTGCGAGTCCTGAGGCTCCCGTACCTTCTACCTGATGGCAGCAGCAGGAAGAGTGGCGGGAAAGGACCATTATCTTTTCAATCATTTCAGTTTCAAGATTGTTCATTGTTCTCCAGAATACGAGTGTAAAGGAGAATGAAATGATCAGTACCCTGGATCCGATGCAGAACACAATAAGCATAAACCACAATAAATATAAATATCAAAGCTAACCTAATGTACAAGTAACTGTTGAGTGTGGTCGTGTATGGATTGATGGATTCCCTTAATGGAGAACTCCAGTGCTGGACTTCATTTAACGTGAGGAGGCTGATGCACAGGCAGCCACCACATATGCCTTGACAGATCAGGACCAGGGTCCAGTGGCATGGAATGCAGTAGAACTGGGGAACCCTCACTACTACAGCTTCCTCTGCTTTCAGTGCTCTCCACCATGACAAGGTGATGATACTCTGAGAAGAATCATGCTGTATATACATAGACTGATGGTATATACAGTACATAGCATGACACTAGGTGCAGGAGTTTGAACAGAAGGTGACTGACAGGAAGTGATAAAGTGACTAAGTGACTTTTGGCAAGAGGAATTCCTCATGGTAGCAGCAGGGCATAGGAAAACACAACAGGATAGTGACTGTCAGTGTAGGTATGAGGTGAGGAGTTTAAATGTAAAGTGGCAGTGAATGGGGGGGGGGGGGATAAAGGATGTCGAGGGGCTGTGGAGGGGTGGGGCTGATATGGATGTGGTGATGGAGGGCAGTGTTAAAAACTGGCAAATCGTTCCATATATGGACCACCCTCTGGGTAAAAGTTTTGCTCCTCAAGTTTTTATTAAATTTCTCCCCTCTCACCTTAAATCTGTTCTGTCTAGTTCTTGATTCCAAAACCATGAGAAAAAAAAATTATGTTCATCCTGTCTGCTGGGGGTAGTGGTAGAGGCAGATACTTTAGGGACATTAGGGACTTAGACAGGCACATGGATGAAAAAAAATGGAGGGCTATGTGGGCTTCATGTACATTAATGAGGCTCAAAGGCACATGGCAAATTTCCTGGGGAAATAGAGGTGCTAGTGGGCTTTCTTGGCTGCTTTGTCTACATGGTTGGACCAGACAGGCTACTAGTGATGTTCAAGCTCACAACCCTCTCGGGCTCAGCACCATCGATGCAAACTGGAGTGTGTATGCTGCTTCTCCTCCCCCTCACAAGCTTTTTGGTTTTGTTCACATTGAGAGAAAGTGTGCTATCATAACACCATGTTCAACTCACAATTATCTGAGATATGGCCCACCCTGGTGGTATCATCTGCAAACGTAGATAGAGTTGGAGCAGAATCAGGCAATGCAGTGGTGAATGTAGAGCAGGGGCTTAAGGACTGAGCCTCGTGGAGTGCCAGGGTTTAGAATAATCTTATCAGAGGTGTTGCTGCCTGTCTGACCCATCATAAATTGGAGGACCGCTTTGATGAGCACCTCTGCTCCATCTGCCAAAAGTAGACCTTCCCGATGGCCAAACATTTTAATTCCGATACTCCTTCCTGTTTCAACACACCAGCCCTTGGCCTCCTCTTGAACCATGATGAGGTCACTCTCAGTGTGGAGGAGCAACTTGGTAGCTTCCAACCTGATGAATATTGATTTCTCCTTTTGGTAAAAAAAAATCTCTACTCTTCCTTCTATTCCTCACTTTGGCCTCTTACCTCTTCTCACCTGAGTATCACCTCCTCCTTCCCTTTCTCCTATGGTCCAGTCTCCTCTCCAACCCTTCACTGTGGAAGACACTACCAGTACGGTGGAAATTCCAGATGTCAAGGGTCATGAAGTATTTGATGTTACCATAACTAGACAGAAGATTCTTGGGAAATTGAAAGGTCCAAAGGTAGATAAGTTACCTGGACCAGATGGTGTACATCCCAGAATTCTGAGAGAGGTGGCTGTAGAGATTATGGAGGCATTAGTAATGATCTTTCAAGAATCAATAGTTTCTAGAATGGTTCTGGAAAGTTGGAAAAGTGCAAACGTCACTCTGCTCTTCAATAAGGAGAGAGGCAGAAGAAAGGAAACTATAGGCCAGTTAGTCTGACCTCAGTGATAGGGAAGATATTGGAATTGGTTATTAAGGGTAAAATCTCAGGGTACTTGGAGGTATATGATAAAATAAGCCATGGCCAACATGGTTTTCTTCAGGGGAAATCTTGCCTGACAAATCTGTTGGAATTCTTTGAAGAAATAACACACAGGATAGACAAAGGAGAATCAGTTGATGTTGTGTACTTGGATTTTCCGAAGGCTTTTGACAAGGATCCACATTTGAGGTTGCTTAGCAAGCTATGATCCCATGGTATTCAGGAAGGATTCTAGCATGGATAAAGCAATGGCTGATTGGCAAGAGGCAAAGTGGGAATAAAGGCAGCCTTTTCTGGTTGGCTGCCAATGACTAGTGGTGTTCCACAGAGGTCAGTGTTGGGACCAGTTCTTTTTACATTTTATGCCAATAATTTGGGTGATGGATTTGATGGCTCTGTTGCAAAGTGTGCAGACAATATGAAGATAGGTAGATGGCATGTAGCTTTGACTTTGAGAGAAAGACTTTGAGAGAGTGGATGTGGAGAGGATGTTTCCTGTGGTGGGAGAGTCTAAGACCAAAGGACAAAGCCTCAGAATATAGGGGCATCCTTTTAGAACGGAGATGAGGAAGAATTCTTTAGTCAGAGGGTGGTGAATCTGTGAAATTCTATGCCACTTGCAGCTGTAGAGGGCAAGTGTTTATGTATATTTAAGGCAGAGGTTGACAGGTTCTTGATTGATCGGGATGTGGAGGGATACAGGGAGAAGGCAGGAGATTGGGGCTGAGAGAGAAATTGGATCAGCCATAATGAAATGGTGGAACAGAGTTGATAGGCCATTTGGCCTATATCTTATGGTCTTAACCTTTCCCACCCAAGAGGCTTCACCTATCGCCTTCCAGCTATCCTCCTTCCCCTCCCCCCACCTTTTATTCTGGCGTCCTCCCCCTTCCTTTCCAGTCCTGAGAAAGGTTCTCAGCCCAAAACATCGACTGTTTATTCATTTCCATAGATACTGCCTGGCCTGCTGAGTTCCTCCAGCATTTTGCGTGTATTGCTCTGGATCTCCAGCATCTGCAGAATCTCTCGTGTGACTGATTCCTGTCTGTTGGTCAGGATGTCCAAGGATCTGGTTGCAAAGAGAGTTACTGACTCTCAGGTCTAGCTGTTTGGAGTTACAGTAGTGAAAGTGGAGCTGTCATTAATAAATAGTAATCTGATGTAGATGTTTACCGTCCAGAGAGATCTTTTAATTCTCAACGCAATATATCTTTGATGAAAATTATTAAACATCTCCTTAAAATTTGCCACCGCACAGCTATTATTTTAATCCATTTTCCCAGTCCACTAAACAACTCTACCTTTATACCTTTCTAATTGTCTTTATTATAATTTATTGCTCAAGTTTCACACCCGATATTCCCCCTCCCAGACAGACCATGAAATTATATTACATCAGCATCCCTCTTCCTGAGAGAGTCCTTTATGATGAGATCATGAATTAATCCTGTCTTATTACAAACAGCCAGATCTAAAATAGCTTGTTCCCTGGTTAGTTTCTCAATATATATTCTTCAAAGAGTATAATCTATGGCCACATTGTCAAAGCTACACTCAGAGACAAAATCATGCACAGACTGATGTTCGTACAATCTTCCTATGCTAGTGTGAAATCTATGTTGCTTCTCTTCTCAAAATATAATCCCAAGTGTATAAACTAATTAAGAATGTTCTGATAAGCCCCAGAGAAAAGAAAAAATTGTAGCAATGCACATAAAATGCTGGAGGAACTCTACAGGTCGGGCAGTATCAATAGAGAGGAATAAACAGTCTATGTTTCAGGCTGAGACCCTTCCTGAGGACTGGTGAGACCTCATAAAGGATCAAGGCCCAAAACGTTCTTGAACCAACCTGCACAATCCTAACCCTACCTCAGCAACAGAACACTTCAGACCACCTCTTGTACTATCATGGACTTGGCAAAAATACAATCAGAGACTTGTTTTACAGAGCTCTTTGTTTCTCTTCACTAATTTGTGTAATTTATGTGTAATTATTTCTTAGAGATTCAGCACAGTGATTGGCTCTTCCAGCCCAATGAACCCATGATACTCTATTACACCCATATGACAAGTTACCCTGGAGGAAACCCACGCAGTCACGAGCAGAACGCACAAACTCTACAGACAGTGGTGGGAATTGAACTAGTATCACTGGCTTAGTGATAGTGTTACGCTAATCACTGTGCTGCAGTGACTGCATTTGATATTCTGTTCGTAGCCTGTACCTATGTGCCTGGGAAGATGCTGCAGGTGGCTTTTTCATTGTACTTACCCTGCTCTATACTTGTGCTCATGACAATAAACTCAAGATGAGATGTGGCGTTCGTCAGTGACTCTGAATTGTCCCTAGTGTAAACAATGGTAGATGAACCAAAGGGAAGTTCATAGACATATCCGAGAATAACAATGTTGGAGAGGTACAGTGAGATAGGGATAAGGAGTCGGGGAATTGGACAGATGGGATTGCTCTACTGGGAGCTAGCATGGTCTCAATAGGCTGAATGCCCTCCTTTGTCAGAGTACTGTAGTGTATTGGAATATACTCAGTGGCCACTTTATTAGGAACACCAGAACACTTGCTGATCAGCCAATCATGTGGCAGCAACTCAGTTTATAAAAGCATACAGACATGGTCAAGAGGTTCAGTTGTTGTTGAGACCAAACACCTGAATGGGGAGGAAACGTGATCGTGAGTGACTTTGACTGTGCAATGTGTGTTGGTGCCAGACACGATGGTTTGAGAATGTCAGAAACCGCTGATCTGGAGTTTTCACACACAACAGTCTCTAGAGTTTACAGAGAATGGCACGAAAAACAAAAAAAAATCCAATGAGTTGCAGTTCTGTGGGAAAAAATGCTTTGTTAATGAGAGAGGTCAGACAAGAATGGTCTGACTGGTTCAAGCTGACAGGAAGGTGACAGTAACTCAAATAACCATGCGTTACAACAGTGGTGTGCAGAAGAGCATCTCTGAATGTACACATCGAACCTTAATGTGCATGGGCTACAACAGCAGAAGTCCACGGACATACATCCAGTGCTAATGTTATTAGGTAGCTAGTAAAATGACGACTGAGCATAGGACAGTACAGCAGCATGAACAGATTCTCTGGCCCCTAATATTGTGCCAGTCTAACTAAACTAGTAATGAAGCACAAGAAATTCTGCCGAAGCTGAAAATCCACAGTAACACGTACACAAAATGCTGGAGAAACTCAGCAGATCAGGCAGCATCTATGGAGAGGAATAAACAGTCGATGTTTTGGGCTGAGACCCTCCTTCAGGACTTTTAACTAAATAATTAAGTATTTCAATAAACCAGTGGCACAATATCATAGAAGTTAGTGCAATCACTTTACAGCACCAGCGACCACGGATCAGGACTCGATTCCCACTGCTGTCTGTAAGGAGCCTGTACGTTCTCCCTGTGACTATGTAGGTTTCTCTGGGTGCTCCGGTTTCCTCCCACTTTCCAAAGACTTATGGTTGGGGTTAGTTAAGTTGTGATCATGCTATGTTGGTGCTGGAGGCATGGCAACACTTTCAGGCTGCCCCCAGCACATCCTCGGACTGTGTTGCCATAAAATGATACATTTCACTTTATATTTCAATGTACATATGACAAATAAAGCTAATCTCTCTAAAATCTGAATAAAGCTAATCTGTAAACCAGTCTCTTCTACCTACACAGTGTCCCTCCATTCTCTGCACACTCATGTGCCCAACAGCTTCTTAAACACCCCTAACATACTCCCCCTATCATACCCCTATCATACTACCCCATCATACCCCTATCATACTCCCCCATCATACCCCTAACATACTCCCCCTATCATACCCCCTATCATACCCCCAGCATACTCCCCCATCATACTCCCCCATCATACCCCTATCATACTCCCCCATCATACCCCTAACATACTCCCCCTATCATACCCCCTATCATACCCCCAGCATACTCCCCCATCATACCCCTATCATACTCCCCCATCATAACCCTATCATACTCCCCCATCATACCCCTAACATACTCCCCCATCATACCCCTATCATACTACCCCATCATACCCCTATCATACTCCCCCATCATACCCCTATCATACTCCCCCTATC
This sequence comes from Hemitrygon akajei, assembly GCF_048418815.1. NCBI lineage: Eukaryota > Metazoa > Chordata > Chondrichthyes > Myliobatiformes > Dasyatidae > Hemitrygon > Hemitrygon akajei. The sequence goes on along the minus strand of NC_133133.1, from coordinate 116,165,021 downwards.
ATACCCCCTATCATACCCCCAGCATACTCCCCCATCATACCCCTATCATACTACCCCATCATACCCCTATCATACTCCCCCTATCATACCCCCTATCATACCCCCAGCATACTCCCCCATCATACCCCTATCATACTACCCCATCATACCCCTATCATACTCCCCCTATCATACCCCCTATCATACCCCCAGCATACTCCCCCATCATACCCCTAACATACTACCCCATCATACCCCTATCATACTCCCCCTATCATACCCCCTATCATACCCCCAGCATACTCCCCCATCATACCCCTATCATAACCCTATCATACTCCCCCATCATACCCCTATCATACTCCCCCATCATATCCCTATCATACTCCCCCATCATACCCCTATCATACTCCCCCATCATACCCCTAACATACTCCCCCTATCATACCCCCTATCATACCCCCAGCATACTCCCCCATCATGCCCCTATCATACCCCTATCATACTCCCCCATCATGCCCCTATCATACTCCACCTATCATACCCCTATCATACTCCCCCATCATGCCCCTATCATACCCCTATCATACTCCCCCTATCATACCCCCTATCATACCCCCAGCATACTCCCCCATCATACTCCCCCATCATACCCCTATCATACTCCCCCATCATACCCCTATCATACTCCCCCATCATACCCTTATCATACTCCCCCTATCATACCCCCTATCATACCCCCAGCATACTCCCCCATCATACTCCCCCATCATACCCCTATCATACTCCCCCATCATACCCCTATCATACTCCCCCATCATACCCCTATCATACCCCTATCATACCCCTATCATACTCCCCCATCATACCCCTATCATACTCCCCCTATCATACTACCCCTATCATACCCCTATTATACTCTCCCATCATACCCCTATCATACTCCCCCATCATACCCCTATCATACCCCTAACATACTCCCCTCAGTGGCACCGTCCAGAATCCACCATTCTCCATGTCAAAAACCTTGCACTTACCTTAAATGCATACCTTTAGTTTCGACCATGATGGTATATGGTGACATATACATACCTTGATACTACATTTTCTTTGACATTTGAACTTCAGTCATACATCCCTTCTGCAAGTTTCCAAAACCATTCACCCACTGTAAAAAATGTCCGTAAATCTTTACTGCCACCTGGTGCTGACCAACAAAACCGTTCTTAAATTCATTTCTTGAAATTTATATTGATCAAAATTTTGATGATTAAAATTGAAATACAAAAGTTTGTAGATAAGTTACTAGTCATTCGTGGAGTGATTTTCCATGTCGGTGAGTCCATAGTTTCTCCTGAGATGGTATTTACAGCACAGGAACAGACCATTCAGCCTAAATCATCGATGCTGTGATCTTAGTTTCAGAATCAGGTTTGTTGTCTCTGACCTTGATGGTGTGAACTTCGCTGTTCTGCAGCAGCTGCACTGTGCAAAGACATAAATAAACAGCACAAAGAAAGGAATAACGAAGAGCTGTACAGAAATCTGATGGCGGAGAGGAAGAAACTGTTTCTGAATCATTGAGTGTTTGCCTTCAGGTTCCCGTACCTCCTCCCCAATGGTAATAATGAGAAGGGGCCACTTAAATTTGTCTTCCCCATTTGCACATCCTGTGTGTGTCTCTCCTGAGTCCTCATTAATGTAGATTTGCTTGTACAATAAGATGGACTCCTGGCCTCTACCTCATTATGATTTTCCTGGTTATCATCTTGCACTTTATCGCTTACTTGCACTGCAACTTCTTGGTAGCTGTTACACTTTATTCTGCATTGTTATTGTTTCACCTTATTCTAGCTCAATGCACTGTGTAATGATCTGATCTGCATGAACAGCATGCAAGACAAACTTTTCACTGTATCTCAGTACAGGTGAGAATAATAAACCCATTCCAATTCCCTTCTTGATACCGCTGCTGACAATCTATCAGATCTATTTTCAATTGATCCTTTAGCCTCTGCGGTTTATTAATGCTGACGTATGTCATGAAGTTTGTTATTTTGCAGCAGTAGTAAAGTACAATACATGAAATATAAATTACAAAAGGCAGTATATAAAAATAAGTAGCTCAAAGGAGATCAAAATAGTGAGGGAGTGTTCATAGAGTGTTCAAAAATCCTGCACACAGAGGAGAAGAAAAAAATGTTCTGTGTGCATCTTCAGGCTCCTGTACCCCCTCCCTGTGATAAACCAACACCAATATTAGTTGCCTTCATCTCCTCTTGACATTCTCTTTGTGCTCTCTTGAAAGACATTTTCCAGAATTCCTGAAATGGACTTTTTTGATGATAGAGTTTGAGAGGCCTGTCAGGCCAAACACCCATTCCTCGTATGTGGGAGTGGGAGTGGGCTCAGGCTGAAGCATAGAGGTAAAGTCTGACTCTCACCCCACCGATGATGTGAGGAATTTTGGTAAGGCAGCTGCTCTACCTGTGACCATAAGAAACTGCAGAGAGTTGTGCATGCTGCTCAGCACGTCATGGAAACCAACACCCCTCCATGGACTCTGTCTCCAATGAGCCAACCTAATCAAAGTCCCATCCACCTGGTCATTCTCTTTTCTACCCCCTTACATCAGGAAGAAAATACAAAAATCTCCAGGCACAGCAAAACTAGCCCCATTTCTCCCACTTACTCACTCACACGTAGAGAAAAGCCTCCGATCCTAGACAGGCCGGCTCTGGACCTCAATGTCCAGTCCCTGGCCTGGACTCACAGACAAAATGACCAACTACACACATCCTGGAGCAATCAACGGGGAAGTCGTGCTTTCTTCTCACTGCTGCCATCAGACTGAGTCTACAAACCTCCGGAGCCTCTTGCGATCCCTGCACATTGGAACCTCCCTACCAGGCTGTGATACAACCAGTCAGAGTGCTCTCCTCCGTACATCTGTGGAAATTCACTCGAGTCTTCACTGACATGCCAAAGCTCCTCAAACTCCTGATGAAGTAGAACTGCTGGTGTACCTTCTGCATGATTACACAAGTGCAATGAAGAACGTCCTTGCAGCACCATCACAGGTACATAGTGTCAGATACACAACACTCATAAGAGAAACATAAATTAAACTTAAATTATGCACAGTTTTTACAAAAAAGAAGACTAGTAGAACAAAAATAAGTCCATTCCAGTGCCAGCTGATCAAAACCGTCATAGTGCGGTGTAACCCCTGGGAAAGGTTCCACTGATAATGTGATGGTCTTTCTGTAGCAGCAGTGTTTGGGTCATGGCTAGAGATAACGGGGGCTTTGGAATGAGTGCCATCCAATGAAGGGAGTGTTTTTTCTTGTTGTGTGCCTGAGAACGAGGTGATCCGGATTTTTTGGTTGGCAGAAGATGGGGAAGAAGACGCCTGAAAGGAGGGGTCGTGGACAGCAGGTCGGAGAGGATTTGGAGTGGGGCTGGGAGTCAATGAAGCCCGGGGAAATCGATGGAGGACCATCGGAAGGGGAACTGTGAGCTCCAACTTGTGCAGATTAGACTGTTTCATTAAAATGGGCCCTCCTCTTTGTTTTACTTTAATAACCCTTTACTCAAATTAAGAATTATAAAGCTAAATTGTAAAATTGCATATGGTGTACTGTCTGTTATTTCATGGTATTGATTTGCAACAGGGTGACACATCATGCAGCATCCACACAAACAGGAGGTTTTGCATCTCAATTTCACATGTTTGGTGGGGCCAGAGATTGTCTTCCCTAGACCTAGGGACAGAACCCGAAGGTTACAGTTGCTATAGGGAGGTGGTGCTGGATGGTTCAAGAACCAAATGGCTGAAAGGAAGTAGCTGTTCCTGAAACTGGAGCTGTGGGACTTCTGGTGCCTGTACCTCCTGCCCGATGGTAGCTGTGAGAAGAAGAGCAGAGACGAAAGAAAGGGCCATCACAAAGGACCCTCACCATCCAGGCCGTGCTCTCTTCTCGTCATTGGGAAGGAGGTACAGGAGCCTTAGGTTCCACATCACCAGGTTCAGGAACAGTTATTACTTTACAATCATCATGCTCCTGAACCAACGTGGATAACTTCACTTTCCTCAACTCTGAACTGATTCCACAACTGACGTCAGAATTGAACTCCAAACTCTGACACCCTGAGATGTAATAGCATAACGCTAACTGCTACGCTACCGTTGCACCCGTGGTATGCAGTGAAATTTGTTGTTTTGCTGCAGTAGTAGCATGCAACACACATATGAAAACATTATTACAAGTTACTATGGATAAAAAAATAAATAAGTAGTGTGAAAAGAGAACAAAATAATAAGGTAGTGTTTCTGGCTTCATTGCCCATTCAGAAATCTGATGACGGCAGAGATGAAGCTGCTCCTCAGACTTTGAGTGTGTGTCTTCCTGGTGGAAGTAATGATTCTAAGATAGTGCTAGTGATATACAGTTGATGTTTTTCAGGCAGCATACAAAACGACTAGATACTCTACTAGATGTACTTCTTCTGAACTATGATCACTGCAATCTGAAAGCTACTTTTGAACTTATGTAAATGAACTAATGATGCGTTGAAGGATTTGGCGAACTTGACTCATGAGAATGCAGGTACAGCCAGGATGGACGCCGATTTGAGGCCAGAGTGCAGAAACGAGCCCGTGCTCAGCTCCATTACTCCACTCTGATTAAAGCATCAAGCCAGATTAAATTGTCAAGGACCAAGAGCAGAAAGTGAACTGGTATTCAGCGGTGTCTGCTGGCTTTTGTCCTGTCTTCTTGCTGCTACCAACGGCAGGGGGTGCAGGAGTTGGGGTCTCACACCACCCGGTTTGGAGGCAGTTGCTGGCCTGCACCCGTTGGGCTCCTGGACCAACTCCACGAACTGATTCTGTACCTCTAGACTCACTTTTGGGGGATTCTGCCGCTCATGTTCTCTGTGTTATTTGTTCACTTAAAAAAAATTTTTTTTGCATGATTTGTCCCCTTCTGCCCATTTAATGTTTGATGGTCTTTGTTGAGTGTGGTTTTTCATGGATTCTATTGTGTTTCTTTGTTTTGTGGGAGCCTGGAAGAAGATGAATCTCAAAGTTGTACATGGTATACACACTTTGATAATAAATTTGAACTTTGAAGAGGGCATGCCCTAGATAGTGAGGGTCCTTAATGATGGATGGCACGGCCTCTTGAAGCTGCCTTCGATGGTAGAGAAGGTTTTGTCTGGCTGAATTAACAACCCTATGCAGCCTCTTGTGATCCTGTGCATTGGGGCTTCTACACCAGGCAACCAATCAGAATGCACTTCACTGTACTTTGATGGATTTACGTTGAACTTTGCTGGTATGTTCTTTCAGGATTTTGTATCTTCTGCCCACTCGGAGGGGGAGAATAAGCAATGTGGGTGGGATTGTTGATTATGTTGGCTGTTTCACTGAGGCGGCGAGAATGTAGACAGAGTCCATGGAGAGGAGGCTGCTTTCTGTGATGTGCTGTGTTGACCCTTACCTTGGCTAAGTAAGATAGTCTGCTCCTAATTAGGGTTCCCTGGAATTGTTGATAGCTGTGATTTATTGAATGGTGGAACAAGAATGAGGAGCTGAATGTCCCGTTGCTACTGTACTTCTATTATTTCACAATATTTCGTGTTCACTTCAATCAGGGATTTTGCCAGTGAAATCAGCTCGCAGTACCAGCTCTTCAACAACAGATGGCAGCAGCTCCACAGAAAGGAGACACAAAGGGAACAGTTTAAACTTTAAAGCCGAACACACAGGAGATTCTGCAGATGCTGGAAATCCAGAGCAACACACACAAAATGCTGGAGAAACCCAGCGGGTTAGGCAGCATCTATGGAGGTGAATCAACAGTCAGTGTTTCAGGCCGAGACTCTTCATCGAGACTCACACTGACCACTTTGATGAAGAAGGGTGTTGGTCTGAAATACTGATTGTTTCTTTAGTTGCTGCCAGACCTGCCGAGCATTTTACATGCTGCTCAAATTTAAAGTAAAGTTTATTTTCACATGTACATGCTTGCAAAAATGCAATGAAAAACTTGCTTGCAGCAGCATCGCAGGTACATAGCAATCATGTGAAAAACATAAATGACTCATAAATTATACCCATATTTTAAAAAAGAAAACCCCATCAGAACAAAGAAGAAGCAAATCAAAAAACAGGAGAGTCAGCGACTGATGTAGGGCCTCAGCCCGAAATGTTGACTGTTCACTTCGCTTCGTAGATGCTGCCTGACCTGCTGAGTATGTAGGAGTTACTGCTAACATTCGGGCATGGATAGTTCAGTGAGCTGTCAGCCCAGGAAGTGAGGCTCTGGAGGAAAAGTCTTCGAAGAGCATTGCTCCTCTTTGCACAGCCTGGGACTGGAGCAACCAAGACCGAAGGATACAAATGAAGGATTGTAGGGTAACGGCTGCTACTAGTCAGTTATTTCACTAATTCTGAAGTGTTATTGGCCTCGAACGTGTAGATTCTATTGACTATTAATACTTGTGTTACCAGAATCAGGTTTAATATCACCGGCATATGTTGTGAAATTTGTTAACTTTACAGCAGCAGTACAATGCAATACATAAAAAATATTGAGAAAAAAACTGAATTGCAGTATGTATATATCTGTCTATTAAATAGTTAAGCTAAAATAAGTTGTGCAAAAAAAACAGAAATAAAAAAGTAGGGAGGCGGAGTTTGTGAGTTCGATGTCCATTTTGGAATCGGATGGCAGAGAGGAAGAGCTGTTCCTAAATTGCTGAGCATGTGCCTTCAGGCTTCTGTACCTCCTACCAACAGTAACAGAGCAGGTTCTGGGTGGTGGGGATCCTTAAAGATGGATGCCGCCTTCCTAGGCAGGGCTCCTTGAAGATGTTGTGGATTCTACTGAGGCTTGTACCTATGCTGGAGCTGACTAATATTGCAAGTTTCTACAACTTACCTCAATCTTGTGCAGTAGCTCCCTCCCCCTCCCCCCATACCAGACGGTGATGCAGCCTGTCAGAATGCTCTCCACAGTACATCTGTAGCAGTTTTTTGTAGTGTGATTAGTGATTGGTTATGTAAATAAAGGTTTTGAACATCCACAGTAAGACCATAAGGCACAGGAGCAGAATTAGGCCATTTGGCCCATTGAGTCTGCTCTGTCATTCCATCATTGTTGATTTATTACTCCACTCAACTCCATTCTCCTGTCTTGCTTTAAATAAACTCAATAACCTTGCCTGCACAGCCATCTGTGGCAATGAATTCCACAGATTCACCACCCTATTGCTAAAGAAAGTCCTTCTCATCTCTGTTCTAAAGGGATATTCTTGTATTCTGAGGCTGTGCCCTCTGGTCTTAGACTCCCCCACTTTAGGAAACATCCTCTCCACATCCAATCTATCAAGGTCTTTCAATCAATCTTTTAAACTCCAGCAAGTACAGACCCAGAGCTATCAAACGCTCTCACACATTAATTCTTACAGTCCTGGGATAATTCTTGTGAACATCCTCTGGACCTTCTCCACATCCTTTTTTAGATAAAGGTCTAAAACTGCTCACAATATCCCAAGTGCGGTCTGACCAACGCCTTATAAAGCCTCAGTGTTACATCCTTGCTTTTATATTCTAGTCCTCTCAAACTGCTTGCTAACATTGCATTTGCCTTCCTTACTACCGATTGAATTCTGATTGGTGGTTGCTGTAATGCCTTTGTTCTAACCACTATCTGCCCTACTGCCCATATGAGACGGCCTTGTCATGTTTTGTTGTTCGTTCTCTGTTCCGGTAACACTTAATAAAATGGCCAACCATTAAGTATTATACCTCATTCTTGAGTTCTGAAGCACTTCCAGATCGATATCAGCAAATTCAACAAGCTTTTCCAAGTTGAGATGGAAGTTATCAATTCATAGACACAGAACAGTACAGCACAGGGACAGGCCCTTCAGCCCACAATATCTGTGCTGCGTGTTAACGCAAATATCTAATGAGTCTATCATGTGGCAGCAACTCCATGCTTAAAAGCATGCAGACATGGTCAAGAGGTTCAGTTGTTGTTCAAACCAAGCACCAGAATGGGGAAGAATAAGTGATTTTGACTTGGAATGATTGTTGGTTACTCAGACTGGTGGTGTGAGTACCTCAGAAACTGCTGATTTCCAGGCATTTTCACACGCAGCAGTCTCTAGTATTTACAGAGAATGGCGAGAGAAACAAAAAAATCCCAGTGAGCGAAATCGCTTTGTTAATGAGAGGTACGAGGAAAATGATCAGACTGGTTCAAACTGACAGAAAGGTGATAGTAATTCAAATAACCAGGTGTTACAAGAGTGGTGTGCAGAAAAGTATCACCGAGTGCACAACATGTCGAACCTTGAAGTGGATGGGCTAACAGCAGTGAAGACCATGAACATACTTCATCAGGTACATGAAGTACCTAATCAATTGGCTGTTTTGATGCTTTTTAAATGTCACTATTCAAGAATTTGTCCCAAGCAATAAGGAAAACATCCATTTGTTGGAGTCAGTAAGTTATTCATGTGATTAAGGCTTATTTGTCATTTCATGCAGTCTGAACTGATTATTTCTTTTTAATTTGCTGTTGGCAGCCTCAGGTTTTATGGGTTGCAGTTTATTCAGATTTACATCAATCAGTACAGCGCAGTATAGGGCTGCTGGCCCACAATGTCCCCAGAGACTAGTGAATTTCCACAGTGGAGAGCGTTCGGACTGGTTGCATTACAGCCTGGTGTAGTGGTTCCAATGCACAGGATCACAAGAGACTGCAGAGGGTTGGAGACTCATCAGCTCCATCATGGGCACAACCCTCCCCACCATCGAGGGCATCTTCAAGAGATGGTGACTCAAGAAAGTGGCATCCATCATAGAGGACTCTCACCACCCATGGCATTCCCTCTTCTCATTAATACTGTCGAGGAAGAGAGGTACAGGAGCCTGAAGGCACACACTCAACGGTTCAGGAGCAGCCATAAGATTTCTGAACTATCAATGAATTCATGAACCATAGCTTGTAAACCCATAAGACATAGAAGCAGAATCAGGCCACTCAGCCCTTCAAGTCTGTTCCACCACTCCATCATGGCTGATATATTATCCTTCTCAACCCCATTCTCCTGCTTTCTCCCCATAACCTTTGACGCCCTGACTAACCAAGAGCCTATCAACCTTTGCTTTAAATACACCCAATGATTTGGCCTCCACAGCTGTCCATGACAGTGAATTCCATCGATTCACCACCTTCTGGCTAAAGAAATTACACTCTAGTCTTCTCAAAATGAATGCTAACATTACATGTGTCTTTCTTACCAATTCAACCTGCAAGTTAACCTTTATGGAATCCTGCACAAGGACTCCCAAGTCCCCATTCACCTCTGATTTTTGAATTTTCTCCCCATTTAGAAAGTGATGCTTTATTTCTTCTACTAAAATGCATGAGCATACACACCCATACACTATATTCTATTGCCATTTCTTTGCCCATTCTCTCAATATGTCCTATTCCTTCTGCAGATTCCTTGCTTCCTCAACACTACCTGCCCCTCCACCTATCTCTGTATCATCTGCAAACTTGGCCACAAAACCATCAACTCTTTCATCCAAATCATTGACATATCACATGAAAAGAAGCAGTCCCAATACCAATCCCTGCGGAACACCACTAGGCACTCCTTTATTCCAGCAGGTTGCTTTCTGCCAATCCGCCAACCTTCTCTCCATGCCGTATCTTTCCTGTAATACCTTGGGCATTCATGTTGTTAAGAAGCCTCATGTACGGCAACTCATCAAGGCTCAAGTAAACGACATCTACTGACTCACCCTTTGTCTATCCTGCCTGTTATTTCCTCAAAGAATTCCAACAGATTTGTCAGGCAAGATCCCCCCTCAAGGAAACCATGTTAACTTTGGCCTACTTTATCGTATGCCTCCAAGTACCCCCAAAACCGTATCCTTAATAATGGACTCCAACATCTTCCCAACCACCAAAGTCAGGCTAACTGGCCCATAATTTCCTTTCTTCTGCCTCCTCCCCACTTAAAGAATGTAGTAACATTAGCAATTTTCCAGTACTCAGGAAGCATGCCAGAACTAGTGATTCTAGAAAGATCATTACTAATGACTCCACAAACTCTTCAGCTGCCTCCTTCAGAACCCCGGGGAGTGGTTCATCTAGTCGAGGTGATCTATCTACTATCTACCTTCAGACCTTTCAGCTTCCCAAGCACCTTCTCCTTAGTAATAGCAACTACACTCACTTTTGCCCCTTGATATGTTTGAATTTCTGCCATACTGCTGGTGTCTTCCACAGTGAAGACAGAAGGCCACCATTTCTTTGTCTCCCATTACTACTCTCCATCATTTCCCAGTGGTCCAATATTCACTCTTGCCTCTCTTTTATTCTTTATAATTTTGAAAAATAACTTTTGGTATCCTCTTTTATATTATTGGCTAGCTTACCTTCATATTTCTTCTTTTAGTTCCTTATGGCCTTTCTAGTTACCCTTAGTTTTTAAAGTTTCCCAATCCTATAATTTCTCACAATGTTTTTGTGTTATTATATGACCTCTTTTTTGCATTTATGGTGTTCCTTGTCAGCCACAGTTGCCTCATCCTTCCTTTAAAATACTACTTAATCTTTGGGACGTATCTATCTAGCACCTTCTGAATTGCCCCCGAAACTCCAAGCTTTGCTGATTTGCCATTGCTAGTGTCCTCTTCCATGCATCTTATGCATCTGTAATTCCCTTTACTCCATTATAATACAGATACATCTATCTTCTCCCTCAAACTGCAGGGTGAATTCTATCATATTATGATAACTGCCTCCCAAGTGTACAATGTACCGTGTATGCTAATCAAAATGGCTTCTTTGTTTTGTTTAGAGTAGGAATGCTTCTTTGTTATGATAAGTGCTTTCTCTCGCAGTTGTTTAGCTTTAGACTTGCTGATATCCGGATTGTATTCATTTGTTAACCAATGGGGAAATGTTATTTTGTCTTGTGGCTGGGAGCTGGGGAGTTTTCACGGTCTTTTCAGGGAGTCGGGAAGAGGACGCCGAGGAAGGTGGATGTGTGCGGCAATGCTCGGTCGACCACCAGGGTGGTCCCAGGTGCAAGGACGTGGAGGTCGGCGGAAAGCGACGAGGGGTCGAGTGGTTCAATGGTTGAGCTCCAACGATGTGCACTAAACTGACTGAACTCTGATAAGTTTGGCGCCTTTTTATTTTATTTTCTTTTCCTTCATATATACTGTATTGTTAGTAACCTTTTAGTTCTAGTAAAATCTTTAAAGTATATTCTATAACAGTATCTGGTGTGAGTTTGATATTGTGTGTGCGTCACTGCATCGGTGGTGGGGAAGATGCTAGAGTCCATTATTAAGGATGAAATAGTGGCATATCTAGATAGCAGTGATAGGATTGGGCCGAGCCAGCATGGATTTACCAAGAGTAGATCATGCTTGACTAATCTGTTGGAGTTTTTCGAGGATGTAACCAGGAAGTTAGAAGGGGGAGATCCAGTGGATGTAGTGTACCTCGATTTTCAGAAGGCATTTGATAAGGTCCCACATAGGAGATTGGTGGGTAAAATCAAAGCTCAGGGCATCGGGGGGAAGACATTGACATGGATAGAAAACTGGTTGGCAGATAGAAAGCAAAGGGTAGCGGTGAATGGGTGTTTCTTGGAATGGCAGGTGGTGACTAGTGGGGTGCCACAGGGCTCGGTATTGGGACCACAGCTGTTTACCGTTTACGTTAACGATTTGGATGAAGGCATAGAAAATAACATCAGCAAATTTGCTGATGATACTAAGCCGGGTGGCAGTGTGACATGTGATGAGGATGTTAGGAGAATTCAGGGTGACTTGGATAGGCTGGGTGAGTGGGCAGATACTTGGCAGATGGCGTTTAATGAGAATAAGTGTGAGGTTATCCACTTTGGGAGTAAGAACAGGAAGGCAGATTATTATCTGAACGGTGTAGAGTTGGGTAAGGGAGAAATACAAAGAGATCTCTTTCTTTTCTTTTTCAATCTTTTTATTAGTATTAATAATATTATGAACAAAATACAATTGATATATTAATAAAGGGATTACAAACATACAAATTCCCATTGCACGTGAAAGAATACATAAGCAATGAATACAGTATAAATAAGTTTTCCCGAAACATGAACCATATAGTATATATATAAACAAGGTATATCTAGAAATTTCATAATATATAATATAAAAAAGAAAAAAAAATATATATGCAAAGTTAACTAACCTACTAATCTAGTGTCTAAAGAAAAAAAGGAAGCAAAAAAAGAAAAAAAAGAAAAACTAAAAAAAAGAGGAAAAAAAAGGGCTGTTTATAGTATATCACAAGAATACATAAACATCAATGTCGTCAACTCCGATCCTCTCAATATAAATACGATTAAAGCTGAAAAAACCAATAAGCTTGGAACAGGGTCGTATTACATCATATGAAAATATTGAATAAATGGTCTCCATATCTTTTCAAATTTAATAGAAGTATCGAATACACCACTTCTAATTTTTTCTAAATTATAACATAACATAGTTTGAGAAAGCCAATGAAATACAGTGGGAGGATTAATTTCCTTCCAATTCAACAAAATAGATCTTCTAGCCATCAAAGTGAGAAAAGCAATCATTCGACAGGCGGAAGGAGATAATGAAGTGAGTCCATCATCGGTAAACCAAAAATTGCAGTAATAGGATGGGATTGTAAATCGATGTTCAGTACCGCAGAGATAATATCAAAAATATCTTTCCAATATTTTTTCAAAAGCGGACATGACCAAAACATATGAGTTAAAGACGCGATTTCCAATTGACATCTGTCACAAATAGGGTTTATATAAGAATAAAAATGAGCTAATTTATCCTTGGACATATGGGCCCTATGTACAACCTTAAATTGTATTAATGAATGTTTGGCATATATAGATGATGTATTAACTAATTGAAGAATTCTATCCCAATTCTCAATAGGAATAATAAGATTGAGCTCTCTTTCCCAATCCTTTTTGGTCTTATCAAGGGGCACTGAACGTATCTTCATAATTATATTATAAAGTTTTGATATAAGCCCAAAGAGATCTTGGAGTCCTTGTTCATCAGTCACTGAAGGTGAATGAGCAAGTGCAGCAGGCATTGAAGAAGGCTAATGGAATGTTGGCCTTTATTACAAAGGGAATTGAGTACAAGAGCAAGGAAATCCTCTTGCATTTGTACAGAGCCCTGGTGAGACCACACCTGGAGTATTGTGTACAGTTTTGGTCTCCAGGGTTAAGGAAGGACATCCTGGCTGTAGAGGAAGTGCAGCGTAGATTCACGAGGTTAATTCCTGGGATGTCTGGACTGTCTTACGCAGAGAGGTTAGAGAGACTGGGCTTGTACATGCTGGAATTAAGGAGATTGAGAGGGGATCTGATTGCAACATATAAGATTATTAAGGGATTGGACAAGATAGAGGCAGGAAATATGTTCCAGATGCTGGGAGAGTCCAGTACCAGAGGGCATGGTTTGAGAATAAGGGGTAGGTCATTTAGGACAGAGTTAAGGAAAAACTTCTTCTCCCAGAGAGTTGTGGGGGTCTGGAATGCACTGCCTCGGAAGGTAGTGGGGGCCAATTCTCTGGATGCTTTCAAGAAGGAGCTATATAGGTATCTTATGGATAGGGGAATCAAGGGATATGGGGACAAGGCAGGAACCGGGTATTGATAGTAATTGATCAGCCATGATCTAAAATGGCGGTGCAGGCTCAAAGGGCCGAATGGTCTACTTCTGCACCTATTGTCTATTGTCTATTGTAAACTTGATTCCCACAGCACCTGCGTGTACGGGAGGTGGGGTTGTAGAGTAGCTGGAGTTCTTCCCCTAGACATATACCAGTCTGTTGGGCAGGTGTTACACAAGGGCTCCATTACCTTAAGCTTCCTAATCAAATCTGGTTCATTACACAACACCCAGTCCTGAATTGCCTTTCCTCTCATGGACTCAAACACAAGCTGCTCTAAAAACCCATCTCATGGGCAATCTACAAATTCCCTCTCTTGGGATCCTGCACTAATCTGCCTTTCCCCCTGTCGACCTGCGTGTTGAAATCCCCCATGACACGTTGCCCTGTTACATGCCTTTTCTATTTCCCTTTGAAATTTATATCCCACATCCTGGCTACTGTTCCGAGACCTGTATATGACTCCCACCATTTTGTACACTTGCAGTTTTTTAACTCCACCCTCACGGATTCTACATCTTCCAATCCCATGTCACCTCTTTCTAAGGATTTGATTTCATTTTCACCAAGAGACACCCCACCCAATCTGCCTACCTGCCTGACCTTTTGATACAATATGTATCCATGGTTATTAAGCTCTCAACTATGATCTGCTTTCAGCCATGTCTCAGTGATGCCCACAATGTCATACCTGCCAATCTCTAACTCCGCTACATGCTCCTTATTCCATGTATTGTGTGCTTTCAAATAGAGCACCTTCAGTCCTGTATTCATCACCCTTTTCGATTTTGCCCCACTGATTTTGCTTTATCATTTGTCTGCCCTTCCTCAAAGTCTCACTGCACACTGCATCTACTTGTATACCAACTGCCCTATCCCTCAGCCCTATTACTCCAGTTCCTTTCCCCCTGCCAACTTAATTTAAACCGTCCTCAGTAGCTCTAACAAACCTGCTCACAAGGATATTGGACTTCTTGGGTTCAGGTGTAACCTGTTCTTTTTGTACAGGTCATACCTTCCCCAGAAGAGATCCCAATGATCCAGAAATCTGAAACACTGCCCCCTGTACCACTCCCTCAGCCACTCATTCATCTGTACCATCATCCTATCCCTGCCCCGTCTAGCACATGGTACTGGGAGTAATCCAGAGATTACTATCTTGAAGGTCCTGGTCTTCAGCCTCTTCCCTAACTCCCTGTGCTCAACGTGCAGGACCTCTTCCCCCTTTCTACCTCTGTCATTGGTGCCAATGTGCACCCTCCCTCTTGAGAATCTTTTGCAGTCACTCTGAGACACCCTGGGCCCTAGCACCTGGGAGGCAACACACCATCCTGGCTTCTCTTTTTAAAACTGGCTCATAAAGTCCTCAAGGAACTGTTTCCAACTCACTTTGCAGCCTCTGGCATTGCACTGTTTATTTATTGTTGTAATTTATAGCGATTTTATGTTGTCTTTCTGTACGGCTGCCACAAAGCAGCAAATTTCACATCACACAAGTGAGCGATAATAAGTCTGATGCTGACTCTGGTATGCACTTGCACGTGGCATTAAACCTGACCTTGACTGTGTATCAGATTTAGATCCACAGCCTCCTGACCCAGAGAGAAGGGGGGAACCCACTGAGCCACAGCTGGCAGCTGGACCCGTTGTAAAGAAAAGCACCAAGAGGCAAACTGCGGGTACATAGAACACTGCATGAGATACACTTTGATTAACTCCGGCAAAGATCACACCATTTTAATTCCACTTCCCATTCCCGCACTGACCTACCTGCCTACAGCCTCCTCTTCTACCGAGTTGTGGTCTGTTGCAGATTAGAGGAACGTCACCTGATATTTTGTCCTGGTGATCTCCAACCTGATGGTACCAACATCAATTTCTCTCTAACTTTTGGTAATTAGTGCCCTTCATTTTGTTTTTCCTGTCCCTCACCCCCCCCCCACCCACCTTCACTCCATCTCTTCCCCTCTCTTGTGCTCATGACGTGCACATCTTACTCCCTCTGGTTCCCCACTTACCTCCCTCTCTCTCTTGGACCCTCTCCTGTAACGTCCCTTCTTCACCTTTTCTTCTTCTTCTACCCCCTCCCTGCTTCTCACTTCACCCCCCCCACTCACCTTCCCCCTTCCCTGGTCTCACCAATCACCTGCCAGCTTCTACTCCTTCCTCTGTTCCCACCTTCTTCCCCCTTCATTCCCAGTCCTGACGAAGGGTCTCGGCCCAAAACATCGTCTGTTTATTCCCCCCATAGATGCTGCTTGACCTGCTGAGTTTCTCCAGCATTTCGTGTGTTGCTACAGAATTTGCACTATGAAACTAGCCCCAGGGTGACACACTGGTGCAGCTGGTAGAAGCGTTGTTTTATGTCTCCAGCAACATGGGTTCGAACCTGACCTTGGGCACTCTCTGTGTGGAGTTTGCCTGCTCTCCCTGTGTGGGTTTGTTCCAGGTCCACTGGTTTCTTCCCTTTGAGAACCTGTGGGTAAGTGACCATTGTAAATTGTCCTAGTGGGTAGATTCTGGTGGGAAGTTGTTGGAAAATGGGGAGGATTGTATGGGTTAGACAGGAATCGTGCTGCCGTGTACTTGATGACCGGTATAGACTCGATGGGCCAAAGGGGATGGGAGGGAGTACTAAATGGTAAATGATAAGTGAGTCCAGGTGAGGGGGAAGGAGGGTGGGTGGAGAGGGGGAATGATGTGAAGGAGTAACTGCTAAAGAGATGCATCTAATAGGACAGCACAGTGGACCATGGAAGAAAGGGAGGTGTGTAGAATGGGGGGTGACCTTAAAAGGGAACGACCGGGCAGATGTTGCCAAGTTTTCATTCGTGGGGGAGTTTTGATCAAAGACTGGGGGCTAATCATTTAAACCTGAGGAGTGTAGAAATGTCTTCCCTCGAATGCTGGCAAATCTCCGGAATTCTCTGCCCCCACAAGACTTGTTAAAGGCCGGATCAGTAGATGTACTTAATGTAGGTATCGATAGAAATTTGAAAGGTAGAGGAACTGAAGGTGATGAGGAACTGGCTCAGAAGAGGAGGTGAGGCCAGCATAGATCAGACAAGGTCAGATTAAATGGAGCAGGCTTGCAGGGCTGTGTTGACCACTCTGTCTCCTATGGTTTCGTGTTCTGTGTGGAATAAGTGTGCAAGAGTGGTTGGATGTACCGTAAATCAAAAAGATGGCCCGGTAGTGCAGTGGTTAGCAGAACGTTATTACAGCGCCCAGTAGCCAGGCTCAGTTTCACTGCGATCTCTAGGAAGTGTGTGTTCAGGCGTTGTGGTGGCGTAGCGATTAGTACGACTCTGTTACAACTTGAGGCGTTTGATTTCGGAGTTCAGTTCAGCGTCTTCTGTAAGAAAGTTTGTACGTCTGCCCGTGAGCTTGTGGGTTTCCTCCCACAGTCTGAGGACATACTGGTTGGTAGGTTAATCAGTCAATGTAAACTGAGTGGGGTTAATTAGGTGGGTTGCTGGGCGGCTCCTCGTTCGGCTGGAAGGTCGCCGTTTCTCTACATAAATTTAAAAACAAACGAACAGAATCTGGAGCACATGGAAGAAATTGGAGAGGCTTGGAGCTGTGGCTACGGCTTCCTCTATACCCTCCTGAGAAGGGCAGATTTGGATTGATTTATTTATCACACGCACATCGGAACAAACAGTGAAATGTGTCGTTTGTGTCAGCAGCCAACACAAACAAAGGATGTTCTGGGGCCAGCCCACAAGCGTCGCCACACATTCCGGTGCCAACCTAGCGTGCCCGCAGTGTTCCGCAGAGGAGCTCTAGCAGCAACAATAACACAACCACAACAGTAAAACTAACCATTTCCTCCCAACTACCCACACAGACAGGCCTTCAACTGCAGGTCAGGCCCCCGAGCTACAGTTCCCGACCTGGACTCGCAGACATCCGGCCTGCGACTCACAGACCTGGGGCTTTGACCTCTGGACATGTCATTGGGTCTCTGACTTGCAGGCATTGGACTTTGACTTCTGGATTTTTGACTTCAATAGTTGGGCTTCGACCTTCAGCGTCAACCCACCAACGTGCTGATCATGGGCATTTGAAAGTCAGGTCTCAAACTCCAGACTCCCACCTGGGTAGGTTACAGCGCCTTGTGCCTCCTGCCCGCACGCCCCCCTGTGTCGACCACTGGTCGTCTGCATCAGAGTGCTCCGGTCCTTGACTCTTCATTTACTGACCTGTCTCCTAGCTTCCCCTCACGCCTGTCCGTAAACTGATCTGTACCCTAACTCCCTGTGCTAGCCCGCAAGACCATCCCTATGACCCTAACCTAGTGACCTTGGTAGGGTCTTGGCTTCGAGTCCAATGTGATAGACAAAGGCCTTGTCCTAAAGGCACTTCCTGTGAAGACTTGTCCATCTGGAATCTTTGCTCAAATCGCTGATAAGAGGAAATGAGCCCAGCATCGCTGAGTCAGAGGCAGCAATATTACCTGCTGCGATGCAGCTGTCATCTAAACTTAGTGAAAACGTCATCCGTTGGTCCACGACAGGTCTGGTTGGAAACTATTAATAGTTACTATTAATCATGAACGACCCTCACCATCTGGGAAATGCCCTCTTCTCATTACTATCATCAGGGAGGAGGTACAGGAGCTGGAAGACCCACACACAATATTGTAGGAACTGCTTCCTCCCTTCCACCATTAGCTTTCTAAATTACTTCACATTTTGCTCTCTTTTTGCTCCACTTACTTTTTATTATAAATTTCATATTGTAACTGATAGGAATGTTTTTCTGTATCACATTGTTCTGCTGTGGTAAAACAACAATTTTTACGGCATGTCAGTGATAATACACCAGGTTCGGATAAACCGTGAGCTGCCTGCAGGCTGTCAGAAGCCAAGAAGTGCCAGTCTTGTGTTCTGGCGCGAGGGGAGGAGGGTAAGTGGGGAGCTGTAGGGCTGAAGGTCAGTGGGAATGGGAAGGCTGGGCCTGGAGCCGAGCCCAGAGCAGCGGCAAACCCACTGTGTCCAGATGGAGGCTGCGAGCCATTCAGTGAGGCTCCGAATGTGAGCAGTTTCCAGGAAACACTGAAGGTTATCCAGGACGTGGATAAATCCTGGCAGTTTGGCCTGTGAATCGGAAGTGTGAATATCTCCTCATCACTCCCTGATCCAAACATAACGGTGAACCAAGAATAGCATCTCACAATTGCTCAGTGTAGAAAACACAGATCATAGAACACTACAGCACAGTTCAGGCCATCCGGCCCACAATGTTGTACTGACCTTTAAACCGACTCCAAGATCAGTCTAGCCTTTCCCTTTCACACAGCCCTCTATTGATTCCACAACCTACAGATTTAGTTTCAAGGATTCTACAATTCATGTTCTCATTATTATTTTATTTACTTCTTTATTATTATTATTATTATTATTATTATTATTATTTTATTTACAGACTTTGTCTTCTCAGTCAGAAAAGTCCCTTCAGCCCATCTACTCCATGCCAAACCATTTAAACTGTCTAGTCCCATTGACCTGCACCTGGACCATAGCCGTCCATAACTCTCACATCCAAACTCCTCTTGAATGTTGAAATCGAGCTTGCATACACAACGTGGGCCGAAGGGCCTGTTCCTGTGCTGTAATGTGTAATGCCCTGGTTCACATTTTCACTGCTATGCTGTAAGTACTTCACTTAGCAGTTTGGTCTGTTCTGCTTTCAGCTTGTTTGGGTTATTGTTGAAGATAAGGGAGGAGGAATGTGAGCCATCCAGTTAGGATGGGAGAGCTGAGGGGAGCTTCTCTGGTGAGGGACACTAAGGCTGGGCTTGGGGCTTTTGTTTGGTGAGAGATGAAGAGAGAAGACGCCGGAGAGAAGAGGTTGTAGGATTCGACCTGAAGGGGACTGTGATTCGACGAAGCCAGGGGTGAGATCAGTCGAGGATTGGTGAATGTGACAAAACATTGTGCTCCAAGTTGTGCACATTTGACTGTTTAATTAAAATGGGCCCTTTTCCTTTTGGGTTTCTTTACTAACCCTTTATTTAAGATTCATAAATATAATTCCTTGAATCAAAGACGGTTTACTCTCTGTTATTTTGTGGCATTAATTTGTAACAGGGTAGCAAATTACACAGCGTCCACACAAACCAGGGTTTGGGTGGGAGGGCCATCTCAATCTCATGGGTTTGGTGGGACCGGAGGGTGTCTTCCCTGAATATACACAGCTAAGGGTTTCATATGTAACAGAGACCTTCCTTGAACTAATACTTATAAATATCCTTTCTGTAGCTAGGTGACCAAAACTGCACACAGTACCCCAAATTATGCCTCACCAACTGCAACATAACATCTCAACTCCTGTACTCGATACATTGATTTATCAAGGCCTATTTGCCAAAGGCTCTCTTTACGACCCTATCTACCTGTGATGCCACTTTCAAGGAATTATGGATCTGTACTCCCAAGAGTCTCTGTTCTACTACACTCCTCAGTGCCCTACCTTTCACCGTGTAAGTCCTAACCTGGTTGGTCCTCCCAAGTGCAAGGCCTCACACTCGTCTGCATTAAATTCCATCGGCCATTTTCAGCCTGTTTATCCAGCTGGTCCAGGTCTTGCTGCAAGCTTTGATAGTCATTCTCACTGTCCACCAACACCACCCCCTCCGGTCTTATCAGTGATTCTGTAAAAATAAACAACAGGAAAGATACAAGAAGAATAACGATTCTGCACTCCAATCCAACATCGGAGGAAGCAGCAGAATTTCTACTTCTACATTCCATATTGAACTAGTGAGCTGCCTTGTCTCCCATCAGAGGCCAACCTGCAAAGCCCATTACTATACTTCTCATCAAAGACTCCTCTACATTCTGCCCACTTTACGGCACAATACAGGCCTTGGGCTCACCATAATGTGCTGACCTCTTAACCCACTCCAAGAGCGATCTCACCCTTCCCTCCTACATAGCCCTCCATTTACCTATCACCAATCTGCCTATCTTAGCGTTTCCAAACTGTCCCTAATCTCTCTGCCTCTACCAGCACCCCCGGCAGCACGTTCCACACACCCACCACTCTCTGAAATCCCCCTCTATACTTCCCTGCAAACATGTTAAAATTATGTTCCCCCCCCCCACTTTAATCCTGACGATGTAAGGTGCAATTTGTGTAGCTTTCATCAAAGAAACTCTCTTCACCAAACCCTACCTGAACTCACAATACCCTCCCATCTCTTTCAAGTCTCCGAGCTTCAGCAGTAAATTGGTTTAATCAGACACACTGTAATCATGCCTTTCTTTTCCTTTTCATCCTTGCACTCAACAGACAGAGATGTGAAATGAAAATGCTCATTTTACAAGCGCCAGAGAGAATGATTAAGAACTGTATTTTGTACCCGGTGCACAGTTCAACAAGGCTGCAGATTTGTCACCAAAAATTGTTCCTTTAATTTTGTCTTCTGCTGTTAACCCTTTGTGCATCTGGAAGACCATAGGAGCAGAATTAAGCCCTTTGGCCCATTGAGTCTTCTCCATAATCCCATCATGGCTTATTTATTACCCTCTCAACCCTATTCTCTTGCCTTCTCCCTGTAATTTTTGACATCCTTACTAATCCGAAGCCTATCAACCTCTGCTTTAAATATACCCAGTGACTTGGCCTCCACATCCGTATGTGGCAATGAATATTACTGATTCACCACCCTCTTGCTAAAAAAAATCCTCCTCATTTCTGTTCTAAATGGAAATCCTTCCATTCTGAGGCAATTCCCTCTGGTCCTAGACCACCTCCCCCCCCACTATAGGAAACATCATCTCCGCATCCACCCTTTCTGGGCCTTTCAGTAATCGGTAGGTTTCAATGAGATCCCCCCCTAAGTTCCAGCGAGTACAGGCCCAGCACCATCAAACAATCCTTATATGATAAACCTTTCAATCCCAGAATCATTCTTGTGAACCTCCTTTGAACCCTCTCCAACATCAGCACATCCTTTCTTAGATAAGGGGCCCAAAACTGTTCACAATACTCCAAGTGAGACCTCACCAGTGCCTTATAAAGCCTCAACATTACATCCTTGATTTTATATTCTAGTCCTCTCAGAATGAATGCTAACATTGCGTTTGCCTTCCTCACCATCACCAACTCAACCTGCAAGTTAACCTTCAGGTAATCTTGCACAAAGACTCCCAGGTACCTTTGCGTCTGAGAATTTTCAATTTTCTCCCCGTTTAAAAAATAGTCTATGCTTTTATTCCTTCTACCAAAGTGCACGACCATACTCTCCCTGACAATGTATTCCATCTGCCACTGTTTTGCCCATTATCCTAATCTCTCCAAATTCATTTGCAGCCTCCCTACCTCCACAGCACTACCCGCACCTCCACCTATCTTCTTATTGTCAGCAACCCTGGCCACAAAGCCATTAATTCTGTAATCCAAATCATTGACATACAATGTAAAAAGAGTCAGTCCCATCACTGACCCCTGTAGAAGACCTCTAGTCTCCAGCAGCCAATCAGAAAAGGCTCCTTTTATTCCCACTATTTGCCTCCAGCCAATCTGCAAATGTTCTATCCATGCTAGTATCTTTCCTATGATACCATGGGATCTTATCTTGTTTAGCAGCCTCATGTGTGGCACCTTGTCAAAGGCCTTCTTAAAATTCAAGTACATAACATCCACCTATTCTCATTTATCTATACTGCTTGTTATTTCTACAAAGAATTCCACCAGCTTTGTCAGGCAAGGTTTTCCCTATTTTATCATGTGCCTCAGTACCCCAAAATCACATCCTTTAACAATCGACTCCAACATTTTCCTAAATAGTGAGGTAAGACTAAATGGCCTATAATTTCCTTTCTTCTGCCTCTCTCCCTTCTTGAAGAGTAGGGAAATTTGCAATTTTCCATTCCTCTGAAACCATGCCAGAATTTGGTAATTCTTGAAAGATCATTGATGATGCCTCCACAATCTCTTCGGCCACCTCTTACATAACCTTGGGGTGTAGTCCATCTGGTCCAGGTGACTTATCTACCTTCAGACCTTTCAGCTTCCCAAGCACCTTCTCACTAGTAATAGCAACTACACTCACGTCTGGCCCCAGACTCTCTCAAACATCTGGCATACCACTAGTGTCTTCCTCAGCGAAAACTGACACAAAATACTCATCAGTTCATCCACATTTCCTTGTCCCCATTACTACCTCTCCAGCACCATTTTCCAGGGGTCTGATATTACTCTCACCTCTCCTTTCCTGTTTATATATCTGAAAAACTGTTTGGTATGCTCTATCATATATTACCCTGTGATTCATTTACTTACAGGCTTCCACAGTAGAACAGAGAAATGCAATAGAATCAATGAAAAACTACATATAAGTGTAAACAACCATCATGCAAAAGAAGGCAGACTGCGTAAACACAAAAATAAATCTAATATAATATTCTACATAAATAGATATTTAGATAAGTAAATAAATGGTTGATGATGAGAACATGAGTTGCAAAGTTCTTGAAAGTTGCAGAGATGAGGAGGAAGTTCCTTTAGCCAGAGGGTCGTGAATCTGTGGATTTCATTGTTGCTAGTGTTTTGATTATCCCAGTGGACCTGGAGTCTCAAAGCACTGGCCTTCAGGCCTCGAACTCCAGACTCGCCGATGACGGGACTTGAACAGTAGGCCTTGAACTCTGGCATCGCCAGTCCTCGTCCCCAGGGGGAATAGTCCTCGTGCCTCCTGCCTGCACGGAGTTGGGATCATGGAAACCCCCGTCAGAATTATTTTAATGTTTTGAAGTTACAAAACATAACACTCCGTTACATGTCTATGTCACTGGCCTTTGAATGTGGAGCAGAGGCCTAGGCTCCAGCCTAACCACTAAATCCTCCACATTCCTGTCCCTAAAACCTGACCTGACCCCCTAACTCCCCTCTCTGTCCCCAGAACCAGCACTACAGACTTAAAACAAATACAACAATTATTAGAATTACATTTAATAGACATTGGAATGGGGACAGAGCCAGGAACAGATTAGTGCAAGCAAATGGGATGAGCTCAGGAAGACATCTTGATCAGCATAAACCAGTTGGGCTGAAGAACCTACTTCTGCCCTGAATGTCTCCACATCTCCACCCCTTTGTTCAATACCTTCTGTGATCCAGTCTCCAAAACCCTGTGGAGTAGAGGATTCCAGTGATTTAATACCCTCATGTGTTGGCTTCTGGTCACAAATCCCAGGATTCTGAAAAGCTGATTAAATGCTGAGTGCTTTCAGCTTTTTCTGTTTTTTTTCCCAATATTTATGCCTTTGGAGATTGTTTCAGTAATTTTTTTTGATGTGTTTCGTGGATGTAATGCCAAGGCTTTACAAGGCATTGGACAGACATGTATTTAAAGAGGACATTGACAGATTCTTGATAAATCAGGGAGTGAAAGGTTATGGGGAGAAGGCAGGAGAAGTGAGTTGAGAGGAATTGGATCAGCCATGATGGTGATGGGTCGAATGGCCTAATGGCCTAACTCTGCTCCAATGTCTTCTTATATATATATATATATATCTTGATAATACATTTACTTTGAACTTTTATGACACTTAATAGAACAATTACAAGTAACAAGTTTCATGCCTCATTCTTGACTTCAGGAGAACCTCTGAATCACAGAAGCACTAGGATCCTACAGTAGTTTCCAGGCAAAGGAGCCAGCTACAGGGTGCTGACTGCTGTTCCTGAGTTCCTGCACCTCCCCGTGCTATTTTGAATAAGGATTTAATATCAAAAATTTTTATTGCAGAAAAGCCTTTGACTTTTTCTGTGATCACCATTCCATGTAATACGAGCCCTTGAGGTCTTTGATATTTGGGCTGAGCTTTTGAAATGAGTCACCAGTTCACTCAGTCACTGTCACCGGCCGTTTACACCTCCTTGTAGTCAATAAATCCTTCTCTTCACCTTTGCCACACTTAATGTGCACATTAATATGCCTGCTCTCTGTCATTTGCATCTAATTAGCATTATCAGCCTGATTTGTTTCTGCTTCAGGTGAGGATGTACTCGGAGAAAGAGCAGCCTTTCTGAACTGTCAGAAAGTTCTTATAGTGTGTAGAACGCAACAGTACAGGCCACTTGCCCCAGACGATGTGCCCATCTTTTAACCTACACCAAGACCAATGTAACCCTTCTTGACATCTCCATTTCTCTCTTCCTTTTATCCACGTGTCTATCTAAAAGTCTCTTGAATATTCCTAATGTATCTGCCTCTGTCACCACCCCTGGCACCGCCTTCTTCTGTATAAAAACAGATCGATATGAGTTACAACGTGATACAGACAGGATGCAGAGCTGGGCTGACAGGAGGCGTCACCCCAGACTTCTCTTCCAACACCTTAAACTTATGCCCCTTTGTATTAGCCAGTTATGCCCTGGGAAGAAGTCTCTAGCTGTCCTCTCGATCTATGCCTCAACACCCTGTACACCTCTATTAAGGTCACCTCTCATCCTCCTCTGCTCCAAAGAGAAAAGCCCCAGCTCACTCAGAAGACATGCTGTCTAGTCCAGGCAGCATCACGGGAAATATGCTCTGCACCCGCACGAAAGCCTCTACATCCTTCCTGTAAGAGTCCATCAGTAAGGACCCTCACCATCCAGGACATACCCTCTTCTCATCACTGCTTTCGGGACAGAGGTGCAGGAGCTTGAAGAGACACACAGCATTTAAGAGCAGCGTTTTCCCCTCTGCATTCAGATTTCCAAGCCTCATTATTCCTCTTTTGTACTATGAAATTATTTATTTATTATAACAACTAATGGTAATTGTTATGCGTTGCCCTGTACTACAGCCACAAAAGAGCAAATTTCATTACAATACTGTATCTTTGATAATAAATCTGATTCCAATTCCAAATCCGATTGTGATTGTAAGACCATAAGATATAGGAGCAGAAGGCCATTCAGCCCATTGAGTCTGCTCCGCCATACAATCATGGGCTCATCTAATTCTTCATTTCTTTCTGCAGATTTTGCTGGACTCTCTATGTTCCTCCAGCATTTTGTGTTTTGCTTGGATCTAAATCATTAGTTATTCTGAAAACAAGAAATTGTCCTACTGGGATTTTCTAGACACTAGACACTAGAACACTACAGCACAGTACAAGCCCTTTGGCCCGCAATGTTGTGCCGACCCATATATTCCTTAAAAAATGTACTAAACCCTCACTACTCTGTAACCCTCAATTTTTTCTTTCATCTGTGTGCCTGTCCAAGAGGCTCTTAAATACCCCTAATGTTTTAGCCTCCACCACCATCCCTGCAACTCATTCCAGGCACCCACAACCCTCTGTGTAACAAACTTACCCCTGATGTCTCCCCTAAACTTCCCTCCCTTAACTTTGTACATATGCCCTCTGGTGTTTGCTATTGGTGCCCTGGGAAACAGGTACTGACTATCCACCCTATCTATGCCTCTCATAATCTTGTAGACCTCTATCAAGTCCCCTCTCATCCTTGTACGCTCCAAAGAGAAAAGTCCCAGCTCTGCTAACCTTGCCTCACAAGACTTGTTTTCGTTTGTGCTTGGTTGATGCATTTTCAGACCTGAAGTAGCCATCTCAGTCTCCTTCAGAGGCACCCTTGTGACGTGTCCATCACCTTCCAGAATTTGACTTGTTTCCAGAGGAATGGTCTTTGCTTCACAGCTCTTGTGTCTTTCTGTAGCTCATTAATTAACTAATCACTCCTTTCAAAACACGTCCTAAGTGATTAATTGCACTCCTTAGTGCTAGAGCCACAATGCTTTATTTCTGGAGCCTCTCATACTTCTGAACGTTACTAACCCTCGTATCTACCTACTCATCTAGACTGACCTTTTCAACTGCTCATGGCATAGCGGTAGGTGGAATAAATATTTTTCTCACATGCTCCAGTTTCCTCCTACATCTCAAAGATGTGAAGGTTGGGAGATTAATTGGCCACCGTAAATCACCTCTAGTGTGTAGGTGTGTAGTGTTGTGTAAGATGTTGAAGTTGTATAAGATATTGGAGAGGTCAAATCTAAGGTATTATGTGTAGTTCTGGCCACCTACCTACAGGAATGATATAAATTAAGGCAGAAAGAGTGCAGAGAAACTTACAAAGATGTTGCTAGGACTTGTGGGCATGAGTTATTGGGAAAAGGCTGAATAGGTCAGAACTTTATTTCCTGGAGCTTAGGAGAATGAGAAAAGATTTGATAGCGGTTACCAGGAGTCTCTATGACTCTATGAGAAATTTGGATGAGAAGGGTATGGAGAAATCTGTTTCACATGCAGGTTGATGGGACTTGGCAGAATAATAGTTTGGCACAGTCTAGATGGGCTGAAGGACCTGTTTCTTCTGTTGTAGTGCTCTATGACTCTATGATATTATCTAGAGATAGGGTAAATGCAAGCAGGCTACTTTTTCCATTGAGGTTGGGAGAGACTGGAACTAGAGGTCATAGGTTAAGGGTTAAAGGTGAAATGTTTAAGGGGAACTTCTTCACTCAGAGGGTGGTGAGAGTGTGGAATGAGCTGCCAGTGGAAATGGTGGATTCAGGTTCGATTTCAACATTTAAGAGATGTTCGGACGGTACGTGGATGGGAGGGGTATGGAGGACAATGCTGCAGGTGTGGGTTGATGGAACTGGGTAGAATAACAATTCAACATGGACTAGATGGGCCAAAGAGCCTGTTTCTGTGCTGTAGTGCTCTGTAAGTCTATAACTCTATTTGTGGTAAAATCCGAGGAAGTTAAAAGGAACACAAGGAGAATAAATGTCGGACCAGTGTAGGATTACTGTAAATGAACGTTTGATGGTCAGCACGGAGTCAGTGGGCTGAAGGGTCTGGTCCCTTGCTGTATCTCTTGATGATAGCGTAGAAGATTGACATGGGTTACCACGTGATTGTCATGGTCCGGTCCGTGAAGTCCGCATTCGGACTCACGGTCCGGTCTGTGGACTCCAGACTCCGGGTCTTCTGGCTGTCCCTTGTCTCATTTGGGGGCTTAATCGTCAGCACCTGATTCTCGTCTTGGGGCCAGGAATATAAATGGACCTGGGTTCAGGTGTAGGTGCTGGTTTGTTTTGTTGGTATCCTGTCCTTGCCATTACCCTATGGTGGGATCTGGCCCTCCTGGTCCTTGCCTATGTTGGGTAAGTCAGGCTGTCATTGCTGTTACCCTGAGGCTGGACTGTTCCCTTCCTTCCCTCTGAAGCCCGGCCAGAAGCTGTGTCTGCAACCCCTACCTGAAACCCTGCTGCACTTGCTTCTGGAGCCTTGCCCTTCTGTGCCCCTGCCTGTCTGTGTCCATGCCTTCGCTAGGTAGATCTGGCTGCTTTTCTGCTACCTAGTGTTGGGAATTGTCTTGTCATGTTCAGTGTTGTGTGTAATGAGTCCTGACCCTATGTCCTATACCCAAGGAGGGGTCCTGGCTTGGTGTTCCATGTTCCTGTCTCTCCCTTGACCAAGGCTCTGTGTTCTTGTCTTGTTGATGTGCCTCGCCCAGCCCAGGAGTACCTTGCCCAGCCTGGTGCTGGGATTCCCTTGTCCTGTCCAGGAGTCTCACATCCAGTCCTCTGCCTCTCCTTGTCCTGTAGCCACGTCTTGTCCTCGCCTGGTTCTGGAGTCTGAGCCCGAGTCAAGACCCAGGTTCTGGGTCCTTGCCAGTCTCTGGCTCGGAGTCCAAGCCCAGGCTCCTAGTTCCCAGTTCCATGTCCTGGTTCTGCTATTCTTGGCAAGTCCTAGCCCAGGCCTGGAGTCCTTATCTCGTCTGGGGCCTTTGTCATGTCTAGCCTCCTTTGTTCCTCACTTCCCTTGCTTCCTTCTCATGCCTAGTCCTGTTCCTGGTAGTTCAGTGCCTGTCTTGCATTTGGGTCCGCTCTCAACACCCCCCTTATGACAGTGATACAGACAGGGCGCAGAGCTGGGCTGAGAGGAGGCAGATTGATTTCAATCTGGAAAGTGTGAAATGATACAGTTTAGAATATTGAAATTAAGTGCAGAGTACAGGGTGAATGGCAGGATTCTCGGGAGGCGGTGGGGGGGGGGGGGGTCTGTGTCGATAGATAGATAGATAGATACTTTATTCATCCCCATGGGGAAATTCAACTTTTTTTCCAATGTCCCATACACTTGTTGTAGCAAAACTAATTACATACAATACTTAACTCAGTAAAAAAATATGATATGCATCTAAATCACCATCTCAAAAAGCATTAATAATAGCTTTTAAAAAGTTCTTAAGTCCTGGCGGTAGAATTGTAAAGCCTAATGGCATTGGGGAGTATTGACCTCTTCATCCTGTCTGAGGAGCATTGCATCGATAGTAACCTGTCGCTGAAACTGCTTCTCTGTCTCTGGATGGTGCTATGTAGAGGATGTTCAGAGTTATCCATAATTGACCGTAGCCTACTCAGCGCCCTTCGCTCAGCTACCGATGTTAAACCCTCCAGTACTTTGCCCACGACAGAGCCCGCCTTCCTTACCAGCTTATTAAGACGTGAGGCGTCCCTCTTCTTAATGCTTCCTCCCCAACACGCCACCACAAAGAAGAGGGCGCTCTCCACAACTGACCTATAGAACATCTTCAGCATCTCACTACAGACATTGAATGACGCCAACCTTCTAAGGAAGTACATTCGACTCTGTGCCTTCCTGCACAAGGCATCTGTGTTGGCAGTCCAGTCAAGCTTCTCGTCTAACTGTACTCCCAGATACTTGTAGGTCTTAACCTGCTCCACACATTCTCCATTAATGATCACTGGCTCCATATGAGGCCTAGATCTCCTAAAGTCCACCACCATCTCCTTGGTCTTGGTGATATTGAGACGCAGGTAGTTTGAGTTGCACCATATCACAAAGTCCTGTATCAGTTTCCTATACTCCTCCTCCTGTCCATTCCTGACACACCCCACTATGGCCATGTCATCAGCGAACTTCTGCACATGGCAGGACTCTGAGTTATATTGGAAGTCTGATGTGTACAGGGTGAACAGGACCGGAGAGAGTACGGTTCCCTGCGGCGCCCCTGTGCTGCTGACCACCGTGTCAGACCTACAGTCTCCCAACCGCACATACTGAGGTCTATCTGTCAAGTAGTCCACTATCCAATCCACCATGTGAGATCCCTCAAAGTTGCCACACAAGTTGATAGAGTTGTTAAGAAGATGGATGTTGTGTTGGTCTTCATTGCTGAGGGACTGAGCTCGAGCCACGAGGTACTGATACAGCTCTATAAAGCACTGGTGAGATTGGGTTCAGTTCTGGTCGTCTCATAGAAAGGATATGGAAACTTTAGAGAGGGCACAGAGGAAATTTACCGTGATGGATTAGTGAACGTGTCTTATAGAAGGGTGAGGAAAGATTGCGCAAGCTAGGGTTTTCTCTTTGGCACAATAGAGAATGAGCAGTGATTTGATAGAGTTGTATAAGATTATGAGAGACAGATAGAGTAGGCAGCCAGCACTGTTTCTTGGGTGACAATGGCCTATGCAAGGGGACAAAAATTTAAGGTGAGTGAAGGAAACGTTAGGGGAGATGTTTTAACACAGAGTGGTAGGTGCCTGGAACACAGTTCCGGGCTGATACAATAGGCACATTTAAACGATACTTAGATAGGCACATGGATGTAAGAACAATGGAGTTTTATAGGCTATGTTGGAGAGAAGGTTTAAATTAAGGTTTATATAGATCAGCACAACATCGTGGGCTGGAAGACATGTTGTATTGTGCTATATTGTCTATGCTTCACATTCTATTTTCTAAACTCTATGACTCTCTGAACTCTAGGATGAACTTCCTCAAAGACTACCAGACAAGCACCCAAGGGACAACATGGCAGCATAGTGGTGTAGTCAGTTTGCAGCATGAGCTGTACGACAGGGTACAATTCCTGCCGTTGTCTGTAAGGAGCTTGTACGTTCTGCCTGTGACCGTGTACATTTCCTCCAGGTGCTCCTGTTTCCTCCTACATTCCAAAGATGTACAATTGTTGTTAGTGAGTTGTGGACATGCTATTTTAGCACTGGAAGCATGGCAACATCTGTAGGCTACCCAGCACAATCCTTGCTGATTTGATTTGATGCAAATGACACATTTTGCTGTATTTTTTGACAAATAAAACTAATCTTGTTAATTGTTAATCTTTTTAATCTCTTTACATCCATCATAATGAAGTGCTTTGAGCGGCTGGTTATAGCTCGAAACAACTCCCACCTCGGTAAGGACCTAGGCATGCTTCAGCTCACATATCACCACAACAGGTCTACAGCAGACACCATCTCGCTGACTCTCCACTCTGTTCTGGGTCGTAACATGTACATCATTGACTACAACTCAGTGCTCAATACCATCACCTCCTCAAAACTAACCGTCAAGCTTCAAGACCTGGGCCTCTGTACCTCCCTCTTCAATTGGGTCCTCCATTTCCTCACTGGGAGATCACAATTAACTACCTCCTCCTCACTGATCATTAACACAAGTGCATCTCAGGACAGCAAGCTTAGACCCTGATCCTACTCTCTCTGTACATATGACTGTGTGGCTCAGCACATCTCCAACTCTACTGCCATTGGTGGAATCACCCATGGTGATGAGGAGCTGAACAGGATTGAGATATGTCAGCTGGTTGAGTGATGTCATAACAACAACCTTGCACTCAACGTCAACAAAGACAAAGAACCAGTTGTAGTCTTCAGCAAGGGCAGATCAGGCAAACATACACCAGTCCTCAGTGAACTGTGAGCAATGTCAAGTTCAGGAGTGTAAACTGGAGGATCTATCCAGGGCCCAGCAGAACCTGTGACCATGTGGGTTTCCTCCGGGTGCTCTGGTTTCCACCCACATTCCAAAGATGTGAAAGTGTTGTTAGTGAGTTGTGGACATTGCTATTTTGAAACTGTAAGCATAGCCACATCTGTAGACTGCCCAGCACAACCCTTGCTGATTTGATTTGATGCACACCAACATTTCTATGTTTTAGATTCATTATGTCATTGAAGACTCTGATAAACTTCTACAGATGTGCAAGAGAGCATTCTGATGGCTTGTATCGTAGCCTGGTACAGGAACCCCAGTGTACAGGAGCACAAGAGTGTTGGACTCTGCCAGCTGTATCATAGATACATTCTCCCCACTATCAAGGACATCTACAAGAGGCAATGAAGACAAAATAGACTCTCTAAACACTGGACATCAGTGCCAAAGAAAGGCATAACCAGAAGCAAGTCCAAGAGGTGGGCCATTGTGGTCCATTGCTGATGTAGGGTTAGGGTTGGGCAGGTTGGTTCAAGAACCTGATGATTGAAAGAAAGTGGCTTTTCCTGAACCTGGTGGTGTGGAACTTCTGATTTCTGCACGTCCTGGCTAATGGGTAGCAACAAGAAGAGGGCATGACGTGGATGGTAAGATCCTTAATGATAGATGCCACCTGTGTTTATGCTACAGATGCCCTTCATAAAACCCAGAGTCACTCAATACAAACAGGCCTTTCGTCCCTGCCATGTCCATGCCAACCAATATGCACCCATCTGCACCAACCATATTTCGTCTGCAGCCTTCTCTGGAGATTCAAGTGATTATCAAGACACCTCAGAACCTCTGTCTCCATCACCCCACGAGGCTTCATTGCTGTACAGCGCTTCAGGACATTTCAATAACAGGGAATGCTGTATAAACACAGATGCTTTCCCCACTGATAGAAATATAAAGGTGACAGATAAAGAGCATGGAAAATTCAGCTGTTGTGTTGTACACCCTTCTGCAAGCTCAGCACGGAGTATTGTGAGCAGTTTAAGAATCAGAATCGGGTTTATTATCATTGGCATACGTCGTGAAATTTGTTAACTTAGCAGCAGCAGTTCAATGCAATACATGAGAACTAAACAAAAAGAAGTCTGAATGACAGAACGTATATTTATGCATTTTAAATGGTTAAATTAAAAAAGTACGAAAAGAACTTTTGGAAAAGAGGAAAAAAAGTATTTGGGTAGTGTTCATGAGTTTAATGTGCATTTAGGAATTGGATGGCAGAGGGGAAGACGTTGTTCCTGAATTGCTGAGTGTGTGCCTTTGGGCTCCTGTATCTACTTCCTGATGGTGACAATGAGAAGAGGGCATGTCCTGGGTCATGGGGCTCCTTGATGATGGGAACTAGTTTTCTGAGGCACCGCTCAGACATCTACGAAGATGTCTTAGATATTATGGATGCTAGTACCCATGATAGAGCTGACTAATTCTACAACGCTCAGCAGTTTGCTACCATCCTATGCAGTTGTCCCCTGCACTCTACCCCCATACTAGACAGTGATGTAGCCAGTCAGAATGCTTTCCATGGTACATCTGAGTATTTTAGATGACAAACCAAACCACCTGAAACTTCTAATGAAATAGAGCTGCTGATTTGCTTTCTTTATAGCTGCATCAATATGTTGGGACCAGGTTAGATCATCAGCGGCTCCTTATCCAAGAAAGAATATGCTGGCATTAGAGACAGTCCAGAGGAGGTGCTCAAAAATGGTCCTGGGATGAAAGAGTTAATATATAGGAAGCATTTGATGGTCTGGGCCTGTACTTGCTGGAGTTCAGAGGAACAAGGGGGAATCTCATTTAAACCTACCGCATATCAGTGACCTGAAAGAACTTTTGAATAATAAGAAGAAAGCCTTCAGGTCTGGAGCTAGACAAGAATTGAAGGGAGTACAGAGTGAACTGAGGGTAAAGCTGAGGGGGGGCAAAGAATCCTACAAGAGGAAGCTGGAGTACAAGCTCCAGCCGAACAGCACAAGGGACGTGTGGTGGGCATGAAGCAGATCACTATCTTCAAGGTTAAGGAAAGGAAGATCAAGGGCTGCCTGGATAGGGCCAATGAATTGAACTTGTTTCTCAACAGATTCAGCACGAGACCTCCTGCTGTCCTCTCCCCCACTTGCCCAAACCACACAGCCTCCCTACCCCTGAAGCCTTCTCCCTCTACCCCTCCCTCCTCTCTGGTGAGTGCTTGTTTTCCAACCCCCCCCCCCAACTTTGGAGTATCCTGTCTCCATGGGGATGAACATCCTCTCCCACCTGATGGTAACTGCAGGTCAGGTTAAGAGACAGCTGGAGAGACCACGTCAAGGCAAGCCTACTGGCGCGGCCGGTATCAGCCCCAGGGTACGGAAGGTCTGTGCGAGCCAGCTGTCTGGTATTTTGCAGCATCTTTACAATCTGAGTCTGAGTCAGGAGAAGATACCAGTGCAATGGAAGACTTCCTGCTTGGTTCCTGTACCCAAAAAGGCGACTCCATCTGAAAATGACTACAGACCAATTCTCCTCACATCTCATGTGATGAAGGTGCTGGAGAGGCTGGTCCTGACTTACCTTGGACTGCAGGTAAGATCTTCATTGGACCCTCTACAGTTTGCCTACCAGCCTCATGTGGGAGTGGATGATGCCATCATCTACCTGTTGCAGAGACCCCACCCCCACCTGGATGATGCTGGGATCATTGTGACAATCACATATTTTGATTTCTCTAGTGCCTTCAGTACAATCCAGCCACTTCTCCTGAGTGAGAAGCTGTAAAGGATGGGTGTAGATAAACTCACTATCTCCTGAATTACTGACAGATGGACCCTAGTTTGTACGGCTGGGTAGTTCTCTGTCTGAGATGGTGGTGAGTGGCACTGGAGCACCATGAGGGACTGTCCTGTCTCCATTTCTGTTCACACTGTACACCTCAGACTGTCAGTACAACCCTGAGCCTTGTCACTTGCAGAAGTTCTCTGATGACTCTGTGGTGGCTGGGTGTATCAGAGACGGGCAGGAGTCGGAGTACAGAGGACTGGTGGACAGGTTGGTGGAGTGGTGTGGGAGGAATCAGCTGCTCCTGAACGTGGCTAAAACGGTGATTGATTTTAGGAGGAAGAGGACTGTGATGAGTCCTGTGTACATTCTGGGAGAAGTTGCGGTGGTGGAGAAGTACAAATACTTGGGTGTTCACCTCGACAACAGGCTTGACTGGAAATCCAACACCAGACTGGTTACAAGAAGGAGATGAGCAGACTCTTCTTTCTAAGGAAGCTGAGATCCTTCTATGTGTGCAGCAGGATGTTGTAATGAGTGCAGTCTTTGGTGCTTTATGTTGGGGGAGCAGCATCAATGCTGGTGATGCAGAAAGACTAACTTAACTCATTAAAAAGGCTAAATCCTTCCTTGACTACAACCCAGACTTTTTTGAGTTAGAGGTGGAGAGGAGCTCCCTAAACAAACTGTTATCCATTATGGACAATCTGGCACATCCTCTCCATGACCCATTGAATAAACAGTGGAGCCCCCTTTTGAACGGACTCATTCAGCTCTGCTGTCACAGGAATGCAAATGCAACAGTTCACCTCTGTGCGACAGAAAAACACACCTCATAGTGCAATAATTGCTGTCTTATTATTGCACATTGGGAAATTATTAGTGTATATTATTATTCTGCACTCTATTATTAAGTCTGCACACTGCTAAGTGTGTTTTTAAATGCTGCTGTAATGAAAGAATTTCCCACTCGGGATCAATAAAGTATTTATTATTATTATATTGAAAGGCCTGGATAGAGTGGATGTGGAGATGATGTTTCCTATAGGGGGGTGAGTCTAGGACAGGAGGGCACAGCCTCAGAATACAAGGTTATCCCTTTAGAACAGAGATGAGGAGGAAATTCTTCGGTGGTGAATCTGTGTAAGTCATAGTTACAGGCAGCTGTGGAGGCCAAATCATTGGGTGTATTTAAACCGGAAGTTGATAGGTTCTTGATTAGTAAGGACATCAAAGGTTATGGGGAGAAGGTAGGAGAATGGGTTTGAGAGGGAAAATAAATAAGCCACGATGGAACAACAGAACATATTAAATGGGCCAAGTGGCCCAATTCTGCTCATATGCCTTATAGTCTTATTTATGGTGTGTGTATATAACCCAGCGCAGTTATCTTCAGTAAAATAATGTACATCAATATAACTTGATAGTGCTGTTGACTGTACAGATTGTGCCCCTTAGAAATCTCATTACATCAGATAAAAGGGCCTTTGATTGCAAGTATTCTAACTCATTGCCATAGTGTAACTGGGATGCTAATGAATCTACAGCCTACTTATTTATGTATATGCTTTGCCAATATATTAATATAACTGAAGCTTATGATTTCTATCTTGACAGCTGTTAGCAATGTTTGTTTTTCAATAAACCAATTCAGTTGTGGCGAAGTCTCTAACACTGAATTTTACAGTGGAAGTGGGTGCCTCTGATTGGTGCATTTAGCTGTTTGATCCAATCAGAGTTGTAATCATGCAAATGACTAGTGTTAATATTCAGGAATATTAAACCACTTGACCTCTGCAGAGCAGTTCAGTTCTGCTGATGATTATAATGAACTTCAAGAATGGGAGGCAGGGTTCAAGTGAAGATCACTCCTGGAAAAGCTGTCCTTAACCCAGCTCTCAAGTCCTCGTGCCGTTGCCTTCTTCCTCGGGAGAC
Source organism: Hemitrygon akajei (assembly GCF_048418815.1). Lineage (NCBI taxonomy): Eukaryota > Metazoa > Chordata > Chondrichthyes > Myliobatiformes > Dasyatidae > Hemitrygon > Hemitrygon akajei. The sequence continues at coordinate 116,128,801 of NC_133133.1, read as the reverse complement.
TACTGTCAGAGCAGATCAGTAATGGCATCTCCACCTCACCAACAATCAAAGCAGTTACACCTCAAAAGTGTATGTTTAGCCCACTGCTCTACTCTCCCTACACTCATGCAACACAAGCACCTTCTATAAATGCCCCAGTGACACCACTGTTGTTGGCAGAATCTCAGATGGTGATGAGGAGACATAGATGAGTGAGATAGATCTGGCTGGTTGAGTGGTGTCACAACAACCACCTAAAAGTTCAAAGTTTGAAGGAAATTTATTATCACAGTACGTATATGTCACCATATATACCCCTGAGTGTCATTTTCTTGCAGACATTCACTGTAGAACAAAGGAATTGACAATCACACACAAAGATTGAGAAACGATCAATGTGCAAAAGGAAACAAGCTGAGCAAATATTAAATAAATAAATAACGCTGAGCACATGAGTTGTAGAATTCTTGAAAGTGAGTCCATAGGTTATGGAATCAGTCCAGTGCTAAGGTGTGCGAAGTTATCCATGCTGGTTTGGGAGCCTGATGACGATGGGTAATAACTGCTGCTGAACCTGGTGGTGTGCGATGTAAGGCTACTGTACCTCCTGCTCGAAGGCAGCAGGGACAAGAGAAGAAAGAACCTCACACTCAATGTGAGTAAGACCGAGGAACTGGTTGTTGACTTCAAGAAGGGGCAGTCAGGAGAACACACACTAGTCCTCATTAAGGGATCATCAGTGGGAAGGGTGAGCAGCTTCAAGTTCCTGGGCATCGAAACCTCAGGGAACCTATCCTTGGCACAATATATTGATGCAATCTTGAAGAGGTTATGCCAGCAGCAATGCTTCTTTAGGTGCTTAAAGACTCTAGCTTACTTCTAGAGGTGGAGAGCATTCCAACTGGTTGCGTCACTGTCTGGTTTGGAAGCTCCAATGCACAAGCTGCAGGGGGTTGTGGACTCAGCCATCTCCATCATCCCCATCATCGAGGACATAGGTGTTGCCTCAAGAAGGCAGCATCTATCTATTATCAATCTGTCTCGCCAATCCCTAAGGAAGGTAGATTGTGATGCCCATTTTAAGAGTCTGATAACAGTGGATAGAAGATGTCCTTGAGTCTGGTGGTACGTGCTTTCAAGCTTTTGTGTCTTCTGCCAAATGAGAAAGGGGAGAAGAGAGAATGATCGGTGTGGGAAGGGTCCTTGATGGTCTTGGCTGCTTTTCCAAGGTGGTGGGAGGTGTAGACAGAGTCGAGGGAAAGGAGGCTGGTTAGCATGATATGCTGAGTAGTGTCAACAATTCTCTATAGTTTATTGTGGTCACGAGCAGAGCAATTTCCATATCAAGGCTTGGTACAGTTGGATAGGATGCTTTCTAGGTGCATTGATATAAATTGGTGAGAGTCATTAGGGGCACGTCAAATCCGTTGAACCTTCTGATGAAGTGGAGGCATTTCTTTGGTGTTCAGAGTCTGCCTGCGTGGATTAGCATCCACTTTGTTGATGTTTACTCCTAGGAACTTGAAGCTCTCAAATCGAAAGAAGAGAAATGAAATGAAACAGAGTGTCTAACAGTTTAAAACCATTTCTGAATTGTTAAAGAAGTACTTCAAAAATATCACAAAAAATCTGATGTCAGTAGCAATGAAGATACTGCAACAGCCAAAGTGACTCTTGCAGCAAGTATAAAGAGAAAGATTTTAGTGCCACACATCAATTAAAAGATTGTGAGCTGAAGTGCTCAAAATGACACTCGACAAGACTCACACAATAACTGTTTCTGTGATTTAATACATTCAGCATTACACCTGCAAAGTAAATACCACACTAGAGTCAACATCTCACTTAATTTATTGTAGGTTAGAAATATTAAACATCACTCTGGTTAATGTTGGTGGGAAAGCAAAGCTGAAATGGCAAACTGTAGCAAAAAACATAACTGGTGATTCCGGACTTCATGGCCCGGTGTTTGGTGATTACTGTGTCTTGGGATTGATGCCAAGGATCGAGGTCTGAGGGTGATTTAGATGTCCGGAGGTTGAGGCCCATTAGTTGGAGCTGAGTTTGCAAATCTCTGCAAGTTTGCTGTTGCCCAGGGCCTACAGGAGGATGGATGTGTAGGGTAACTTAACTGGGAGTAATGTCAATAATTCACAGCCACTGATACTGAGTTGGGCTTTCACTTTAAGAGGCTGGTCTGACATAATGACAGGATTATGTCAAGTTTTTAGCATGCTTTTGTGCTTAGGTTTTTGGAGTTCAATAAAATATGTTACGGTTTCATTAAACAGAAAATGCCCCACTTAGTTTTATTTGTGAAAACCTACCTGGGTGTCCCCGATGCTCTAGGATGATACCAGAGTTACTATACATCTCGGCTTTGAAACTGCTGGAGCTTTAGGAGCAAAATGCTGTCGCTTGGTTTGTACAAGCTGTGGCCCAATTTGCTCTGCCAGAAATCACTGCTGACAACACCAAATTGTACTACTTGGTGGCATTGCTCTGCAATTCCACGGGTGCGAGAGTGGTAAGTGTACCAGAACACCCACCTGAAGACAATAAATACTGATCCCTGAAAATTCACCTTTGACGGACTTTTGGACTATTGATGTCTGAGCGCACTAAACAGTTGCTCTCCTTGCCCAGCCTCTGTGAAGGTAGGCCTTCTGAGCCACTGGACCAAATGCTGTCTCTCCTGGGAAATCACCGTCCTTGTTTTATTTTAAAAGAACTCTTCATGCAGCAAATGCCTGATCAAGTTCACATAGCCCTCGCTAATGCACCCCGGATGGACAATAGGGAGCTTGCTAAAATGGCTGATAGTCTAGACTCATCCACAGAGTGATGTATCATTTCTCCTCCTATCCCTGTCTCAGTAAGCCCAGACAACAAGGCCCCCAACATAAGGATGGTCACAGCTGTGAAACAGACAATATTGGACCTGTGTTTTTACCAAGCTCACTTTGGTACAAACACTATGAAGTGCCAACCGCCTTTCAGCTTTGACTGTGCCAGTGTATTGGGACATCAGAGGTCTGTGAACATCGTGGGTTTCAACTGCCAGGGTCATCTACTGTTCATTACAGACACCCTTTCAGGGCGACACTTCCTGTGTGATAAGGGTGCTCAAGTGAGTGTGCTACCAGCATCGCCTATTGATGAGAAGTCAGAGTGATGAAACCTCACTGGAGGCTGCCAACAGCAGCAGGATACAGAGTTATGGGACACGATGAGTGGGTGACGTTACACGTAAGACTTCGTTTTGTCTAAAGTGGCTAGACCTCTGCTCAGTGTAGATTTCATCTGTGCCCAAAGACTGGTAAGAACTGTCGGCTTGTGGATGTTAAGGCCTTTGGGTTGTTACCCTGATGCTCCAATAAGTTCCCCACTACGACTCTGTCAAGCGCATGCACCACCGCATGTGAGTTTACTCGACTGCTGGGTGAATTTTCAAACCTCACTAAGCCCACATTCTCCACTACAGTCACAAAACATGAGGTCAAGCACCAAATTCCCACAACTGGCCCACACCAGTCCATGCCCCCACGCATAGACTGGACCCAGAAAAGGGAGCAACTGCAAAGGCTGAGTTTGCCAACATGGAAAGACCTGGCAGTATATGCTGGTCGAATAGCCCTGGGTTTCACCCCTCCATATGGTCCCTAAGTGATTGCCACCCTTGTGGCGATTACCAACACCTTAATGAGGCCAGCCCCAGTCCCATACATCCAAGACTTTTTGTCACATTTAGCCAGAAAGTTAATTTTTTTCCAAAGTCAATCTAGTTAGTGGTGACCATCAGGTGCCTGTGTGCTCGGAGAACATCCCCAACACAGTTGTGAACACCCTGTTTGTCCTTTTTGAGTTTCTGTGCATGCCATTTGGACTGGAAAATGCAGCACAGACTTTCCAATGGCTGAAGGACTCTGCATTAAAAGACTTAGACTTTCTATTTGTTTACCTCGATGACAAACGTTGCCAGTGCATCTAAATCCGAACACGTATCTCATCTCCGCCCGTTTTTTGATCACCTAAGCCAACACAGATTGATTACTAATCCTGTTAAATGTCAGTTAGGGTTGTCAACCATTGACTTTCTCAGTCATTGCATCTCCACAGAAGGTGCAAAACCTCTCCTGTCAAAAGTAACCGCTATTATGGATTTCCCTCTACCCCACACTTATAAAAAAAACTACAGGAGTTTTTGGGTATGGTACATTTCTATTAGAGCTTCGTTACGTAATTGGGAGAAGTGAACATAATTCTCAACCACCAACATTTGAGTTGGGCTTTACTTTAAGAGGCCGGTCTGGTGTGATGATGATGGGGTTATTTAAAGTTTTTAGCATGCTTTTTAAGTTTTGGAGTTCAATAAGATGTGATGGATTTCATTTAACATAAAATGCCTCACTTTGTTTTATTGACTTGTCCTGGGGTTAAAGGACTGATGTATGTGCGTGGGTGGAAGAGAGGAAAGGGACTTGTTTTTGTTGTTTGTAGGGTTCTGTGTTGTTCTGCTGGCCATTGTGGGCTTGCTATGTCGTGTGGCAACATCTGCGGGCTGCCCCAGCACAGCTGCGGGTGTGTTGGTTGGTAACGCAAATGGCGCAGTTCAATAGCCACGTGACAAATGAACTTGAATCTTGAACATTTAGGTACTATATTTCACAGACTCTGGACTTTGCCAGAGCAGTTTACAACCAAAGTGCCATCATTGTTGTAATGTAGGAGAGGCGTAGACAGGATTCGTTCAGAATACAGTTTATTTATTCAGTACATCGAAACACACAGTGGAAATGCAATGTTTGCCTCTACAACCAACACAACCTAAGGAAGCGCTGGCGGCAGCCCACAGCAACACAAAACATAAACAACAAAAGAACCCCTTTCCTCCCTCCCTCCTGACCACCCACTCACGCACACACGCAGTCCTCCAACACCAGGACAGGCCTACTCCAGCCTCCATATCCATTGGATTCACACGTTTTGGGCCTTTGACATCACCAGGGGAGTCACAGACCTGAGGCCTCAGTCACTGGTCCTTGACTACTGGAAATCCAGACAAGACAGAAATGAGTCCACATTGACCATCAGCTACTCATTTATTCTAATCTGGTCTTAATTCCATTTTCTCACTCACCCCTCATTTTTGTCAGCTCCTTCCAGATTCTACCTGTCACCTACAAACTCGGGGCAACTTATAGCGTCTAATTAACCTGCCAGCTTGCAGGTCTTTGACAAGTGGGAGGAAACCAGAGCGTCAGGGAGAAATCTACATGGTCACCGGGAGGATGTGCGAATCCCTCCGCAGGATCAAACCCCAGTCTCCTGCACGGTGAGTCAGCAGCTCGACCGGCAGTGATACTACTCCCACTGATAGTTCAGTACACCTCATTGTACGAAGGATGTGGAAGCTTTAGAGAGGTTTGCCAGGATGCTGCCTGGATTAGAGAGTATGTGTCATTTCTCATTGGATAGGTAGTATTGAAAAAAGGTGTGTCCTGGATGGTGGGGTCCTTTCTCACGGATGCCGCTATCTTGACGCACTGACTATTGAAGATGTCCACAATACTGGGGAGGGTGGTGCCCATGATGGAGCTGGCTGAGTTTATAACCCTCTGCAGCTTTTCCTGATCCTGTACATTTGTACCTCCACATCAGAAGGTGATGCAACTAGTTGGATTATTCTCCACAGTACATCTGTAGACATTTGCTAATGTCTTGGTGACATACCTAATCTCCTCAAACACCAAATGAAGTATAGCCATTTAGTACGTGAGCCAGTAGGGTTGGTCAGTACCATCTGAGGGGAATAATGCTCATAGTGATTTTTGGCAAGGTATACATCTCTAGAGTTAGAAAATATGTGATAAGTGAAAATAAGTAATCACTTTTTGTATATATTCCATATTAACATCAGTACGGCAGAAAATGTTACCCCACCCCCCAAAAGGTAAAAAACCTCATTTGGAGAGATTTCTGGAGTTTTATCAATGTCATATTTTCCATATTGTTGTATCAAATCAAAACAATCTTAAGCTTTTGTCATAGCATATGGAATTACAGTACAATAATTCAAATGTGGGGTTCCACACGGCCGTAACCTAGGCCCCATTTGGTTGTAAAATGAATATATTTAATCAAAGACTGCTTTGCATACTTTGTTTTCCATACTTTCATAACCTATTAATAATCATAATAATTTTCCATGTCTTCCACATCTTCATCTGAAGTTTCCACACTCTCTGAGGTGGATGCCTGGTTCTCACAGTCTGCCAGTCTACACATGTCAGTACACCTGAGGCCATTTGCAACACATATACATCTTGAGAGTGAACATTTTTTTGGACAGTTACAGGCCAGTAGATCCAGGATGGCATCGGGTGCTGGCTGGCCTTCCATCCAGTGCACCACCAACTGTTCAGCTTCCTCTTCATTCTCCATCTTCCATCCTCTGCCAGCAGGGCTTGGCACTTGTGGGTCCTTCTCCAAACATCTTCTCCATATACCAGCCTGGTAGATGGCTCGTTGAGCATGTTTTGTTAAGCAGTCCTTGCATGGTGGGAGTTGATGACTTTTGATTTTACCTTTTTTGGCACAGAAAAGGTGATACCTGAGCTCATTGACCTTGGTGGTCGATGCTTTCGGGGCATACAGGAGACATGTAAATGCCTCCAGTTTGTCCATCAGTTCTGGGGAGAGGTTCCATTCCTGACCCAACTCTAAGAATGTGTCCTGAGTTTCCCTGTTGCTGGTCAGAAGCTTTAGGGCCCTTGTCTTCCCTTTGCCTGCAAGAGCGCTTATAGTGTCACATCTTGTATAGGCATGCAACCCAATGAGAGCCCTACAAACCTTTATGCCAACAGTGGCAGCAACCTTCCTGATGTCTACAAGCCTTGTACAGGTTCTAGTGCCACACTTCAGGAACAATCTTGACACAAAATGCTAAAGACATGATAAAGAAATCTGTGTCTTCTGAGGAGATCACTACAGACTGGTATCCCTCTCTTGTGGCATGGGCAGCATGGAGAAGTAGGCGGCCATCTGCTTCTTCTTGTTGACACTGAAGAGCTGACACCTCCTCACTGTTTTGAGATGTGATTCTGTAACATTTGTCATTCACAGTTGCATACAGAATCTTCTCCTGTAGCTTTGCTCAGTACTCCGCCTTCCTCCATTCATGGACTATGAAGCTAATGAGACTATTTTTGTTACTGACTTTGGTCAGGAAGCTCCTCCACTGCCTCACCATCTGTGTGCCTGTGATACCTTGCAACTCATGACCAGTCTCTTCACCCCACAGAGATCTTTCACTATTCTTGATAGAGTTCTCCTTGTGTGTGTCGAACACAACATCTATTCTGCTACTCTGACTGCCTTCCCTCAGAGCCATACCCAGAATTGTTGTGGCAACATCTCTGAAAGTAACTTGATCACCCTCACTCTTTGGACCAAGTTCATTCCATCAACCACTGTAGCAGAGTTTCCTGGGAGTTGCTCTTCCACTGCTACATTTTTCTGCAAGGTTGTGGCTAAAGTAGCTTTATTTGTCTTTCTCAGCAATCCTTCTGGTGTGGACAGGGCCTGATATGTGATGAAGTCTGATCTACGATCTTATCGAAATTAGTTGCCTTGACCCTCCAAACTTTGAGATCCCTCTGTAGAGCTTGATTTTCCAAGACAATGTCCCTTAACGATACACTTTCAGGAACCATTAATGATTTTCCTTTGTCATCTGGGAATATATCTCCTGAATTGTCCAGCTCAGATTTCGGTTTCCTACGAATGTGCTTCCTTGTAGACTCTTGCAGGAGTGTAACTCCACAGGAAAGATTCAAGTTTCGTGACCAAAGAAGTAACTTGTACAATCATCTTGTTGGGTATGATATCAGTTCTGATATACTTGAAAAGGTCTTTATAGGCTTCCCTTTCTATCCTTTTATACAGTTCACCACCATCTGTTTCATCATCATTCTCTTTGTACTCAGGTTTCTTTTTCTTGATTCTGGTATAATCCTTACAGCATGAAACATGATCGTGGGCCTCTGCAGCAACTATGTCTCTGCTTGCTCTTTTCATTTTCCTTTTGGGTTGCACATTTTCGTAGTGTTTGGTAGGCTCTGAGTTGTACAGCTTGTGTAAGCTTTTCATGTGTCTTGGAACCCTTCAGAAATTTCACCTTATTACAAAAACATGCAGATGTGATCATACACCCTTGCTTCTGATGAAGATCTCCTACTTAGCCTTTTAACGTACAGGTATTCTCACCAGCTTCATCAGTGATGCTTTCCTTGGCCTTCCTTTTCGGAGTCTCTAAGTCTCTCTTTGTGGTGAAGAGGCTTTGGCACTTTCGGTGATAGTAGATTCTTGGGACTTCTTTTTCTCCAAGTTCTTTAGCAACGTCTGAAACAGGGGCATAGTTTCTCACTTTAGCTGCTTCAAGTAATGTCTTGCAGGATCCATAGACTTGAGGACTAACTAAATGGCCATCATCTCCTTTTGATGTTTTCCGGTGTATGATACACTGCTTCTTAATAGATTCTTTGTGTTTATGGCTCTCCATTCTGAAGCACTACTCCAGATCTAAATCTACTCTACTCTTCTCTCTCCTCTATTGTGTAGGACTATCCCCCACCACAATACCTGAAATAGAAAAAAATCACATTAACAGTGCTGGTGAAAAAAGCACCTGCTGCAAAGGTGATATAAATGCGTGTATAAATGGTGATATACAAGATATAAATGTGAAACAGAACGTGAAAACAGAAGTACATCTTATGTATAGTCACTGTGTTGTCACTGCCAGTAATAGATAACATTTGTAGAGATGCTAATTTTAACAACTTTTCTGAAAAACATATAGTCTGAACAATATTCCCCCAATTTTCAGAGACAAAGCGTTAATAATAAGAGAGAACCATCAGTTTGAAGTAGAATGCTTTATTCTGTGCTGTGTATAGTTTTGAAAAGTGTGTTTTGGCATGGGGTTATAAATCGAGTGATTACACACAGAAAGCTACCACCGCGGCAATGCCATCACATATTTTCTAGAACTAGGGGTGTATACCTTGCCAAAAATCACTGTAAGAATTATTCACCCCCACTGGTGGTTCAAATTTGGGGTCCTGGCTCACAGACTAATTGGTGTGCCTTGTAATTTCATCCTTGTTGGGTCCAGGATCAATCTTCAGAGATGTTGACACCCAGGAACTTGAAGCCGCTTATTCCCTGGACCCCTCTCTACCCCACACCCAGTGTCCCGAACTCTTCTCTACCCCACAACCAGTGTCCCAGACCCCTCTCTCCCCACACTCAGTGTCCCAGACCCCTCTCTACCCCACACTCAGTGTCCCAGTCCCCTCTCTACCCCACATCCAGTGTCCCGGACCCCTCTCTACCCCACACCCAGTGTCCCGAACCCCTCTCTACCCCACATCCAGTGTCCCAAACCCCTCTCTACCCCACACCCAGTGTCCCAGTCCCCTCTCTACCCCACACCCAGTGTCCCAGACCCCTCTCTACCCCCCACCCAGTGTCCCGAACCCCTCTCTACCCCACACTCAGTGTCCCAGACCCCTCTCTACCCCCCACCCAGTGTCCTGAACCCCTCTCTACCCCACACCGTGTCCCAAACCCCTCTCTACCCCACACCCAGTGTCCCAGTCCCCTCTCTACCCCACAGCCAGTGTCCCAGACCCCTCTCTACCCCACACCCAGTGTCCCGAACCCCTCTCTACCCCCCACCTAGTACCCTGGACCCCTCTCTACCCCCCACTCAGTGTCCCGAACTCCTCTCTACCCCACACCCAGTGTCCCAGTCCCCTCTCTACCCCACACCCAGTGTCCCGAACCCCTCTCTACCCCACACCCAGTGTCCCGGACCCCTCTCTACCCCACACACAGTCCCAGACCCCTCTCTACCCCCCACCCAGTGTCCTGAACCCCTCTCTACCCCACACCCAGTGTCTCAAACCCCTCTCTACCCCACACCCAGTGTCCCAGTCCCCTCTCTACCCCACAGCCAGTGTCCCGAACCCCTCTCTCCCCACACCCAGTGTCCCAGACCCCTCTCTACCCCACACCCAGTGTCCCAGAAACCCCTCTCTACCCCCCACCTAGTACCCTGGACCCCTCTCTACCCCCCACTCAGTGTCCCGTACTCCTCTCTACCCCACACCCAGTGTCCCGAACCCCTCTCTACCCCACACCCAGTGTCCTGGACCCCTCTCTACCCCACACCCAGTGTCCCGAACCCCTCTCTACCCCACACCTAGTACCCTGGACCCCTCTCTACCCCCCACTCAGTGTCCCGAACTCCTCTCTACCCCACACCCAGTGTCCCGAACCCCTCTCTACCCCACACCCAGTGTCCCGGACCCCTCTCTACCCCACACCCAGTGTCCCGAACCCCTCTCTACCCCACACCCAGTGTCCCAGTCCCCTCTCTACCCCACACCCAGTGTCCTGGACCCCTCTCTACCTCACACCCAGTGTCCCGAACCCCTCTCTACCCCACACCCAGTGTCCCAGTCCCCTCTCTACCCCACACCCAGTGTCCCGGACCCCTCTCTCCCCACACCCAGTGTCCCGGACCCCTCTCTACCCCACACCCAGTATCCCGGACCCCTCTCTACCCCCCATTCAGTGTCCCAGTCCCCTCTCTACCCCACACCCAGTGTCCTGGACCCCTCTCTACCCCCCACTCAGTGTCCCAGACCCCTCTCTCCCCACACCCAGTGTCCCAGTCCCCTCTCTACCCCACTCCCAGTGTCCTGAACCCCTCTCTACCCCACACCTAGTGTCCCAGTCCCCTCTCTACCCCACATCCAGTGTCCCAGTCCCCTCTCTACCCCACACCCAGTGTCCCGGACCCCTCTCTCCCCACACCCAGTGTCCCGGACCCCTCTCTACCCCACACCCAGTGTACCAGACCCCTCTCTCCCCACACCCAGTGTCCCAGTCCCCTCTCTACCCCACACCCAGTGTCCCGGACCCCTCTCTACCGCACACCCAGTGTCCAAGTCCCCTCTCTACCTCCCACTCAGTGTCCCAGACCCTTCTCTACCCCACTCCCAGTGTCCTGAACCCCTCTCTACCCCACACCCAGTGTCCCAGTCCCCTCTCTACCCCACACCCAGTACCCTGGACCCCTCTCTACCCCCCACACAGTCTCCTGAACCCCTCTCTACCCCACACCCAGTGTGCCAGACCCTTCTCTCCCCACACCCAGTGTCCCAGTCCCCTCTCTACCCCACACCCAGTACCCTGGACCCCTCTCTACCCCCCACCCAGTGTCCTGAACCCCTCTCTACCCAACACCCAGTGTCCCAAACCCCTCTCTACCCCACACCCAGTGTCCCAGTCCCCTCTCTACCCCACACCCAGTGTCCCAGACCCCTCTCTACCCCCCACCCAGTGTCCTGAACCCCTCTCTACCCCCCACCCAGTGTCCCAAACCCCTCTCTACCCCACACCCAGTGTCCCAGTCCCCTCTCTACCCCACAGCCAGTGTCCCGAACCCCTCTCTCCCCACACCCAGTGTCCCAGACCCCTCTCTACCCCACACCCAGTGTCCCGGAAACCCCTCTCTACCCCCCCACCTAGTACCCTGGACCCCTCTCTACCCCCCACTCAGTGTCCCAGTCCCCTCTCTACCCCACACCCAGTGTCCCGAATCCCTCTCTCCCCACACCCAGTGTCCCAGTCCCCTCTCTACCCCACAGCCAGTGTCCCGAACCCCTCTCTCCCCACACCCAGTGTCCCAGACCCCTCTCTACCGCACACCCAGTGTCCCGGAAACCCCTCTCTACCCCCCCACCTAGTACCCTGGACCCCTCTCTACCCCCCACTCAGTGTCCCAGTCCCCTCTCTACCCCACACCCAGTGTCCCGAATCCCTATCTCCCCACACCCAGTGTCCCAGACCCCTCTCTACCCCACACCCAGTGTCCCGGAAACCCCTCTCTACCCCCCACCTAGTACCCTGGACCCCTCTCTACCCCACACCCAGTGTCCCAGTCCCCTCTCTACCCCACACCCAGTGTCCTGGACCCCTCTCTACCCCACACCCAGTGTCCCGAACCCCTCTCTACCCCACACCCAGTGTCCCAGTCCCCTCTCTACCCCACACCCAGTGTCCCGGACCCCTCTCTACCCCACACCCAGTATCCCAGACCCCTCTCTCCCCACATCCAGTGTCCCAGACCCCTCTCTACCCCACACCCAGTGTCCTGAACCCCTCTCTACCCCACACCCAGTGTCCCAAACCCCTCTCTACCCCACACCCAGTGTCCCAGTCCCCTCTCTACCCCACAGCCAGTGTCCCGAACCCCTCTCTCCCCACACCCAGTGTCCCAGACCCCTCTCTACCCCCACACCCAGTGTCCCGGAAACCCCACTCTACCCCCCCACCTAGTACCCTGGACCCCTCTCTACCCCCCACTCAGTGTCCCAGTCCCCTCTCTACCCCACACCCAGTGTCCCGAATCCCTCTCTCCCCACACCCAGTGTCCCAGTCCCCTCTCTACCCCACAGCCAGTGTCCCGAACCCCTCTCTCCCCACACCCAGTGTCCCAGACCCCTCTCTACCCCACACCCAGTGTCCCGGAAACCCCTCTCTACCCCCCCACCTAGTACCCTGGACCCCTCTCTACCCCCCACTCAGTGTCCCAGTCCCCTCTCTACCCCACACCCAGTGTCCCGAATCCCTCTCTCCCCACACCCAGTGTCCCAGACCCCTCTCTACCCCACACCCAGTGTCCCGGAAACCCCTCTCTACCCCCCACCTAGTACCCTGGACCCCTCTCTACCCCACACCCAGTGTCCCAGTCCCCTCTCTACCCCACACCCAGTGTCCTGGACCCCTCTCTACCCCACACCCAGTGTCCCGAACCCCTCTCTACCCCACACCCAGTGTCCCAGTCCCCTCTCTACCCCACACCCAGTGTCCCGGACCCCTCTCTACCCCACACCCAGTATCCCAGACCCCTCTCTCCCCACATCCAGTGTCCCAGACCCCTCTCTACCCCACACCCAGTCCTGAACCCCTCTCTACCCCACACCCAGTGTCCCAAACCCCTCTCTACCCCACACCCAGTGTCCCAGACCCCTCTCTACCCCACACCCAGTGTCCCGGAAACCCCTCTCTACCCCCCACCTAGTACCCTGGACCCCTCTCTACCCCCCACTCAGTGTCCCAGTCCCCTCTCTACCCCACACCCAGTGTCCCGAATCCCTCTCTCCCCACACCCAGTGTCCCAGTCCCCTCTCTACCCCACAGCCAGTGTCCCGAACCCCTCTCTCCCCACACCCAGTGTCCCAGACCCCTCTCTACCCCACACCCAGTGTCCCGGAAACCCCTCTCTACCCCCCCAGCTAGTACCCTGGACCCCTCTCTACCCCCCACTCAGTGTCCCAGTCCCCTCTCTACCCCACACCCAGTGTCCCGAATCCCTCTCTCCCCACACCCAGTGTCCCAGACCCCTCTCTACCCCACACCCAGTGTCCCGGAAACCCCTCTCTACCCCCCACCTAGTACCCTGGACCCCTCTCTACCCCACACCCAGTGTCCCAGTCCCCTCTCTACCCCACACTCAGTGTCCTGGACCCCTCTCTACCCCACACCCAGTGTCCCGAACCCCTCTCTACCCCACACCCAGTGTCCCAGTCCCCTCTCTACCCCACACCCAGTGTCCCGGACCCCTCTCTACCCCACACCCAGTATCCCAGACCCCTCTCTCCCCACATCCAGTGTCCCAGACCCCTCTCTACCCCACACCCAGTGTCCCAGACCCCTCGCTCCCCACACCCAGTGTCCCAGTCCCCTCTCTACCCCACACCCAGTGTCCTGGACCCCTCTCTACCCCCCCACTCAGTGTCCCAGACCCTTCTCTACCCCACTCCCAGTGTCCCCAACCCCTCTCTACCCCACACCCAGTACCCTGGACCCCTCTCTACCCCCCACCCAGTGTCCTGAACCCCTCTCTACCCCACACCCAGTGTCCCAGACCCCTCTCTACCCCCCACCCAGTGTCCTGAACGCCTCTCTACCCCACACCGTGTCCCAAACCCCTCTCTACCCCACACCCAGTGTCCCAGTCCCCTCTCTACCCCACAGCCAGTGTCCCGAACCCCTCTCTCCCCACACCCAGTGTCCCAGACCCCTCTCTACCCCACACCCAGTGTCCCGAACCCCTCTCTACCCCCCACCTAGTACCCTGGACCCCTCTCTACCCCCCACTCAGTGTCCCGAACTCCTCTCTACTCCACACCCAGTGTCCCAGTCCCCTCTCTACCCCACACCTAGTGTCCCGAACCCCTCTCTACCCCACACCCAGTGTCCCGGACCCCTCTCTACCCCCCACCCAGTGTCCTGAACCCCTCTCTACCCCACACCCAGTGTCCCAAACCCCTCTCTACCCCACACCCAGTGTCCCAGTCCCCTCTCTACCCCACAGCCAGTGTCCCGAACCCCTCTCTCCCCACACCCAGTGTCCCAGACCCCTCTCTACCCCACACCCAGTGTCCCAGAAACCCCTCTCTACCCCCTACCTAGTACCCTGGACCCCTCTCTACCCCCCACTTAGGGTCCCGAACTCCTCTCTACCCCACACCCAGTGTCCCGAACCCCTCTCTACCCCACACCCAGTGTCCCGGACCCCTCTCTACCCCACACCCAGTGTCCCGAACCCCTCTCTACCCCACACCTAGTACCCTGGACCCCTCTCTACCCCCCACTCAGTGTCCCGAACTCCTCTCTACCCCACACCCAGTGTCCCAAACCCCTCTCTACCCCACACCCAGTGTCCCGGACCCCTCTCTACCCCACACCCAGTGTTCCGAACCCCTCTCTACCCCACACCCAGTGTCCCTGTCCCCTCTCTACCCCACACCCAGTGTCCCGGACCCCTCTCTCCCCACACCCAGTGTCCCGGACCCCTCTCTACCCCACACCCAGTGTCCCGGACCCCTCTCTACCCCCCACTCAGTGTCCCAGTCCCCTCTCTACCCCACACCCAGTGTCCCGGACCCCTCTCTCCCCACACCCAGTGTCCCGGACCCCTCTCTACCCCACACCCAGTGTCCCGGACCCCTCTCTACCCCCCACTCAGTGTCCCAGTCCCCTCTCTACCCCACATCCAGTGTCCCAGTCCCCTCTCTACCCCACACCCAGTGTCCCGGACCCCTCTCTCCCCACACCCAGTGTCCCGGACCCCTCTCTACCCCACACCCAGTGTACCAGACACCTCTCTCCCCACACCCAGTGTCCCAGTCCCCTCTCTACCCCACACCCAGTGTCCCGGACCGCTCTCTACCCCACACCCAGTGTCCAAGTCCCCTCTCTACCCCCCACTCAGTGTCCCAGACCCTTCTCTACCCCACTCCCAGTGTCCTGAACCCCTCTCTACCCCACACCCAGTGTCCCAGTCCCCTCTCTACCCCACACCCAGTACCCTGGACCCCTCTCTACCCCCCACCCAGTCTCCTGAACCCCTCTCTACCCCACACCCAGTGTGCCAGACCCTTCTCTCCCCACACCCAGTGTCCCAGTCCCCTCTCTACCCCACACCCAGTACCCTGGACCCCTCTCTACCCCCCCACCCAGTGTCCTGAACCCCTCTCTACCCCACACCCAGTGTCCCAAACCCCTCTCTACCCCACACCCAGTGTCCCAGTCCCCTCTCTACCCCACACCCAGTGTCCCAGACCCCTCTCTACCCCCCACCCAGTGTCCTGAACCCCTCTCTACCCCACACCCAGTGTCCCAAACCCCTCTCTACCCCACACCCAGTGTCCCAGTTCCCTCTCTACCCCACAGCCAGTGTCCCGAACCCCTCTCTCCCCCACACCCAGTGTCCCAGACCCCTCTCTACCCCACACCCAGTGTCCCGGAAACCCCTCTCTTACCCCCCACCTAGTACCCTGGACCCCTCTCTACCCCCCACTCAGTGTCCCGAACTCCTCTCTACCCCACACCCAGTGTCCCGAACCCCTCTCTACCCCACACCCAGTGTCCCGGACCCCTCTCTACCCCACACCCAGTGTCCCGAACCCCTCTCTACCCCACACCCAGTGTCCCAGTCCCCTCTCTACCCCACACCCAGTGTCCTGGACCCCTCTCTACCCCACACCCAGTGTCCCGAACCCCTCTCTACCCCACACCCAGTGTCCCAGTCCCCTCTCTACCCCACACCCAGTGTCCCGGACCCCCTCTCTCCCCACACCCAGTGTCCCGGACCCCTCTCTACCCCACACCCAGTATCCCAGACACCTCTCTCCCCACATCCAGTGTCCCAGTCCCCTCTCTACCCCACACCCAGTGTCCCAGACCCCTCTCTCCCCACACCCAGTGTCCCAGTCCCCTCTCTACCCCACACCCAGTGTCCCGGACCCCTCTCTACCCCCCACTCAGTGTCCCAGACCCTTCTCTACTCCACTCCCAGTGTCCCGAACCCCTCTCTACCCCACACCCAGTGTCCAAGTCCCCTCTCTACCCCCCACTCAGTGTCCCAGACCCTTCTCTACCCCACTCCCAGTGTCCTGAACCCCTCTCTACCCCACAGCCAGTGTCCCAGTCCCCTCTCTACCCCACACCCAGTATCCCAGACCCCTCTGTCCCCACATCCAGTGTCCCAGACCCCTCTCTACCCCACACCCAGTGTCCCAGACCCCTCTCTCCCCACACCCAGTGTCCCAGTCCCCTCTCTACCCCACACCCAGTGTCCCGGACCCCTCTCTACCCCCCACTCAGTGTCCCAGACCCTTCTCTACCCCACTCCCAGTGTCCCGAACCCCTCTCTACCCCACACCCAGTGTCCTGAACCCCTCTCTACCCCCCACAGTGTCCCAGACCCTTCTCTACCCCCCACCCAGTGTCCTGAACCCCTCTCTACCCCACACCCAGTGTCTCAAACCCCTCTCTACCCCACACCCAGTGTCCCAGTCCCCTCTCTACCCCCACAGCCAGTGTCCCGAACCCCTCTCTCCCCACACCCAGTGTCCCAGACCCCTCTCTACCCCCACACCCAGTGTCCCAGAAACCCCTCTCTACCCCCCACCTAGTACCCTGGACCCCTCTCTACCCCCCACTCAGTGTCCCGTACTCCTCTCTACCCCACACCCAGTGTCCCGAACCCCTCTCTACCCCACACCCAGTGTCCCGGACCCCTCTCTACCCCACACCCAGTGTCCCGAACCCCTCTCTACCCCACACCTAGTACCCTGGACCCCTCTCTACCCCCCACTCAGTGTCCCGAACTCCTCTCTGCCCCACACCCAGTGTCCCGAACACCTCTCTACCCCACACCCAGTGTCCCGGACCCCTCTCTACCCCACACCCAGTGTCCCGAACCCCTCTCTACCCCACACCCAGTGTCCCAGTCCCCTCTCTACCCCGCACCCAGTGTCCTGGACCCCTCTCTACCCCACACCCAGTGTCCCGAACCCCTCTCTACCCCACACCCAGTGTCCCGGTCCCCTCTCTACCCCACACCCAGTGTCCCGGACCCCTCTCTCCCCACACCCAGTGTCCCGGACCCCTCTCTACCCCACACCCAGTGTCCCGGACCCCTCTCTACCCCCCACTCAGTGTCCCTGTCCCCTCTCTACCCCACACCCAGTGTCCCGGACCCCTCTCTACCCCCCACTCAGTGTCCCAGACCCCTCTCTCCCCACACCCAGTGTCCCAGTCCCCTCTCTACCCCACACCCAGTACCCTGGACCCCTCTCTACCCCCCACACAGTCTCCTGAACCCCTCTCTACCCGACACCCAGTGTGCCAGACCCTTCTCTCCCCACACCCAGTGTCCCAGTCCCCTCTCTACCCCACACCCAGTACCCTGGACCCCTCTCTACCCCCCACCCAGTGTCCTGAACCCCTCTCTACCCCACACCCAGTGTCCCAAACCCCTCTCTACCCCACACCCAGTGTCCCAGTCCCCTCTCTACCCCACACCCAGTGTCCCAGACCCCTCTCTACCCCCCACCCAGTGTCCCGGACCCCTCTCTACCCCACACCCAGTGTTCCGAACCCCTCTCTACCCCACACCCAGTGTCCCAGTCCCCTCTCTACCCCACACCCAGTGTCCCGGACCCCTCTCTCCCCACACCCAGTGTCCCGGACCCCTCTCTACCCCACACCCAGTGTCCCGGACCCCTCTCTACCCCACACCCAGTGTCCAAGTCCCCTCTCTACCCCCCACTCAGTGTCCCAGACCCTTCTCTACCCCACTCCCAGTGTCCTGAACCCCTCTCTACCCCACACCCAGTGTCCCAGTCCCCTCTCTACCCCACACCCAGTACCCTGGACCCCTCTCTACCCCCCACCCAGTCTCCTGAACCCCTCTCTACCCCACACCCAGTGTGCCAGACCCTTCTCTCCCCACACCCAGTGTCCCAGTCCCCTCTCTACCCCACACCCAGTACCCTGGACCCCTCTCTACCCCCCACCCAGTGTCCTGAACCCCTCTCTACCCCACACCCAGTGTCCCAAACCCCTCTCTACCCCACACCCAGTGTCCCAGTCCCCTCTCTACCCCACACCCAGTGTCCCGAACCCCTCTCTACCCCCCACCCAGTGTACTGAACCCCTCTCTACCCCACACCCAGTGTCCCAAACCCCTCTCTACCCCACACCCAGTGTCCCAGTTCCCTCTCTACCCCACAGCCAGTGTCCCGAACCCCTCTCTCCCCCACACCCAGTGTCCCAGACCCCTCTCTACCCCACACCCAGTGTCCTGGAAACCCCTCTCTACCCCCCACCTAGTACCCTGGACCCCTCTCTACCCCCCACTCAGTGTCCCGAACTCCTCTCTACCCCACACCCAGTGTCCCGAACCCCTCTCTACCCCACACCCAGTGTCCCGGACCCCTCTCTACCCCACACCCAGTGTCCCGAACCCCTCTCTACCCCACACCCAGTGTCCCAGTCCCCTCTCTACCCCACACCCAGTGTCCTGGACCCCTCTCTACCCCACACCCAGTGTCCCAGTCCCCTCTCTACCCCACAGCCAGTGTCCCGAACCCCTCTCTCCCCACACCCAGTGTCCCAGACCCCTCTCTACCCCACACCCAGTGTCCCGGAAACCCCTCTCTACCCCCCCACCTAGTACCCTGGACCCCTCTCTACCCCGCACTCAGTGTCCCAGTCCCCTCTCTACCCCACACCCAGTGTCCCGAATCCCTCTCTCCCCCACACCCAGTGTCCCAGTCCCCTCTCTACCCCACAGCCAGTGTCCCGAACCCCTCTCTCCCCACACCCAGTGTCCCAGACCCCTCTCTACCCCACACCCAGTGTCCCGGAAACCCCTCTCTACCCCCCACCTAGTACCCTGGACCCCTCTCTACCCCACACCCAGTGTCCCAGTCCCCTCTCTACCCCACACCCAGTGTCCTGGACCCCTCTCTACCCCACACCCAGTGTCCCGAACCCCTCTCTACCCCACACCCAGTGTCCCAGTCCCCTCTCTACCCCACACCCAGTGTCCCGGACCCCTCTCTCCCCACATCCAGTGTCCCAGACCCCTCTCTACCCCACACCCAGTGTCCCAGACCCCTCTCTCCCCACACCCCAGTGTCCCAGTCCCCTCTCTACCCCACACCCAGTGTCCTGGACCCCTCTCTACCCCCCACTCAGTGTCCCAGACCCTTCTCTACCCCACTCCCAGTGTCCCGAACCCCTCTCTACCCCACACCCAGTGTCCAAGTCCCCTCTCTACCCCTCACTCAGTGTCCCAGACCCTTCTCTACCCCACTACCAGTGTCCTGAACCCCTCTCTACCCCACACCCAGTGTCCCAGTCCCCTCTCTACCCCACACCCAGTGTCCCGGACCCCTCTCTACCCCACACCCAGTGTCCCAGACCCCTCTCTCCCCACATCCAGTGTCCCAGACCCCTCTCTACCCCACACCCAGTGTCCCAGACCCCCCTCTCCCCACACCCAGTGTCCCAGTCCCCTCTCTACCCCACACCCAGTGTCCCGGACCCCTCTCTACCCCCCACTCAGTGTCCCAGACCCTTCTCTACCCCACTCCCAGTGTCCCGAACCCCTCTCTACCCCACACCCAGTGTCCTGAACCCCTCTCTACCCCCCACAGTGTCCCAGACCCTTCTCTACCCCACTCCCAGTGTCCTGAACCCCTCTCTACCCCACACCCAGTGTCCCAGTCCCCTCTCTACCCCACACCCAGTACCCTGGACCCCTCTCTACCCCCACCCAGTCTCCTGAACCCCTCTCTACCACACACCCAGTGTGCCAGACCCTTCTCTCCCCACACCCAGTGTCCCAGTCCCCTCTCTACCCCACACCCAGTGTCCCAGTCCCCTCTCTACCCCACACCCAGTACCCTGGACCCCTCTCAAACCCCCACCCGGTGTCCTGAACCCCTCTCTACCACACACCCAGTGTCCCAGACCCTTCTCTCCCCACACCCAGTGTCCCAGTCCCCTCTCTACCCCACACCCAGTGTCCCGGACCCCTCTCTACCCCCCACACAGTACCCTGGACCCCTCTCTACCCCCCATTCAGTGTCCCAGACCCTTCTCTACCCCACTCCCAGTGTCCCGAACCCCTCTCTACCCCACACCCAGTACCCTGGACCCACTCTACCCCCCACCCAGTGTCCTGAACCACTCTCTACCACACATCCAGTGTCCCAGACCCTTCTCTCCCCACACCCAGTGTCCCAGTCCCCTCTCTACCCCACACCCAGTACCCTGGACCCCTCTCTACCCCCCACCCAGTGTCCTGAACCCCTCTCTACCCCACACCCAGTGTCCCAGACCCCGTGTCCTGAACCCCTCTCTACCCCACACCGTGTCCCAAACCCCTCTCTACCCCACACCCAGTGTCCTGAACCCCTCTCTACCCCACACCCAGTGTCCCGAACCCCTCTCTCCCCACACCCAGTGTCCCAGACCCCTCTCTACCCCACACCCAGTGTCCCGAACCCCTCTCTACCCCCCACCTAGTACCCTGGACCCCTCTCTACCCCCCACTCAGTGTCCCGAACTCCTCTCTACTCCACACCCAGTGTCCCAGTCCCCTCTCTACCCCACACCCAGTGTCCCGAACCCCTCTCTACCCCACACCCAGTGTCCCGGACCCCTCTCTACCCCACACCCAGTGTCCCAGACCCCTCTCTACCCCCCACCCAGTGTCCTGAACCCCTCTCTACTCCACACCCAGTGTCCCAAACCCCTCTCTACCCCACACCCAGTGTCCCAGTCCCCTCTCTACCCCACAGCCAGTGTCCCGAACCCCTCTCTCCCCACACCCAGTGTCCCAGACCCCTCTCTACCCCACACCCAGTGTCCCAGAAACCCCTCTCTACCCCCCACCTAGTACCCTGGACCCCTCTCTACCCCCCACTCAGTGTCCCGAACTCCTCTCTACCCCACACCCAGTGTCCCGAACCCCTCTCTACACCACACCCAGTGTCCCGGACCCCTCTCTACCCCCACACCCAGTGTCCCGAACCCCTCTCTACCCCACACCTAGTACCCTGGACCCCTCTCTACCCCCCACTCAGTGTCCCGAACTCCTCTCTACCCCACACCCAGTGTCCCGAACCCCTCTCTACCCCACACCCAGTGTCCCGGACCCCTCTCTACCCCACACCCAGTGTCCCGAACCCCTCTCTACCCCCACACCCAGTGTCCCAGTCCCCTCTCTACCCCACACCCAGTGTCCTGGACCCCTCTCTCCCCACACCCAGTGTCCCGGACCCCTCTCTACCCCACACCCAGTGTCCCGGACCCCTCTCTACCCCCCACTCAGTGTCCCAGTCCCCTCTCTACCCCACACCCAGTGTCCCGGACCCCTCTCTACCCCCCACTCAGTGTCCCAGTCCCCTCTCTACCCCACTCCCAGTGTCCTGAACCCCTCTCTACCCCACACCTAGTGTCCCAGTCCCCTCTCTACCCCACATCCAGTGTCCCAGTCCCCTCTCTACCCCACACCCAGTGTCCCGGACCCCTCTCTCCCCACACCCAGTGTCCCGGACCCCTCTCTACCCCACACCCAGTGTACCAGACCCCTCTCTCCCCACACCCAGTGTCCCAGTCCCCTCTCTACCCCACACCCAGTGTCCCGGACCCCTCTCTACCCCACACCCAGTGTCCAAGTCCCCTCTCTACCCCCCACTCAGTGTCCCAGACCCTTCTCTACCCCACTCCCAGTGTCCTGAACCCCTCTCTACCCCACCACCCAGTGTCCCAGTCCCCTCTCTACCCCACACCCAGTACCCTGGACCCCTCTCTACCCCCCACCCAGTCTCCTGAACCCCTCTCTACCCCACACCCAGTGTGCCAGACCCTTCTCTCCCCACACCCAGTGTCCCAGTCCCCTCTCTACCCCACACCCAGTACCCTGGACCCCTCTCTACCCCCCACCCAGTGTCCTGAACCCCTCTCTACCCCACACCCAGTGTCCCAAACCCCTCTCTACCCCACACCCAGTGTCCCAGTCCCCTCTCTACCCCACACCCAGTGTCCCAGACCCCTCTCTACCCCCCCACCCAGTGTCCCGAACCCCTCTCTCCCCACACCCAGTGTCCCAGACCCCTCTCTACCCCACACCCAGTGTCCCGGAAACCCCTCTCTACCCCCCCACCTAGTACCCTGGACCCTTCTCTACCCCCCACTCAGTGTCCCGAACTCCTCTCTACCCCACACCCAGTGTCCCAAACCCCTCTCTACCCCACACCCAGTGTCCCCAGTCCCCTCTCTACCCCACACCCAGTGTCCCAGACCCCTCTCTACCCCACACCCAGTGTCCCAGACCCCTCTCTCCCCACACCCCAGTGTCCCAGTCCCCTCTCTACCCCACACCCAGTGTCCTGGACCCCTCTCTACCCCCCCACTCAGTGTCCCAGACCCTTCTCTACCCCACTCCCAGTGTCCCGAACCCCTCTCTACCCCACACCCAGTGTCCAAGTCCCCTCTCTACCCCTCACTCAGTGTCCCAGACCCTTCTCTACCCCACTACCAGTGTCCTGAACCCCTCTCTACCCCCACACCCAGTGTCCCAGTCCCCTCTCTACCCCACACCCAGTGTCCCGGACCCCCTCTCTACCCCACACCCAGTGTCCCAGACCCCTCTCTCCCCACATCCAGTGTCCCAGACCCCTCTCTACCCCACACCCAGTGTCCCAGACCCCCCTCTCCCCACACCCAGTGTCCCAGTCCCCTCTCTACCCCACACCCAGTGTCCCGGACCCCTCTCTACCCCCCACTCAGTGTCCCAGACCCTTCTCTACCCCACTCCCCAGTGTCCCGACCCCTCTCTACCCCACACCCAGTGTCCTGAACCCCTCTCTACCCCCCACAGTGTCCCAGACCCTTCTCTACCCCCACTCCCAGTGTCCTGAACCCCTCTCTACCCCACACCCAGTGTCCCAGTCCCCTCTCTACCCCACACCCCAGTACCCTGGACCCCTCTCTACCCCCACCCAGTCTCCTGAACCCCTCTCTACCACACACCCAGTGTGCCAGACCCTTCTCTCCCCACACCCAGTGTCCCAGTCCCCTCTCTACCCCACACCCAGTGTCCCAGTCCCCTCTCTACCCCACACCAGTACCCTGGACCCCTCTCAAACCCCCACCCGGTGTCCTGAACCCCTCTCTACCACAACACCCAGTGTCCCAGACCCTTCTCTCCCCACAACCCAGTGTCCCAGTCCCCTCTCTAACCCCACACCCAGTGTCCCCGGACCCCTCTCTACCCCCCCACACAGTACCCTGGACCCCTCTCTACCCCCCATTCAGTGTCCCAGACCCTTCTCTACCCCACTCCCAGTGTCCCGAACCCCTCTCTACCCCACACCCAGTACCCTGGACCCACTCTACCCCCCACCCAGTGTCCTGAACCACTCTCTACCACACATCCAGTGTCCCAGACCCTTCTCTCCCCACACCCAGTGTCCCAGTCCCCTCTCTACCCCACACCCAGTACCCTGGACCCCTCTCTACCCCCCCACCCAGTGTCCTGAACCCCTCTCTACCCCACACCCAGTGTCCCAGACCCCTCTCTACCCCCCACCCAGTGTCTGAACCCCTCTCTACCCCACACCGTGTCCCAAACCCCCTCTCTACCCCACACCCAGTGTCCTGAACCCCTCTCTACCCCACACCCAGTGTCCCAAACCCCTCTCTACCCCCACACCCAGTGTCCCGAACCCCTCTCTCCCCACACCCAGTGTCCCAGACCCCTCTCTACCCCACACCCAGTGTCCCGAACCCCTCTCTACCCCCCACCTAGTACCCTGGACCCCTCTCTACCCCCCCACTCAGTGTCCCGAACTCCTCTCTACTCCACACCCAGTGTCCCAGTCCCCTCTCTACCCCACACCAGTCCCGAACCCCTCTCTACCCCACACCCAGTGTCCCGGACCCCTCTCTACCCCACACCCAGTGTCCCAGACCCCCTCTCTACCCCCCACCCAGTGTCCTGAACCCCTCTCTACCCCACACCCAGTGTCCCAAACCCCTCTCTACCCCACACCCAGTGTCCCAGTCCCCTCTCTACCCCACAGCCAGTGTCCGAACCCCTCTCTCCCCACACCCAGTGTCCCAGACCCCTCTCTACCCCCACACCTAGTGTCCCAGAAACCCCTCTCTACCCCCCACCTAGTACCCTGGACCCCTCTCTACCCCCCACTCAGTGTCCCGAACTCCTCTCTACCCCACACCCAGTGTCCCGAACCCCTCTCTACACCACACCCAGTGTCCCGGACCCCTCTCTACCCCACACCCAGTGTCCCGAACCCCTCTCTACCCCACACCTAGTACCCTGGACCCCTCTCTACCCCCCACTCAGTGTCCCGAACTCCTCTCTACCCCACACCCAGTGTCCCGAACCCCTCTCTACCCCACACCCAGTGTCCCGGACCCCTCTCTACCCCACACCCAGTGTCCCGAACCCCTCTCTACCCCACACCCAGTGGTCCCAGTCCCCTCTCTACCCCCACCAACCCAGTGTCCTGGACCCCTCTCTCCCCACACCCAGTGTCCCGGACCCCTCTCTACCCCACACCCAGTGTCCCGGACCCCTCTCTACCCCCCACTCAGTGTCCCAGTCCCCTCTCTACCCCACACCCAGTGTCCCGGACCCCTCTCTACCCCCCACTCAGTGTCCCAGTCCCCTCTCTACCCCACTCCCAGTGTCCTGAACCCCTCTCTACCCCACACCTAGTGTCCCAGTCCCCTCTCTACCCCACATCCAGTGTCCCAGTCCCCTCTCTACCCCACACCCAGTGTCCCGGACCCCTCTCTCCCCACACCCAGTGTCCCCGGACCCCTCTCTACCCCACACCCAGTGTACCAGACCCCTCTCTCCCCACACCCCAGTGTCCCAGTCCCCTCTCTACCCCACACCCAGTGTCCCGGACCCCTCTCTACCCCACACCCAGTGTCCAAGTCCCCTCTCTACCCCCCCACTCAGTGTCCCAGACCCTTCTCTACCCCACTCCCAGTGTCCTGAACCCCTCTCTACCCCACACCCAGTGTCCCAGTCCCCTCTCTACCCCACACCCAGTACCCTGGACCCCTCTCTACCCCCCACCCAGTCTCCTGAACCCCTCTCTACCCCACACCCAGTGTGCCAGACCCTTCTCTCCCCACACCCAGTGTCCCAGTCCCCTCTCTACCCCACACCCAGTACCCTGGACCCCTCTCTACCCCCCCACCCAGTGTCCTGAACCCCTCTCTACCCCACACCCAGTGTCCCAAACCCCTCTCTACCCCACACCCAGTGTCCCAGTCCCCTCTCTACCCCACACCCAGTGTCCCAGACCCCTCTCTACCCCCCACCCAGTGTCCCGAACCCCTCTCTCCCCACACCCAGTGTCCCAGACCCCTCTCTACCCCACACCCAGTGTCCCGGAAACCCCTCTCTACCCCCCACCTAGTACCCTGGACCCTTCTCTACCCCCCACTCAGTGTCCCGAACTCCTCTCTACCCCACACCCAGTGTCCCGAACCCCTCTCTACCCCACACCCAGTGTCCCGGACCCCTCTCTACCCCACACCCAGTGTCCCGAACCCCTCTCTACCCCACACCCAGTGTCCCAGTCCCCTCTCTACCCACACCCAGTGTCCTGGACCCCTCTCTACCCCACACCCAGTGTCCCAGTCCCCTCTCTACCCCCACACCCAGTACCCTGGACCCCTCTCAAACCCCCACCCGGTGTCCTGAACCCCTCTCTACCACACACCCAGTGTCCCAGACCCCTTCTCTCCCCACACCCAGTGTCCCAGTCCCCTCTCTACCCCACACCCAGTGTCCCGGACCCCTCTCTACCCCCCACACAGTACCCTGGACCCCTCTCTACCCCCCATTCAGTGTCCCAGACCCTTCTCTACCCCACTCCCAGTGTCCCGAACCCCTCTCTACCCCACACCCAGTACCCTGGACCCACTCTACCCCCCCACCCAGTGTCCTGAACCACTCTCTACCACACATCCAGTGTCCCAGACCCTTCTCTCCCCACACCCAGTGTCCCAGTCCCCTCTCTACCCCACACCCAGTACCCTGGACCCCTCTCTACCCCCCACCCAGTGTCCTGAACCCCTCTCTACCCCACACCCAGTGTCCCAGACCCCTCTCTACCCCCCACCCAGTGTCCTGAACCCCTCTCTACCCCACACCGTGTCCCAAACCCCTCTCTACCCCACACCCAGTGTCCTGAACCCCTCTCTACCCCACACCCAGTGTCCCAAACCCCTCTCTACCCCACACCCAGTGTCCCGAACCCCTCTCTCCCCACACCCAGTGTCCCAGACCCCTCTCTACCCCACACCCAGTGTCCCGAACCCCTCTCTACCCCCCACCTAGTACCCTGGACCCCTCTCTACCCCCCACTCAGTGTCCCGAACTCCTCTCTACTCCACACCCAGTGTCCCAGTCCCCTCTCTACCCCACACCCAGTGTCCCGAACCCCTCTCTAACCCCACACCCAGTGTCCCGTACCCCTCTCTACCCCACACCCAGTGTCCCGGACCCCTCTCTACCCCCCCACCCAGTGTCCTGAACCCCTCTCTACCCCCACACCCAGTGTCCCAAACCCCTCTCTACCCCACACCCAGTGTCCCAGTCCCCTCTCTACCCCACAGCCAGTGTCCCGAACCCCTCTCTCCCCACACCCAGTGTCCCAGACCCCTCTCTACCCCACACCCAGTGTCCCAGAAACCCCTCTCTACCCCCCACCTAGTACCCTGGACCCCTCTCTACCCCCCACTCAGTGTCCCGAACTCCTCTCTACCCCACACCCAGTGTCCCGAACCCCTCTCTACACCACACCCAGTGTCCCGGACCCCTCTCTACCCCCACACCCAGTGTCCCGAACCCCTCTCTACCCCACACCTAGTACCCTGGACCCCTCTCTACCCCCCACTCAGTGTCCCGAACTCCTCTCTACCCCACACCCAGTGTCCCGAACCCCTCTCTACCCCACACCCAGTGTCCCGGACCCCTCTCTACCCCACACCCAGTGTCCCAAACCCCTCTCTACCCCACACCCAGTGTCCCAGTCCCCTCTCTACCCCACACCCAGTGTCCTGGACCCCTCTCTCCCCCACACCCAGTGTCCCGGACCCCTCTCTACCCCACACCCAGTGTCCCGGACCCCTCTCTACCCCCCACTCAGTGTCCCAGTCCCCTCTCTACCCCACACCCAGTGTCCCGGACCCCTCTCTACCCCCCACTCAGTGTCCCAGTCCCCCTCTCTACCCCACTCCCAGTGTCCTGAACCCCTCTCTACCCCCACACCTAGTGTCCCAGTCCCCTCTCTACCCCACATCCAGTGTCCCAGTCCCCTCTCTACCCCACACCCAGTGTCCCGGACCCCTCTCTCCCCCACACCCAGTGTCCCGGACCCCTCTCTACCCCACACCCAGTGTACCAGACCCCTCTCTCCCCACACCCAGTGTCCCAGTCCCCTCTCTACCCCACACCCAGTGTCCCGGACCCCTCTCTACCCCACACCCAGTGTCCAAGTCCCCTCTCTACCCCCCACTCAGTGTCCCAGACCCTTCTCTACCCCACTCCCAGTGTCCTGAACCCCTCTCTACCCCACACCCAGTGTCCCAGTCCCCTCTCTACCCCACACCCAGTACCCTGGACCCCTCTCTACCCCCCACCCAGTCTCCTGAACCCCTCTCTACCCCACACCCAGTGTGCCAGACCCTTCTCTCCCCACACCCAGTGTCCCAGTCCCCTCTCTACCCCACACCCAGTACCCTGGACCCCTCTCTACCCCCCACCCAGTGTCCTGAACCCCTCTCTACCCCACACCCAGTGTCCCAAACCCCTCTCTACCCCACACCCAGTGTCCCAGTCCCCTCTCTACCCCACACCCAGTGTCCCAGACCCCTCTCTACCCCCCACCCAGTGTCCCGAACCCCTCTCTCCCCCACACCCAGTGTCCCAGACCCCTCTCTACCCCACACCCAGTGTCCCGGAAACCCCTCTCTACCCCCCACCTAGTACCCTGGACCCTTCTCTACCCCCCCACTCAGTGTCCCGAACTCCTCTCTACCCCACACCCAGTGTCCCGAACCCCTCTCTACCCCCACACCCAGTGTCCCGGACCCCTCTCTACCCCCCCACCCAGTGCCCCGAACCCCTCTCTACCCCCACACCCAGTGTCCCAGTCCCCTCTCTACCCCACACCCAGTGTCCTGGACCCCTCTCTACCCCACACCCAGTGTCCCGAACCCCTCTCTACCCCACACCCAGTGTCCCAGTCCCCTCTCTACCCCACACCCAGTGTCCCGGACCCCTCTCTCCCCACACCCAGTGTCCCGGACCCTCTCTACCCCACACCCAGTATCCCAGACCCCTCTCTCCCCACATCCAGTGTCCCAGACCCCTCTCTACCCCACACCCAGTGTCCCAGACCCCTCTCTCCCCCACACCCCAGTGTCCCAGTCCCCTCTCTACCCCACACCCAGTGTCCCGGACCCCTCTCTACCCCCCACTCAGTGTCCCAGACCCTTCTCTACCCCACTCCCAGTGTCCCGAACCCCTCTCTACCCCACACCCAGTGTCCAAGTCCCCTCTCTACCCCCCACTCAGTGTCCCAGACCCTTCTCTACCCCACTCCCAGTGTCCTGTACCCCTCTCTACCCCACAGCCAGTGTCCCAGTCCCCCTCTCTACCCCACACCCAGTATCCCAGACCCCTCTCTCCCCACATCCAGTGTCCCAGACCCCTCTCTACCCCACACCCAGTGTCCCAGACCCCTCTCTCCCCACACCCAGTGTCCCAGTCCCCTCTCTACCCCACACCCAGTGTCCCGGACCCCTCTCTACCCCCCACTCAGTGTCCCAGACCCTTCTCTACCCCACTCCCAGTGTCCCGAACCCCTCTCTACCCCACACCCAGTGTCCAAGTCCCCTCTCTACCCCCCACTCAGTGTCCCAGACCCTTCTCTACCCCACTCCCAGTGTCCTGAACCCCTCTCTACCCCACACCCAGTGTCCCAGTCCCCTCTCTACCCCACACCCAGTGTCCCGGACCCCTCTCTCCCCACACCCAGTGTCCCGGACCCCCTCTCTACCCCACACCCAGTGTCCCAGACCCCTCTCTCCCCACATCCAGTGTCCCAGACCCCTCTCTACCCCACACCCAGTGTCCCAGACCCCTCTCTCCCCACACCCAGTGTCCCAGTCCCCTCTCTACCCCACACCCAGTGTCCCGGACCCCTCTCTACCCCCCACTCAGTGTCCCAGACCCTTCTCTACCCCACCCCCAGTGTCCCGAACCCCTCTCTACCCCACACCCAGTGTCCAAGTCCCCTCTCTACCCCCCACAGTGTCCCAGACCCTTCTCTACCCCACTCCCAGTGTCCTGAACCCCTCTCTACCCCACACCCAGTGTCCCAGTCCCCTCTCTACCCCACACCCAGTACCCTGGACCCCTCTCTACCCCCACCCAGTCTCCTGAACCCCTCTCTACCACACACCCAGTGTGCCAGACCCTTCTCTCCCCCACACCCAGTGTCCCAGTCCCCTCTCTACCCCACACCCAGTGTCCCAGTCCCCTCTCTACCCCACACCCAGTACCCTGGACCCCTCTCTAACCCCCACCCAGTGTCCTGAACCCCTCTCTACCACACACCCAGTGTCCCAGACCCTTCTCTCCCCCACACCCAGTGTCCCAGTCCCCTCTCTACCCCACACCCAGTGTCCCGGACCCCTCTCTACCCCCCACACAGTACCCTGGACCCCTCTCTACCCCCCATTCAGTGTCCCAGACCCTTCTCTACCCCACTCCCAGTGTCCCGAACCCCTCTCTACCCCACACCCAGTGTCCCAGTCCCCCTCTCTACCCCACACCCAGTACCCTGGACCCCTCTCTACCCCCCACCCAGTGTCCTGAACCCCTCTCTACCCCCACTCCCAGTGTCCCAGACCCTTCTCTCCCCACACCCAGTGTCCCAGTCCCCCTCTCTACCCCACACCCAGTACCCTGGACCCCTCTCTACCCCCCACCCAGTGTCCTGAACCCCTCTCTACCCCCACTCCCAGTGTCCCAGACCCTTCTCTCCCCACACCCAGTGTCCCAGTCCCCTCTCTACCCCCACACCCAGTGTCCCAGACCCCTCTCTCCCCCACACCCAGTACCCTGGACCCCTCTCTACCCCACGCCCATAAGACTATAAGACCATAAGACATAGGAGCTGAATTAGGCCATTCAGCCCATCGAGTTTGCTCCATTCCATCATGGCTGATCCCAGATTCCACACAACTCCATACACCTGCCTTCTCACCATATCCTTTGATGCCCTGATCGATCAGGAAATGATCAACTTCCACCTTAAATATACCCACGGACAGTCCGTGGCAGAGTATTTCACAGATTCACTGCTCCCTGGCTAAAAAAATTCCTCCTTACCTCTGTTCTAAAAGGTCGCTCTTCAGTTTTGCTGTGCCCTCTAGTTCTGGATCCCCCCACCATATGAAACATCCTCTCCACCTCCATCATATCTAGTCCTTTCAACATTCGGTAGGTTTCATTGAGTTCTCCCCGCTTTCTTCTAAATTCCAGTGAGTTCAGGCCCAAAGCTGCCAAATGCTCCTCATATGTTAACCCCTTCATTCCTGAATCCATCCTCGTGAACCTCCTCTGGACTCTCTCCAATGACAACACATCCTTTCTGCGGTATGGGGCCCGAAACTGTTGACAATACTCTAAATCTGGCCTGACTATTGTCTTATAAAGACTCAGCATTATCTCCTTGCTTTTATATTCTATTCCCCTTGAAATAAAAACCAACATTGCATTTGCCTTCTTTACCACAGACTCAAACTGTAAATTAACCTTCTGGGAGTCTTGCACGAGGACTCCTAAGTCCCTCTGCACCTTCTCCCTATTTAGGTCATAGTCCACACTATTGTTCCTTTTACCAAAATACATTATCATACATTTCCCACCACTGTATTCTATCTGCCACTTCTATGCCCATTCTTCCAATTTGTCTAAGTCCTGCTGCAGTCGCATTGCTTCCTCAGCACTACCTACCCCTCCACCTATCTTCGAATCATCCACAAACTTTGCCACAAAGCCATCAATTCCATTATCTAAATCATTGACAGACAATGTGAAAAGTAACGGTCCCAATACTGACCCCTGAGGAACATCACTAGTCACTGGCTACCTACCAGAAAGCACCCCCTTTATTCCCACTTGCTGCCTCCTGCCTGTCAGCCATTCCTCTATCCATGCCAGTATGTAGTACCCGGTGTCCCGAACCCCTCTCTACCCCACACCCTGCATTCTGGGTTCCTATTTCCTCGCACTCAGGTTTCCAGACTCCTCTCTGCCCAATATCCAGGTTCCTGGCCTCCTCTCTACCTCACACCTAGCACTGGCCAGGATTTATTTTACAATTAATAGTCCAATAAAGAAAATCAGTTTATCTGGCTGTTATTGCATTGCCAGCCGTGGGATCTTGCTGTGCACCGGTTGGCTGCCGCTTTGACTGCATTTGCAACTGTGACCGCCACCCAAAGGAATGTCACTGGCCGCCAAGCAGCCGAGGAAACCCTGAGGTCTGAGCTGGGGTTGCGGGAATGCAAATCTTCCCGACACTTAATCCTCAGCTCAGCTGACTTTGCCGCCTTGTACACAAGGTCGCAGTTAATTATCCAGTGACTTCCTTCCAAGCTGCTTCAAAGCCTCAAGCTGCTTTATTTCAGTCTCCAGAACCATCGCTGACTCTCCTTGGCATCTCTGCTTTACCCTGTGCATCTGCCGTGCTCAAAGAGGCGTCTGCGTCTTTTCAACTGCCATCCTCCTTTTGCAAAATAAATTGCGCAGACACCGTTGCCCTGATGCTAATTTACTCTGGGGTCAGAGGTCACTCCCATGTTTTTGTTAAGCTGCTTAAAACAATTACTGGAAAAGCCACTACACTGGGCAGCTTTTATGTCGAGCTCTGGGCTAAACCAGGACCAGGAAATGCAGAGCTCTGTGCATTAGTAACTGGCTGACGCTACTCACTTCCCCTGGTAGAACTGGCCAGTTCCCTCTGGGATCAGAAGATGAGATGGAGGAACTGAGGTCAAGTGAAGTGAAGTTAATTGTCAATGTGCATCGTTATGGTGAGACGTAGGCACAAGGAAGATCTAGACTGGAGCAGCATCACAGGATACATAGGGAAGGACGACACACCAGAATATCAATTATAATTCAATTATAGATAAATGATACATTAAGATGGAAGTCGATAAAAATAACTGCAAAAGCAAGACCTCATTGAAAAGAAAACACACAGTCAGAGACAGGTCGGTGGTAGTGTATGAGGTGAGGTCTGGGGTTTTTTATTTAGAGATTCAGCAAGGAACAGACCCGTCCGGCCCAGCCAACCGCTGCGCTACCATAGCCCATTGGGTGCTCACAAGAAAAGCATAAATTATAAACAAATTTTATAAGAATAAACACAATTAGAACAAAAATGAAGAAAGTCCACTTTAGTGTAAAGTGATCAGAATGTCCTGGTGTGGCTTTAGAGGGGCAGTGTCTGACCTCCTGGGTTTTGCATGTTGCTATGTTATTGCAAAAGGTAAAACGTTAGAGGTGGATAGGGCATGTGAGCCTCCACATTGGTTGGCTGGAATGCCGGCTGTGGAGTCTCCAATGCACAAGATCGCAAGAGGCTGCAGGGGATTGTAGGTTCAGCTAGCTCCATCTTGGGCAAAAGCCTCCTCACCATTGAAGACATCTTCAAAAGGCAGAACCTCAGGAAAGCGGCAACCATCATTAAGGACCCTCACCATCCTGGACATGCCTTCTTCTCATTACTACCATTAGTGAGGAAGTATAGGAGCCTGAAGACACACACTCAACATCTTAGGAACAGATTGTCCGACTGCTGTCATATTTCTGAACCGACCGTGAACTCAATAACTTTTCCTATCCATGTAGCTGTCCAAGTGTCTTTTCAGTGTTGTAACTGTCACTTCATTCATACATCCACCCCCTCCGGGTGAAGAGGCTGCTCTCAGGTGCCTCTTAAAACCTCCCCGTCTCGCCCTAAACCCATGTCCTTGGTTTCTTCTTCTGAAGCATTGTGGGAAATCAGAATCAGAATCTAGTTTATTGACATATGTCATGAAATGTGTTGCTGGCAGTACAATACAATACACAAAAATACAGCAAGTAAATAAATAAATAAACAATCAGACAGACAATTAAGTAAAGAGTGTGATGGGTGAATAGTGAGGTGGTGTTCGTGGGTCCATTGACCATTCAGAAATTGGGTGGCAGTCAGAAAGAAGCTGTCCCTAAATCATCTTCAGGTTCCTGCACCTCCAATTTGACAATAGTAAGGCAAAGAGTGCATGGTCTGGATGGTGAGGGTCTTTAATGAATCAAGTCTTTGCTTTCCCAACATTTTCCTATAATTCATGCCCTCGAGGCCTGCCAAAATATTTGTAAGTCACCTTTGCACTTTTTCCAGCTGAATGAGCTCTTCTGTGACCGGATGTGTTTGCAATATTTCGAGTGTGGACGAGCAGAATTCAAACCTACAACGTGTATCAGTGATGAGGAGGCAACCATCAAACATACATCAAGTTACCTCCAATCAGACCCTGAAGCTTGGAAAGCACTAACTCGAGACACTGGAAAATGTGTTCACACTGTGTATTAAGAAGCATTGTGAATTCTTATGTCAACATCGTTGTATTATCTTAGGACATAGGAACAGAATTACGCTCCGTTGTTTAATCATGGCTGATTTATTTTCCCTCTCAATTAAGAACCCATCAACCTGAACTTTAAGTATTGTGGATTCTGGTTAATTGAGACACATCAGGCCAGTACATTTTGGCCCAATTAAGTGGCTGTCCCAATTAACCAAAGTTTCAAGGTATAAAAAAGACAAAATACCATTTAACTGAGCAATAAATTATGTAATTATGTACTGAACATGAAGCTGTCAACCTCCATTTGTTCCACAGCCATCTGTGGCAATGAATTACACAGATTCACCATCCTTTGGCTAAAGAAATTCCTCCTCATCTATATTCTAAAGAGACATCCTTGTACTTTGAGACCATGCCTTCTGGTCATAGATTCTCCCACTACTGAAAATATTCTCTCCATGTCCACTTTATCTATCTAGGCCTTTCAATATTCGATAGGTTTCAGTGAGATAACCACCCCCCCCCCCCCCACCACTATTCTTCTAAACTCAGTGAGTACAGGCCCAAGGCCAATAACCACTCCTCATACGTTAATCCCTTTATTCTTGGAATAATTCTCGTGAACCTCCTCTGGACCCTCTCCAAAGCCAGCACATCCTTGCTTAGATATGGGGCCCAAAATTGCACACAATACTCTAAAACTTTGTAAAACCCAAGAAAGAGAATGTAAAATTGTATTGCAACAGATGTTTCGACAGAAAAAAAGCTCTCTGTGACTAGACTTCCCTTCAGGAATCCCACTCACAGGAACGGATCTGAAAGACACGTCCCAGCCACATTCAACTGTGTAACAGCAGGATCATTGATACTGTTCCACTATGGATTGACACAAGAGACAGTAGACTCTGGAATCTGGAGCAATGCACAAACTGTTGGAGGAACTCAATGGGTCAGCCAGCGTCTGTGGAGGGAGATGGACAGTTGACGCCTCAGGTCACGACCCTTCATTTGGACCGAATGATAGAGGGAGGATGGCCAGTATAAAGAGGCGGGAGAAAGGAGTGGAGCGAGAGCTGGAAGATGTGGATGGGCCCAGATGAAAGGGAGTGACAGGCAGATGAGGGCAGTGTTAGCAGGGATGGTGTTAGAAGCTGAGAGGGAGAGGGCTGAAGATGGTGGAATCTGACAGGAGAGAAATATGGAGCATGGAATAAAGAGAGGGAGGTGGGAGGGAACCCAGTGGGAGGAGCATGTGAGTGATGGGCAATCCGGGAGGCTGGGGGAGCGAAAGAGATAGGGTGATGCAGACCAATGGGATCAGACTTGATTTGCCTTAAGCCCATCACTCCTATTGGGGCATTAGGCTGCCAAAAGCAGCTCGCTTGGGTCCTCTGTGCTGGGCCAGTCTTTCAAGTTGCCCCAGGTGTAGCCCATTTTTGAAGATCCTTCCTCTCCAAGGGATGAGGTTTCCGAAGCTTCTGTTGGTCTTCTTGTACTGCTGGGTTTTTACAGGATGGGGCTGCTAGCCCTCCTCCTTTCTCAGCCGGGTTTGGGATCGTCCGTGGTAGAGTTCAATGGGATCAGGAGGAGAGAGAGAGGAGAATGGGGACTGAGGGGGAGCAGTGACTGGAAGCTGGACCATTCATTGTAGACTTGCCAGGCCCCTCTCCGTGCCAAATAGTTTTGTTTTAACCAGGTGGCGATAACTTGGCTTTAGTGCAATTTTAAGGTACAAAAAGACTTGAAAGACAGGATAAATAAACAACAAAGGTATCTTTAAGTGGATCTTTCTGTATCCCTGTCAGGACTTCCAAAAGCGTTAACAGCCAATAACACACAAGAGATTCTGCAGATGCGAGAAAAATGGTGGAGGAACTCAATGGGTCAGGCAGCATCTATGGAGGGAAATGAACAGTCAGTGCTTTTGGGCTGAGATCCTTCGAGCTACCTCAGCTTGAAACAGCAGCTGCTTATTTCCCTCCGTAGATGCTGCCTGACCCACTGTCTTCCTCCAGCATTCTGCGTGTGTTGCTCAAGATTTCCAGCAAGTGTGACAGGCAGCTGGGGAGTCCTTATTGTGTGTGTTACAGCCAATAAGATCTTTTTTGAAGTGTACTCGCTGTTGTAGCATCAGAAACGCAGCAGCTGACTTGGGCATAGCGACCTCTGACAAGAACCATTTTCGTGCAGTATTACTCTGTGAATACTAGGGTGGGTAACCCTTTCCTCAATGCTGCCCTCAGGCAGGACGTACAGGAGCCTGAAGACCCATACCTCAAGCTTCAACAACAGCTTCTTCCCCACTGTCATCAAGTTCTTGAACTCACCTCCTAACACTACCTCGGACTACGTTTCCCTCAGTCTGCATTGATGTCATCATGTTATTGTTTTGAGCATTGCTTTGTGTAAGACATGCATAATTTATGTCAATTAAAGTTTGTGTATTTTATGTTTATCAAGTGTTGCTACTGCAAAAAAGCAAATTTATAAAGCATTTATACCCTGGGTATGGATGCCCTTGACACTAAACTTGAACTTAAGGTTAAACTTTCCCTTATATTCATGGAGTCATAGAACACTACAGCACAGAAACAGGCATTTCAGCCCATCTAGTCCATGCCAAACTGTTACTTGGCCTAGTCCTATGGGCCTGCTCCTGGATCATAGCCCTCCCATCAAAATACTTCTCCAAACTTCTCTTAATTTTGCAATTGAACCCATATCCACCACTTACTCTGGCAGCTTGTACAACACTTGCACAACCCTCTGAGTAAGAGGTTCCCCTTAAATATTTCACCCTTAACCTATGACCTCCAATTCACCCTACCTCAGTGGAGAAAGACTGCTTACATTTAACCTATCCATACACCTCATAATTTTGCATGCCTGTATCAAATCTCCTCTCATTCTTCTACACTTCAGGGAATAAAGTCCTAACTTCAGAATCAGTCGCGGTTAGCGTGATGCCATTAAAGTGTGGGCATTCTGAGATTCAGAGTTCAATTTTGGACCATTCTGTAAGGAGTCTCTGTACATCCCCCCCCCACCCCCCGTGAAATGTGTGGATTTCCCCGGCTGCTCCTGTTTCCTCCCACGGTTCAAAGACTTATCAGGTAGGCTAATTGGACATTGTAAATTGTCCCTTTAGGTTAGGGTTAATCGGGTTTGTGGGGTTGCTGGGGGGAGGCATGGTGTGGTTCAAAGAGCTGGATGGGCCTACTCCGTGCTGTAACACTAAATGAATAAATAAAATGAAAAATCTCACTGATATATGTCCATGAAATTTGTTGTTTCGTAGCAGCAGAGCAGTACAATACACAACAAGCTATAATTTACAATAAGGAACATATGAAATTAAATCAGTGGTGCAAAAAGAAGGCAAAATAGTGAGGTGGTGTTCATGGGTTTCTTATCCATTCAAAAATCGGATGGCAGAGGGGAAGAAGCTGCTCCTGAATCGCTGAGTGTGTGTCTTCAGGCTCCTGTACCCCCTCCCTGATGGTAGCAATGAGAAGTGGGCCTGTCCTGGGTTGGGTGGGGTGTGGTCCTCAATGATGGCTACTGCATTTCTTGAGGCATCACCTTTTGACATGTTCTCAGTGCTGGGGAAGCTGGTGCCCATGATGAAGCTAGCAGCCCTCTGACCCTGTGCAGTGGCCCTTCACTCCCCCCGGCGGTGATGCAACTAGTTAGAATGCTCTCCATGGGCATCTGTAGAAATCTTCTAGAGTCTTAGGTGACATAGTAAACCTCTTCAAACTCCAAATGAAATATCGCCATTGCAGCTAAAATGGCGGAAAGCCACCTTTTCATTTGCATCAGGATCCAGGATAGATCTTCAGAGATGTTGCCACCCAGGAACTTGAAACTGCTCACCCCTTCCACAGCTAATCCCTTAATGAGGACTGGTGTGTGTTCCCTCGACTTCCCCTTCCTGAAGTCCACAATCAATTCCTTGGTCTTGCAGACGTTGAGTGCATGATTGTTGTTGCATACACTCAGTCATCTGATCTTCCTTGCTCCTGTAAGCCTCCTTGTCACCACTTGACCTCAACATGGCATCACCTATTCAACCTTTCTGCATACCTCAGGTCCTCAAGTCCCAGCAACACCCTTGTAAATGTTTTCTGCACTCTTTCAATCTCACTGGTAGCTTTCATGTAGGTAGGAGACCAGAACTAAGCACAATACTCCAAATCTGGCCTCACCAGCGTCCTATACAACTTCAATGTAACATCCCTACTCTTGAACTCAAAACTCTGATTTATTAAGGCCAATGTGCTGAAAGCTCTCTTTACAGCCCTGTCTATCAGTGATGCTGCTTTCAAGGAATTATGGATCCTTGTTGGAGGTGGTCATTATTTGGCACATATGTGGCACCAGTGTTACATAGAACTGATCAGCCTTTGCCTCGATGTTGTCTGGGTCACGCAGACGTGAATGACTTCATTTTCTGCAGAGTCGTGAGTGGTATTGCACATTGTGCAGGCATCAGTGAATCCTTTGACCTTACGAAGAACATAGAATATTACAGCATGGTACCAGGCCTTCAGCCCACATAGTTGTGCTGACCTTTTTACTCGAAGATCAATCTAACTCTTCTCTCCACCATAGTTCTCAATTTTGCAATCATCAATATGCCTATCAGAGAGCCTCTTAAATGTCTCTGATATATCTGGTTCTACCATCACTTCTGTCAGTGTTTTCTGTGTAAGACACCTACCCCTGACATTCCCCCCTACACTTTCCTCCATTCACCTTAAAATTATATTAGAGGCTCCTGTCCTGGCAAAATGTTTTCTGGCTGCCCACTCTGTCAATACCTCTTATCATCTTGTACATCTCTATTGTCACCTCCCATCCTCCTTCTCTCTAAAGGGAAAAGCCTTACCATCTCAGAGCTCGGAGAGAAGCTGTTTTTTTTAACTGATCGTGGCAAAGAGGCTAGACTGCGCAGGCGCGTGACGTAGCGCGCCAAAGGTTTAAAAGGAAAGACTGCTATATACAGCGGCCATCGTTGGAGTGGACCGAGGCATTCTGGGACGGCTTTGGCTCAATCAGGCTTCGGCGAGAACAGGCAAAGGCGAGGTTTGAACGGGGCACAACTGCGCAAGCGTGTGGAAGTCGGTCCGTGAGGCAGCAGGAGAATTTAAATAGCGAGCAGAGGCTGAGTACGAGCTTCACTCCAGGTGAGGTAAGGCTGGGTAAACTCCTTTAATTAATCTAATTAGTTTAGGAGTAGGTAATGGAGGCAGCAGTTAGGGCAGTTGAGTGCTCCGTTTGCAGTATGTGGGAAGTCAGGGTGAGCACAGCTGTCCCTGATGACTACACCTGCAAAAGGTGCATCCAGCTGCAGCTCCTGACAAACCGTGTTAGGGAACTGGAGCTGGAGCTGGATGAACTTCGGATCATTCGGGAGGCAGAGGCAGAAATAGACGGGAGTTTCAGGGAGATAGTCACCCCTAGGAGTCAGGAGACAGGTAGTTGGATGACTCTCAGGAGAGGGAAGGGGATTAGACAGGAAGAGCAGAGCACCCCTGTGGCCGTTCCCATCAACAATAAGTATACCGTTTTGGATACTGTTGGTGGGGACGACCTACCAGGGACAAGTTGCAGTGGTTGCGTCTCTGGCACCGAGACTGGACCCTCAGCTCAGAAGGGAAGGAGGGAAAAGAGGAGAGCAGTAGTGATAGGGGATTTGATAGTTAGGGGGACAGATAGGAGGTTCTGTGGAAGACATCGAGAATCCCGGATGGTCTGTTGCCTCCCTGGTGCCAGGGTCCGCGATATCTCGCATTGAATTCTCAGTATTCTCAAGAGGGAGGGTGAGCAGCCGGATGTCGTGGTCCATGTAGGGACCAATGATGTGGGTAGGAAGAGTGAGGAGATCCTGAAAGGTGAGTTTAGGGAGCTAGGTGCCAAGTTAAAGGACAGGACCTCCAGGATAGCAATCTCAGGATTGCTACCAGTGCCACGTGCAGGTGGGTTTTGAAATAGTAAGATAGCGCAGATCAACACATGACTGAAGACATGGTGCAGGAGGGAGGGCTTCAGATTTATAGATAATTGGGCAGTTTTCCAGGGAAGGTGGGACCTGTTGCGGCGGGACGGTTTACATCTGAACTGGAGGGGACAAATATTCTTGCAGGTAGGTTTGCTGGAGAGGCTCCAGTGGATTTAAACTAGATATGAGGGGGGAGGGGAACCAGAGTGTAGGAACAGATGTATGGGAGAAGGAAGAAAAAGAAGACAGTAAAGTTCTTTTTACTGTTAGAGATAAACAGAGAAGAGGAGGTGGAGAATTTCTTAAATGCATTTATTTTAATGCTCGCAGCATTGTAAGAAAGGTGGATGAGCTTAGAGCATGGATTGATACCTGGAAATATGATGTTGTAGCTATTAGTGAAACATGGTTGCAGGAGGGGTGTGATTGGCAACTAAATATTCCTAGATGTCGTTGCTTCAGGTGTGATAGAATCGGAGGGACAAGAGAGGGAGGTGTTGCATTGCTTGTCAGAGAAAATATTACAGCGGCGCTCTGGCAGGATAGATTAGAGGGGTTGTCTAGGGACACTATTTGGGTGGAATTGAGGAATGGGAAGGGTGTAGTTACACTTATAGGGGTGTATTATAGACCACCTAATGGGGAGCGAGAATTGGAGGAGCAAATTTGCAAGGAGATAGCAGATATTTGTAGTAAGCATAGGGTTGTGATTATGGGAGATTTTAATTTTCCACACATAGACTGGGAAGCGCATACTGTAAAAGGGATGGATGGTTTGGAGTTTGTAAAATGTGTGCAGGATAGTTTTTTGCAGCAATACATAGAGGAAACATCTAGAGAAGGGGCAGTGTTGGATCTCTTGTTAGGGAATGAGATAGGTCAGGTGACGGAGGTATGTGTTGGGAGCACTTCGGGTCCAGTGATCACAATGCCATTAGTTTCAATATAATTATGGAGAAGGATAGGACTGGACCCAGGGTTGAGATTTTTGATTGGAGAAAGGTTAACTTTGAGGAGATGCAAAAGGATTTAGAAGGTGTGGATTGGGACAGTTTGTTTTTTGGGAAGGATGTAATAGAGAAATGGAGGTCATTTAAAGGTGAAATTTTGGGGGTACAGAATCTTTATGTTCCTATTAGGTTGAAAGAAAAGGTTAAAAGTTTGAGAGAGCCATGGTTTTCAAGGGATATTGAAAACTTGGTTAGGAAAAGAGAGATATCTACAATAAATATAGGCAGCATGGAGTAAATGAGGTGCTTGAGGAATATAAAGAATGTAAGAAGAATCTTAAGAAAGAAATTAGAAAAGCTAAAAGAAGATATGAGGTTGCTTTGGCAAGTAAGGTGAAAATAAATCCAAAGGGTTTCTACAGTTATATTAATAGCAAAAGGATAGTGAGGGATAAAATTGGTCCCTTAGAGAATCAGAGTGGACAGCTATGTGTGGAGCTGAAAGAGATGGGGGAGATTTTGAACAATTTCTTTTCTTTGGTATTCACTAAGGAGAAGGATATTGAATTGTGTAAGGTAAGGGAAACAAGTAGAGAAGTTATGGAAACTATGACGATTAAAGAGGAGGAAGTACTGGTGCTTTTAAGGAATATAAAAGTGGATAAATCTCCGGGTCCTGACAGGATATTCCCTAGGACCTTGAGGGAGGTTAGTGTAGAAACAGCAGGGGCTCTGACAGAAATATTTCAAATGTCATTAGAAACGGGGATGGTGCCAGAGGATTGGCGTATTGCTCATGTTGTTCCATTGTTTAAAAAGGGTTCTAAGAGTAAACCTAGCAATTATAGGCCTGTCAGTTTGACATCAGTGGTGGGTAAATTAATGGAAAGTATTCTTAGAGATGGTATATATAATTATCTGGATAGACAGGGTCTGATTAGGAACAGTCAGCATGGATTTGTGCGTGGAGGGTCATGTTTGACAGATCTGATTGAATTTTTTGAAGAGGTTATTAGGAAAGTTGACGAGGGTAAAGTAGTGGATGTTGTCTGTATGGACTTCAGTAAGGCCTTTGACAAGGTTCCACATGGACGGTTAGTTAGGAAGGTTCAATCGTTAGGTATTAATATTGAAGTAGTAAAATGGATTCAACAGTGGCTGGATGGGAGATGCCAGAGAGTAGTGGTGGATAACTGTTTGTCAGGTTGGAGGCCGGTGACTAGTGGTGTGCCTCAAGGATCTGTACTGGGTCCAATGTTGTTTGTCATATACATTAATGATCTGGATGATGGGGTGGTAAATTGGATTAGTAAGTATGCAGATGATACTAAGGTAGGTGGTGTTGTGGATAATGAAGTAGGTTTTCAAAGCTTGCAGAGAGATTTAGGCCAGCTAGAAGAATGGGCTGAGCGATGGCAGATGGAGTTTAATGCTGATAAGTGTGAGGTGCTACATTTTGGTAGGAATAATCCAAATAGGACATACATGGTAAATGGTAGGGCATTAAAGAATGCAGTAGAACAGAGTGATCTAGGAATAATGGTGCATAGTTCCCTGAAGATGGAATCTCATGTGGATAGGGTGGTGAAGAAAGCTTTTGGTACGTTGGCCTTTATAAATCAGAGCATTGAGTATAGGAGTTGGGATGTAATGTTAAAATTGTACAAGGCATTGGTAAGGCTGAATTTGGAGTATTGTGTACAGTTCTGGTCACCGAATTATAGGAAAGATGTCAACAAAATAGAGAGAGTACAGAGAAGATTTACTAGAATGTTACCTGGGTTTCAGCACCTAAGTTACAGGGAAAGGTTGAACAAGTTAAGTCTTTATTCTTTGGAGTGTAGAAGATTGAGGGGGGACGATAGAGGTATTTAAAATTATGAGGGGGATAGACAGAGTTGACGTGGATAGACTTTTTCCATTGAGAGGAGGGGAGATTCAAACAAGAGGACATGAGTTGAGACTTAGGGGGCAAAAGTTTAAGGGTAACATGAGGGGGGATTTCTTTACTCAGAGAGTGGTAGCTGTGTGGAACGAGCTTCCAGTAGAAGTGGTAGAGGCAGGTTCGGTATTGTCATTTAAAGCAAAATTGGATAGGTATATGGACAGGAAAGGAATGGAGGGTTATGGGCTGAGTGCGGGTCAGTGGGATTAGGTGAGAGTGAGCGTTTGGCATGGACTAGAAGGGCTGAGATTGCCTGTTGCCGTGCTGTAATTGTTATATAGTTATATGGTTATATTTCATCATAAGGCATGCTCTCTTTCCAGGCAGTAAATCTCCTCTGCACGCTTTCTAAAGTTTCCACGTTCATCCTACAATGAGGCGACCAGAAATGAACCTAATATTCCAAGTGTGGTCTAACCAGGAGCTGCAACATTGCCTCATGGCTCCTGAACTGAGTTATGCTGGAAGGAGGATCACTGCTGATGCCATGGAAGATGGTTAGGTCTGGAGTGCTTCTGTGAGGAAGCACCATGGAAGTGTCCCAGATTGGGGATGATGACTGAAGCAGGAGACATTGAAGCTAATCAGCAGGTCAAGGACCACATGATACAGTAGAATTAGGCCATTCAGCCTATCAAATCTGTTCCACCATTCCATCATGGTTGATTTATTTTCCCTCTCAACACCATTCTCCTGTCTTCTTCCTGTGACCTTTGACACACTTAATAATCAAGAACCTATTAACCTTTTGTCAGGTACGCGCCGGATGGACCCAAACGCAGGAGGCAGACACTGAAGTACTAGGGGGAGGGCAGGATGGGGATGCCATGGCATTTAAGGGTAGAGCTGGGGTTCAGGTAGATAGAGTGTCAGGCAGGCAGAGCGGAGCGGGCTCCCGGAGTTCAGGCAGGCAGAGCGGAGTGGGCTCCCTGAGATTGAGTCCAGGCAGGCAGGTCCCTGGGGTTCAGGCAGGCAGGCAGGTCCCTGGGGTTCAGACAGGCAGGTAGACAGGTCCCCGGGTTCAGGCAGGCAGGCAGGCAGGTCCCCGGGGTTCAGGCGGGCAGGTAGACAGGTCCCCGGGGTTCAGGCAGGCAGGTCCCCGGGGTTCAGGCAGGCAGGCAGACAGGTCCCCGGGGTTCAGGCAGGCAGGTCCCCGGGGTTCAGGCAGGCAGGCAGACAGGTCCCCGGGGTTCAGGCAGGCAGGCAGGTAGACAGGTCCCTGGGGTTCAGGCAGGCAGGTCCCCGGGGTTCAGGCTGGCAGACAGGTCCCCGGGGTTCAGGCAGGCAGGTCCCCAGGGTTCAGGCAGGTAGACAGGTCCCCGGGGTTCAGGCAGGCAGTTAGACAGGCCCCCGGGGTTCAGGCAGTTAGACAGGTCCCTGGGGTTCAGGCAGGCAGTTAGACAGGTCCCCGGGGTTCAGGCAGGCAGGTAGACAGGTCCCCGGGGTTCAGGCGGGCAGTTAGACAGGTCCCCGGGGTTCAGGCAGGCAGTTAGACAGGTCCCCGGGGTTCAGGCAGACAGGTCCCCGGGGTTCAGGCAGGCAGGTCCCCGGGGTTCAGGCAGTTAGACAGGTCCCCGGGGTTCAGGCAGACAGGTCCCCGGGGTTCAGGCAGTTAG
The DNA here is from genome assembly GCF_048418815.1 of Hemitrygon akajei. NCBI lineage: Eukaryota > Metazoa > Chordata > Chondrichthyes > Myliobatiformes > Dasyatidae > Hemitrygon > Hemitrygon akajei. Next base: position 116,084,161 of record NC_133133.1, on the reverse strand, counting down.
ACAGGTCCCTGGGGTTCAGGCAGGCAGTTAGACAGGTCCCCGGGGTTCAGGCAGGCAGGTAGACAGGTCCCCAGGGTTCAGGCGGGCAGTTAGACAGGTCCCTGGGGTTCAGGCAGGCAGTTAGACAGGTCCCCGGGGTTCAGGCAGACAGGTCCCCGGGGTTCAGGCAGGCAGGTCCCCGGGGTTCAGGCAGTTAGACAGGTCCCCGGGGTTCAGGCAGACAGGTCCCCGGGGTTCAGGCAGTTAGACAGGTCCCCGGGGTTCAGGCAGGCAGTTAGACAGGTCCCCGGGGTTCAGGCGGGCAGTTAGACAGGTCCCTGGGGTTCAGGCAGGCAGTTAGACAGGTCCCTGGGGTTCAGGCAGGCAGGTCCCCGGGGTTCAGGCAGGCAGACAGGTCCCCGGGGTTCAGGCAGACAGGTCCCCGGGGTTCAGGCAGGCAGGTCCCCGGGGTTCAGGCAGGCAGTTAGACGGGTCCCCGGGGTTCAGGCAGGCAGGTCCCCGGGGTTCAGGCAGGCAGACAGGTCCCCGGGGTTCAGGCAGACAGGTCCCCGGGGTTCAGGCAGGCAGACAGGTCCCCGGGGTTCAGGCAGGCAGACAGGTCCCCGGGGTTCAGGCAGGCAGGTCCTCGGGGTTCAGGCAGGCAGACAGGTCCCCGGGGTTCAGGCAGACAGGTCCCCGGGGTTCAGGCAGGCAGACAGGTCCCCGGGGTTCAGGCAGGCAGGTCCTCGGGGTTCAGGCAGGCAGACAGGTCCCCGGGGTTCAGGCAGACAGGTCCCCGGGGTTCAGGCAGGCAGACAGGTCCCCGGGGTTCAGGCAGGCAGGTCCTCGGGGTTCAGGCAGGCAGACAGGTCCTCGGGGTTCAGGCAGGCAGGTCCTCGGGGTTCAGGCAGGCAGACAGGTCCCCGGGGTTCAGGCAGACAGGTCCCCGGGGTTCAGGCAGGCAGGTCCTCGGGGTTCAGGCAGACAGGCAGGTCCCCGGGGTTCAGGCAGGCAGACAGGTCCCTGGGGTTCAGGCAGGCAGGTCCCCGGGGTTCAGGCAGGCAGACAGGTCCCTGGGGTTCAGGCAGACAGGTCCCCGGGGTTCAGGCAGGCAGGTCCCCGGGGTTCAGGCAGGCAGGCAGGCAGGTCTAGGTGGCTAGATAGGCTAGCGGAGAGCCCTCCCTGGGCGGGCCGCATATATCCTGGGAACGGCCGCCTCCCAGGCGGAAACACCAGAGGCCTGGGCACGACGCGGACCCCTAGATGGGTGCGGGGCACAATCCCAGGGTTCGGGCGGAAGAGGAGGACAGGGCAGAACCCCTGCCGGGCCACGGTGGTTCGGCCTGATTCGCCCGACGGAGGCAAGGGGTAGGAACAGGCATAGGTCCAGGGTGACCAACACAACAGTCATGATAACGGGAAAATTGGGAAAGGCTGGCAGACAGCGCGACCGTGCGAACAAAACAAATGAGCGGAGAAGCGGGACCAGCGCATGGGGAGAAAGGTGGGGGAGCGGACCAACCTGGCAGTACTGGTACGGGGCAGAGAAGCATGATGAGGAGTAGATCTGAGCCCGGGCAGGATTACAGAATGCAGAGAAGAGATCGGAGCCGGCGGAGAAACAGGAAACAGAACAAAACGACCACCCGCCTGGTCCCAGTCCCAATGCCCTTTATAAACACCTGCAGCTCAATGAGTTACAGGTGCGCCTCCTTGAAGCAGGAGGGTCCTAACTAGTTCACGGGTGACGGGAGGGACAACTGCAGGACCCGGAGTGCAGAGCCCTCGGACCGGATCAAGACCCGGAACGCGGATTACGGACCGGACCCTGATACCTTTACTTTAAATATATCCAATGACTTGGCCTCCACAGCCATCTGTGGCAATGAATTCCACAGATTTACCACCTTCTGGCTAAAGAGATTCCTCCTCCTCAGTCCTAAAGGGATGTCCCTTTATTCTGAGTCTGTGCCCTTGGATCATGGACTTTCCTACCAATTGAAGCATCCTCTCTATATCCACTCTACACAGCCCATTTAGAATTTAACAGGTTCCAGTGAGATCTCCCTCATCCTTCTGAACTCCGGAGAGCACATGTAACAAACACTTATGCATGAAATGATCCGTTCCGGGAATCGTTCTTGTGAAGCTGCTCTGGACTCACTTCCAAGGCCAGCACATCCTTTCTTAGTTACAGAGCTCACTGTAATGAGCTCTGTGAGGGGCGTTGAAGAGCATTGGGATCCAAGGTTTTTTGAACATCTGAATTGGTTATTTGTTGTTTCATAAGAGTTGTTAATCGTTTAGAGTTCCTTGAGTTTTTCTTGAGCAACTCACTCTTTGTAATGCAGCCTCCTGGTGCTTTTAGTTTAATCTTGTTAAATTTGTTCTGATAGGCTCGGTGATTCCATATTACTTGTATTATTTAAGTGGATACCCGACTAATGCTAATTGCGGGGTCCTAGTTTTAAGAATGTTATTTCTTGCAGTGTTGCTCGGCTGAGCCACCGATGTTATTTTGGAATTATGATGAATAAATTCTTGTTGTCGTCTTTTCAATGGAGTCTATCTTTCCTCTGCACTTGAGTTCCGATATTGCCAGCGCACATTGTGACAGCCCACAATATCTACCGAGGTTCCAAATATGGTCTGACAAATGCCTTTTAAGTCCCAGCAGTACATCCTGGCTTTTATATTCTAGTCTACATCATTAGGATATTGCACCTTATTGTTTACCTGCACTGCATTTTCTCTGTAACTGATACACTTTATTTTGCATTCTCTTAATATTTTACCTTGTACTACCTCAATGCACTGTGTAATGATACAAACGTACATTAAAGTAAATGTAAATTTATTATCAAAGTACACGTATGTCATTACATGACAACAATAAATCAGTTCTATTTTCATTTAGAAACATTCAAAGTTTTGACAGCTGGCTAAGCATGGGAACACAATTTAGACAGCTGTTAGTGTTTCTGCCGTTGGTGGGAGAGGTGTATATTGCACCTTCCCAACTCACAGCCCCCCCGTGGTAACGTTACGTGACTCAGGATGCTGGATCTCACCATATGGGACTGAATTGGAAAGGATGCAGTCAAGATTTCAGTGTGTTGTTGGTAAGTTTATCATTGACAACTATCGTTACTTTCTTGCTGCCAGCTAGGTCTGGCTCTCTGTTTGCTATATTTTTATGGTTTATACAGAAAGGGCTATATTTCCTTTTTAGCTTGTAGATTAACATCTTTAAGCAAAATTAGGACATGGCTTTTTCCCGAACTTCCGGTACTGCTCTGTGGGTAATGAACTGTGAGATAGTTCAGTTCCCCCTACACTATCATTTCCTTAAGTATGCATGGGTGACTTCCATCTGGCTATGGCCTCTTATGAATATTTAAACCCTTTAGTTAGATTAATAACTATTTCATTCTTGAACAATTGTCAATGAATGTAATTCAACTATTAAAAACATCTTGACACCCCCACAGTGCAATTTGTTTTACAAATTATAAAACCTATATTAATATTCTGTGTTGGCTTTTTCATCTCCTGATTGTCCAGTTTGCATCGCAATGTATGGCAATTCATAATCATAATCCCTTTGTCACTGTTTTCTTCATTGGATGCTTTTGCCCAAACTATTTAGATCGAGTTGCCTCCTTCCAGGAAGGCTTTCCAAGGCTTTGAAGAGGGTGCAGAAGAACCATAAGACATAGGAGCAGAATTAGGCCATTCAGCCCGTCAAGTCCACTCCGCCATTTCATCATAGCTGATCCCGGATCCCATTCAACACCATATGCCTGCCCTCTCACCAAATCCCTTGATGCTCCGACCAATCAGGAATCTATCAACTTCTGCTTTAAATGTACCCATGTTCTTGGCCTCAACTGTGGCACAGCATTCCACAGATTCACCACTCTTTGGCTAAAAAATATCCTCCTTACTTCTGTTCTAAAAAGTTGCACCTCAGTTTTGAGGCTGTGTCCTCTGGTTCTGGATATCCCCATCAGAGGAAACATCTTCTCCATACCTACCTTATCTAATCCTTTCAACTTTCGGTAGGTTTCAATGAGATCCCCACACATTCCTCTAAATTCCAGTCAGTACAGGCCCAAAGCTGCCAGATGCTCCTAATATGTTCACCCCTGCATTCCCGGAATCATCCTTATGAACCTTCTCTGGACTCTCTCCAATGACAGCACATCCTTTCTGAGATAGGGGCCCAGAACTGTTGACAAATACCCCAAGTGCAGCCTGACCAGTGTTTTATGAAGGCTCAGCATTATCTCCTTGTTTTTATATTCTATTCCCCTTGAAATAAATCCCAACATTGCATTTGCCTTCTTTACCACAGACTCAACCTGTGAATGAACCTTCTGGGAGTCTTGCTCAAAGACTCCTAAATCCCTTTTCACCTCTGATATTTGAATTTTCTTCCCATTTAGATAATAAGTCTGCACTGTTGTTCCTATTCCCAAAATGCATTATCATATATTTCACAACACGGCCACTTTTTTGCCCATTCTTCCAATTTGCCTAAGTCCTGCAGCCATTCTGCTACCTATGCCAATATCTTTTCTGTAACATGATAGGATTTTATCTTGTTAAACAGCCTCATGTGAGGCACCTTATCAAATTCCCTCTGAAAATTTAGGTAAATGACATCCTCTGCATTAGTCAGCTGTACCCTCTCCAATTTCAGCACATCATCACAATTTTGACTTGCAGTCATCGAGCCTCTGATCTTCGGACAAGTTGACCCATGGGCTTTGACTTTTGGGCCTCTACTTTTGGACTCTCTGACTTCAGTCTTCATCCTTTGGGCTTCTACCACCAGACTTGCCAGGGTGGAGGACAGAGGGGGTAAAGCAGTAAGCAATGTTCCACCCACCTGGCTTTGAATTCCAAATCAAAAGGATCTCACTCAAGAATCTTCATCCTCGCTGTGCAGAGCTGGACTGGAAACCAGGGGCAGTGTTGTGTTCTTTGTGTGAGATGTGGTATTTCTGGGAGACCTCCTGCCTCCCGATAACCACACCTGCACCAGGTACACTGACCTCAGAGACTGTGTTAAGGAACTGGAGCTGCAGCTCGATGGCCATTGGCTTATACAGGAAACCGAGGAGGTGATAGACATGAATGACAGGGAGGTGGTCACCCCTAGGTTGCAGAAGGCAGGTAACTGGGTGAAAGCCAGGAGAGGGAAGGAAATGGGCAACCAGTACAGAATACCCCTGTGGCCGTTCCCCTCAGTAAAAGTATTCCACTTTGGATACTGTTGGGGGGGGGGAGGGTTGAGCCACAGGGACCAGGTCTCTGGCACTGAGGCTCAGAAGGGAAGGGGCAAGAAGCGGACTACAGTAGTGATAGGAGATTCCATAGTTATAGGAGTAGACACAAGATTCTGTGGATGTGATACAGACACCCGGATGGTATGCTGTCTCTCAGGCGCCGGATTCAGGGACATCTTGGATCAGGTGTAAAATATTGTAAAGAGGGAGGGTGAGCAGCCAGAAGTCCATATAACCATATAACAATTACAGCACGGAAACAGGCCATCTCAGAGCAGCTGATAATACAGAATCTGAGGCCACAAACCAGGCACGCCCAGGATCCTCTTCAGTTTGCGTATAAGGAGAAGGTGGGAGTGGAGGATGCTATCACGTATTTGCTGCACAAATCACTCTCTCACCTAGAGGGGGTCAGTTGTGCTGTGAGGATTACATTCCTTGACTTCTCTAGTGCCTTTAACACCATCCAGCCCAAGATCTTAAGGCACAAACTAACGGAGATGGGAGTAGACTCTCACATGGTGGATTGGATAGTGGACTACTTGACAGATAGACCTCAGTATGTGCGGTTGGGAGACTGTAGGTCTGACACGGTGGTCAGCAGCACAGGGGCGCCGCAGGGAACCGTCCTCTCTCCGGTCCTGTTCGCCCTGTACACATCAGACTTCCAATATAACTCAGAGTCCTGCCATGTGCAGAAGTTCGCTGATGACACGGCCATAGTGGGGTGTGTCAGGAATGGACAGGAGGAGGAGTATAGGAAACTGATACAGGACTTTGTGATATGGTGCAACTCAAACTACCTGCGTCTCAATATCACCAAGACCAAGGAGATGGTGGTGGACTTTAGGAGATCTAGGCCTCATATGGAGCCAGTGATCATTAATGGAGAATGTGTGGAGCAGGTTAAGACCTACAAGTATCTGGGAGTACAGTTAGACGAGAAGCTAGACTGGACTGCCAACACAGATGCCTTGTGCAGGAAGGCACAGAGTCGAATGTACTTCCTAAGAAGGTTGGCGTCATTCAATGTCTGTAGTGAGATGCTGAAGATGTTCTATAGGTCAGTTGTGGAGAGCGCCCTCTTCTTTGTGGTGGCGTGTTGGGGAGGAAGCATTAAGAAGAGGGACGCTTCACGTCTTAATAAGCTGGTAAGGAAGGTGGGCTCTGTCGTGGGCAAAGTACTGGAGAATTTAACATCGGTAGCTGAGCGAAGGGCGCTGAGTAGGCTACGGTCAATTATGGATAACTCTGAACATCCTCTACATAGCACCATCCAGAGACAGAGAAGCAGTTTCAGCGACAGGTTACTATCGATGCAATGCTCCTCAGACAGGATGAAGAGGTCAATACTCCCCAATGCCATTAGGCTTTACAATTCTACCGCCAGGACTTAAGAACTTTTTAAAGCTATTATTAATGCTTTTTGAGATGGTGATTTAGATGCATATCATTTTTTTTTACTGAGTTAAGTATTGTATGTAATTAGTTTTGCTACAACAAGTGTATGGGACATTGGAAAAAAGTTGAATTTCCCCATGGGGATGAATAAAGTATCTATCTATCTATCTATCTATCTAGTCCATGCTGAACGCTTACTCTCACCTAGTTCCACTGACCTGCACTCAGCCCATAACCCTCCATTCCTTTCCTGTCCATATACCTATCCAATTTTACTTTAAATGACAATATCGAACCTGCCTCTACCACTTCTACTGGAAGCTTGTTCCACACAGCTACCACTCTCTGAGTAAAGAAGTTCCCCCTTGTGGTACCCCTAAACTTTTGCCCCCTAACTCTCAGCTCATGTCCTCTTGTTTGAATCTCCCCTAGTCTCAATGGAAAAAGCCTATCCACGTCAACTCTATCTATCTCCCTCATAATTTTAAATACCTCTATCAAGTTCCCCCTCAACCTTCTACGCTCCAAAGAACAAAGACCTAACTTGTTCAACCTTTGTCTGTAACTTAAGTGCTGAAACATATTGTCCTGGTACATATTGGTATATCTTGGTACCAATGACGTAGGTAGGAAAATTGAGGAGTCCTGAAGTGAGAATTTAGGGAGCTAGGGAAAAAGCTGAAAATCAGGACCTCCAGGTTAGCAATCTCTGGATTGCTGTCTGTGCCATATACCAGTGAGGGTAAGAACAGGATGAATGCTTGGCTGAGAAACTGGAGCAGGGGCAGGGGTCCAGATTTCTGGATCATTGGAATCCCTTCTGGGGTAGGCATGACCCGTACAAAGGGTTGGGTTACACCTGAACCTGAGGGGTCCACTATCCTTACAGAAAGGTTTGCTAGAGCTGTTGGGGAGGCTTTAAACTAATCTGGAAGGGGGATGTGCATTGGAGTAATAGGGCTGAGGAAAGGGCAGTTGGTTTACAAGCAGAAGCAGTGTGTAGTGACACTGTCAGCCTGACGATAGGGAAAAATTGCAGTCAGTGGGTTGAATTGCAGTGTAAAAGGGGGACAAAATAGAAAAGGGTGACAGATACGGGACTGAAGGTGTCATACTTGAGTGCATGCAGTATCAGAAGATGCAGTCCTGGTGGGTAGATTTAAGAAATTGCAAGGGTAAAAGGACCCTGATGGGTGTTACATACAGACCTCCAAACAATAGCTAGGACATGGGCCACAAATTACAAAGGGAGATAGAAAAGGTGTGTCAAAGAAGCAATGTTGTGATAGCCATGGGCGATTTCAAGATGCAGACAGATTGGGAAAATAAAGTTGGTGCTGATCTCAAAAGAGAGAATTTGGGGGCCTATGAGATGGCTGTTTACAACAGCTTGTGGTTGAACTCACTAGGAGATCAGGTATTCTGCACTGGGTGTCGTGCAATAAACTGGATTTGATTAGGGAGCTTAAGATAAAGGAACCCTTAGGAGATAGTGATCATAATATGATAGAATTCACCTTGCAATTTCAGAGAGAGAAGCTAAAGTCAGATCAATTAGTATTACAGTAGGGTAAAGGGAACTGTAGAGGCATGAGAGAGGAGCTGGCCAAGTTGATTTGGAGGGGACACTAGCAGTGATAATGACAGAGCAGCAATGCATGGAATTTCTGGGAGCAATTTGGAGGGAACAGGATAGATACATTAGTGGTATGCCAGAAGTTCGGGATTGTCAGGGGATGAAGTGAGTGCAGTTGCTATTACAAGGGAGAAGCTGAAAGGTCTGAAGGTAGGTAAGTCACTTGGACCAGATGGACTGCACCCTAGGGTTCTGAAAGGGATAGCTGAAGAGATTGTGGAGGCATTAGTAATGACCTTTCTAGAATCAATAGATTCTTGCATGGTTCCGGAGGACTGAAAAATTTAAAATGTCGCTCCACTCTTCAAGAAGTGAAAGAGGCAGAAGAAACGAAATTATAAGGCGAACACGAGGAAATCTGCAGATGCTGGAAATTCAAGCAACACACACAAAATGCTGGTGGAACACAGCAGGTCAGGCAGCATCTATAGGGAGAAGCAATGTCGACGTTTCGGGCTGAGACCCTTCATCCTGACAGCCCGAAACGTCGACATTGCTTCTCCCTTTAGATGCTGCCTGGCCTGCTGCGTTCCACCAGCATTTTGTGTGTGAAATTATAAGGCGAGTTAGCCTGACTTCAGTGGTTGGGAAGACATTGGATTTGATTGTTAAGGATGAGATTTTGGGGTACTTAGAGACATGGTAAAGAAGGTTAAAGTCAGCATGATTTTCTTAAGGGGAAATCTTGCCTGACAAATCTGTTGGGATTCATTGAGGAAAATAACATAGACAAAGAAGAATCGGTGAACGTTGTGTACTTGGATTTTCAGATGGTCTTTGCCAAGTTGAGCCACATGAGGCTGCTTGACAAGCTAAGAGCCTATGGTATTACAGGAAAGATACTAGCATGGATAGAGCATTGGCTGATTGGCAGGAGGCCAACAGTGGGAATAAAAGGAGCCTTTTCAGATTGGCTGCTGATGACTTGTGGTGTTCCGCAGGGATCAATGTTGAGACCGCTTCTTTTTACAGTGTATATCAATGATTGGTGACAGAATTGATGGTTTTTGGCCAAGTTTGGGGATGATACAATTATGTGGAGGGACAGGTAGTGTTGAGAAAGTAGGAAGGCTACAGAAGGACTTAGACAGATTAGAAGAAGTGGCAGTGGAATACCAAGAAGTGTGTGGTCTTGCACTTTGCTAGAAATAAAATCATAGACTATTTCTAAATGGGTAGAAAATTCAAAAACTGGAGGTTCAAGTGGACTTGGGAGTCCTCGTGCAGGATTCCTTAAATGTTAATTTTTAGGTTGAGTTGGTGGTGAGGAAGGTAAATGTGATGTTAGAGTTCATTTCAAGAGGACTAGAACGTAATAGCAGTGTAATGCTAGACTTTATAAGGTGCTGGTGGGGCTCACTTGGAGTATTGTAAGCAGTTTTGGGTCTCTTATTTAACAAAGGCTATGCTGACATTGGGAAGGGTTCAGAGGAGGTTCATGAGAATGATTCTGGGATTGAAAGGCTTATTATATGAGGAGTGACTGAAGGATCTGGGCCTGTACCCGTTGGAACAAAAGGATGAGGGGGGATTGCATTGAAAGCTGTGAATGTTGAAAGGCCTCGATTGAGTGGCTGTGGAGAGGATGTTTCCCATAGTGGGGATGACTAGGACAAGAGGGCACAGCCTCAAAATAGCCTCAATTAGAATGGAGATGAGGAGGAATTTCTTTAGCCAGAGGTTGGTGAGTCTGTGGAATTTTTTGCCACAGGGGTGGCTGTGTACAGCAGGTCATTGGGTGTATTTAAGATGGAGGTTGATGGGTTCTTGATTAGTCAGGGCATGAAAGGTTACAGAGAGAAAGCAGGAGAACAGAGTTGAGAGGGAAATGGATCAGCCATGATCAAATGGTGGAGCAGACTCGATGGAATGAATGACCTAATTATGCTCATATGTCTTATGGTCTTATGGAAACAAGTCTCCATCGATGTCAAAGGACCAACTTTTGTAAAGGATTTCATGAGAATACTCTGAAGAGGTTTAATCATGAAGCCCTCTTCCTCTATCATAAAATATGTGACAGAGAACTCTAACAAAGGCTATCTGTGATTGTAAAGAGTTATATAGGTCGGCACAGTACCACGGGCCAGAGAGCTTACACTGTGTTCTGTATATCAGAGTAAAACCATGTCAGCCTTTATCACATGATATGGGTTGGCTTCCATCTTTTTGTTAATCAGACATAAACATATGAGCAATACAAAATCCTGAAAGCACATATCACCAGGCTCAAGGACAGTTTCTACCCTGCTGTTATCAGAGTATTGAATATTTCCCTTGTGCAATAAAATGGATTCTTGTCCTCATAACCTCCTTATTAGGGTCTTGTGCCTTATTACGCTTGGGGGAAACCCACACGGTCACAGAGAGAATGTGCAAACTCCTTACAGACAATGGTGGGAATTGAACCCTGATCAATGGTCACTGGTGCTGTAATAATGTTATGTTAGCTGCCACTTCACCATACCACCATGGGGGCTTTTTGCAAAGGAAGAGTTAGATTGATCTTAAGAATTGTTTAAAAGGTCAGCATAACTTGATGGGCTGTAAGGCCCATACTGTGTTGCACTGTTCAAAGTCCTATGTTCTAGAGTTTAAGAAGGGAATGTATCAGGAAAGAGAGACAGGAGTAAAGTGTGACATTCCTGTGAGCATTCCTTTGAGCAAGGGTTGACTCTAGAACTGAGAATTAAAATATTGCACCGACATCAGGAGCATAAAGACACGAGTGTGGGGAGAGTGGTATTCAGTTGTGAATTAAATATCAGGGCTTGGATTTTGTTTCCATCTCTGGTTAGAGAGGAAAGCGGTTGGAAGGGATTGGGCTGTGACTGATTTGGAAGCTGAAAGCTTGGATGAGCATCTGGGACAGAGGAAGGAAATAGAAACTGAGACTTGGCTGTAAAGCAGCAGGAAAGGCAGAGAATGATACAGAATTATTGCAGTAAATACATTGAGCAGTTCTCATTAGCATAGCTGAATGTTGAGGCAGGGCTGGGGAGGGAAGGAAATGAATGGCCAGGAATGTGACAGGTGTCCTGGAATTCTCTTTGGATCTGATCCCACAATTCTGGTGTAACTTAGACAGAGGCTTGTTGGAAACCCTGACCTTCCTCATCTTAGGGGAGGTACGTGAGGTACTGCCACGGAGCTGCACAACGTGGTTTCTAGCACTGTCTGAGATTTACAACTTCCGCCTCTGACCGCTTGAGTTTCCTTCAGCTGATTTGGTTTCATCCTGTATCCCGGAAACACGTAATTCGTGAGATTAACTGGCTGCTGGGAATACCGCTTGGTGTGCAGGTGAATGGAGGAATTTGGGGAGGTGATGGGAATGTGGAGAGGATAAGATGTGGATTAGTATAGAACTAGTGTTGATGGTCGGTTGGTGACGCGGTAGTGTAGTGGTTAGTGCAATCGTTTTACAGCACCAACGATCAGCAGCTGGTACTCATCACCCGGAGTTTGACTGCTTGGATTTCCTCCAGGTGCCCCATTTTCCTCCCACAATCCAAAGACATACAAGTCAGTGTTGATAAGCTGTGAGCAGGCTCTGTTAATGCCAGAAGCATGGCTGCACTCGCCGACTGTCCCCAGCACAACCTCAGGGTGTGTTGGCCACTGACGCAAGATACACATTTCACTGTATGTGTTGATGCACCTGTGACAAATAAAGCTAATCCTTAATCTCTTTATCTTTCTTTAGACTCATACAGAACAGAAAGAGGCTCTTTGGCCTATCACATCTATGCCAACCTTTTTGTCCATCTAAACTAATCCCATTTGCCTGTATTTGCCTTGCCAATTTACGAGTCTATCTGTCTGTCTTAAGCATAGTAATTGTATCTGATTCCACCATCTCCCCTGGGCTTAACCCACATCCCAGAGGGTCTGAGGTGATGAATCACCACTCAGCATGAACTGGTTGCCCGCGCCAGAGCGTCTCATCACTGCAGACTGGTGAACTGGCTGAATCACAGCTTGTCTGGCAACTGCTCTGCCCAAGACTGCACAAAATTGCAGGGAGTTATGGACACAGTTCGGCACAGCATGGGAGCCAGGCTCTTCTCTGTGGACGTTGCCTACATTTCTCACTGCTTCAGTAAAGCAGCCAGCATAATCAAAGACCCCCACCTATCCCAGATCTCCTCTCTCCATTGGGTTGAAGATACAAAAACTTGAGAACATGTTCACTGAGCTCAAGGACAGCTTCTATTCTACTGTCATGTGACTCTGCAACAGACCTCTTTACCTCACAATCTCCTCTACTTTTCTGGCTGAGACCCTTCATCAACGTCAACTGTTCATTCCCCTCCATAGATGCTGCCTGACCTGTTGAGTTGCTCCAGCACATTGTGTGTGCTGTTCCCATGCATTTTATTTGTCTTCCTGCACTGCACTTTCTCTGTAACAGCAACACGGTATTCCGCATTGCTTTTCCATTTGTATGGCCTGGATGTACGATGTACAGAGTGATCTGTCTGGATGTCACTCGGATTCAGATCCAGATCCAGATTCGGATTTGGATTTGGATTTGGATTCAGATTCAGAATCAGATTGATTTATTTATCACACATACATCAAAACGTGCGGTGAAATGCCTCATGATGTTGCTGACTGAGTTTACAACCCAATTTTTGTTAATGACCGACACACCCAAGGATGTGCTGGGGGCGACCCACAGGTGTCACTGCACATTCTGGCCCTAACAAAGTGTGTCCACAAAGCTCAGCAGAACAAATCAGAACACAAGATGGAACACAACAAGCAACAACAGCAAAACAAGCCTCCTTTTCCTCCCTCCCTTGCACGTACAGTCAGAGTCAGGTTCAATATCACCAGCATATGTTGTGAAGACTGTGACTTTGTGGCAGCAGTGCAATGCAATACATGATAATAGATTACAGTAAGTGTGTGTGTATATATATAATAGTTAAATTAAATAAGTAGAGCAAAAATAGGAATAAAAAAGTAGTGAAGTAGTGTTCATGGGTTCAATATCATTCAGAAATAGGCAGAGGGGAAGAAACTGTTTCTGAATCGCTGAGTGTGTGCCTTCAGGCTTCTGTATCTCCTCCCTGACGGTAGGAAGCATGTCCTGGGTGACTGGGGTTCTTAATGGTGGACACCACCTTTTTGAGACATCACTCCTTGAAGATGTCCTGGATACTACGGAGGCTTCTACCCATGCTGGATCTGACTAAGTTCACAACTCTCTGCAGCTTACTTACTTCGATCCTTTCAGTAGCCCCCCCACCCCCCCCATACCAGATGGTGATGCAGCCAGTTAGAATGCTCTCCACAGTAGAACTTTCCAAGTGTTTTTGGTGCCACCAAATCTTCTCAGTCTCCGAATGAAGTCTAGCCATTGTTGTGTGTTCTTTGTAGCTGCATTGATATGTTGGGTCCAGGTTAGATCCTCAGAGATATTGACACCCAGGCACGTGAAATTGCTCACTCTTTCCACCTCTATGAGGACTGGTGTGTGTTCCCTCATCTTACCCTTTCTGAAGTGCACAATCAGTTCTTTGTTCTTACTGACACTGAGTGCAAGGTTGTTGCTGCATCACTCAACTAGCTGATATATCTCGCTCCCGTGCCCCCTCTTGTCACCATCTGAAGTTCTGCCAACAATGGTTGTATCATCAGCAAATTTATAGATGGTATTTGAGCTGTGCCTAGCCACACAGTCATGGGTGTAGAGAGAGTAGAGCAGTGGGCTAAGCACACCAGGATCCCGTTGCAGAGGGAGGTATAGAGGCCCATGTTCCGGAGATTTTCGATCAGAACTGTAGAAATGATCATGTTAAACACTGAGCTGTTGTCGATGAACAGCATCCTGACATAGGTATTACTATTGTCCAAGTGATCCAAGGCCGCATGAAGAGCCAATAAGATCGCATCCACTGTAGACTTATTGTGCTGATAGGCAAGTTGCCTTGGGTCCAGGTCTTTGCTGAGATTGGTGTTAATTTTATCCATAATCAACCTCTCAAAGCATTCATCAGTGTAGATGTGAGTGCTACTGGACAATAGTCATTCAGGCAGCTCACCCTGCTCTTCTTGGGCACGGGTATAATTGTTGTCCTTTTAAAGCAGGTGGGAACTTCCAACTGTAGTAATGAAAGATTGAAACTGTCTTTGAACACTCCCGCCAGATGGTTGGCACAGGTTTTCAGAGCCCTACCAGCTACTCCATCGGGGCCTATCACCCTGCGAGGATTCACCCTCTTGAAAAACAGTCTGACATCAGTCACCGAGACAGAGATCACAGGGTCACGGGGTGCTGCAGGGATCCTTATAGCTGTGGTTTTATTCTCCCTTTCAAAGCGAGGATAAAAGGCGTTCTCATCTGGGAGTGAAGCATGGCTGCCATTGTTTTGTAGGAAGTAATGGCCTACTAACCATGTGAGAGTTGACGTGCATCCGATGTCGCCTCCAACCTCAAATGGAACTGTTCCTTAGCTCTTGAAATAGCCCTCCGCAAGTCGCACCTGCTTTTCTTGGACAGACTTGAATGTCACAAATCGAGCCCTTAGCAGACTATGGATCTCCTGGTTCATCCACGGTTTTTGATTTGGGTATGTACAGTAAATTTTTGTAGGCACATACTCATCCACACGGGTCTTAATGAAGTCAGTGACAGTTGTGGCGTACCCATTCAGACTCAAAGATGAATCCTTGAATACAGTCCAGTCCACTGATCCAAAGCAGTCCTGTAGGAGCCCCTGTGCTTCCCTTGTCCATACCGTCTCGGTCCTCACTACTGGTGCTGCAGTCTTCAGTCTCTGCCCGTACTCAGGGAGCAGGAGTACAGTCAGGAGTGTAACATCCTCTATCTAATCTCAAGACAAGCCATCTTCTTCAATCTCCAGGCTTGTGGATTTGCAGACATTGGGTATTTGATTTCTCTACAGACCTACAGATCATTTGGAGAGGCACGGCCCCATCCATTGGCCTTCGGGTTTCCATCTGGACTTCAGGCTCTGAAACTCAGTATTGACCCCAACACTCACCGATGACAATAGACAATAGACAATAGGTGCAGAAGTAGACGATTCGGCCCTTCGAGCCTGCAACGCCATTTTGAGATCATGGCTGATCATCTACTATCAATACCCAGTTCCTGCCTTGTCCCCATATCCCTTGATTCCCCTATCCATAAGATACCTATCTAGCTCCTTCTTGAAAGCATCCAGAGAATTGGCCTCGACTGCCGTCTGAGGCAGTGCATTCCAGACCCCCACAACTCTCTGGGAGAAGAAGTTTTTCCTTAACTCTGTCCTAAATGACCTACCCCTTATTCTCAAACCATGCCCTCTGGTACTGGTCTTTCTCAGCATCTGGAACATATTTCCTGCCTCTATCTTGTCCAATCCCTTAATAATTTTATATGTTGTAATCAGATCCCCTCTCAATCTCCTTAATTCCAGCGTGTACAAGCCCAGTCTCTCTAACCTCTCTGCGTAAGACAGTCCGGACATCCCAGGAATTAACCTTGTGAATCTACGCTGCACTTCCTCTACAGCCAGGATGTCCTTCCTTAACCCTGGAGACCAAAACTGTACACAATACTCCAGGTGTGGTCTCACCAGGGCCCTGTACAAATGCAAGAGGATTTCCTTGCTCTTGTACTCAATTCCCTTTGTAATAAAGGCCAACATTCCATTAGCCTTCTTCACTGCCTGCTGCACTTGCTCATTCACCTTCAGTGACTGATGAACAAGGACTCCTAGATCTCTTTGTATTTCTCCCTTACCCAACTCTACACCGTTCAGATAATAATCTGCCTTCCTGTTCTTACTCCCAAAGTGGATAACCTCACACTTATTCACATTAAACGTCATCTGCCAAGTATCTGCCCACTCACCCAGCCTATCCAAGTCACCCTGAATTCTCCTAACATCCTCATCACATGTCACACTGCCACCCAGCTTAGTATCATCAGCAAACATGACGATGAATGAAGAATCGGGATGAGGATATCGGGACTCTCCGACTCTTGTACTTCAGTCTCATGATTCGTGCCGCGGGGGTGGGGGGTGGGGGGAGAGTCAACACACCTCTTTTCTCACTGGTCTACCAGCCTGACGTCCAACCACGTCCACATCACTGACCTTCGTACGTGGGGAAGAGACTGAGGCTCCGACCTGTCCACTAACTCTCCCACATCCCTTTGCTAAACCCTAACTCCCCTCTCTGTCCTCATACCATCCCCAAAAACCTAAAAAATTCTATAAAACAAATGAGCTGCAACCTCGACAGAAACCGCAGCTGGGTGCCATCTTGCCTGGAAAATTGTCACAGTATCTCAGTACATGTGACATTAATAAACCATTTATCCACTCCCATTCAGTTCTGTCATCTCCATTGCCAGCGTTTTAATTGGACAGCCCTTGCAGATAAAACTCTGCAGTTACAAGTGGTGCACCCAGCCATATGTGGGTGTCTGTGATATCCGTGGCCCATTTGTACATCAGTTTCAGCTGTCACACTGTGTTATAGCAGAAGACGATGCCCTGTAAAGCAGCTCCTCCTGGCTGCTCCAGCACACGAGCCATATCTGTCCTTTGGCTTTCTAAGCACAACAGCATCTGCCTGCGGCGTTGGTGGCAAAACAAATCCCACTTGCCAGAATCGATTTAAATCAAACCCTCGGTTCCTTTTCATTGACGTGCTTCGCTTTAGCTTCACGTGGGTGCACACAGGAATGCCGATCCTTTGAATCACTGTTAGTGTAATCGCTACACAGGGGCAGCAATCACCAATCTGTAGCTGTGTGTGTTTCCTCCGGGTGCTCCGGTTTCTGCCCACGTCCCAGAGACGTACGGGTTAGATTTAGTGAGTTGTGGGCATGCTATGTTGGTGCCGGAAGTGCGGTGGCCCTCGCGGGCTGCCCCCAGCACATCGCAAATAGTGACACAAACCAAGTGTTTCACTGTATGACGTTTTGATGTACAGTATATGAGAAAGAAAGCTAACCTTCCTTTTTAATCATTATCCTCCCAACCTCTTCACTTACTTTCAAAAGCAGGATATCCAATGCACAGCACAGGACTAGTCCATTTGGCCCATCAAGTGTCTGCTGGTGTTTCTCCATCTGATTGTAACAATAGCAGTAACAGAAGCAGGCGTACGTAGAACATGGAATGGCACAGCAAACACAAGGTAGAGGCATCTGGAACGAGGGGGCGTAGGCGTAACGTGATAGGGGTAAGGAACCGTGAGGGGCATGTTTTACATCCGGACAGTGGTCCGTATGTGGAACCTTACCATATGTACAGCCAACAACCATTGGGCTCCTGAACTGACATGGCAGACTTCAGCTACCATGACTCCGAACTTATACTGCAACTTACACGTTCACTTTCCAGGACTTCAACTCATGTTCTCAGTATTATCTATCTGTCTATCTATCTATCTATCTATCTATCTATATTTATACACACACCCACACATACACACAGATACATATATAGAGTTATTTATTTAATTATTACTTCATTTGCACAATTTGTCTCCTTTTGCACATTGGTTGTCTGTCAATCTTTGTCTGTGTATGTTTGTCATAAATTATATTACATTTCTTTAGTTTCATAGAAACATAGAAATCTACAGCACATTACAGGCCCTTCAGCCCACAATATTGTGTTGACCATTGTAACCTACTCTAGAAACTGCCTAGAATTTCCCTATCGCATAGCTCTCCATTTTTCTACACTCTATGTGCCTATCTGAGTCTCTTAAAAGACCTTATTGTACCCGCCTCTACCACCTTCGCTGACAGTGCATTCCACGCACCCACCACTCTCTGTGTGAAAAACTTACCCCTGACATCCCCCTTGTACCTACTTCCAAGCACCTTAAAACTGTGCTCCCCTGTGTTGGTCATTTCAGCCCTGGGAAAAAGCTATGATGGACACAGACCTCAAGATCTTGCTGATCCTCCACACTGCCAAGAGTCTTACATTTATATTATATTCTACCTTCAAATTTGACCTACCAAAATGAACCACTTCACACTTGTCTGGGTTGAATTACATCTGTCACTTCTCAGCCCGGTTCTGCATCCTATCAGTGTCCCGCTGTAACCTCTGACAGCCCTCCAGACAATCCACAGCACCCCCAACTTCTGTGTCATCAGCAAACTTACTAACCCACCCTTCTACGTCTTCATGCAGGTCATTTATAAAAATCACCAAGAGGAGGGGTCCCTGGTAACGCCACTGGTCACCAACCTCCATGCAGAATTCGAGCAATCTGCAACCACCGTTTGCCTTCTGTGGGCATGTCAATTCTGGATCCACAAGGCAAGATCCTGTAAATACCTGCAAGAAAATAAATCTTGAATTGAATAAACACTTCTTGGACTTCAAGAGATGGTCCAGAGTGTTCCATTGAGGTAGGGATAAAATTTTTATTTATTTATAATTTTGTTTATTTAGGGATACAACATGGTAACAGGCCTTTCCAGCCCAAATCTCATGATCTTGTCATGACAAACTCTGCCATGTTCATCAGGGATCCCTGGCAAAGATGGCGGAGTTTGTCATCGAAACGTCGATTATAATTACACTCGTACCCGGCTGGAAGCTCAAGATGAGGTTATTCATCATATACGCTAGGAAAGCACTAGATCATTTTTCAAATCTCAGATTAGTATACAGTTTCATGTGTGTATTTCGATAATAAATTTACTTTGATTTATTTTGACTTTGAATGAGCTGTCAAAGGAAGTTGGTTTAAAAGACATTTGGACAGGCTCATGGGAAGTCAAAGTTGAGTTTATTCTCATCTGCACAAGTTCATGAATGCACAGATGCAATGAAAAACTTACTGGCAACAGCATCCCAAGTACATAGCATTAACATAATATACACAAATTTTAGAAAGAAAACACAATTAGAACAACAAAAGAGCCCATTTTAGTGCAAAGTGATCAGAGTGGTCACAATATTGCTAAACTGAATGGTGATTGGGGTTTTGCCGGTTGGTTCAAGAACCGAATGGTTGAAGGGAAGTATCTGTTCCTGAACCTGGTGGTGTGGGACTTCAGGCTTCTGTACCTCCTGCCCGAGGGGAGTGGTGAGAAGATTGCATGGCACCGAATGTGGGGATCTTCTGCTGAACATGGTGGGTATGCAACATTGGCCCTGGAATGCGTGATGTCACCTGCAAGCTGCCCCCAGAACATCCTTTGTTAATGCAAATGATGCATCTCTGTATGTTTCACTGTGTAGTGTAGTACAGCATAGGCCTCCGTTAGTCTCGATAGACCATGGATTTGCACCTTGGAAAGTTGGAAAGGTGCAAGCCTGGGCAAGGTTTTTTTATGGAAGACTGACAGTTGCCCAAGCTGCAAGTCTTCCCTCTCCACACCACCGATGTTGTCCAAGGGAAGGGCATTAGGACCCATACAGCTTGGCACCGGTGTCATCGCAGAGCAATGTGTGGTTAAGTGCCTTGCTCAAGGACACACGTGCAAGCCTCAGCCAAGGCTCGAACTAGCGACCTTCAGATAACTAGAGGAACGCCTTAACCACTTGACCACACGCCAACACATTTCGATGTATAAATCTGAATCTGAAACTTTGATGGTGGGTCAATGGTTCCTGCAGATACCATCAATGGTCAAGAAGGATGTCACTGCAAGGTATGGACCAAGTCCACTACGCTCTGCATCTGCTCATTTCCTGCACAGTTAAAACAGAAGATAGGATTAGAAAGGTTTAGAGAGATTGAGACAAAATCAGACAAATGGGACAGGTTTGGGTAGACAACTTGATTGGCATGGACAGGTTAGGCTGAAGGACTTATTCTGCACTGTAAGCCTCTTTGACCAAACCATCAGAGTGCAGAGGTCTGTCACTACCAACTCTGGCTTGGCTGAGGCAATGTCATTAATCCAAAATTCATAAGTCTACATCTGAAATTCTAATGTTGAAAATGGAAAGATTTCTGGAATATAAGACGATAACTATTCTGTCCATCGAGTCTTCTCCGCCATTTGATCATGGCTGATTTATTATCCCACTCAACCCCTTTCTCCTGCCTTCTCCCCGTAACCTTTAATACCCAGACTGATCAAGAACCTATCAACCTCCACTTTAAATATACCCAACCACTTGGCCTTGGCAATGAATTCCACAGATTCACCACCCTCCGGCTAAAGGAATTCCTTGTCACCTCTGCTCTAAAGGGATGTTCTTCTGTCCTGAGGCTGGGCCCTCTAGTCCTAGGTACCATTATGTCACGGTATACCCATTACTGGAGGCTGGAAGCCCAGAGGGTGGGAGGGAGGAACGGGACTGTTGTGGATGCTTGTTGTGCTCCGTCTTGTTTCGTTATGTCCTGTGCTGTTCTGCAAAGCGTTCTGCGCATGCTATGTCGCCACCGGAATCTGAAGGAAAGAGGGAGTTGGGGGAGAGCAGGAGAGGGGGAGAGAGAAAACTGCAAAAACAAAACAAGGCATTACGTCGAAAGAGAAACACGCAGAGACAAGATCATGGCAGTGCAAGAGATGGTCCAGAGGGTTCCACTGAGGTAGGGATAGGATTTTATTCATTTAGAGATACAGCACAGTAACAGGCCCTTCTGGCCCAATGAGCCCACACTGTCCAATTACACCCATGTGACCAGGTGACCTGTATGTTCTTTGTGACATGGGAGGAAACTAGAGCAGTCCGCCAAGACCCACTCAGTCATGGGAAGAACGCACAGACTCCTTACGGATAGCGGCTGAAATTGCATCCCGAGCTTACAGCTGGCTCCGTACGACCACTCACCAGTTGCAGGTCGGTTCAAGAACCTGATGGCCTTAGGAAAGTAGCTGTTCCTGAACTGAATTCAGATACATGAGGAGTAAAAATCTTTATGTTACATCTCCGTCTAAATGTGCAATGTGCAATTTATAGTCATTTATAATAAATAGTATGTACAACAGGACAGTCAATGTAACACAGAAGTACAATTGTATCAGCGTGAGTTACTCAGTCTGATGGCCTGGTGGAAGAAGCTGTCCCGGAGCCTGTTGGTCCTGGCTTTTATGCTGTGGTACCATTTCCCGGATGGTAGCAGCTGGAACAGTTTGTGGTTGGGGTGACTCAGGTCCCCAATGATCCTTCAGGCCCTTTTTACACACCTGTCTTTGAAAACGTCCTGAATAATGGGACGTTCATATCTACAGATGCATTGGGTTGTCTGCACCACTCTCTGCAGAGTCCTGTGATTGAGGGAAGTACAGTTCCCATACCAGGCAGTGATGCAGCCAGTCAGGATGCTCTCAATTGTGCCCCTGTAGAAAGTTCTTAAAATCTGGGGACCCATACCAAATTTCCTCAACCTTCCTGAGGTGAAAGAGGCGCTTTTGTGCCTTTTTCATGACACAGCCGGTATGTATAGACCACGTGAAATCCTCGGTGATGTGTATGCTGAGGAACTTAAAGCTGTTCATCCTCTCAACGCCAGATCCATTGACGTCTATAGGGGTTAGTGATGCACCATCAATAACTCTCGGAGACGTGAGGCGAGATAGGCTTTTATTAGCTGGAAGAAAGCACTGTCAGCAGCAAGAGACCATTACACAACATCCTGGAGACTGAGAGAGGAACAGTGCCTCCAATTGCCTTTATACCGGGGTCTGTGGGAGGAGCCACAGGAGCAGTCAGCTGGGGGGGGGGGGGGGCATGTCCAGACAAGTATATGTAGTTCACCACAGTAATATAGCCCATCTCCATTCCTCGTGTAGTCCACAACCAGCTCCTTTGTTTTTGTGACATTGAGGGAGAGGTTGTTTTCTTGACACCACTGTGTCAGGTGGTTGAACCTGGCCGTGTATTGGAGTAGTGGCATGAATTATATTCGACAGTCCAGAATATCTACTATTTTGACACCACCAAAGTCCCGAGAGTGAATTGTTGGAACAGGGTGTAGAATTGTTATTTTCCTTGTTGTTTAACTTTCCTATGCTTGCTTGTTTTGTTATATAATCATCTAAATGCATGTCATTGTTGAGTGAATTTTCCACTAATTACAGTACAGTTGTGTCTGTATTTTTCTAGAAACATCTTACTTTTCAGTAGCAGGTGTCACACTATGTGATTCTGGTGATTTTATGGGCTATCTGTTATCACTGGGATTTTGTTATCTCTTGGCCGAGGTGAGCTGACCACAATTGCTTTTTCCTTTGTCGTTTCTTTGTTCTCTTCGCTCCCCTTTCTTGTTCATTTTCTGCTTGTGTAATACTTAATAAAACAACTTTTTGTCTCATTCTTGACTTCTGAAGAACATTTGGATCACAGAAGTATCAGGATCCAACAGTAGTTAAATCATTGACATTTCAACAGCCCTGTTACATCTACCGGAACGTTTGCCGTGCTGTGTTGGGGGTAGGGGGAGGGAGGAGTGGGTTTGATCTTTCCCCCTCGTGGAAGGAATCTTCATGGGATGAACCAAATAGAATATTAAACTGAAATGACATGGCTTGACCCCTTTATAATGAGATTGCCTGCAGTCTGATTGCTTCAGTTCACACATTACCTCCCACTACACGGGTTTTTATGTTGTCATCTCCTGTGTGCTTCCACAAACCAGCACCTTACATTTAGATTCCGATTCATTTATTTATCAGGTTTGCATGAGAGGTGCAGTGAAATGCACTGTTTATGTTAACAACCAATACAAGCTACGGACGGTTCCCAATCGTGCCACGCACTCTGACACTAATGCAACAAGCCCACAATGCTCGGCAGAACAGCACAGAACACAACAAGCAACAAAACAACAACAGCTAAACAAGCCCCTTTCCTCCCACTCACACAGGGACAGTCCTCCAACACCAGCATAGGTCTACAGGCCTCCACTCTCCAGTCTCCAGTCTCCAGGCTCCAGGCTCCAGGCTCCAGGCTCCAGTCTCCACTCTCCACTCTCCGGGCTCCAGGGCTCCAGGGCTCCAGGGCTCCAGGGCTCCACTCTCCACTCTCCACTCTCCACTCTCCACTCTCCACCCTCCACCCTCCACCCTCCAGGCTCCACCCTCCACTCTCCAGGCTCCAGTCTCCACTCTCCACTCTCCACCCTCCAGGCTCCACCCTCCACTCTCCAGTCTCCACTCTCCACTCTCCACTCTCCACTCTCCAGTCTCCAGGCTCCACTCTCCAGTCTCCAGGCTCCACTCTCCAGGCTCCACTCTCCAGTCTCCACTCTCCACTCTCCACTCTCCACTCTCCACGCTCCACTCTCCACTCTCCACATCTCCACTCTCCACTCTCCACTCTCCACTCTCCACTCTCCACTCTCCAGTCTCCACTCTCCTCTCTCCAGTCTCCAGTCTCCAGTCTCCAATCCCCAGTCTCCACTCTCCACTCTCCACACTCCACTCTCCACTCTCCACTCTCCACTCTCCACTCTCCACTCTCCACTCTCCATGTCTCCACTCTCCACTCTCCACTCTCCACTCTCCACTCTCCAGGCTCCAGGCTCCAGTCTCCAGTCTCCACTCTCCACTCTCCACTCTCCAGTCTCCACTCTCCACTCTCCACTCTCCAGTCTCCAGGCTCCACTCTCCAGGCTCCAGGCTCCAGTCTCCAGTCTCCAGTCTCCACTCTCCAGTCTCCACTCAACACTCTCCAGTCTCCACTCTCCACTCTCCAGTCTCCACTCAACACTCTCCAGTCTCCAGGCTCCACTCTCCAGGCTCCAGTCTCCAGTCTCCAGTCTCCACTCTCCAGTCTCCAGGCTCCACGCTCCAGTCTCCACTCTCCAGTCTCCAGGCTCCACTCTCCAGTCTCCAGGCTCCACGCTCCAGTCTCCACTCTCCAGTCTCCAGGCTCCACTCTCCACTCTCCACTCTCCACTCTCCAGTCTCCACTCTCCACTCTCCACTCTCCAGTCTCCAGTCTCCAGTCTCCAGGCTCCACTCTCCACTCTCCACTCTCCAGTCTCCAGTCTCCACTCTCCAGTCTCCAGGCTCCAGTCTCCAGGCTCCACTCTCCACTCTCCAGTCTCCACTCTCCACTCTCCAGGCTCCACTCTCCACTCTCCAGTCTCCAGCCGTTGGGTTTCCACTTCCAGAATACTGATTGATCTTTGAGCTTCCATCTTCAGTCTAGCTGATGTTAGGACCTCAGCTCCAGACTCGCCAACTCACTGGTCATACAGATTGCTTTTTATACCGGTCATACATGCCTCCTGCTCAGCTCTGGGACCCACTGGCCTGGAACAGCTCAGCATCCACAGATCTGCTTTGTCACCCGTCCACGTCGCTGGCCTCTGAGAGTGGGAGCTAGGCCTGGGCTCCGGATGTCCTTTGTCACCCGTCCACGTCGCTGGCCTCTGAGTGCAGAAGGTAGGGCTAGACTCTGTACATGCTTCATCACCCGTCCAACATTGCTGGCCTTCGGGCGTGAAGGGTAGGGCTAGGTGCCAGAACTCTTTCGTCACCTGTCCACAATCACAGGCCTTTGAACACAGAAGGTAGGGCTAGACTCCGTACATGTTTCATCACCCACACAAAGTCACTGGCCTTCGAGTGCAGTGGGTGGGCCTAGACTCCTGATGTCCTTCATCACCCACACAAAGTCACTGGCCTTTGAGTGCGGAAGCTAGGCCTAGACTCCTGATGTCCTTCATCACCCACACAAAGTCACTGGCCTTTGAGTGCGGAAGCTAGGCCTAGACTCCTGATGTCCTTCATCACCCACACAAAGTCACTGGCCTTTGTGTGCAGTGGGTGGGCCTAGACTCCGGATGTCCTTTGTCACCTGTCCATATTGCTGGCCTTTCAGCCTAGAGTCCAGACCTCAACTCTGGCCTGAGGTTTAACACCTCCACATCCCTGCCCCTGACCCCTAACTCTCCTCTCTGTCCGAAAACCATTGCTACAAACTGCATTCCTGCCTGGAATCCCAATGACTGTGTTCCGTTTGCATTGTTGCAAAGATTCGGAATGTTTCCAGGGCTGCAGGGCCTGAGAGGGATTGGATACTCTGGGGATTTTTTCCCTGGAGCAGAGGAGCTGGAGGAGTGACCTGAAGGATAGAGGTTTATAAAATCACGAGGAGCATAGATAAAACAGATGGCTGCGGACAGATATTTAAAACCAGATGGCATCGATTAATGACAGGGGAAAGATTTGAAGGTAATCTGAGAGAAATTTTTTCCACACAGAGGGCAGTGGATGTAAGGAACAAACTGCCAGAGGAAGTGGTGGAGGCAGTTGAAAGGCACATGACCAAGAAAGGTTAGACTCCATAGACCCCTTGCCTAATGGTATTGGCACAGGAAAGGTTGGGAACCCCTGGTCTAGAGGGATATGGTCCAAATACAGGCAATCAGGACTAAACTGTTGGTACTGTGCAAGTCTTAGCCATATATATATAAAGCTAAAGTGCCTGAGACCTTTGCACAGTACTCTATTGTGGTGAACTAGATATACCTGTCTGACTGCTCCTGTGGCTCCTCCCACAGACCCCTGTATAAAGGCGACTGTGGTCTGCTGCTCTCCCTCATTTTCCCAGGATGTAGTGTTGTTCTTCAGTCAATAAAAGCCGATATCTCACTTCCTAAGTCTCAGCGTGAGTTATTGATGGTGCATCATCTATTTGTCAGCATGAAGTGGAGAGTGAGTTTGTAAATCTTCCAGGAGCAAAGGATGTTGGGAATAGTGAGGCAGGAGCACCGTGGTAGGGCGTGGGCCGGGTGGCAGAGAAGGATTGCCAGGGGTGCAGACACACCCAGCCCTGAGACACCAGGCAAGGTTATTTGATTCCAAACAATTAGTCTATTGATCATTACAGTATGTCTCTCTGGTGCTTCCTGCTACCTCCCCCTCTCGCTTTCCCTTTTCCTAACTGTGTTTCCCCTCTCCCTGCCCTCTTCCCACTCTCAGTCTACAATAGAAACCCATATCAGAATCAGGTTTATCATCACTCACACATGCGGTAGCAGTACGGTGCAATACACAAGATTACTACAGCACTGTGAAAAAGTCTTGGGCACCTTAACTATATAGACAGAATGTGCCGAGGAGTTTCACATAGTCCTGTAGATGGGAATCTTGGTCGGCATGGACATGATGTTCTGAAGGACCTGTTTCTTTGCCGAACCTAATCTACATGGGGAATCGTGTAGAGTGGGGAGAGATTGGGGAAGTGGTATTAACATCAAGGCTGGCCGGCGTGGTAGTGGAGTGGTTAATATAACACGTGCAAGTGACCTGGGTTAACTTATGTCACTGGCTGTAAGGAGTTTGTATGTCCTCCCCGTGACTGCGTGCTCCGGCTCCCGAGATGTGCGGGTTAGTAGGTCAATTGGTCACATGGGTGGCACAGGCTGGTTTTGTATCACTAATTAAATAAAATAAACATTTCAGGCTGACAAATAAACGCTGGAAGTTGAAAGAGCAAATGGAGATCCTACATCAATGGGCGGTGGTACAGAATTTCCTTTGTATGTGGCCAGTGTTCCCTTCGCTGTTTGCACAGAGTCCTGTTACAGGAGCATCGGCAGGTGCAGCAGAACGCTTTTACCACGTTACGTAGCGGTGTCAACGGACTGCCATTGTTCTGTAATGTTCCAGAGCCCCCGGGGCTCTCAAACGGCAGCTTTTCAGACAAAGACAGTGCAATGCGAAACCTGAGAAAGAGCAAGCAGCTAGAGAAACTCAGCGGCCAGGGAGTAAACCTAGAGGGCATGGAGTTTAACGGAGTGGGAGTGAACCTAGAGGGCATGGAGTTTAGTGGAGAGGGAGTGAACCTAGAGGGCATGGAGTTTAGTGGAGAGGGAGTGAACCTAGAGGGCATGGAGTTTAGTGGAGAGGGAGTGAACCTAGAGGGCATGGAGTTTAGTGGAGAGGGAGTGAACCTAGAGGGCATGGAGTTTAGTGGAGAGGGAGTGAACCTAGAGGGCATGGAGTTTAGTGGAGAGGGAGTGAACCTAGAGGGCATGGAGTTTAGCGGAGAGGGAGTGAACCTAGAGGGCATGGAGTTTAGTGGAGAGGGAGTAAACCTAGAGGGCATGGAGTTTAACGGAGTGGGAGTAAACCTAGAGGGCATGGAGTTTAACGGAGTGGGGGTAAACCTAGAGGGCATGGAGTTTAACGGAGTGGGAGCGATTAGAAGGAGATCTGAGGGGCATATTTTTCACATTGAATGTGATGGATATATGGATTGCTTTCTTAGATTATTGATTTATTGCTCCAGGATACAGTGAAATGCATGCCTCGCTCGGTAGAATAACCGTGAGTGTAACACTATTACAATGTCAGAGGCTCGGGTCCAATTCCCTCCAGGTGCTCTGGTTTCCTCCCACATCCCAAAGACGTACAGGTTAGTAGGCTGTTTGGTCACATGGGTGTAATTGGACAGCACGGGGTCATTAGGCCAGAAGGGCCTGTTACCATGCTGTATTTCTACATAAAAAATAAAATTAAACATAGTGGATTGAGGTAGGACAAGGTAAAAGAATAACAATGCAGAATAAAGTGTAACAGTCACAGAGAGAATGCAGTGTGGATGATTAATAACGAGGTAGATTGTGAGCTCAAGAGTCCTGCTTGTCCTACAAGCAAGTCATTCAGTAGTTTTGTAACAGCGGGGGAGACGCCCGGTGCTATGGGCCTTCAGTCTTTTGAATCTTCTGCCTGACGGGAAGTGAGAATGTACAGCGTGTGTGGGGTCTTTGATTATGCTGGCTGTGATACTGGCACAGCTAGAAGTCTGTGGAGGGGAGGCTAGTTTCTGTGACGTGCTGGGCTGTGTACACCGCTCTCTGCAGTTTCCTGTGGTCACGGGCAGAGAAGTGACACAGAAGCTAGAACCATCTGCAAGAGGAAATGTTGAAGGCAGTTACAATTAAAGCATTTAATAGACGGTTGGACAGATTCATTGTTAAGAAAGGTTTAGAGAGTAAGGTCAATGTTTGGGATCAAGACCCTTCATCTGGACCGGAAGAGTTAGAAGTGAGACAGCCAGGAAAAGTGAGGTGTCGGAATGGGGCGGGAGCTGGCAGCTGATAGGAAGAACCAGATGAGGAGGATTTAATTGGCAGATGGAGCCAGGTGAGGAGGGAGGACAGCTGATAGAGGATCCAGCAAAGAGATGTTGATTGGCAGATGGAGCCAGCTGGGGGTGGGATGGTTGGGGCAGGAGCTGGCAGCGGATTGGAAGAACCTGGTGAGGAGGGGTTGATTGGCAGGTGAAACCAGGTGGGGGTGGGATGGTTGGGGCAGGAGCTGGCAGCGGATTGGAAGAACCTGGTGAGGAGGGGTTGATTGGCAGGTGAAACCAGGTGGGGGAGGGATGGTTGGGGCAGGAGCTGGCAGCGGATTGGAAGAACCTGGTGAGGAGGGGTTGATTGGCAGGTGAAACCAGGTGGGGGTGGGATGGTTGGGGCAGGAGCTGGCAGCGGATTGGAAGAACCTGGTGAGGAGGGGTTGATTGGCAGGTGAAACCAGGTGGGGGTGGGATGGTTGGGGCAGAAGCTGGCAGCGGATTGGAAGAACCTGGTGAGGAGGGGTTGATTGGCAGGTGAAACCAGGTGGGGGAGGGATGGTTGGGGCAGGAGCTGGCAGCGGATTGGAAGAACCTGGTGAGGAGGGGTTGATTGGCAGGTGAAACCAGGTGGGGGTGGGATGGTTGGGGCAGGAGCTGGCAGCGGATTGGAAGAACCTGGTGAGGAGGGGTTGATTGGCAGGTGAAACCAGGTGAGGGAGGGATGGTTGGGGCAGAAGTTGGCAGCGGATTGGAAGAACCTGGTGAGGAGGGGTTGATTGGCAGGTGAAACCAGGTGGGGGAGGGAGGGATGAAGAAATCAATTGAGGTTGGAAGCTGATTGGTGGAGGCAACAAAGGGCTGTAGATGATGGAATCTGAAAGGGAAGGAAGATGGAGAATAGAACCAGGGAAGGGAGGGTTCAGGATTCTTTGTAAAACTTGAGTATACAGTAGTTTTATGTTTAATTTTTGTTTTCCTTGCTAATGCTGCTTATTAAGCTTTTCATTGCACCTGTGAAGATGTGTACTTGTGCACACGACAATAAACTTGACTTTGACTTTGACTTTGAAACTGCTGAGTTTGGTCATTAATCACCTGTTACGCTCATTGCAGAAAGTCGAATAGACTAATAAACAATACAGGAATGCTTTATCAATATAATTATTGTTACTGGATGTGCCCAGAAGCTAAACGATAAAAGTGACGATGAGACTTTAATATTTTAAATTCTAAATCTAAAACAGAAGCACTGATGTTGGAAATCGCAAATGAAAACAGAAAATGTCAGAATCACTCAGCAGATCAGCTAGTTCTTTTTTCTTTAACACAGGATGTTCTGCAGATGCTGGAAATCCAGAGCAACTCAACACAGGATGCTGGAGGAACTCAGCAGGTCAGGCAGCGTCCATGGAGGGGAATAAACAGTCGAGGTTTTGGGCCGAGACCCTTCATCAGGACTTTCTTGTTTCTTCGTTACTTTTCTAAAGTTAGAATTCAAGTAAACATTTGAAGCTTTGAGCCTGCTTCACAATAGAAGGCATCCCATCTGGATGTGCCACAGCTTGTCTGCAAGAGGCTGCTGAGTGTTGTGGGCACTGCTGGCATAGCACAGAAACCTGCCTCGTCTCCATGGACTCTGTCTCAAGTCAAGTCACTTTTTATTGTCATTTCCACCATAAACTGCTGGGACAGTACACAGTAATCCTCCAGGACCCTGGTGCTACATGAAACAACACAAAACTACACTAGACTATGTGAGACAACTCAAGGCTACACGAGACTATGCAAAACAACACAAAAACAACACTAGACTACAGACCTACACAGGACTACATTAAGTGCACAAAACAGTGCCGGGCAGTACAATAATTAATAAATAAATAAATAATAAACAAGACAAAAGGCACAGTAGATGACAAATTTCAATATAATATTAAATGATGTAGATGTCAGTTTAGACTCTGGGTACTGAGGAGTCTGATGGCTTGGGAGAAGAAACTGTTACATAGTCTGGTCATGAGAGCCCGAATGCTTCGGTGCCTTTTCCCAGACGGCAGGAGGGAGAAGAGATTGTATGAGGGGTGCGTGGGGTCCTTCATAATGCTGTTTGCTTTGCGGATGAAGCGTGTAGTGTAAATGTCTGTAATGTCGGGAAGAGAGACCCCGATCATCTTCTCAGCTGACCTCACTATCCACCGCAGGGTCTTGCGATCCGAGATGGTGCAATTTCCGAACCAGACAGTGATGCAGCTGCTCAGGATGTTCTCAATACAACCCCTGTAGAATGTGATGAGGATGGGGGGGGTGGGAGATGGACTTTCCTCCGCCTTTGCAGAAAGTAGAGATGCTGCTGGGCTTTCTTTGCTATGGAGCTGGTGTTGAGGGACCAGGTGAGATTCTCCACCAGGTGAATACCAAGAAATTTGGTGCTCTTTACGATCTCTACCGAGGAGCCGTCGATGTTCAGCGGGGAGTGGTCACCCTGTGCCCTCCTGAAGTCAACAACCATCTCTTTTGTTTTGTTCACATTCAGAGACAGGTTGTTGGCTCTGCACCAGTCCGTTAGCTGCTGCACCTCCTCTCTGTAAGCTGACTCATTGTTCTTGCTGATGAGACCCACCACGGTCGTGTCATCGGTGAACTTGATGATGTGGTTCGAGCTGTGTGTTGCTGCACAGTCATGGGTCAGCAGAGTGAACAGCAGTGGACTGAGCACACAGCCCTGGGGGGTCCCCGTGCTCAGTGTGATGGTGTTGGAGATGCTGCTCCCGATCCGGACTGACTGAGATCTCCCAGTCAGGAAGTCTAGGATCCAGTTGCAGAGGGAGGTGTTCGGGCCCAGTAGGCTCAGCTTCCCAATCAGTTTCTGAGGGATGATTGTGTTGAATACTGAGCTGAAATCTATGAACAGCATTCGAATGCATGCTTCTCTCTGACTCAGGAAAATCAGAGACACCACCCACCCCGTTCATTTTCTCTTCTCCCTTCTCCTATCGGAAAGGACATATAAAAAAGCCCGATTACACGTAGCTTCTGTCCTGCTGTTGTAAAACTCTTGAATGGACCTTGAGTAAAATAAAGGCAAACTCTTGATCTCCCAATCTATTGATTGCCGTGGTCCTAACACCTCATTGTCTACCTGCACTACTCTTCCCCAGATTCCTTTTTATTTACCACACTTTCATCAAAACATTCTGTATGGAGATGTGTGTCGTTTGTGTCAACAACCAAAGGATATACTGGGGGCAGTCCACACGTGTTGCCACAAATTCTCTGAAACTGAAACAGTATTTTCTCTATTTTGTTATTGCTTGCCCTTTGTGTGTATTTAAAAAAACCCTTGCCCAGGCTTGCGCCCTGGAAATCCATGGTCTATCGAGACTAACAGAGGCCTACTACCTACTATTTACATTTGGAATGATCAATCTGCATGGCATGCAAAACAATTTTTCTCCATATCTTGGTACATGTGATAATAACAAACTAATTATTATTCAATATGAACATGGCAGATCCTCTTTCTCAGTGCCGTATCCCATTTGAACCTTAAACCCCTTGCTGCCTTATGTGCTTAGAAATCTATTGCCCTTGTTAAAGTAACATGCTTTGCCACACTCTTGAGTGCTCGGGGGAGGGTGCTGATGCTTTTTGCTAGTGAGGGAAGGGGGGGTCTTCGCTTTGCTGCTGCTTGTGTGTGGGGGGAGTTGGGGGGCTTTGGGGTTCTACTGTTTAACTGTCATTCATTCTTTGGGGCACTCTTCAGTTTTCGTGGCTGTTTGTGAAGAAAAAGAATTTCAGGATGTATATTGAATACATTTCTCTGACATTAAATGTACCTATTGAAGCTTCTGTAGTCGAGATATCCACAGATTAATCACCCTTCTCATTTCAGTCCTATGATAGCTTTTTCTAGATGAATTGGCCAGGGAAAACATTCTTCAGCATCGAATTTGTCCAGCATTTTGTAAACTTCAGTTAGGTCCTCTCATTCTTCAAATCAGAGAACAGCAACAGGGGAAGATTACAACACTCTACTCATCACGACCTTCCACCTTATTGTTTACCTGCACTTTCTGTGTAGTTATTGTACTTTATTCTGCATTGTTATTGTTTTACTTTGTACTAAAAGGGACTCTGCACTCTGTATGTACTTTTCACTGCCCCAGAAAACTGGCAAACAAACATAACAAAAGATCCCACCCATTCTGGACATACTCCCTTCTCCGCCTTCCCAGTGAGCAGAAGATTCAGAAGTCTGAAAGCATGTACTACCAGACTCAAAGACAGCTGCTACCGGGCTGATTGCAGTATACTAAATGGCATGATAAAATGGACCTCACAATGTATGATCTTGCACTTCATTTACTTGCTCTGCACTTTCCCTGTAGATGTTAGACTTTATTCTGCATTCTGTTATTGTTTTACCTCAATCCACTATACTTCTGTGTAGCCTATACACTTCTACCTTCCATCAGGAAGGCCTCAAAGCCCTCTGCTTCTTTCTTGACAATAGAACCAACTAATCCCCCTCCACCACTGCCCTCCTCCATCTGGCAGAACTGACCCTCACCTGAACCATTTTTCCTTCTGCTCATCCCCCTTTCTCCAGACCCGAAGGGTAACCATAGGCACTCCCTTGGGCCCCAGCTATGCCCGCCTATTCGTCAGCTATGTAGAGCAGTCATTGTTTGAAGCCTTCCCTGGTTAGACTCCCCATCTCTTCCTCTGCTGCATCGATGACTGCATTCCCAGTGCTTCGTACACCCATGCTGAGCTCGTCAATTTTATCAATTTTGCCTCTAACTTTCACCCTGCCCTTAACTTCACTTGGGCCATCTCTGATACCTCCCTCCTCTTCTTGATCTCTCTGTTTCCATCTCTGGAGACAAATTGCCAATCAACATCTTTTATAAACCTACCGATTCCTGTGGTTATCTCGGCTATACCTCTTCCCACTCTGTCTCCTGTAAAAATCCTATTCCCTTCTCTCACTTTCTTTGTTTCCATTGCATCTGTTCCCTGAAAAAGATGTCCTCTTTCTTTGACGAATGACGTTCCCTCCCTCAACTATTGATGCTGTTCTCCCTTGTTTCTCCTTCATTTCCCCTACATCCACACTCATCCTATCTTCCCACTGCTGTAATAGTGCTAGAGTCCTTCTTGTCCTAACCTACCTCCACATCAGCCCCCACATCCAACACGTTATCCTTTGCAACTTCTGCTGTCTCCAAAGGGACCTTCCACTAAACATATCTCTACCTCCCCCCCCTGCTTTCTGCAGGGATTGTGTCCTCCACCATTCCCTTGTCCATTCACACCTCTCCAGTAATCTCCCTCAAGGCACTTAACCCCACAAATGGCTTAAGTGCTACATCCTCCATACCCATCTCCGGCATGTCCATTCAGGGCCCCAAACAGCAAGGCAACACCTGTGAATCTGCTGGGCTCATCTAATGTGTCCAGTGCTCCCGATGTGGCCTCCTCTACATTGGTGAGAGCCATTGTTAGTTGGGGAATCGCATCGTTGTGTGCCTCCACACCATTCGCCACAAGCGGGACGTCCCAGTGGCCAAACACTTTCATTCCGATTCCTGTTCCTGTTCCTGCATATCAGTCCATGGCCTCCTCTTGTACCGAGATGAGGCCAGCCTCAGGGTAGAGGAGCAAGACTTTATATTCTGCCTGGCTACCCTCCAACCTGATGGCATGCACATCGATTTCTCCTTCTGATGAACAAATTCCCCCCACTTCCTCTGTTCCCCACTCTGACCTTTCACTTCTTCTCACCTGCCTATCACCTTTCCTGGATCCTCTCCTCCTTCTCTTCAATAGTTCAATAGTTTCAATTAATATCAGAGAATGTATACAATATGCAACCTGAAAATCTTATTCTTTGCAGACATCCTCAAAACAGAAGAGTGCCCCAAAAAATGAGTGACAGCAAAAACATTAGAACCCCAAAGCCCCCCTACACCCCCTCCCATGCAAAGCATTGGCCTCCCCCTCCCCACTTCAGCAAAAATAGCATCAGCACCCTCCACCCACCAAGCGAGCAATAGCAAAGGCCCAAAGAGAGCCCATGGTCTGCAGTACAACAAAAACTAATCGTTCACACAACGACTCAACCATACCACAGGCTCTCTCTGCCTAATAAAGGGATAGAGAAGTGTCACCTTTCACAGTGAAAGGGGAGCCCAATAAAACAAACAACTCGCTGATTTACGATGGTAAAATCTGCCACGTCACATTTTTGAGTCGCCTGACTTGAGAATCAGCAATAAACTCTCCCTCGCCAATGAGAGAAAGAGAGAGAGCATGATCTGAGTACTGAGCTCCCGACAGCTAATCCACTGTCGCCGATATTCTGTTTTCTCCCACGATGCATTAGTCAGCGGCACCGGCATAGAATCAGCTCGTCTTAAAGGCCATGAAGTCTTGGAACCCTGAAAGCTCATTTATCTTCTAGGCCGTGTCCCTGGGATATTGAAAAATGGCCAGTTGGTGAGCCCCGGGAGCTGGTCCTATCGCCGCAGAGAGCCAAAGTTTGAGTGTAGCTCGAGGTCTGGATGTTCGACAGAACCCCATCCACCATGAAAAGGATAAAGAGAGACATTAAATTTAGAAATTAAGCTGTTTCTGCAGACAAGCTTGAAGAAGTTGATGTCGAGCATTATTGTAGCTCCTATTGTCCACTCTCCTCTCTTAACAGATCCTTTCTTCTCAAGCCCTTGAACTTCCTGACCCACTTGACTTTGCCTATCACCTTCCAGCTGGCCTCTTTCCCCTCCCCCTTCAGGCATTTCCCCCACTTCATCTCAGTCCAAAACGACGATTGTTTGCCCTTTCCATAGACGCTGCCTGAGCCGCTGAGGTACTCCAGTATTTTGTGTGTGCACTGTGATTGGTATGAACAGTTTGTAAGACAAGGCTTATCACTGTACCTCAGCATAAGTAACAACGATAAACCAGTTCCTCGTGAGTACAGGCCTTATCAAACTAATCAAAGCTCAGAGCAGATTTATTATCGAAATACATATATGTCACTTTGAGATTCATTTTCTTGCAGGCATTCACAGTAGAACAAAGAAGTACAATAGAATCAATGAAAAGCTACACACACAGATTGATAAGCAACCAATATGCGAAAGGGGACAGGCAGTGCAAATACAAAAGAATATAAAAATAAGTAAATAAAAATACTGTGAACATAAACTGTAGCCCTCGTTAACTCTAAATCCATGATCCCTTTTACTATCCAAACATTTATTGATTTATGTCTTGAATATACCAGCCTTCAAACAATTCACAGTCCTGTTCAGATCCAGATTTATTTATCACATGTGCATCGAGACATGCGTCATTTGCATTAACAACCAACACAGCCTAGGGATGTGCTTTGGGCAGCCCAAAGTGTTATCACACATTTTGGCGCCAACACAGCATGCTTACAATGCTCGGCAGAACAACACAGAACATAACAAGCAACAAACAATAACAGCAGAACAAGCCCCGTTCCTCCCTCCCGCCCACACACACACTTGGATGGAGTAACTCCAGGCCAGGCCTTTGGGCCTTCAGCCTCCAGCCTCCAGGCTTTGACCATCGAGCTTCAACCTCTGGACTACTGATCGATCTTCAGGCCCCCAAATACAAGGCTCAAACTCTGGGCGGGCTGACAGACTGGACCACGGGCCTCCCGTTCGCATGGCCTTGTAATATGGAGTAGAGGCCTGTACTGCAGATGTCCCTCATCACCCATCCATGTTGATGGACTTCAAACGGTGAATCACGGAACAGGGCCTGACCTCCAACTTCTCCACATTACTGACTTTGTCCTAACCGGATCTCTCAGTCCCCAAAACCATTCCTGCAAACTTAAAGTACAACTAAGTCTGAGCCTCGATCTCGACTGAGGCTGTAGCTCAGCACCATCTTGAAGAAAGTAGAGTAGGGAATTCCAAAGACTCATTAATCCTAGGTGTTGGAATTCGACCTCTTCACTGTCCGGAATGGCAGCAACCCTCTGTGGCCTCTTGTTACCCTGTGCCTTGGAGAGCAGACTCAATGGGCCAAATGGCCTAATTCTGTTCCTATATCTTATGGTCTTTCATACCAGGCTGTGATGGAACCAGTCAGAATGAACCTCATCTCCTAATGAGCCGTTGGCATGCCATCATGTTTACGTCAATGTGTTGGGCCCAGGACTGTTTCTCCGAGATGTTGACCCACAGGAATCTAAAGCTACTCATCCTTGCCAACACCGACCCCTCAATGAGGACTAGCATATGTTCTCCTGATGTCCCCTTCCTGAAGTCCACAATCAATTCCTTGCTCTTGCTGACATTAAGTGTGAAGTTGCTGTGATACCTCTCAACCATTTGATCTCATTCCTGTGCACCTCGTTGCCGCCATCCGAAATTCTACCAGCAAGTGGTGTTGTCGGCCAATTTAGAGATGACATGTGAGCTCACAGTCATAGGTGTGAAGAGAGTAAAGCAGCGGGCGAAGTTAGTGAGGAGAAGATGTTATTACCGATCGGTAGTGACTGTGGTCAAGGGTCCAGTTGCAGAGGCCCAGGCTTTGAAGCTCATTGATTGGTATTGAGGGGTTGTTGGTGTTCAATGCTGAGCTGTAATCAATAAACAGCAGCCTGGTGGTCCAGGTGGTCCAAGGGTGAGTGGAAAGCCAGTTAGATTGCATCTGCTGTAGAACTGCCGTGGTAATAGGCGAACTTCAGTGGGTCTCAGTCCTCATCATGTAGGAGTTAAACCTAGTCATCACCACCTTCTCCTAGCACTTCAGTTAGTCTGTGACCCTTTCAGCCAAACCTGACTCACTGCCTCATATTGGTAAGACAGTCAGCAGTTCTACTTTACACCTGTGTTCACCTCAATCTGTGGACGTGGGATTGTGCAATTTATTAATCTAAGAAAATGAGAAACAATATCTGGAACAGACCAATTGGCTGATGCTCCTTGGATATCTCTTCTTATTTTGAGCCAAACAAAATTATTTTGTTTTGTGTTAAATAGCGGCAGGAGACCCAACAAGATATTGGTGACAGTCAGAATGAGAAAAGGCAATGTAGATATTCACCTTGGAGGGCATTACAAGGGCCAACCTGAGTATTGGGAAAGAAAGCTAAATCAGTTGTCAGAAAGACAATTGTCAGCCAATTGCCAATTGCCATGATTGAAAGCCAATTGCTAATTGAAAACCAATTGCCAATTGCCAAATCAGTTGTCAGAAAGCTAAACTGTTGCAGATTTACAGTGCTTTGTTTTGCATATAACCATATAACAATTACAGCACAGAAACAGGCCATCTTGGCCCTTCTAGTCCGTGCTGAATGCCTAGTCCCACTGACCTGCACTCAGCCCATAACCCTCCATTCCCCTCCTGTCCATATACCTATCCAATTTTACTTTAAATGACGATATCGAACCTGCCTCCACCACTTCTACTGGAAGCTCATTCCACACAGCTATCACACTCTGAGTAAAGAAATTCCCCCTCGTTTTACCCCTAAACTTTGCCTCCTAACTCTCAACTCATGTCCTCTTGTTTGAATCTCCCCTTCTCTCAATGGAAAAAGCCTATCCATGTCAACTCATAATTTTAAGTACCTCTATCAAGTCCCCCCTCAACCTTCTACGCTCCAAAGAATAAAGACCTAACTTGTTCAACCTTTCTCTGTAACTCAGGTGCTGAAACCCAGGTAACATTCTAGTAAATCTTCTCTGTACTCTCTCTATTTTCAGAAATGCCAGTGATGAGCTTGGGTCGATGGTATGATGCTAAGCTCAAGGACACGAGCAGTTTAAACAACTCAAAAAAGATACCATCACGTACATAGCTCGCATCAACAAGACCTTGCTGCCAGGACAACTCAAGCTGTGGTGCTTCTAGATCAGCATACTCCCAAGATTCATGTGGCCTTTAACGGTGTGTGAAATCCCCATCAACAAGGTGGAAAAGCTCGAAAGAGTGATCAGCACACGTGTGAAACAATGGCTTGGACTTCCATGATGCTGAAGTCCTGTTGGACTGTACGGGAACGGCAAATTGGAATTACCAATTACAAGTCTTGTGGAAGAATACAAATGTACCAAAGCAAGGTTGGTCATTACCCTCACTGAATCTGAAGATACTGCTATTCGAACAGCGACCCCCCCCGTGTGGCAACAGGGAGGAAGTGGACCCCGTCTGAAGCCATTCAGAGTGCTAGGTCTGCTCTTCGCTTCAGGGATGTGGTTGGCCAAGTCCAACATGGGAGAGCTTGTCTCGGGCTCATCCCAAAGGCTCCTCAATGGCACAAGGCAACAGCAGTGCAGAAGAGACGGCTCGTGATGGAGGAGGTGAGGAGACAGGAGGAGGCAAAGCGACACGCCAGAGCCGTTTCAATGGCCAAGCAGGGCCAACGGACTAATTGGGAGAGCCTGGAAAAGAGGAAACTCAGTTGGCGAGACATCTGGGAGATGGAGGGATCTCGGCTAAGTTTTGTCATCAGAGCCACTTATGACCTCCTACCAACACCTCAAAACCTGAACCAGTGGTGGGGAGAAGACCCCACTTGCTCTCTTTGTCAAGCACCTGGATCACTAAGCCACATTTTAACAGGATGCACCACGAGCCTCAGCCTGGGGCGGTATACTTGGTGGCATAACCAAATTCTCAGACAGCTGGCATCAATCTTGGAACAGAGGCAAACCACCGTAAACGCTCTCCCACAAACATCGGCAGGAAATGTCCACATTACATGATTTGCAGGCCAACCTCCAGAGCACCTAGTAACATCAAAGGATATAAGCATTCTGCATGTTGCTCGGGATTGGAAAATGGATGTGGACTTGGAGGAAAAGCTTGTGTTTCCCCCAGACATTGTAGCTACAACACTCCGGCCAGACATAGTCCTGTGGTCCACAACAGCCAAGCTGGCATATGTTGTGGAATTGACAGTACCATGGGAAGATGGCGTTGAAGAAGCTTATGAGAGGAAAAAGACCAAGTACTCTGAACTGGCAACTGAAGCTGCTCAGAACAGCTGGAAGACCAAGATTTTCCCTGTAGAAGTGGGATGCAGGGGATTCGTTGCTACAACCTGACAAACAGTTATCCACCACTACTTTCTGGCATCTCCCATCCAGCCACTGTTGAATCCATTTTACTACTTCAATATTAATACCTAACGATTAAACCTTCCTAACTAACCGTCCATGCGGAACCTTGTCAAAGGCCTTACTGAAGTCCATACAGACAACATCCACTGCTTTACCCTCATCAACTTTCCTAGTAACCTCTTCAAAAAATTCAATCAGATCTGTCAAACATGACCCTCCACGCACAAATCCATGCTGACTGTTCCTAATCAGACCCTGTCTATCCAGATAATTATATATACCATCTCTAAGAATACTTTCCATTAATTTACCCACCACTGACATCAAACTTACAGGCCTATAATTGCTAGGTTTACTCTTAGAACCCTTTTTAAACAATGGAACAACATGAGCAATACGCCAATCCTCCGGCACCATCCCTGTTTCTAATGACATTTGAAATATTTCTGTCAGAGCCCCTGCTATTTCTACACTAACTTCCCTCAAGGTCCTAGTGAATATCCTGTAAGGATCTAGAAATTTATCCACTTTTATATTCCTTAAAAGTGCCAGTTCTTCCTCCTCTTTAATCGTCATAGTTTCCATAACTTCTCTACTTGTTTCCCTTACCTTACACAATTCAATATCCTTCTCCTTAGTGAATACCAAAGAAAAGAAATTGTTCAAAATCTCCCCCATCTCTTTCAGCTCCACACATAGCTGTCCACTCTGATTCTCTAAGGGACCAATTTTATCCCTCACTATCCTTTTGCTATTAATATAACTGTAGAAACCCTGTGGATTTATTTTCACCTTACTTGCCAAAGCAACCTTGTATCTTCTTTTAGCTTTTCTAATTTCTTTCTTAAGATTCTTTTTACATTCTTTATATTCCTCAAGCACCTCATTTACTCCATGCTGCCTATATTTATTGTAGATATCTCTCTTTTCTTAACCAAGTTTCCAATATCCCTTGAAAACCATGGCACTCTCAAACTTTTAACCTTTTCTTTCAACCTAATAGGAACATAAAGATTCTGTACCCTCAAAATTTCACCTTTAAATGATCTCCATTTCTGTATTACATCCTTCCCATAAAACAAATTGTTCCAATACACTCCTTCTAAATCCTTTCGCATCTCCTCAAAGTTAACCTTTCTCCAATCAAAAATCTCAACCCTGGGTCCAGTCCTATCCTTCTCCATAATTATATTGAAACTAATGGCATTGCGATCACTGGACCCGAAGTGCTCCCCAACACATACCTCCATCACCTGACCTATTTCATGCCCTAACAGGAGATCCAACACTGCCCCTTCTCTAGTTGGTACCACTATGTATTGCTGCAAAAAACTATCCTGCACACATTTTACAAACTCCAAACCATCCAGCCCTTTTACAGTATGCGCTTCCTAGACTATGTGTGGAAAATTAAAATCTCCCATAATCACAACCCTGTGCTTACTACAATTATCTGCTATCTCCTTACAAATTTGCTCCTCCAATTCTCGCTAACCATTAGGTGGTCTATAATACACCCTTAAAAGTGTTACTACAACTTTCCCATTCCTCAATTCCACCAAAATATTTTCCCTAGACAAGCCCTCTAATCTATCCTGCCAGAGCACCACTGTAATATTTTCTCTGACAAGCAACGCAACACCTCCCCCTCTTGTCCCTCCGATTCTATCACACCTGAAACAGCGAAATCCAGGAATATTTAGTTGCCAATCACACCCGTCCTGCAACCATGTTTCTCTAAGAGCTACAACATCATATTTCCAATTATTAATCCATGCTCCAAGCTCATCCACCTTTCTTACAATGCTCTGAGCATTAAAATAAATGCATTTAAGAAATTTTCCACTTCCTCTCTGTTTACCTCTAACGGTGCAAACAACCTTACTATCTTCTTTTTCTTCCTTCTCCCATACATCTGTTCCTACACTTTGGTCCCCCCCCCCCCCCCCATGTATCTAGTTTAAATCCACTGGAGCCTCTCCAGCAAACCTACCTGCAAGAATATTTGTCCCCTCCAGTTCAGATGTAAACCGTCCCGCCGCAACAGATCCACTTTCCCTGGAAAACTGCCCAATTACCTATAAATCTGAAGCCCTCCCTCCTGCACCATGTCTTCAGCCACGTGTTGATCTGCACTATCTTACTATTTCTAAACCCGCCTGCACGTGGCACTGGTAGCAATCCTGAGATTGCTATCCTGGAGGTCCTGTCCTTTAACTTGGCATTAGCTTCCTAAACTCACCTTTCAGGACCTCCTCACTCTTCCTACCCACGTCATTGATCCCTACATGGACCACGACATCCGGCTGCTCACCCTCCCTCTTGAGAATCCGAGATATCGCGGACCCTGGCACCAGGGAGGCAACAGACCATCCGGGATTCTCGATCTCTTCCACAGAACCTCCTATCTGTCCCCCTAACTATTGAATCCCCTATCACTACTGCTCTCCTCTTTTCCCTCCTTCCCTTCTGAGCTGAGGGTCCCGTCTCGGTGCCAGAGATGCAACCACTGCAACTTGTCCCTGGTAGGTCGTCCCCACCAACAGTATCTAAAACGGTATACTTATTGTTGATGGGAACGGCCACAGGGGTGCTCTGCTCTTCCTGTCTAATCCCCTTCCCTCTCCTGACAGTCACCCAGCTACCTGCCTCCTGACTCCTAGGGGTGCCTATCTCCCTGTAACTCCTGTTTATTTCTGCCTCTGCCTCCCGAATGATCCGAAGTTCATCCAGCTCCAGGTCTAGTTCCCTAACCTGACCAAATAGCTGACCAAAATAAGTTGCTAACTCACAGGGAGTTCAGTCTAAAACAGAAATGGCTGAAAACACTCAGCAGGTCAGGCAGCATCTGAGGAGAGGGAAACAAGAAAACATTACAAGTCGATGACCATTGGTCAAATTGTTTCATAAGTTTGATTTTAGTTTTGACTATTGTACAAATTGTAATTATATTACTATTTACTACTAATAATACCATTTTGCCTCTTAAAATGTTACCAATATTTAATATATTTATACTTGATGAATATTGTTTTTATATATTTCCTTATGACATAGGAGGCCAGTTGGCAAATCCTATTAGTGCCGTTCCGCCACTTACATCCCAGTAACCTACTCTCTCTCAAGGGTCCATTTATTGCCTCCAATTGTCCTGCCACCCACCAGTACACAGCCAAATTTACTTTAGTTTAGTGAATTTACCAACCAGAATGTCTTTAGGATCACTTGGGATTCAAGTCTGTGGTTCCCTGTAAGAGGCCAGATGATTTGACAGGGCGCAGCATGTCTGCCCTGATCGATCAGGGACTGGAGTACGAAAGTCATGAAATCATGCTGCTGTATAAACCTTTAGTTAGAACATAGAACAGTAAAGAGTAGTCCAGGCCCTTTGGCCCGTGGTCTGGCACCAACCCTTTAACCTACTCCACGATTAATCTAGCCCTTCCCTCCCATAGAGTTCTCCATTTTTCTTTCATCCATGTGCCTATCTAAGAGTCTCTTAAATGCCCCGGATGTATCTGCCTCTATCACCATGCCTGGCAGGGTATTCCACACGCCTATTTACCTCTGAAATCCCCTCTATACGTTCCACCATTTACCTTAAAATGATGTCTCTATGTATTAGCTATTTCTACCCTGGGTGAAAAGTCTCTGACTGTCCGATTTATTTTAGCTGTCCACTCCATTTTGGCTGCCAATTAGACCGCACTTGAAGTACAGTGTGCAGTTCGGTCGTCCCATTACAGAAGGAATGTGATGGCTTTGGAATACATGCGGAAGAGATTTGTCAGAATGCTGCCTGGATTCGAGAAGAGTTTGGACAAACATGGGTTGTTTTCTTCTGGAGTGTTGGAGCCCGTGTTTATAAAATTATGAGAGCCATAGTTCGGGTAGACAGAAACTTTTTTTTCCAGTGTAGAAATCGCAAATACTTTGGGTAAGAGACGAAAGGGGCAAATCTTTTTCTCACACAGTGGTTGGTGTCTGGAGGGGGCTGCCAAGAGTGCTGGTGGAAATGGCTACGACAGTGGTACTTAGGTGGAGGTTAGGTGGACAAATGGATATGTGGAGAAGAGAAGGATCATAAGTACGTGTGCAGTGAAAAAACTTACTTGCAACAGCATCAGATTGGCAACATTGACAAGAAAAACACAAGGAACACAATTAGAAAAATATAAAAACAAAGTCCATTTTCATTCAAAGTTGTCATAGTGTTGTTTTTCCATAGCGATGAATGTTTTACCAATTAGGTTGGGGCTGTGCCAGTCGGTTCAAGAACTGAATGGTTGAAGTGAAGTGTGAAGGTATTGGGTTCACTGTAACCTCAAAAAGAGATTTTAAGCTCTATCTGATATAGGTATCAAATAATTATTGACACACACTTGAC
Organism: Hemitrygon akajei; assembly: GCF_048418815.1. Lineage (NCBI taxonomy): Eukaryota > Metazoa > Chordata > Chondrichthyes > Myliobatiformes > Dasyatidae > Hemitrygon > Hemitrygon akajei. The sequence goes on along the minus strand of NC_133133.1, from coordinate 116,040,353 downwards.
TCACAGATTTATAACTTGTAAAAGATTTCCAAATTATAAAGATTTCTAAATTGTAAAGGATTGCCGAACATAGGTACAATTCTTACAAACTAAAAAGTCATACCAATGAGATGCAGACAAACTCGCCGTCTGGCATAAAAGATGAAGGCTGAGGAATGAATTCTCAGTCTCCTTTCTGTCATCCTCCACCCCAACCCCCTCACCTCTTCAAATTAGTGAGGACTGGGCTTGTAAGTGTCGCCACATTTCCAGCGCCAACATAGCTCATTAACCCAAACACATATTCTTTGGAAGGTGGGAAGAAAGCTGAGCACCTGGAAGATACCACATGGTCATGGGGAGAACGTACAAACTCCTTACAGACAGCGACAGGAATTGAAGCCTGATCTTACTGTTGGCACTCTAGAGCATTATGCTAACTGCTGGGCTATTGTTTTGCCTACTTTGGGGCATTGTTTTTTCTGCTTCAGGGTCTTGAGTGGGAGTTGAACCCACAACCTTGTTCTCACTGCTCAAAACCTTCCTGAATTTTCATCAGCTTCTCAGTTCAGCTGGATGCTGCCTGGGATTGATTGGGACAATGCAAGCACAAAGCCTGGTTTCTAATGAACTGCAGTGTGTGTGAAATCAATTATTGTTTCCCTCATATGTCTGAGAGCCTCAGTGTACGAATATCTTCATCTCCTGACCAGTCGGAAGTCAATTCATCATCGGGACTGGAGTGTGCTGGCAGAGACATTGTCAATGAGACTGTGATTAATAGAACTGATGAGACCGTAAAGATGAGAAAACAGCACACTCAAGGCCGTTAATGGAATCCCAGACTTAACATTAAGATAAATAGCTAGTTATTTATTTTTCTTGATATTGGTTTAGTCTCTATGTATTTCACACCTTTCTTGGATTCATAACCATGCAGCAGTGCATTTGTAAACAACAATATCCCAGAAACAATGGAAGACAAATGCAAAGTTAGCTTTCATTTCCAGACGACTAGAACATAAAAGCAAGGGTGTGATGCTGAGGCTGTATAAGGCTTGGAGTATTGTGCTGGTATTGGAGGGTGTCCAGAGGAGGTTCGTAAGAATGATTCTGAGAATTAAAGGATTAATGATTTGAGATAATTCTCCTCCTGTTTATTTATATATACATATATGTACTCTTTTATTTAACTAATAAAAAGATTGATAAAGAAAGAAAGAAAGAAAGAAAGGATTAATGTATGAGGAGCTTTTGATGGCTCTGGGCCTGCATTTGCTGGAGTTTAGAAAACTGGGGGCGGGGGGGGGGAAATCTCATTGAAGCATCATGTTCCCTGAACAGAGTGGATGTGGAGAGGTGTGGGAGTCTAGGACCGGAGTGCAGAACCTCAGAATAGAAGGATGTCCCTTTAGAACACGGATGAGGATGAATTTCTTTAGGAAGAGGACAGCGAATCTATGGAATTCATTGCCACAGACAGCCGTGAAGGCCAAGTCACTGAAAATATTTAAAGTGAAGTTGATAAGGATGTCAAATGTTATGGAGAGAAGGCAGGAGAATTGGGTTGAGGGGGAAATAAATCAGCCATGAGGGGATGGTAGTGCAGACTTGATGGGCTGAATGGCCCAATTCTGTTCTTAGGCTTACGGTCTTGGGACTGGACTTGGAATTGGTTTATTTTTGTCGGTATACCAAGATAGTATGAAAAACTTGTCTTGCATAGCAATTCCCATAGGGGTGGCACAGTAGAGTAAATGTAATGCGATAACAGTGTCAGGATTTGGTATTGTCACACTTATCAAGATAAAGTGAAAACTTATCTTGCATCGCCCTCACAGTGACCACATGGGATTTCTTCTGGGAGCTCTGGTTTCCACCCACATTCCAAAGACGTACAATTATCATTAGTGAGTCGTGGACATGCTATGTTGACACCAGAAGCTGGATGACCCTTGTGGGCTGCTCCGCACAATCCTTGCTGATTTGATTTGATGCAAACAACATATTTCACTGCATTTTTTGACAAATAAAGCTAAGCTCATTAATTGTTAATCTTTTTAATCTCTTCACATCGGCTTAGGGTCTGTAAGTTGTGGGCATGCTATGTTGGCGCCAGAAGTGTGGTCACACTTGCAGGCTGCCCCCAGCACATCCTCGGACTGTGTTGGTCATTGACACAAACAATGCATTTCACTCTTCTGTTTCAATGTACATGTGGCAAATTAAGTTAATCTTTATCTTTGAGATGCTGATATTCTTGAGGCAGTGCCTCCTGCAGGTGATGAAAAGTGGAGGGGAGGGGTGTCCATTGCTCTCTGAAGCCTCTTGCACTCCTGGGCTTTGGAACTGCTGTAACAGGTCGTGAAGCAACCGCTCAGGATACGTTCAACGGTGCATCTACAAAACTTAGAGCATTTGATGATTTGCTAACCCAGCTTCACTTCTTAAGGCAGATTTATACTTGTGTGTACGAGCTACACCGCAGCCTACACCGTAACCCTGATTTTCACTTCTGCGTCGCTCTACGCTGTAGCGAGCATGCGTTGGTGTGCGCCAAAACACTAGTTGACAGTGGAGTTTCAATGCCACTGTGTTGAGTTTCTTCGTGAGAGACATGGACGAGGAAGTACATTTCAAACATTTTCGCATGTCAGCAGGTAGATTTGACGATTTGGTTCACCTTTTTCGCATCGGAGTACAGACATGGCGGAGAAGAAGCAACCGGAAATGCTTAGGAGGAAATGCGATGCTACCAAGTGGACCAATCCCAGTTGTTGCGGTCTGCGTCGCTGTGACACATGAGTAACTTTTCTGGAGAGATGCACGTCACCCTACAGTGTAGGGTGCGGCGTAGGTACGGCATAGGGTACGCAACAGCTACGGCGTCAATGCGACGCACAAGTATAAATCAGCCTTAAAGATAAAAGATTAAAGCTTCATCTGTCACATATAGATGGAAGCATCAAAGCATACTTCAGTGAAATGCATTGTTTGTGTAAACAACCTACACAGTCCGTGGATTGTGCTGGGAGCAGCCTGCGAGTGTTGCCATGCTTCTGACACCAAAACACATGTGAACTGCGCAGCAGGGGTAAACAGTAAACAGCTCGCAGACCTGGTGACGAGACCTCGCGGCAGGGTAGACATTAGTCTCAGAGCCTGAGGGAAGAAGCTGTTACCCCGTCTGGAAGTCCTAGTCCTGATGCTCCTGTATCTCCTGCCTGATGGTAGTGATTCAGAGAGATCGTGGGATGGGATCAGTAACAACCAATCTGCTGGGGAAACTCAGCTGGTCGAACGGCAAAGGAATTTTTGACATTTTGGGTCAGGACTGGAGGGGACAGAGGGGAAATGGTTATAGCAAAGAGGAGGGAGGCTGATGAGACCGAGGCTTGAGGTGATTAGAGGACGGTGGATAGGTGAGAATGGCAGAAAGGAAAATGGCCAGATTGGGCTGGGTAGGGGAGATGGAGGGGTGAAGTTGGGATAATTGTGGGGGTCAGTCGAATGGAGGTAGGGGCAGAAGGGTAAGAGAATACAGAGCAGCTACCAGAGCCCGAATCTTCGCAGGTCAGGCAGGAATATGGAGGGGAATAAGCAGTCGATGTTTCAGGGTGATACCCTTTTGAACCATTGACTGTTTATTCCCCTCCTGACCTGCCGAGTTCCTCCAGCATTTTGTGTGTGTTGCTCTGGATTTCCAGCATCTGCAGAATCTCCTGTGTTTATGACAGAGCCATAATGGGATCAGTGCAGGATTGTTATAAATGGATGGCCGATACTCAACACAGCTTCGGTGGCTGAAGGGCCTGTTATTGTGCTGTAGGAATGCGATCACTCAAGTTTAGTATGACATTCTCCTAAAGGGTTATTCCCCTATTGGAGAATGCTTGCGTCTGATTTTTTTAAACGGGGGAGGCTGATGCATGGGCAGCCAGCACATGCTCCTTGGCAGATTGATGCCAGGGAATTGGCATCAAATACAAGACAACTGGAGACCCTTTACTAATGTAGCTTTTCTCCAGTGTGATGTGTCACCGTCTCCACCACTGAGGTGTTGTTTGGTCGCTCTTTGTCTGGAACCTCAGACAAAGCTGCTCAGGTGAATCACAGGGCTGTGTGCTTAACTGACTGGTGTCATAACAACAAGCTCTCAATCAATGTCATCAGACCGAGGAATTGATTATGGACCAGGAGAGGGAAACCAGAGGTCCATGAGCCAGTCCTCAAAAGGTAGAGATGGTTAGCAACTTCAAATTCCTTGGTGTTATTATTTTAGAGGACCTGTCCTAGACCTAGCACACAAGTCCAATTGCAAAGAAATCACGGCAGTGACTACTTCTTCAGGAATCTGTGGAGATTCAGCATGATATCTAAAACTTTGACAAAGACCATAAGACCATAAGATAGAGAAGCAGAATTAGGCCATTTGGCCTATCAAGTTTGCTCCAAAAACTTCTCCAGATGTGTAGTGTAGTGCATCACTACCTAGTGTGGGAACAGCAATGCCTTTGAACAGAAATCCCTACAAAAGGAGGTGGAGTCAGCCCGGTACATCACGGGTAAAGCCCTTCCGACCACTGAGCACGTGAAATGCTGTTGTGGGAGAGCATCCATCATCAGGCATCCACACCACCCAGGCCATGCTCTTTTCCTGCCACTGCCTTCAGGCAGCAGGTACAAAAGCCACCAGGTTCAAGAACAGCTATTACCCCTCAACCATCAGGCTCTTGAATAATGGAGGAATAGCTTCACTCACTTGCCCCGTCATTGAAACGTTACCACAACCAATGAGCTCACTTTAAGAACTCTTTATCTCATCATTTCATGTTCTCGTTATTTATTGCTTTTTATTTACATTTGCATTTGCACAGTCTGTTGTTTTCTGCTCTCTGGTTGATCTTTCATTGATCCTGTTATGGTTACTATTCTACGGATTTGCTGAGTATGCCTACAGGAAAATTAATCTTAGAGTTGTATATGTACTTTGATAATAAAATTTACTTTGAACTTTGAAAGTTGAACCTCTCCCTTGATCTTTCTGCCATGGATGACCCTACCAGGAGCTAAACTCCAGGCGACATCACACTCGGGATCTCAGGAACCTCTCCACCGCCACAAAATGACGACCATCAGAGCTGAGCGTAATATGCCCCAGTGTTTCTCCTGTGGAGCATGAAGCTAGATTACAGGCTTAACTCAACTTGACTGGGATGCTCTAAGTCACAAATCCTGCGTTAGATTAAATAAAGTGGGAGTGAATTCACCAGCACGAGGGTGTTTGACTCAAGGGTATAATCTGGGAGAAGAACCAGAGAGAAAAATGAGGAGACAATTATTCATGCGTTGAGTTACTGTAATCAGGAATTTTCGGCCTCGGGGTCTGTGGAAGCACATTAAACGGAGACGTTCGAAAGGAAATTGGGGAAATCTGTACGGGGCTTGGGGGGAAGATTAAGAGAGAAGCCTGGCTCTATGTTGCTTCATTTTATGAACTGTGACATGACGGATCCTGAAGCCACAACCTTCTGATTTACAGCCACTGAACCTCAAATGACCAATTGTTCTCAGAAAAATTCCTCAGCAATCACTGTAATGATAACACCATATGACACAGGAGCAGATCTAGGCCATTCAGCTCATGAAGTCTACTCCACCGTTCCATCATGGCTGAATTATTACCCCATTCTCCTGCCTTCTTCCCATAATCTTTGACACCCTTACTGATCAAGGGCCTATCAACCTCCGCCTTAATTATACCCAATGACTTGGCCTCCCCAGCTGTCTGTGGCAATGAATTCCACTCTGGCTAAAGAAATCCCTCCCTGTCTCTGTTCTAAATGGACACCTTTCTATTCTGAGGCTGCGCCCTCTGATCTTAGATTCAATACTTCCCCCTCTCATTTACGAAGATGCTGTCAAGACTCGGGAGTGAGTTATCGGGAAAGGTTGGGCTGGCTGGCAATCCATTCACTGGAGCAGTGGAGTTTGAGGGGAAGTCTTGTACAGATGTATCAAATCATGGAGGGTTAAACCACACAGCCTTTTTCCTAGTGAGAGAGTAGCTAAAAACTAGAGGCCGAGGCTGACAGTTGAAAGACTTAAAAGCTCAAAGTTCAAAGTAAATTTATTATCAGAGTACATATATACTACCCTGTGGTTCATTCTCTTGCAGGAATTTATAGGAGAATAAAGAAATATAGCAGAATATATAGAGCAACACACACAAAACATTGGAGGAACTCAGCAGGCCAGGCAGCATCTGTGGAAAAGAGTAAATAGTCGATGTTTTGGGCCAAGTACATGGATGGAAGGGTTAAGATTCAAGATTGTTTAACGTCATTTCCAGTACACAAACGTAAAGGGCAACAAAATAATTGTTACTCTGGATCCGATGCAGCACAAAAAAATCCCAATCAAGTAAAGAACACAAGTTAAAAAAACACGATAAATCTCAATACTTAAATTAGCTTATATACAAAGAATGTTCGAATGTGATGAAGTTTCCTTCAGCATGAGTAAATCTGCAGATGCTGGAAATCCAAAACAACACACACACAAAATGCTGGAGGAACTCACTGGGCTAGGCAGCATCTGTGGAAAAAAGTAAACAGTCGACATTTCAGTGCGAGACCCTTCATCAGGACCAACACAATTTAAGCATTAACACACACACACAATGCTGGAGGAACTCAGCAGGCCAGGCAGCATCTACGGAAAAGAATAAACAGTTGACATTTCGGTTGAGACCCTTCATCGAGACCAACACACACACACAAAGTGCTGGAGGAACTCAGCAGGCCAGGCAGTATCTACACAGTTACTTTTATTCTTTTCTGCACCTTGTGGTGCACAAGGTGGAAACCTTCCCCCGTTTTGTTTTAGCATTTTGTCTATTTTTTACGAGGCTGAGTTGCTTGCTCAACCCAGCATGTGCAAAGAGCTGGTCAGATTCTCACCTGGGACCGTTCGCCTCCAAGTCCGGTGTTGATGCCATTATACCACCGACCGGATGGCAGCATCTGTGGAGGGGGATAAACAGTCACTGCTTCAGGCCGAGACCCTTCATCAGAACTGGGCAGGAAGGGGAAAGAAGACAGAATAATAAGGGGGGGGGGAATGGGAAGGAGTACAAACTGGCAGGTGATGTGAGACCAGATGAGAGGGAAGGTAGGTGGGTGGGGTGGTGGATCTGCTGGAGGCAGCCTGCAAGTGTTGTCACACATTATGTGCCCACAATGTTCAGCAGAACAACACAAGAAACAACAGAACAACAGCAATAAAGCAGGCTCTTCTCCAGGTGCTTCTTCAGGCTGCGTACAGTCAGGCCGTGTAGCACAGCTTTATCTGTAAGGATGCAGCTCCGCCAGTTCGATTCCCTCTACAGCACCTGGATTCAGACCATCATCAGCTCTAGCAACAGCGTCATCACCACAGACGGCTGAGGAGGCCAAGTCATTGGGTATGTTTAAAGTACAGGTTGATTAGTCAGGGCATCAAAGGTTACGGGGACAAGGCAGGAAAATGAGGATGAGAGGGATAATAAATCAGCCATGTCAGAGAATCCTCAATGGGCCAAATGGCCTAATTTTGCTCCTATGTCTTTTGGTCTTACCTACTGATGAAATGGCTCAGTTACCTGAAATTAAACAAAGAGACTGAAAAGGTTGCGTGACTTTCTGGAATCTACATTATTCACTTTGGTGAGCAGATGGCCCATTAGCAGCTGACATGTGAACCCTCCCACCATTAAACACACTGAATTCAATTCAGGAAAACAATTCTGGTCTTGAATGGTGACATCACCAAATGGGCTGATGTTATTCTGTCAGAGGCGTGGACATCTCTCAGTCCACCATTTTCCAGCTTAGAGTCATACAGCCTAGAAACAGGCCCTTCGGCCCACCATGTTAATGCTAACCTTTGTTGGAATTGGAATTGGTTTATTATTGTCACATGTACTGAGATAGTGGAAAGCTGGTCTTGCATACTGTTCATGCAGATCAGATCATTACACAGTGCATTGAGGTAGAACAAGGAAAAGCAATAACAATGTTGAATATTTCTTAGAGAGAGAGAATTTAGATTTAAAAGCGTAGAATGATTATGATAGAACTAATAAATGAATGACTGGGGATGGTTTGCATCGAGTCACTATACTCCAGAGCCAACTTGCAAATTTCTTTCTGCTCATTTATGTCCATAGATCTATACTAATCTTTGTACCTATTTATATTAATCTCATTTACCCTCTATAACTTGTGTGGCTTGCCTAAGTACCCATAGAGATTGTAAATAAATTTAAAAAACTAGCTTTATTTGTCACATGTACATTGAAACATGCAGAGAAATGCGTCGTTGTGTCAAAACAAATCAGCGAGGACTGTGCTGGAGTAGTCCCTATGTGCCACGCTTCTGGCACCAACATAGCATGCCTATAATTAACCCTAACCCTGACCGTACGTCTTTGGAATATGGGAAACTGGAGCACCCGGAGGAAGCACATGGTGTCACGGGAAGAATGTGCAAACTCCTTAGAGGCAGTGGCAGGAATTGAACCCTGATCTTGCAGCTGACCCTGTAAAGCATTGCACTTACAGCTATACTGCTATGCCACACTTGTATCCGATCGTATCTGCTTCCACCACCCTTCTGGAAGCTTATTGCAAATATCAACCTCTCTTGTTATTACAAACTTTCCTCAGATCCTCCTTAAAGCTCTTCGCTTTCACCTTAAGCCAATGCCTTCTTGTTTTTGATATGCCTACTATGGGAATAGGGTGGCAGGGTGGAGATATGTCTCTACCAAAGGAGGTGTAAGGCGCTCCTTCCCTCCATTGGCCTGCAGATCTCTCTGGGAATGGTACAGCACCCGCTTAGCCACTCCCTCCGATCAGGGTCACGTGAGCCCATGGGTGCAGGTGGTGGATGGTCGTACGAGCAGCTGGTGCGTATCTCAGTTCCTGGTTATATAACCACCGACATCAGGCAGACAATCTCTGAAGAATATTGACAATGGCTGGGGTCACCCACTTTGTAAAGACACTGCCCAGAAGGCAAACCACTTAGAAAAATTTACCAAGGACAATCATGGCCATCGACCATGGTGGGCAACGTCGTACGATACTGTACAGTATGATGACAATACCAACTGTCCACCAAATCTATCACTTTGAAAATATGCTTCAAAGTAAAGAAAGAGTACACTGTTAATAGTAAGACCTTTCACAGTGTGGATTATTTGTGTTTGCTGGAATATATATAATTATTTAATGTGAATCTGGAACACTGTGCCGGGGGCAGAGACTCTGATTACATTTAAGAGTTATCTGCGAGAACACTTGAATATACAGGAGTGGGATGTTACATCTGGCTGAGTGGCATTGCAGTAGCAACCTCATGCTTAACATCAACAAAAACTAGGAACTAATCATTGGCTTCAGAAAGGGGGAGTCAGGAGACCATGTTGAGTGAACTTTTGGGCGTCAAGATCTTGAATGAGCTGTCCTGGGCCCAGAACTTTGCTGCAATCATGAAAAAGACTTTATCTATCCTGTCTCTGCCTCTCATAACTTTACTTCATATTCTCTGTCACTTCTCAGCCCGACACTCCAGAGAAAATAATAATACACTCTAATCCAGGTAATATCTCGGTGAAATTCTTCTGCACTCTCTCAATGTCCTTTCTGTAATGCAGTGACCAGAACTGCACACAATACTTGAAATGTGGCCTCACCAAAGTTCTTTACAGAGCTGAAACATGAGGGATACATTTATGTAGGTAAAAGGCAGATGGGAGTTTACACCAGTAGAGGAGTGCTGTATCCGATCAGAGGGCATGGCCTCAGAGTAAAGCGGTGTCCCTTTGGAATTGAAATGAGGAGAAATTTCCTTATCCAGAGAGTGGTGACTCTGTAAAACTTACTGCTACAGACAGCTGTGGAGGTCAAGTCATTAAGTATATTTAAAGAGGATTTTGATGTTCTTGATTAGTAAGGTTATGGGGAGACAGCAGGAGAATGGGGTTGAGGAGGGAAATAAATCAGCCATGATTGAATGGTGGAGTTAACTTGATGGGCCAAATAGTCTAATTCTGCTCCTATGTATCCTGGTCTTATGGTCCATTGGGACAGCCCATAGTCTACCTGGCCAGACTTAATGAATAGTTGGTGTGTTTCTGGAAGCCAAGGTTTGGGTTGGGCTACAGAGGAAGCCATATCATCTTGTTCTATAGGAGACAACGTCAACTCCAACTTGGCTTGGCATTTTTCCGGAATCCTCCCTTTGGAAACAGCTGTTCTCCAATGCTTCATTTGCCATTCCAATAAAAGAAGCTGACATCATCATCGTCAATATTAGATTTTCTATGAAAACTATGTATTGCCTAATAATGCAGTTTTCATAGAAAAGTTAATATTATGCACTATCTTGATCTTGGAATATCAAGTCTTTAACATTTTACATTATAAAATTGTGAGGGGCCTAGATAGGATGAATGCACATAGTCTTTTTACCACGGTTGGGGAGTCAGGAACTTGAGGGTACAGGATACACTTGAAAGGGAAGAGATTCAATAAGAGCCCAAGGGGTAATGTTGTCACCTGGAGAATGGTCAGTACGTAGAATGAATTGACAGAGGAAGTGATACATATCCAAGAATCTGCTTGCCAGGTAGACCCATTGTTTCTGCTTGTTCCTGCACACTGAACTCATATCGGCAAACCTCGGCTCAGTTTTATCCCCCTGGTTCAGTCTCTTCCCACCTATATCCCTGACACGTGATCTTTTCAATGATTTCGAGTTCCTTGGCCCTGAGCATCTTATTTTCGCTATGGATGTCCAGTCCCTCTATACCTCCAGGAGGGCCTCAAGGCTCTCTGTTCTTTCTGGACACCGAACCCAACCAGCTCCCCTCGACCACCGCTCTCCTCCATCTAGTGGAACTTGACCTCATTCTCAATAATTTCTCCTTTGGCTCCTCACACTTCCTTCAAGCAAAAGGTGTAGCCATGGGTATTCGCATGGGTCCCACCTGTGCCTGCCTTTTTGTCAGCTAAGTGGAACAGTCTATGTTCCAAGCCTACACTGGTGCCCCTCCTGCACTTCTCCTACACTATATCGATGACTGCATTGGTGCTGCTTCCTGCACCCGTGCTGAACTCGTCGACTTCATCAACTTTGCTTCCAGCTTCCACCTGGCCCTCAAATTTACCTGGTCCATTTCTGACTCCTTCCTTCCCTTTCTTGATCTCTCTGTCAAGGAGACAGCTTATCCACTGATGTTTATTACAAACCCATGGACTCTCACAGTTACGCGGACTATACCTCTTCCCACCCTGTGACTTGTAAGAATTCCATCCCCTTCTCTCAACTCCCCTGTCTCAGCTGCTTCTGCTCTCAGGATGAGGCTTTTCATTCCCTGTTCTTCAAAGAAACGGCTTCCCTTCCTCCACCATTAGTGCTGCCCTCAACAGCATCTCTTCCACTTCGCGCACGTCTGTCCTCATCCCATCCTCCTGCCACCTCACCAGGGATAGGGTCTCTCTTGTCCTCACCTACCACTCTACTAGCCTCCACATCCAGCACATAATTTTCCGAAACTTCCACTATCTCCAACAGGATCCCATCACAAGGCACATCTTTACCACCCCCTCACTTTCTGCACTGCACAGGGATCGCTCCCTATGGGACTCCCTTGTCCATTCATCCCTCCCTACTGATCTCCCTCCTGGTACTTAGCCTTGTAAGCGGAACAAGTGCTACACCTGCTCCTACACCTCCTCCCTCACTACCAATCAAGGCTCCAAACAGTGCTTCCAGGTAAAGTGACACTTGACCTGTGAGTCCGTTGGGGTCATCTATTATATCCGGTGTTCCTGGTGTGGCCTCTTGTATATCGGTGACACTCGACGTAGATTGGGAGACCACTTCACCAAGCACCTATGCTCCATCTGCCAGAAAAAGTGGGACCTCCCCATGGCCACCCATTTTAATTCCACCACCCATTCCTATTCCGACATGTCAGTCCAAGGCCTCCGCTCTTGTCTAAATGAGGCTACACTCAGGTTGGAAGAGCAACATCTTATATTCCAACTGGGTAGCCTTCAACCTGAGGGCATGAACCTCGATTTTTCAAACTTCCGATAATGGCCCCCCCCTTTCTCTATTTCCCATCTCCTTTTCCCTCTCTCACCTTATCTCCCAGCCTGTGCATCACCTCCCTCAGTTGTTCCTCCTCTTTTTCTTTCACCCATGGCCTCCTATCAGATTCCCCCTTCTCCGGTCCTGTATCTCTCTCTTCAATCATCTTCCCAGCTCTTTACTTCACCCCTCCCTCCACCCAGTTTCACTTGTCACCTTGTGTTTCTTCCTCCCCTCCCTCCACCTTCTCACTCTGACTCCTCATCTTTTTTTCCCCAGTCCTGTTGAAGGATCCCGGCCCGAAACGTCGACTCTACTTTTTTTCCATAGTTGCTGCCTGGCCTGCTGAGTTCCTCCAGCATTTTGTGTGTGTTGACAGAGGAAGTGACTGAGGCAGGTACAATAGCAATATTTAAAAGAACTTGGACAGATATATGGATGGGAAAAGTTTAAAAACATTAAAAAAGGAGCAAAATTGGGCCATTTGGCCCATCAAGTCTACTCCACCGTTCTATCATAGCTGATTTATTTTCCCTCTCAACCCCATACAGAGCCTTCTCTCTGTAACCTTTGACGCCCTGACTAATCAAGAACCTATCAACCTCTGCTTTAAATCGACCTAATAACTTGGCCTCCAAGCTGCTGGTGGCAATAAATTCCACAGGCTCACCACCCTCTGGTTAAAGAGATTTCTCCTCATCTCTGTTCTAAAGGGATGCCCTTGTATTCTGAGACCATGCCCTCTGGTCATAGACCCCCCCCCCCCCCCCACTACTACAGGAAACATTCTCTCCATATCCACTCTCTCTAGGCCTTTCAATATTTAACAGCTTCTGGTGAAATCCCCCCTTATTTTTATAAACTTTGGTGAGTGGAGGCCCAGAGCCAGCAAATACTCCTCATACTTTAACCCTTTCAATCCTGGAATAATTCTCGTGAATCTCCTCTGTACCTTCTCTCCAATGCCAGCATATCCTTTCTTAGAAAAGGGCCCAAAACGGTTCACAATATTCCAAATGTGGTCTGACCAATGTCTTATAAAGCCTCAGCATTACAGCTAGAGGGACTGGGTCAAGTGCCAGCAAGTTATTAAACTAACTAAGAATGGGCTTAGTTAGGCTATTTATTTGACATTGTCAACTTAGGCCAAAGAAATGCTGTATTATGCTGAGCTCCGTTACAGAAACAGTTTGAGGGATAGAGTTATGGTGGAGCAGGTTAGGACTTTATTCCTGGGAACAAAGGAGAACGAGGCATGGCTTTCAGAGGAGAGGTGAGGTGACTTATAGAGCCTGAAGAAATTCAACATTGTATCTGTAGTTGTGAACTTCCCACTATTCAGGACATTTACAGAGACAGGTATGTGAAAAGGGCCCAAAGGATCATTGGGGATCCAAGTCACCCCAACCAAAATCTGTTCCAGCTGCTACTATCCAAGAAATGGTACCGCAGCATAAAAGCCAGGACCAACAGGCTCTGGGACAGCTTCTTCCACCAGGCCATCAGACTGATTAATTCACGCTGACACAACCGTATTTCTATGTTACATTGACTGCCCTGTTGTACATACTATTTATTATAAATTGCACACTGCACATTTAGATGGAGACGTAACATAAAGGTTTTTACTCCTCGTACATAAAGGATGTAAGTAATAAAGTCAATTGAATTCAGCTCAAATACTGGGAAGACATTGCTCTCAGTAGGTACATTTGAAGGAAATCTGTTCAAGAGGGAGCTGCACTATATGAGAACGACCAGTGTGCCACAGAGAACAAATGAGGAGAGACGGGACACCCAACCACGAACTCCAACCACCACTTACTCGTGCCCACACTGCACTGAATATGTGGATCCCGGACCAGCCTCTACAGACACCAGAGGTCCTACCAATAGACACCCCCTTGGGGGAGCATCACACTCAACTCGAATGATCAAACTAATACCGCTATTACGACTATAGAGGCGTATAAGGTCATCTTGGGCGTAGATAGCATGATTGCATTCAGTCCTTTTCTCAGGGTCAGGCAATCAAGAACTAGAGGGCATAGGTTTAAGGTGAGGGAGAAGAGATTAAATAGAGGAAGAGGTTGAAGGGTCTTGGCCAAAAATGTCAACTGTTTATTTTCCTGTTCCTCCAGCATTTTGTATGTTGCTCTGGATTTCCAGCATCTGCAGAATCTCTTGTGTGTAAGAGATTTAATGGGATAGGAAAGGTTTAGAGGGATACAGGTGAAATCTGGGTAAATGAGACTAGCTTAGATGGGAATGTTGGTCGGCATGGACCATTTGGGCTGAAGGGTCCATTTTCGCATGATACGACTCTGTAAGTGAGAAGGAACTTGTTCATAGATACCTGGCCTTACCAACTTAGGTGGGTTCTCAGTATGTCTGCATTTCAATACTGTCTGTTGTTTCGCCCATGGGAGTAGAAGGAAACAGATACAATATTTCTGTCATGGACAGTTTCTAGCCAAAGACCACAATGGGAGTTGGGGGGTGTATGGAGAAGCTGATACTTTGCCCCTCTTGGGAACCCTTCCTCCTTCTTTAGATGTACTCTTAATGTTAGGGGCGCTCACTCAATGGCCTCAGGCAAAGGCTACCGACAGAGAAGGGTCAGGTTAAAATACACATGTTCCTCCCCCAAATCAAATGGAATCCTTGCACATGATATTTTAAAAAATTAGCTTTGTCAGTGGAGTATTCATGCATTGGAAATACTTCATTAAGTATGATTACAATAACATTAATAGAATTCATACAATTCATAATTCATCGACAGATTAAATAATGAGGGAGCATTATTCACTTTGCGAAGCATTCACAGACTACTTGCACAGCTCTGTGAGTACATTTCAGACTGGAAGTGAACACCACATTAGGTTTTCTAACAATAGAATCCATAAACAGAAAATGGAAGTCAACATCAGTACATCTGCCTGCCTCAGGGGCTAAGGTGACAGTATTTGGGCTCTGCACATTACTTACAGGATGTTGTAAGGGAAGATGTTAACTCCGTATGTAGTACTAAGGATAAATAGAGTATAGAACAGCACAGGCCCTTCAGCCCGTGATGTGGTGTCAATATTTTAACTTACTCTAAAATCAATCTAACCCTTCCTTCCAACATAGCCCTCTATTCTTCTATCATCCCTGTGCCTACCTAAGAGTCTCTTTAATATCTCTAATGTATCTACCCGTGGTTCCTTAAGGTTGTTATAGCCAGGGCTGGTAATGGGGACAAGCTCCCACTGTCTATTAAATGCTCCCAATGGTGTGTGTCTCAGATAGCCTCTGACAACCAAGTCCAGCTCCTAGCCTTCACATGTGGCTTATCTACAAAGCCCAGTGGAACTGTTTCTACTGACAGGAGAAGGGGCAAAAGCAGATTACTGACACCTTAAAACCAGTTGCTTTGGGCAGTTGGGGCTCATCAGCCGTGATTGGCAGCTCATCTAGGAGAAGGAAAGCACTGATATCAAACCTCTGCTGACTTGTGGCTATACCTACTCATGGGGAAGGCTTCAGGAGTAAACCCTGAGGGGGAAATCCAGAACTGGAGTCCCTAAGGCAGTCCTACATTGAGTTCAATGCTGACTGGCAAATCCTGCTGGTACCTAAATGTATTGGCCTCAGCCATTCCTTTGGGTTGGTTGGATGTGTGGAGATGCATTGCTACATGGGTAGCAGCTTGCCTTCCGTATCGTGCTGCCCAGGCTTGTGTATCTAGACTGCTTGGACGCAACGTCCATGGTCGACCCTGACCGGCAGAGGCTTCACTCATCTGTCTCTACCATTTCCCCTGGCAGTGCATTCCACACACCCACTACTCTCAGTGTAAAAGTGTACCTATAACAAAGCCCTGTGCTTTCCTCCATTCACCTTAAAATTATTGCATGTCCCCTTGTGTTAGTCATTTCCACCCTGGTGAAAAGTCTATCCATTCAAACTATGCTTCTTATCGCCTTATTCACTTCTATCAAGTGACCTGTCATTCTACATTCAACCTACCTTCAGCAGTCCTCTAGACCAGGTATCTGATGGACAGATGGAGGGAAGGCCTCTGTTAGAATGAATGTGACGATCTCCCTGTCTGGGGAATTTATATTCTCAGCTGTGACTCAGTGCCAAGGGGAGTAGATAGAATCAGGCAACACTTCAGTAAGGCTGCAGCATCAAATCTCCCTTCAACAGACTCCTGACAAAATATTGCACCACAGATGCATAATTTACATCAGTTTCCTGAAACGCTGCAGACAGTGTTGATCTGTTAACAGGAAGATGGTGGACCTGTCAGTCCTCAGCCCTACACTGTACATCTCACATTGTCTTTGTCTCGTCTCCACACCCGGCAATTAGTAGCTGCAGGGTTCTAATTAACAGTGGTGGAGGAAGTGGTAATCTTGCCCTCACAGTGCAGCCAAAGTGGGATCTTCTGAAATTTGGGATTTGAAATTTATCTTCCCGTTCCAAATGACTACTCCCTACTCAGCTGGCCATGCCCTCTTCTTGCTCCTACCATGGCTGACAAGAGGTAAAGGAGCCTTCGGTCCCACACCACCAGGTTCAAGAGCAGTTATTGGCCTACGGCCATTAGGCTCCTGAGCCAGAACGGAGCCAGCATCGATAGCTTCTCTGAACTGATTCTGCAACCCGCAGGCACACTCTCAAGGACTCAACAACTCGATTTCTTCGTATTATTTATTTTTTTATTTGCACAATTAGTATTCTTTTGCACGCTGGCTATTTGGAAGACTTTGCTTATGTATAGTTTATCATAAATTCCATTCTATAAATGTCTTTATTTTCCTGTAAATGCCTAAATGAAAATGAATCTCAGGGTAGGATATCATAACATACACAGTATGTATTTTGATAATAATTTACTTCAATCTTAGGATTGAAAGAGTGCAGAGTAAGTTTACAAGGATGTTTCCAGGACTTGAGGCGCTGAGTTACAGGGAAAGGTTGAATAGGTTAGGACTTTATTCCCTGGAGTGTAGGAGAATGAGGGAAGATTTGATAGAGGTATACAAAATTATGAGGGGTATAGATATGATAAATATAAGTAGGCATTTACTGAGGTTGGGTGAGACTAGAACTAGTGTTCATGGGATAAGAGTGAAAGGTGAAAAGTTTAAGGGGAAATTCTTCACTCAGAGGATGTGCAAGTGTGGAGTGAGCCTCCAGCACAAGTGATGGATAGGGGTTTGATTTCGACATTTAATAGAAATTTGGATAGATATATGGATAGGAAGGGTATGGAGGGCTATGGTCCAGCTGGAGGTCGATGAGACTGGACAGATTAATTGTTCGGAATGGACTAGATGGGCTGAAGGGTCTGATTCTGTGCTGTAGTGCTCTATGGCTTTGACTATGACTCTTCACCTCAAGGCAGAGGAGCTAAGGAGCCAACTCGCTTCTGATCCAGAGACAATAAGCTTATGGTCAATGGAGTTCAATGCCTTAGCTAGGTCAATAAAAATAACAGCTAGGACTTTGTGGTTCCTCTTGGAACCCTTCATAAAACTACTTAAAATAGCAATATTGTTCTTGCTGCCAGAGGTAGCCGGGACGAATCACTTCTGACATCTTCCTTGGCATTCTCAAGGATTCTTTTGCTCATTGGTTGTTAGTTAGTCTTTGTTTGTGTGTAGTTTTTCATTGAATCTATTGCGTTTCTTTGTTTTACTGAGAATGCCTGCCAGAAAATAAATCTCACAGTAATGTGCAGTGACATATACGCACTTTAATAATAAATTCACTTTGAATGGTTGAACTTTGAGGATGGAAGCCTGACACGTCACTATTGTCACACTATTATTGTGATGAGCAGAATAGAGGTCAGTGACATGGTGGTCAGGTTCTTTCTACCCCAGGGTAGAAATGTCAGTTAGTAGAGGGCATGCATTCAAGGTGAGAGGGGGAAAGTTTAAAGGAGATAGATAAAGAGGCATAGGCAGAGTGGACAGCCAGTGCCTTTTGCCCAGAATGGCAATGGTCAAGAACAGAGGACATCTGTTGAAGTTATTGTGAGTGGTGGAAAGTTGAGGGGAGATGTCAGAGGTAGGTTCTTAGCAGAGTAGAAAGTGTCTGGAATGTACTGATAGGGATGCTGGTAGAGGCAGCTACATTAGGGACATTTAAGAGACTCTTAGATGGATGTAATGAAAATTGAGGGCTCTGAGCAGGAACTTGAAGCTGATCACCATTTCCACCACTGTCTCCTCAATGAAGACAGGTGGACCTTCTCCTGATTCCCCTTCATGAAGTCCACAATCAATTCTTACTGATGCTAAGTGCAATGTTGTGACACCACTCAACCAGTCAATCTATTTCACTCCTGTACACCTGCTCGTCACCATCTGAGATTCTGTCAACAACAGTGGCATTCTGAAAGAGGGGGCTGAAGAGATTGTGGAGGCATTAGTAATAATCTTTCAAAATCAGTGGATTCTGGCCTGATTCTGGAGGGCTGGAAAATTGCAAATGTTATTCCACTTTTCAAGAAGGGAGGGAGGGAGGCAAAAGAAAGGAAATTATAGGCCAGTTAGCCTGACCTCAGTGGTGGGGAAGAAGTTGGAGTTGATAGTTAAGGATGTGGTTTTGGGGTATTTGGAGGCCCATGATAAAACTGGCTGAAGTCAGCACGATTTCCTTCAGGGAAAATCTTGCCTGATACATCTCATGGAATTCTTTGCAGAAATAACAAGCAGGATAGACAAAGGAGAATTGGTGGATGTTGTGTACTTAGATGTTCAGAAGGCTTTTCACAAGGTGCCACACGAGGCTGCTTAACAAGTAAGGAGTCCATGGTATTTCAGGAAAAACACTAGCATGGATAGAACATTGGTTGATTGGCATCAGGCAAAGAATGGGAATAAAGGGAGCCTTTTCTGGTTGGCTACCAGTGCGTAGTGGTGTTCTGCAGGGGTCTGTCTGTGTAGGGACCATTCCTTTTCTCGTTATATATCAATGACAGAATTGATGGCTTTGTAGCAAGTTTGCAGATGAGGGGCAGGTAGTTTTGAGGAAGTAGAGAGGCTACAGAAGGACTCAGACAGATTAGGAGAATGGGAAAGGAAGTGGCAGATGGAATACAGAGTCAGGAAGGTATGGAATTAAAACCAGAGACTATTTTCTAAATGGAGGTAAAATTCAAAATTCTGAGGTGCAAAGGGGCTTGGGAATCCTTGTGCAGGAAATCCTAAAGGTTAGTTTGCAGATTGAGTTGGTAGTGAGGAAGACAAATGCGATGTTAGCATTCATTTCAAGAGGACTAAAATATGAAAGCAAGGATGTAATCCTGAGGCTTTATAAAGCATTGATGAAGCCTCACTTGGAGTTTTGTGAGCAGTTTTAGGCCCCTTATCTAAGAAAGGATGTGCTGACATTGGAACAGGTTCAAAGGAGATTCACGAAGCTGATTCCGGGATTGAAAGACTATAATATGAGGATGGCTCTGGGCCAGTACCCACTGGAATGAGGCATGACTTCATTGAAACCTATCGAATGGTGAAAGACCTTGACAGAGTGGATGTGGAGAGGATGTTTCCTATGGCGGGAGTGTCGAAGACCAGAGGGCACAGTCTCAGAATAGAGGGACGTCTAATTAGAATGGAGATGAGGAGGAATTTAGCTAGAGAGAGGTGAATCTGTGGAATTCGTTCCCACAGGCGGCTGTGGAGGCTGAGTCATTGGGTATATTTAAGACAGAGATTGATGGATTCTTGATTGGTCAGGGCATGAAGGGACACAGGGAAAAACCAGGATACTGGAGCTGAGAGGGAAATGGATCATTCATGATGAAATGGTGGAGCAGACCGGATAGGGTGAATGGGATAATTCTGCTCCTGTGTCTCATGGTCTTACAGTCGTCAGTGAATTTACCGATGGCATTTGAGTTGGACGAGGACCTGAACTGGACTGGAGCTGGAGCTGGGATTGGGATCTGGAATGTGTGCAGATTTGTAGATGGACTTACACACAAAGTGCTGGAGGAACTCAGCAGGTTGGGCAGCATCAATGGAAGGAAAAGTCCTTGTTTCGGTTCATCACGATTGAGCAAGATGGATTTGGCAAATTGGCAGTCAGAATTGGAAGCACCGGGGTCAAGAATGTGGGTGAGTTTGTGTCCCAAAATGGACCTGATATTGTAGATGAGGAAACCAAGACAAGAGCTCAGATTTGATCCCTTTAATAAGAGAATTAATAAGAGATTAATAAGAGAATACTTCAGTGAACTAAATGCAACTTCCCGAGATCAAGATGCAAAAACTAGAAGAAGAAAAGGGGAGGAGAAAGGTGTCCAGAGCTGTCAGACCCACTTCCTGCAGTCTCAGAGTCAACTCCTACAACCACCATGGAGGAGGACCCAGAACCTGAGGTTGTTTTCACAGTCCCAAGACTCACCTGCCAAGCAGAGTCATCCTCCTTGTTAGGAAAGGCATTATCCCACAAAAAAATAAGAAATCCTCCACAACAAGTAAATCTTTAGGTCTGAATGGGACAGTTTAAAATTTATTATGCTGTGAATGTCTGTATAAAATTGTATTTTATAGGATATTCTGTATATAGTCGAGATGAATCCTATATTGAGTCAGAGTTTATAACTGAGCAGAGAGGGACGTTGTGTATTTAATATTTCAGTAGTATTTGAGTAATATTGTAAATAAGCTGATTAAGCATTCTTTATTTGTTTAAGCTATTCATTAGGGGTTATATGTACAAATATTTGAATTGGATATGTTATGATGCTACCATGTGATATATGTGTGCCTTGCTTAAAGTAAAAAAATGAACTAAGACTCATATCTTTCAGTTCTATTGTTTTCCTTTGAATTAGTTTAATGTTTTTTGGAGTTACAGAACATAACACTATGTATTTTGTTAAGCAGCCTCATCTGTATTGTTAAGCCCTCTCAAAATCCAGGTATACAATATCCACCGATTCTCCTTTGTCTATCCTGCCTGATGTTTCCTCAAAGAATTCAGACAGATTTGTCAGGCAAGATTTTCCCTTAGTGAACCATTCTGGCTATGGTCCACTTTATCATGTATTTCCAAGAACCCCAAAATCACATCCTTAACAAATGGCTCCAAATCTTCCCAACCACTGACGTCAAGCTAACTGGTCTATAACTTCCTTTCTTCTGCCTCCCCTCTTCTTGAAGTTTGGAGTGACATTTGCATTTTCCATTCCTCTGGAATCATGCTAGAATCTAGTGATTCTTGAAAGGTCATTACTAATGGTTTCACAATCTCTTCAGCCACCTCTTTCAGAACCCTGGGGTGTAGTCCTGGAGTCCAGGTGACTTATCTACCTTCAGACCTTTCAGTTTCCCAAGCACCTTCTCCCTAGTAATAGCAACTACACTCACGTCTGGCCCCAGACTGTCTCAAACATCTGGCATACCACTAGTGTCTTCCTCAGCAAAAACGGATACAAAATACTCATCAGTTCATCCCCATTTCCTTGTCCCCATTACTACCTCTCCAGCACCATTTTCCAGGGGTCTGATAATTACTCTCACCTCTCTTTTACTCTTTATATATCTGAAAAACTTTTGGTCTCCTCTTTGATCTTATTGGGTAGCTTACTGTACCTTGATATTTAATCTTTTCCCTCTTTATGGCTTTTTAGGTTGCCTTCTTTTGGCTTTTAAAAGCTTCCCAGTCCTCTAATTTCCTGCTAATTTTAGCTCTATTATATGCCTCTCTCTTGCTTTTATGCCGTCTTTGACTTCACTTGTCAGCCATGGTTCCATCATTCTCCCTTCTTTGTCGGGACGTATCTGTCCTGCAGCTTCTGAATTGCTCCCAGAAACTCCAGCCATTGTTGTTCTGGCTGTCATCCCTACTAGTGTCCCCTTCCGATCAACTTTGGTCAGCTCCTCTCTCACGCCTCTGTAATTCTCTGTACTCCATTATAATCCTGATACATCTGACTTTAGCTTCTGCCTCCCATATTGCAGGGTGAAGTCTATCATATTATGATCTTGAGGTTGGTTCTTTAACGTTGTCATATAGCTGGAAGGGAGTAGGTTTGGGAATCAGTGGGGACAAGCTCCCACTACCTATTAAATGCTCCCAATAACATGCATCTCAAATAGCCTCTGACAAGTCCAGCTACAGTTCTTCACGTGTGGCTTTGCTGCTAAGTCTGGCAGAACCGTTTCTACTGACAGGAGAAGGGGATAAGTTGGCTTACTAGTGCCTTAAAACCAGTTGCTTTGGGCAGATGGGGGCTCGTCACCTGTGGTTGGCCGTTCATCTAGGTGAAGGAAAACTCTGATCTAAAACCTCGGCTGCCTTTCAGCTATACCCACTCATGGGGAAGGCTTTGGGAGTAAACCCTGAGGAAAAATCTAGAGATGAAATCTGTAAGCAGTCCTATGTTGAACTGAAGACTGACTGGCACCTCCTGCAATGCCACTGGTGCCAAACTGAATTGGTCTCTGCCGTTCCTGGAGATTCATCAGCTCCGTAGAGAGAGGGAGCCTGTTGCATGAGCATCAGCTTGTTCTCCATATTGTACCGCATATCAAATGTATGTTGACAGCCAGGACACAACTTCCATGGTTGCCACTGACCCACCGACCAACGGAGGGCTTACCGTGCAAGTTATCACTGCACACTGGCTCAGTAATTGCATGCACGTTCTGCAGTCTGATGTGCCGAGGACTTAGATAATGATTAAGTGGTCTTCACATCTCAGAGCTGTTCATTTACACAAGGCTGCAGATCGATACAGACATCTGTGTTTTGCCGCTCAGTTTCCAATTGCTTTGAGATTGAAGTTAAAATATTTCCAAGCCATCAGAGGCAAAAGCTGTGCACATTGGACCCTTAATAGGAAACGCATTTTAAAGTACTTCACTGGGTTTCTTTATCCTACATGTCATAAATAACTATAAATCTATTACTGCTGGTATGCAATGATCACAGTGAACAGAAAACTCACCACCATAATTGAGATATGCAAATGCCATTCTACAACGGGTAGTCAAAACTGTCCAATGCATCACTGGCACCAGCCTACCCACAATCTAGGATAAATATACGGAAAGGTGATGCAAAATGGCCAGCAATATCGAGAAGGATGAAGGATCCCACCCACCCTACTCAGGGACTGTTTATCCCACTCCCATTGGGGAGGAGGCTACGTAGCATCTACCAGACTCAAAAACCGTTACTTTCCCCAAGCAGTAAGGCTGATCAACACCTCCACTCACTAACCCACCCCTCCACACCCCCAACCATCACTACTTGATCAATTCCTGTCAGTCACCTTATGTACAGACACTCCTGTGCCTCACATCACTTTAAGGATATGCAATCAATCTACATATTTATATTTATTGCATTTACTTTGTATTATTGTGTTCTTTATCTTATAAACACGAGAAATTCTGCAGATGCTGGAAATCCAAAGCAACACACACAAAATGCTGGAGGACCTCAGCAGGTCAGGCAGCATCTATGGAGAGGAATAAACAGTTAATGTTTCATCAGGACTGGAAAAGAAGGGGGAAGACAGCTGAATAAGAAGATGGAGGGAAGGAGAAGGAGGATAGATAGAAGGTGAGGGGATGAAGGGGAAGGAGGATAGCTGGAAGGTGGAGGGAAGGGGAAGGAGGATAGATAGAAGGTGGAGGGAAGGGGAGAGATAGAAGGTGGAGGGAAGGGTAGAAGGATAGATAGGTGGAGGGAAGGGGAAGGAGGATAGATAGGTGGAGGGAAGGGGAGGGAGGAGAGATAGGTGGAGGGAAGGAGGATAGATAGAAGGTGGAGGGAAGTGAAGGAGGATAGAAAGAAGGTGTTGGGGAGGGGAAGGAGGACAGCTGGAAGGTTTTGGGGAGGGGAAGGAGGATAGATAGAAGGTGGAGGGAAGGGGAAGGAGGATAGAAAGAAGGTGTTGGGGAGGGGAAGGAGGATAGATAGAAGGTGGAGGAAAGGGGAAGGAGGATAGATAGAAGGTGGAGGGAAGCGAAGGAGGATAGAAGGTGTTGGGGAGGGGAAGGAGGATTGCTGGAAGGTGGAGGGAAGGGGAAGGAGGATAGAAAGAAGGTGTTGGGGAGGGGAAGGAGGATAGATAGAAGGTGGAGGAAAGGGGAAGGAGGAGAGATAGAAGGTGGAGGGAAGTGAAGGAGGATAGAAGGTGTTGGGGAGGGGAAGGAGGATTGCTGGAAGGTGGGGTGAAGCCAGGTGCGTGGGAAAGGTCAAGGACCTTTGGGCCTGTCGGGAAGTGGCCTGGTCGAGGGAAGTGCCTGGTGTAAAAAGTGCTAGTATTTGGCTTGAGAGTCTTCGGCAATGAGACTACGCCAGGCACAATTGGAGAGGGTGAAGACATGACCGCTAAGCTGATTCAGTGTGCTACGTGCATGATGTGGGAGGTCAGGGACACTGATGGTGCCCCCGGCTGCTACAGCTGTGGAAAGTGTGTCCAGATTCAGCTTCTGAAGGAACATGTTGCAGCACTGAAGAAAGAACTGGATGACCTCAGGTTTATCCACGAAAACGAGGGTTTTCTGGACAGGACCTACAGTGAGGTCGTTACACCGAGGATACCAGAAGAGAGAAAGGGGGCGACGATGAGGAAGGAAAGGATGCTTGAAGTACAGGAGACCTCAGGGGATGTACCTCTTGTAAACAGGTTCACCCTCTTGGAAGCTGTCAGGACAGAAGATACTGCCAGTCTGAGAGGCGGACAGGTCTGCAAGCCGAAAATTGGTGCAGAAGCAGAGCCGAGGAGTCAGACATCAGGAAGAGCTGTGGTAGTAGGGGACTCCATAGTAAGAGGTACGGAAAGGGATTTCTGCGGCAACAGGCAAGATTTAAGGTTGGTGTGTTGCCTCCCTGGTGCAAGGATCCAGGACATCATGGACCGATTGCAGGGAATCCTCAAGAGTGAAGGTGAACAGTCGGAAGTGGTAGTGCATGTCGGCACAAATGACATGGGGAAGAGGAAGGACATTCTGCAGCGGGACTTCAGAGAACTCGGAAGAAGGCTGAAAAGCAGGACTTCCAGGGTGGTTATCTCTGGTTTGCTTCCAGTTCCTCGTTTTGGAGAGGGCAGGAACAGGGAGATAATGGATCTGAATGTGTGGCTGAGGAACTGGTGCAGGAAGCAAGGATTTACATTCTTGGACCACTGGGATCTGTTTTGGGGTAGAGATGAATTGTGCAAAAGGGACGGGTTGCACATTAATAGGCGGGGGACCAGCATTCTGGCAGACAGGTTTGCCACTGCAACACGGATGTGTTTAAACTAAGTAGTGGGGGGGAGGAGATGAACTGGAAATATAAGGATGGAGTTAAAGGGAAAGTGAAAATAAGAAAAGTTAAAAAGGACAACAGAATCAATGAAGTAGAAAGCTCAAGAACAGATCATATAGTATGGCCAAGTGAAATAGGAATTGATATGAAAGGAGAGGGGAGTAAAAAATTAAAAGTATTATATATGAATGCACAAAGTATAAGGAATAAAGTAGATGAGCTTGAGGCTCAGTTGGAAATTGGCAAGTACGATGTTATGGGAATAACTGAGACATGGCTTCAAGCGGACAGGGCCTGGGAAATGAATATTCAAGGATATACATCTTATTGAAAGGACGGACTGACTGGTAGAGGGGGTGGGGTGGCTCTGTTGGTGAGGAATGATATTCAGTCCCTTGCGCAGGGGGACATAGAATCTGGGGATGTAGAGTCAGTATGGATAGAACTGAGAAATTCTATGGATAGAAAGACCCTAATGGGAGTTATCTACAGGCCCCCAAAAAAGAGTCTGGATATAGGGTGGATGTTGAATGAAGAGTTAAAATTGGCATGTCGCAAAGGTAATGATACAGTTGTCATGGGGGATTTCAACATGCAGGTAGACTGGAAGAATCAGAATGGTACTGGACCCCAAGAAAGGGAGTTTGTGGAGTGCCTCCGAGATGGATTCTTAGAACAGCTTGTACTGGAGCCTACCAGGGAGAAGGCAATTCTAGATTTAGTGTTGTGCAATGAACCAGATTTGATCAGGGACCTCGAGGTAAAGGAACCATTAGGAGGTAGTGACCATAATATGATATGTTTTAACCTACAATTTGAGAAGGAGAAGGGAAAATTGGATGTGTCAGTATTACAGTTGAATAAAGGGAACTATGGAGCTATGAGGGAGGAGCTGGCCAAAGTTCAATGGAACAATACCCTAGCAGGGAAGACAGTGGAACAACAATGGCAGGTATTTCTGGGAATAATGCAGAAGGTGCAGGATCGGTTCATTCCAAAGAGGAAGAAAGATCCTAAGGGGTGTAAGGGGCGGCCGTGGCTGATGAGGGAAGTAAAGGGCAGTATAAAAATAAAAGTGAAGAAGTATAACATAGCAAAGATGAGCGGGAAACCGGAGAACTGGGAAGCTTTTAAAGAGCAACAGAAGATAACAAAAAAGGCAATACGCCAAGAAAAAATGAGGTACGAAGGTAAACTAGCCAAGAATATAAAGGAGGATAGAAAAAGCTTCTTTAGGTATGTGAATAGCAAAAAAATAGTTAAGACCAAAATTGGGCCATTGAAGACAGAAACAGGTGAATTTATTATGAGGAATAAGGAAATGGCAGACGAGTTGAACAGGTACTTTGGATCTGTCTTCACTAGGGAAGACACAAACAATCTCCCAGATGTAATAGTGGCCAAAGGAACTAGGGTAAAGGATGAACTGAAGGAAATTTATATTAGGCAAGAAACTGTGTTGGGTAGACTGATGGGACTGAAGGCTGATAAGTCCCCGGGACCTGATGGTCTGCATCCCAGGGTACTTAAAGAGGTGGCTCTAGAAATCGTGGACGCATTGGTAATCATTTTCCAATGTTCTAAAGATTCAGGAACAATTCCTGCTGATTGGAGGGTGGCTAATGTTGTCCCACTTTTCAAGAAAGGAGGGAGAGAGAAAACAGGGAATTATAGACCAGTTAACCTGACGTCAGTGGTGGGAAAGATGCTGGAGTCAATTATAAAAGAGGAAATTACGACACATTTGGATAGCAGTAGAAGGATCAGTCCGAGTCAACATGGATTTATGAAGGGAAAATCATGCTTGACTAATCTTCTGGAGTTTTTTGAGGATGTAACTATGAAAATGGACAAGGGAGAGCCAATGGATGTAGTGTACCTGGACTTCCAGAAAGCTTTTGATAAAGTCCCACATAGGAAATTAGTGAGCAAAATTAGGGCACGTGGTATTTGGGGCAGAGTACTGACATGGATTGAAAATTGGCTGGCTGACAGGAAACAAAGAGTAGCGATTAACGGGTCCCTTTCAGAATGGCAGGCTGTGACCAGTGGGGTACCGCAAGGTTCGGTGCTGGGACCGCAGCTGTTTACAATATACATTAATGATTTAGATGAAGGGATTAAAAGTAACATTAGCAAATTTGCTGATGACACAAAGCTGGGTGGCAGTGTGAAATATCAGGAGGATGTTATAAGAATGCAAGGTGACTTGGACAGGTTGGGTGAGTGGGCAAATGTATGGCAGATGCAGTTTAATGTGGATAAATGTGAGGTTATCCACTTTGGTGGCAAGAACAGGAAGGCAGATTACTATCTAAATGGAGTCAAGTTAGGAAAAGGAGAAGTACAATGAGATCTAGGTGTTCTTGTACATCAGTCAATGAAAGCAAGCATGCAGGTACAGCAGGCAGTGAAGAAAGCTAATGGCATGCTGGCCTTTATAACAAGAGGAATTGAGTATGGGAGTAAAGAGGTCCTTCTGCAGCTGTACAGGGCCCTGGTGAGACCCCACCTGGAGTATTGTGTGCAGTTTTGGTCTCCAAATTTGAGGAAGGACATTCTTGCTATTGAGGGAGTGCAGCGTAGGTTCACAAGGTTAATTCCCGGAATGGCAGGACTGTCATATGTTGAAAGATTGGTGCGACTGGGCTTGTATACACTGGAATTTAGAAGGATGAGAGGGGATCTGATTGAAACATATAAGATTATTAAGGGATTGGACACGCTGGTGGCAGGAAGCATGTTCCCGCTGATGGGTGAGTCCAGAACTAGAGGCCACAGTTTAAGAATAAGGGGTAGGCCATTTAGAACAGAGATGCGGAAAAACTTTTTCACCCAGAGAGTGGTGGATATGTGGAATGCTCTGCCCCAGAAGGCAGTGGAGGCCAAGTCTCTGGATGCATTCAAGAGAGAATTAGATAGAGCTCTTATAGATAGCGGGGTCAAGGGATATGGGGAGAGGGCAGGAACGGGGTACTGATTGTGTATGATCAGCCATGATCACAGTGAATGGCGGTGCTGGCTAGAAGGGCCGAATGGCCTACTCCTGCACCTACTGTCTATTGTCTATTGAGTGGAAGGAATCTGGTAGGGGAGAACAGTGGACCACATGAGAGAGGGGAGATGCAGGGAGAAGTGAGAGGCAGGTGGGAGGAGGTAAGAGGCTAGAATGAGGAGTAGAAGAAGAGGGAATTGGGAAGGAATTTTTTTTAACCAGAAGGAGAAATCACTGTTCTTTATCGTATTGTATTTTTTCTCTGCTGCGTTGGATCTGGAGTAACAATTATTTAGTTCTTCTTTACACTAGTGTACTCGAAATGGCATTTAACTATCTTGAAGCTAGAATCACCTTGAATCTTAGGTCAGTTTTGAATGTTTTTGTGGAAAACTGTGAGGAAAATAAGAGTTATTTCAGGGTGGTATGAAAGTGCAGCGGTGAACCTATTGGTATTACTGTGCCACAGACCCAGGTCTAATTCTGCCGCTGTCTGTAAGGGATTTGCGTGGGTTTTCCCTGAGTGCTCCGGTTTCCCCTCACATTCCAAAATGTACGGGTTAGTAGGTTGATTAGACACATGGGTGTAACAGGCACTGTGGGCTTGGTGGGCGGAGGGCTCGTTACCATGCTGTATCTCTAAATAAACAAATAAATAAAATTTTGGAAAAGAATACTTTTGCACTGAAACTAGTGATTTTCAATCCTTTCAGGCAACTGGATTCAAAGTCAAATTCCAGTTTATTGTCATCTGCACAAGTACGTGTCTGCAGAGGTGCAATGATAGCCTTACCTGCAGCAGCAGCATCACAGCATCAGGTGAGCAGCATTCACAGGAAAAAGCATGAATTAAATGCAAATTATACACATCTTTACAAGAACAAGGACAATTCATACATTAAAATGCAAAATCCACTTTCGTGCAAAGTGATCAGATGGTCACAGAGCCGAGGCAGTGATCGGGGTTTTGCCAGTTGGTTCAAGAGCCGAATGGTAGAAGGGAAGACGCTGTTCCTGAACCTGGTGATGTGGGACTTCAGGCTTCTGTACCTCCTGCCCGATAGGAGTTGTGAGAAGGTGGCATGGCCTGGATGGTGGGGATCTTTGATGATGGATGTTGCCTTCTTGGAATTGCTTCCTATAGATGCAACCAGTGATGGGGGAAGACGTTTCTGCCTCTCCATTTCACTGGGTCAGTAAAGCAGCCAAACAAAGACCCTCCCCACCTCATTTTGCTCTCATTGCTTCCCTTCCATTGGACAGACTAGAACTAGAGGGTAAGGGTGAAAGGTGAAATGTTTAGACCTTAAGACCATAAGACTTAGGAGCAGGATTAGGCCATTTGGCCCATCAAGTCTGCCACGCCATTTCATCATTGCTGATCCTTTTTGCCCCTCCTCAGTCCTATTCCCTGGCCTTCTCCCCGTAACCTTTGAAGCTGTGGCCATGTTAACCTAAAGGGGAACATGAGGAGGAGCCACTTCACTTAGAGGGAGGAGAGAGTGTGGAACAAGCTGTCAACCGAAAAGGTGGATGTGGATTCATTTTCTACATTTACGAGAAGGGCTATGGTCCTGGTGTATGTCAGTGGGACTAGGCAGAATAACAGTTCAGCCTGGATTAGATGGGCTGAAGGACCTATTTCTGTACGGTAGTGTTCTATGACTCTATGTTTCCTCTCACGTTCCAGAGATGTACGGATTGGGGTTAGTGAATTTTGGGTGTGCTACGTTGACACCAGATTGGTGACGCTTTGTGGGCTTCCCACAGCACATATCCGGACTGTACTGGTCTTTGATTCAGATGAGGCAACTCCTTTAACGTAGATGCTGCCTGACCTGCTGAGTTCCTTCAGCAATTTGTGTGTGTTTTACTGTATGTTTCAATGTAGATGTGACAAAGCTAATCTGGAATCTAATCTTTATGTCTGGAATGATTTGCTGGATGGCACGCAAAATAAAAGCTTTTCACAGCCTCTTGAAACATGTGACAGCAATAAACCAATTACCAGTAATAATCGCTCATCATCAACTCTGCTCACAGTGCTGTAATGTTTTTGCAGCGATTCACTCTGCATCTTGTGTCTAAATCACTCCCCATTTCCACGGATATTGATTTATTTGATTGACCCAGGCACTGACCTTCATTTCCCAGCAAGTGTCAACTACCATGAAGATCAGTTAATACAGTCTCGCTACTCCTTCTCTGGCCCCTTCACACTGAGCAAGTGTGGCAAGTACAACTGAGTGGTGAGCCTGAAGACTGTTACGGCGAGCCGAAACATCCAATGCCTATTGGTCAGCTCACGACCAATCCCCGGCTGACTTTCACTGATTGGTCATTGTACCTGACAACATCTCAAATATTTGTTTTCCTTTTATTTAGCTCAGTACAGGCCTTTCCGGTGCAGTGAGGTGTACCGCCCAGCAACCCACCTATTAAACCCTAGTCTAATGATGGGAGAGCTTACAATGACCAATTAACTGGTACGTCTTTGGAATGTGGGAGGAATCAGAGGAAACTCCTCACAGATGGCTTTGGAGTTGAGCTCTGAACTCCGACGCCTCAAGCTGTAATAGTGTTGCACTGACGGCTATGGCACCATGGCACCCATGTCCTTGGTACTCCATTTAAACAGCTGCACTCTGGTTGCACTGTTGTGTTTTTTAGCTACATAGTTTTACTGAATAAAGGCTTATTGCATGTTCCAGCTTTGTTCTATCTCCTGGCTCAGGGTCTCATCAGTAAAGTGAACACAACAAGGACCATGGAATCTGAGCAACACGCACAAAATGCTGGAGGAAATCAGCAGGCCAGACAGCTTCTATGGAAAAGAGTACAGTCAACATTTTTGGGCCAAGACCCTTCATCAGAGCTCAGTCCGAAACATCAACTACTTACTCTTTTCTATAGATGCTGCCTGGCCTGCCGAGTTCCTCCAGCATTTTGTGTGTGTTGCTCAGATTTCCAGCATTTGCAAATTTTCTCTCATTTGCCAGAGAATCAGATTCAGGCTAATTATCCCTGACACATTTGGGTTACTTTGGGACCCTTATCTAAGAAAGGATGTGCTGGTGTTGGAGAAGGTGCAGAGGAGGTTCATGAGAATGATCCCGGGAATGAAAAGTGTTAACGTATGAGGAGTGTTTGATAGTTCTGGTCCTGTACTCACTGGAGTTTAAGAGAATGAAAAGGGATCTCATTGAAACATATTGAATATTGAAAGGCCTAGATTGAGTGGACATGGAGAGGATGTTTCCTACAGTGAGAGAGTCTAGGACAGAAGGCACAGTTTCACAATTGAATGACACTCCTTTAGAATACAGATGAAGAAGAAGTTCTTCAGCCAGAATGTGGCAAATCTGTGGAATTCATTACCTTTGATGGCTGTGGAAACCAGATCACTGAGTATCTTTAAAGTGGAGGTTGGTAGGTTCTTGATTAGTAAGGGCATCAAAATTATTGGGAGAAGGCAGGAGAATGGAGTTGAGAGAGATAATTATAGGAGGGATGTGGAAGCTTTAGAGAGAGTTCAGAGGAGATTTAACAGGATGCTGTCTGGATTAGAGAGGGTGCAGAGGAGATTTACCAGGATGCTGCCTGGATTAGAGAGGGTGCAGAGGAGATTGACCAGGATGCTGTCTGGATTAGAGAGGGTGCAGAGGAGATTTGCCAGGATGCTGCCTGGATTAGAGAGGGTGCAGAGGAGATTGACCAGGATGCTGCCTGGATTAGAGAGGGTGCAGAGGAGATTGACCAGGATGCTGCCTGGATTAGAGAGGGTGCAGAGGAGATTGACCAGGATGCTGCCTGGATTAGAGAGGGTGCAGAGGAGATTTACCAGGATGCTGCCTGGATTAGAGAGGGTGCAGAGGAGATTTACCAGGATGCTGCCTGGATTAGAGAGGGTGCAGAGGAGATTTACCAGGATGCTGTCTGGATTAGAGAGGGTGCAGAGGAGATTTGCCAGGATGCTGACTGGATTAGCGAGGGTGCAGAGGAGATTTGCCAGGATGCTGCCTGGATTAGAGAGGGTGCAGAGGAGATTTGCCAGGATGCTGACTGGATTAGAGAGCATGCCTTATGAGAAAAGGTTGAGTGAAGTAGGGCTTTTTGCTGAGGAGCAAAGGAGAATGAGAAATGACTTGATAGAGGCGTATAAGATGATACGAGGCATCGATAGAGTGGACTGCTGGTGCCTTTCTCTCAGGGCAGAAATGGCTAATATGAGAGGGGTATAATTTAAAGGTGATTTGAGGAAATTAGAGGGGGGATGTCAGAGATAGTTCTTTTACTCAGAGAGTGGTGGGTGCGTGGAATGCAGTCCCATGGGTGGAGACAGAGGCAGGTACATTAAAGACTTTTAAGAGATGCTATGATAGAAAAATAGAGAAGGGAACCATTTGATTGATCTTGGGGTAGGTTAAAAGGTTGGCAGAACATTATGGGCTGAAGACCCTGTACTGTGCTGCAGTGTGCTACATCCTATGATCTTTAACTGTGTTATAGAGAGACATTGAGTAGACTAGGACCTTATTCATTGGAGCTCAGGAGAATGAAGGGTGAACTTAGCGGGTATAAAATCATGAGGGATATAGATACAACCTTTTCACAGGGGAATAGAATAAAAAAAGCAGAAGGCCATTGGTTTAAGGTAAAAAGGGAAAATTTTAAAACGGGATCTGAGAGCCAACTTTTTCCACCCAGAGGGTGGTCTGCATATGGAATTAGCTGCCAGAGGAAGTATTGACAACCTTTTCACCCAGAGAGAGGTGGTCACAGGGTGGTCTGTATATGATTTACCTGTCAGAGGACGTGGTGGAGACAGGTACAAAAGACATTTGAACAGGTGCATGAATAGGAAACATTCATAGTGACATAGACTGAATGTGTGCAAATTGTTCTAGCTTGGTCAGTATGGAACAGCTGGTCTGTTTCTGTGCTGCTTGAGTCTAGATAGCAGCAATCACAGGGCCACCATCTCTTTATAAAAGACAGCAAATGGATAGGTATAGATATAGCCCATGTGCAGACAAATGGGATTAATTAGTTTGGCATTGTAGTTGACACGGACATCGTGGGACAAAGAGACTCTTCCTCTGTTGTACTGCTCCAAGCCCACGTGATTCACTAATGTCTTTCAGAGAATGACATCTGGTTACCTGGTCTGGTCCAGACAGGACTTCAAAGTTCAAAGCATATTTATTATCAAGTTACGTATCTGTCACCATATACTACCTGAGATTCATTTTCTTGTGGGCATTCACAGTAGAACAAAGAAAACCCAACAGAGTCAATGAAAAACTACACACAAAGACTGGCAAACAACCAATGTGCTCAAGAAGACAATCTGTGCAAGTACAAAATAAAAACTACTACTAATAATAATAAATGCAGAAAATGCCAAGAGAAACCAGAAACAATCCAACACATCACAGGATCCTGCAGCAGTTTAACTCAACCTGATCACTTACACATCATTCACCAAAATCTTGCTTTAAAATACCAACTCATAAAAGACACCATACCTTAGTATAAATAGAAACCTGATCTAGTTTTAGAGTCGGAGACCTACAAATTATATTACGACCGATCCGTATTACAGATAGGACAATCCATTATAACCGCACGGATATAATTGTTACGGTGTGTGCCGACGGATGACTGAACCCAGGTGTAGAGGAATGACGGACTCCCATATTGAGACAGAAGCAAGAGTTTATTCATCGGAATTCCAGCTGAATGTCGGTGGCTTGACCGAGTAACACCATGAGACAAATCATTCTCCAAACACAGACACAGACATGCACGAGGATCCCGCAATAAGTGCTAATAGAGAGTCCACTTTAAATAATCACAGTAGGCTAAAAACCTGTGTCAGTCAAAATAAACCTGACAAGATTAAACAGAAAGCACAAGGACTTAACGATCTCTAGGTAAGACAACAATGAACAAATACAGTTGCAGGACTGACTGTGCCCCCCCCCCCACCCCCCCAAGGCCGGCACCTGGCAGCAGAGGCAGTCATGGGGAACTCGAAACAGGGCTGGTAAATTTGAAATAATGCATATAACTTGGGAACATTACATATAACTTGGAAATATCGTATCAAATTCAGAAAGATAGCATCAAACCCAGAAACATGGAATGGCCCTCAGAAGCCTGGAATGGTTCCTGGAAACCTGGGAGGGGCATGGGAGCTTCAGAAAGCCTTGACAACCTTCAGTGTAGACTAGAGAAGCTCGGAGCATGGACTCGAGAAACTCGAGACGTAGCCTTTGGACAGCACTGAGAATAGAAGGCACTGTCACCTCCAGCTGACTGATGTCCAAGTCCCTGTGGAAACTCCGTTAGGTCCATTTACAGTGCGGGGTCCTTCCGTCATGATGTGCACTGATGGGTGACTGACCCCAGGTGCAGAGGAACAATAGACTCCCATTGTGGGACAGAAACAGGGTTTATTCATTGGCACGCCAACTGAACTTCAGTTGCTTGACTGAGCGACACTGTGAGACGAGTCATTCTCAAAACACACGCACAAGGACCCCACAATAAGTTGTGAGCCCTTGAAAGTGAGTGCACAGGTTGTGGGATTTCAGCCTCACCAGTAGGATCTGCTCTTCACTCCCTCCTCAGCAGGATGGATAATCAATGTCAGCGTTGCCAGCATGGTCTGGGTCCAGTGAACAGATGCTAAACAAAATCCTTCTCTCTCCACAAACTGCGATCAAAATGAGATCGATATTTTGTAATATGTTCAGACCAATTATTTCTGTGATTAGAGCTGCACATTCTTTCCTGTTATTGTGAGCAGCTCGATCTTCCTCTCATTCCAGTCTTCATTCGAACTCTTTCAGTCCGCCTTCTGTTAACCCTTAAACCTCCCCACCCACCAGAGAGAATTCTGTGAGGTATGGTCAATTTAAAAGCTATGAATTTTTAAAAAAAATCTTTATTTATTTAGATACTCACTGTGGAACTGTCCCTTTAGGTCCAACGAGCCACACCATCCAAGCAACCACCTCTTAACAGGACAATTAGCCAACTAACCAGTACTTGCCTTTGGAATGTGGGAGGAAACCAGAGCACCAGAAGGAAACTCACATGGTCACGGGAAGAATGTGCAAACTCCTTACAGGTGGCACTGGAACTGAACTCTGAACTCCGATGCCTCAAGCTGAAATAGTGCTGTGCTAACTGCTGGGCTACCACTCTATGAGTTATAGAGTCATAGAACACTACAGTGCAGATACAGACTCTTTGGCCCCTCTAGTCCATGCCAAACTATTATTCTGCCTAGTCCCACTGACCTGAACCTGGACCCCTCTATAACCCTTCCATCTGTGTTCTTACCCAAACTTCCTTTAAATGTTGAAACCGAACCTGCACCAACCACTTCCGCTGGCAACTCGTTCCACACTCCCACCACCCTCTGAGTGAAGAAGTTCCCCCTCATGTTCCCCTTAGGCATCTTGCCTTGCACCTGTGACACATGAACTCTTGTTCTAGTCTCACTCAACCTCTGTGAAAAAAAGCCTGCTTGCATTTACCC
This sequence comes from Hemitrygon akajei, assembly GCF_048418815.1. Classification (NCBI taxonomy): domain Eukaryota; kingdom Metazoa; phylum Chordata; class Chondrichthyes; order Myliobatiformes; family Dasyatidae; genus Hemitrygon; species Hemitrygon akajei. The sequence continues at coordinate 116,004,402 of NC_133133.1, read as the reverse complement.
TATTTATACCCCTCATTGTTTGTATACTTCTATTAAATCACCCCTCATTTTCCTATGCCCTGGGGAATAAATTTCTAACCTAGTCTACCTTTCCCTATAATTCAGGTTCTCAAGTCCAGGCAACTCCTGGTAAATTTTCTCTGTACTCTTTCCATTTTGTTGACATCTTCCCAGCTCTCTATGTAACGCCCTGGTTAAGATTTCTACTGATATGCTGTAGGTATTTCATTTTAGCAGTTCTGTAAAAGCGCTGTGTTCTACTTTTAGAACGTTTTGGTTTTGGCAAAGAAATAAGGGGCTATTATGTTAGGAATGTTGAGTCAGCCAGATAGGGTGGTGGGATTGGCAGAGAGCTGGGTGAAATGGGATTTGTGATGGACACTGTGGTTCATGTTTTTTTTTGGTGGCAGCTTTGGAGAGGACAAGAAGGAAGATGGCTGAGGATGCCATGGGAAGGGGCGTTCCGGTGCACAAAGTGCTTTGTGCAGGTGAATAGCTCCAAGGGAGAAGGGTCAATACTCCTGATGAGAGTGTTTGTTTGTTTGGGATGGATTTTGAGCGACGTTCGGAATATGGGGTTCAGACCATGGGCCCAGTGCGTGAGTAAAAAGACAACCCCAAGAAGAGCGCCAACTCTATGTGCACATTTGGACTGGATTAACTGTAATAGGCCCTTTATTTTTTTTTCTTTTCTTTTTCCTACTAACTGTACAATAAAGCTGAAATTCGTAAATATACTTTCTTTATAATTTTACGCGGTGTACGATTTGTCATTTCTTGCCAACCAGCAATTATGTACGGGCAGTATTTATGCAACATTTGCTCAAATGGAGGTGTCTTTAATCGGAACACCACGATGCTCCTGTTTGGTTGAACCCCAAATCTTACAGACCCTAGACGTATAGTGTTTATGAAAGGTGGCCTTCTCACCGTTGGGTCCCGCGGCTGTCAGCGGAGTTCGCTAACGAGTCATGTTTGCATACAAGCCCAGTGAGGGGGCTGCCAGCGAGTTCTTAAAGCAGAGTGAGTGGGCATGCTAATGATTGTGCTTTATGTTTCTTGCCAGCATGTATTAGAGGAAGGGATTAGTTTTCAAGTGGATTTTCTCAGTTGTTCAATGTTTTAGCAACAGCAAGCACCATCATTATCTAAATGCAATTTACTTGCCTAGGTTCCATACCCTTATCCACCAAATTAGCTCAGCAAGGTTTGCTTGGGCACTTAGTTAGAACTTGATCTAATCACGGCCCAACCTGACCACAGTCAATCCAAGCCTAATACTGCCATGACCAATCTGAACCTTACCCAACGTTGGCCAAGCTGAACTGGACCCAACCATGGACAATCAGAACCTAACCCAACTGTGCTTAATCCAAGCCCAACCAGACTACAGACAATCCAAACTCAACCCAACCATTGCCAATCCAGATGTGACCCAGGCATATCCAATGTGAACCTGACCCAACTGTGCTCAATCCAATCCCAATGACAGCATAAAGCTGATGCAGCCATGTTCAATCCAAACCCAATCTGACCACAGTCAATACAAGCTTTACCCAGCTGTAGCCTACAGTTCAGTTCAGTTTATTGTCATTTAGAAACCACAAATGCAATGCAGTTAAAAAATGAGACAACGTTCCTCCAGAATGATATCACAAAAGCACATGACAAAACAGACCACACAAGAAAAACCACATAATGTTTGGCAATCCCCAGTCCAGAGTCCGGAGAGGCTGCTGCGTAATAATATCGCGCTACCATCTTAGCATGTTCCCCGGAAAGGAGCTTCATATCCACCAGACAAAACAAGACCAAAAACTAAAGCTATAAGACCTGCACAAAACCACATAGTTACAACATATAGTTACAACAGTGCAAACAATAGCATAATTGATAAAACCTGACCAAACCGTGGCCAATCTGAACTTGACACAATCCTGCTCAATCCAAGGCCAACCTGATTACAGCCCATCCAAGCGCAATCCAACCACGGCCAATCTGAACCTAATCCAACCGTGGCCAATGTGAAATTGACATAACCGTGCTCAATCCAAGGCCAACCTGATTACAGCCCAACCAAGCTCAATCCAACCGTGGCCCTACCATGTTCAATCCAAGACCAACCTGACCAGAGTCAATCCAAATGTAACCTAACTGTAACCAGTCCAAACCCAATCTGTTACAGTTCAGATTCAGATTCAGTTTGTTGTCATTTAGAAACCACAAATGCAATGCAGTTAAAAAATGAGACAACGTTCTCCGGAATGATATCACAAAAACACATGACAACACAGACTACACCAGAAAATCCACATAGCCCTAACCCTAACCCTAACCCCAATCCCCAATCCAGAGTCTGGAGAGGCTGCTGCGTATTAATATCGCGCTACCATCTTAGCACATTCCCCGGAAAGGAGCTCCAAATCCACCAGACAAAAAAGACCAAAAACTAAAGCTACAAGACCTGCACAAAACCACATAGTTACAACAGTGCAAACAATAGCATAATTGATAAAAAAAAACAGACCATGGGCACAGTAAAAATAGTCCAAAGATGTTAAAAGACTATAAGTTCGAAAGAAACCATCACACAGTTTCCACATGTCCTCAGGGTCCCCGATTGACTCGCCATCCCACGCAGGCGGCAGAAGGGAATACCCCCGCTATGGACTTCCACGGCGCCGCCCGACTCAGCCTCCCAGATGCAGCACACACTGAAAGCGACCTGACCGCAGCGGACTCCGAGTCCGTCGAACCTCCAAGCCTCCGACCATCCCCTCTGGCACGGCTTCTCCGAGCATCATCCTGTGCCGAGTGTATTAAGACGGCCATCGGCAATGTGACCCCGAGGACTGGAGGCCTGTTCTTCCCAGCAGAGACCCAGACCTCACAGCAGCAGCAGCAATGAAGAAGGTCTTCCTGGAGATTTCCAGATGTTCCTCCGTGCTCCCACTTCCGTTTTTCATCCGATTATGATTGCGCACAGCACCCCACTTCGCAAATAACAGATAATCAGCTCTGGAGTGGCCGCTGCAAGCTGCGTCACGCCGCCATCTTGGAAATGTGTTAATCTGAACTCAACGAGACTGTGGCCAATCCGTACCTGATGTGATGGCAGCCAACAAGAATCTGATCCCAGCCTGTTTTACCATATCGACTCAACCCAGAGAAAACATGGCAGTAGTGGCTAGCGTAACGCGATCTCTGTGCCACCGATCTGGGTTCAATTCCCACTGCTGTCTCTCAGAAGTTCTTAGGTTCTTTGCCTGACTGCATAGGCTTCCTTCAGGTGCTTTGGTTTCCATCTGGTGGTCTGGATTGGTGAATTGGAGACACAGATGTAATTAGGTGTTATGGGCTCATTGTGCCAGAAGGGCCTGTTACCGTGTTGTATCACTAAATATATTTTTTTAAATAAAAAGACAAAATACTGGGCTCTACGGCAAACAATCATGTCCTCAGCTTCAATAGATTCCACTGGAGAAAGAGTTCAAGATCGCCCAATGGATTCCTAATCTTCCACTTAATTAACAGTTTTAATTGTAGGGTTCTGACCTTTTATTCTGATCTCCACCAGCATAGAGAATGGTTTGCCTCTATCTCTGATACTGGATCATTGGACAATGGGTAACAGAGATTGTTACACAAGGTGCTGTCTTTTCCCAGTGAGATTTGGCATTGGGGGTGGGGGGAATAAGTTAGAGAAAGAATAACTTTAGAGAAGAATTGAAAATAGTTCATGACTTCAGATGGTACATAAGAGAAAAAAGCATTTAAAACATCAGCCACTTAGTTACCACCAAGCTCCTGCTTTTAGGTTAATGCATTAAATCAGTGTTTAGTCAATTCATATTTAATAATAACTATACCAGACACAGTGAGTGATGGTAAGGTTGATTAAATAGCTGTGGAATGTGAAAGCCTTTACTCTGTCTCCCTGTAAATGATTCTGCATATGTCATGTCAATTTAATCCACACTTTTATAAAATTAACTTTTGAAAAATCACATGTATGAAATTTGTAATTTTTCTTTGTTCTCCATGAGTCGAATCATGCAAACTAGGCTTCCTGTCTGCACTTCCTGCTGACTTGTTAAACCAGCTAACATAATCAAAGACATAGAACACAGAATAACACAGAATACAGTACAGGCCCTTCGGCTCACAATGTGGAGACGATCTTTTTAAACTTCTCCAAGATAAATCTAACCCTTCCCTCTTGGGTAGCACTCCATTTGTACATTAACTATGAGCTGCTCTGAATTTTCTTAAATGTCCCTAATGTACCTGTCTCTACCACCACTCCTAGCAGAGCATTCCACATACCCACCAATCTCTGTGTAAGTAACGTATCTCTGACATTCCACCCATACTTCCCTCCAATCACCTTAAAATTATACTCCTTGGTATTAACTCATTTTGCCCTGGAAAAAAAGGTGCTGGTTATCTCTGTATGGTGAGGGTGGAGCACCACGGGAGGGGTGTGGGACAGGTGGCAGAGAAGGAGGGCTGGGGGTGGGTTGGGGTGGCCCGGGTGCAGACACACCTAACCCTGTGATGCCAGGCAAAGTCATTTGATTCCAAACAATTGGTTTATTGATCATTACAGAATGTCTCTCTGGTGCTTACCGCTCCCTCAGCTCTCACTTCTCCTTTACCTAACCATGATTCCCCTCTCCCTGCCCCTTTCCCCCTCTCAGTCCACAATAGAGACCCAGATCAGAATCAGGTTTATCATCACTTACATTTGTCAGAAATTTAGTTATTTTTTGCAGCAGCGGTACAGTGCAATACATAAAATTACTACAGTACAGTGCAAAAGTCCTAGGTATCGTGGCTATATACCGTATATGTGTCTAAGACTTCTGCGCAGCACTCTGTACGCACATCATATGCACTTATGGACATAGCAAGATGGACACATAAAAAATTTCATGACTCCTTTACACACACGGAGATTGTACAGTTCACATACACACAAACAAACACACACGTGTTTATGCACACACATAGTCACAGCAAGATACACATAAAATCAGGACCCTTCAGACACACCCACACACACACAAACACGCACATATACACACACACACTTGGGAATTGCACAGTTCACTGAATTACTGTCAAAAATAATTTGCTCTAACATGCCTGTGGAAGCCCAGTTTTGGCAGTGAGGAATTATGTATGGAATCCCTCGCAGTTATTAACATCAGATTAACATTTGGGATATCTTGTCTTTCATTGTGTAGTATTTGTGTAGTATTTATTACTGTGTCACAATATACACTGAGCTAATAAATTATCAAAAATCTGTAACCTTGTTGTCACTAGGCAACCGAAGGCAAATGTAATTAAAGTGATGTGCTGTATTTGGGTGGAAAGTTGTAGCCAATCCCTGACTCTCAGTGGATGACTATTTTTATCTGAATTTTGGAGATAAATTATAGAGTGTCCCCACCTGCTCAAATGAGTCTTCTGACATCAGCAAAGACTTCACAGACCAGCCCGTTGTAAACCGTGTGTGTGTGTGTGCGTGTGTGAGTGTGTGTGTGAGTGTGTGTGTGTGAGTGTGTGTGTGTGTGTGTGTGTGTGTGAGTGTGTGTGTGTATGTGTGTGTGTGTATGTGTGTGTGTGTGAGAGTGTTAGAGAGAGACAGAAAGGGTATATGCATGTGTTTTATGTGTGTGATAAAAGAAAGAGATTATATGCATGTATGATTGTATACTAATACATGTGTGTGACTGTGTGTGTTTTGCACATATGTGTATTTCTGTTTGTATGTCAGTTGGTGTATTTGCATTTTTCTGTACTTATATGAGTGTCTGTGTTTGTGCCTTTCTGTGTTCCATGCATATGTGTGTGTTTGTGTGCGTACATGTGTGTGTCTGTGCGCGCACGTGTACATGTGTTTGTGTGTGTACGTGTGTGTGTGCGTGTGCGCGCGTGTGTGTGTGTGTACATGTGTGTGTGTGTACATGTGTGCGTGTGTGCGTGTCAGTCTCCTCCGCCACAATGGCACTGGTAGAGTCACTGCCTCTCGGCTCCAGAGACCCGGGTTTAATCCTGACCCCAGTTGTTGTTTGTGTGGAGTTTGCACCTTCTCCCTGTGTGCTCTGATTTTCTCCCATATCCCAAAGGCATGCGTGGCAAATTGCTCTTTAGTGTAGTGAGTAGTTGGACCTGGGAAAGTTCATAGGAATCTAGGAAGAGATGAATAGGCGTGGCAGAAGGTTAATATAAATGGTGTTTGATGGTCAGTATGAACTCAGTGGGCTGAAGAGTCAACTGTGGCACTTTGTGTATTTTGTTTATTTATTTACTGTTAGCATATACATGTTGCTAGTTATCCTAGAGGAACTGATAGTTCTCAAAACTGTACCGTGTGGTGAAGGTGTTTTACTAGTGTTACTGTGGAGGTAATTTTAGTATTTAGATCCAGTGATGAGGAAAAATCAACAACATATTTCACAAGTTAGGCTGGTTACAGAATCATAGAGTAGTACAGCATGAAGAAAGGCCCTTCAGTCCATTCCTGCCCATGCTGACCAGGACGAATTTCAAGCTAATCCCATTTCCCTGCACTTGACCATATCTCTGTAAACTCCATCTAGCTGTCTTTAATGTGTTTAATTTACTTGCCTCAACCTCTCCCTCTGGCAGCTAGTTTACATATCTGCCACCTGTCAACCCTCACCAATTTTTCCTGGTGCACCGTGGAAAGTATTGCTGCTTGGACACAGTAACTGTCCTGCATGTGACCACAGGAAACTGCAGAGAGTTGTGGAATCAGCTCAGTATATCATGGAAACCTGCCTCCCCTTTGTGGACTCTGTCTGTACTTCTGGCTGGCTCAGTAAAGCAGCCAGCGTAATCAAAGCCACTAATACTCTGGACATTCTCTCTTCTCCCCTCTCCCACCAGGCAGGAGATACAAAAGCCTGAAAGCACGTCCCACCAGACCCCAGAACAGCTTCTACCATGCTGTTATAAAACTCCATGTATTGTGTGACCTCACAATCTACCTTGTTATGATCTTGCATTGTATTCTCTCTGACCCTTTTAAACTTTATTGTTTTAGCGTGTTCTGCCTGATTTGACCTGTATGAACAGCATACAAAACAAACTATTCACCAAACTTTGGTGCATGTGACAATTCCAAGAGAAGTGTCTTGGGCAGAAACGTTGATGCTGCCTGACCTGCTGAGTTCCTCCAGCATACTCACAAGGTGATGGCTTGGTTCTGGGGTGCGATAGTTCTTGGGTTTGGACGTACAGTTGGACAAATGCCGCAGGGCAGTAGGTGATACACAAGTGGAGTGTGCTGAACTTGCAAATTTCTATAGATGCACCATGGAAGCATTCTGACTGGCTGCATCACAGTATGGTGTGCATCCTCCAATGCAGAGCATCACAAGAGGCTGCAGAAGACAGTGGACACAGCCAGGACACGTGTGCTATCCATCACGGGCACAGTAACGACATCTTCTAGAGGTGCTGGCTCATGAAGCTTGCATCCATCATTAAGGACCCCCTCAATTCGGGATGTGCCCTTTTCAGATGTCTATCATCAGGGAGATGTACAGGAGCCTAAAGCCACACGTTCAATGATTCAGGAGCAGCTTCTCCCCCCGGCATCAAATTTCTAAATGGCCTAAGAAAATCAGCTCATCTTTCCTTTTTTTTGCACTATTTATTTATTTTGGTTATTTATAAAATGTTACGTCTTTTTATGTTCTGCGGTAGGTACTCTGTGCTAGGTACTGTGTGGTAGGTACTGTGTGGTAGGTACTGTGTGCTAGGTACTGTGTGGTAGGTACTGTGTGGTAGGTACTGTGTGGTAGGTACTGTGTGGTAGGTACTGTGTGCTAGGTACTGTGGTAGGTACTGTGTGCTAGGTACTGTGTGCTAGGTACTGTGCGGTAGGTACTGTGTGGTAGGTACTGTGTGGTAGGTACTGTGCGGTAGGTACTGTGTGGTAGGTACTGTGCGGTAGGTACTCTGTGCTAGGTTATGTGCGGTAGGTACTGTGCGGTAGGTACTGTGTGGTAGGTACTGTGCGGTAGGTACTGTGTGGTAGGTACTGTGTGGTAGGTACTGTGTGGTAGGTACTCTGTGCTAGGTACTGTGTGCTAGGTACTGTGCGGTAGGTACTGTGTGCTAGGTACTGTGTGGTAGGTACTGTGCGGTAGGTACTGTGTGGTAGGTACTGTGTGCTAGGTACTGTGTGGTAGGTACTGTGTGGTAGGTACTGTGTGGTAGGTACTGTGTGCTAGGTACTGTGTGGTAGGTACTCTGTGCTAGGTACTGTGTGCTAGGTACTGTGCGGTAGGTACTGTGCGGTAGGTACTGTGTGCTAGGTACTGTGTGGTAGGTACTGTGTGGTAGGTACTGTGTGCTAGGTACTGTGTGCTAGGTACTGTGTGGTAGGTACTCTGTGCTAGGTACTGTGTGGTAGGTACTGTGTGGTAGGTACTGTGTGCTAGGTACTGTGTGGTAGGTACTGTGTGGTAGGTACTGTGTGGTAGGTACTGTGTGCTAGGTACTGTGTGGTAGGTACTGTGCGGTAGGTACTGTGTGGTAGGTACTGTGTGGTAGGTACTGTGTGGTAGGTACTCTGTGCTAGGTACTGTGCGGTAGGTACTGTGTGGTAGGTACTGTGTGCTAGGTACTGTGCGGTAGGTACTGTGTGGTAGGTACTCTGTGCTAGGTACTGTGTGGTAGGTACTGTGCGGTAGGTACTGTGTGGTAGGTACTGTACGGTAGGTACTGTGTGCTAGGTACTGTGTGGTAGGTACTGTGCGGTAGGTACTGTACGGAAGGTACTGTGCGGTAGGTACTGTGTGGTAGGTACTGTGTGGTAGGTACTGTGTGCTAGGTACTGTGTGGTAGGTACTGTGTGCTAGGTACTGTGCGGTAGGTACTGTGTGGTAGGTACTGTGTGCTAGGTACTGTGTGGTAGGTACTGTGTGGTAGGTACTGTGCGGTAGGTACTGTGTGCTAGGTACTGTGTGGTAGGTACTGTGCGGTAGGTACTGTACGGAAGGTACTGTGCGGTAGGTACTGTGTGGTAGGTACTGTGTGGTAGGTACTGTGTGCTAGGTACTGTGTGGTAGGTACTGTGTGCTAGGTACTGTGCGGTAGGTACTGTGTGGTAGGTACTGTGTGCTAGGTACTGTGTGGTAGGTACTGTGTGGTAGGTACTGTGCGGTAGGTACTGTGTGCTAGGTACTGTGCGGTAGGTACTGTGCGGTAGGTACTGCGCGGTAGGTACTGTGTGCTAGGTACTGTGCGGTAGGTACTGTGTGCTAGGGACTGTGTGGTAGGTACTGTGTGGTAGGTACTGTGCGGTAGGTACTGTGCGGTAGGTACTGTGTGCTAGGTACTGTGCGGTAGGTACTGTGCGGTAGGTACTGTGCGGTAGGTACTGCGCGGTAGGTACTGTGTGCTAGGTACTGTGCGGTAGGTACTGTGTGGTAGGTACTGTGTGCTAGGTACTGTGCGGTAGGTACTGCGCGGTAGGTACTGTGTGCTAGGTACTGTGCGGTAGGTACTGTGTGCTAGGTACTGTGCGGTAGGTACTGTGTGCTAGGTACTGTGCGGTAGGTACTGTGCGGTAGGTACTGTGCGGTAGGTACTGTGCGGTAGGTACTGTGTGGTAGGTACTGTGTGCTAGGTACTGTGCGGTAGGTACTGTGCGGTAGGTACTGTGTGCTAGGTACTGTGTGGTAGGTACTGTGCGGTAGGTACTGTGTGCTAGGTACTGTGCGGTAGGTACTGTGCGGTAGGTACTGTGTGCTAGGTACTGTGCGGTAGGTACTGTGTGGTAGGTACTGTGTGGTAGGTACTGTGTGGTAGGTACTGTGAGGTAGGTACTGTGTGCTAGGTACTGTGCGGTAGGTACTGCGCGGTAGGTACTGTGTGCTAGGTACTGTGCGGTAGGTACTGTGTGCTAGGGACTGTGCGGTAGGTACTGTGTGGTAGGTACTGTGTGCTAGGTACTGTGTGGTAGGTACTGTGTGGTAGGTACTGTGCGGTAGGTACTGTGTGCTAGGTACTGTGCGGTAGGTACTGTGTGGTAGGTACTGTGCGGTAGGTACTGTGTGCTAGGGACTGTGCGGTAGGTACTGTGTGGTAGGTACTGTGTGCTAGGTACTGTGTGCTAGGTACTGTGTGGTAGGTACTGTGTGGTAGGTACTGTGTGGTAGGTACTGTGTGCTAGGTACTGTGTGGTAGGTACTGTGTGGTAGGTACTGTGTGCTAGGTACTGTGTGCTAGGTACTGTGTGCTAGGTACTGTGTGCTAGGTACTGTGCGGTAGGTACTATGCGGTAGGTACTGTGTGCTAGGTACTGTGTGGTAGGTACTGTGTGGTAGGTACTGTGCGGTAGGTACTGTGTGCTAGGGACTGTGCGGTAGGTACTGTGTGGTAGGTACTGTGTGCTAGGTACTGTGTGCTAGGTACTGTGTGGTAGGTACTGTGTGGTAGGTACTGTGTGGTAGGTACTGTGTGCTAGGTACTGTGTGGTAGGTACTGTGTGGAAGGTACTGTGCGGTAGGTACTGTGCGGTAGGTACTGCGCGGTAGGTACTGTGTGCTAGGTACTGTGCGGTAGGTACTGTGTGCTAGGGACTGTGTGGTAGGTACTGTGTGGTAGGTACTGTGCGGTAGGTACTGTGCGGTAGGTACTGTGTGCTAGGTACTGTGCGGTAGGTACTGTGCGGTAGGTACTGTGTGGTAGGTACTGCGCGGTAGGTACTGTGTGCTAGGTACTGTGCGGTAGGTACTGTGTGGTAGGTACTGTGTGGTAGGTACTGTGTGGTAGGTACTGTGTGCTAGGTACTGTGCGGTAGGTACTGTGTGGTAGGTACTGTGTGCTAGGTACTGTGAGCTAGGTACTGTGCGGTAGGTACTGTGCGGTAGGTACTGTGCGGTAGGTACTGTGTGGTAGGTACTGTGTGCTAGGTACTGTGCGGTAGGTACTGTGCGGTAGGTACTGTGTGCTAGGTACTGTGCGGTAGGTACTCTGTGCTAGGTACTGTGCGGTAGGTACTGTGCGGTAGGTACTGTGTGCTAGGTACTGTGTGGTAGGTACTGTGCGGTAGGTACTGTGTGCTAGGTACTGTGCGGTAGGTACTGTGCGGTAGGTACTGTGCGGTAGGTACTGCGCGGTAGGTACTGTGTGCTAGGTACTGTGCGGTAGGTACTGTGTGGTAGGTACTGTGTGGTAGGTACTGTGTGGTAGGTACTGTGTGCTAGGTACTGTGCGGTAGGTACTGCGCGGTAGGTACTCTGTGCTAGGTACTGTGCGGTAGGTACTGTGCGGTAGGTACTGTGTGGTAGGTACTGTGTGGTAGGTACTGTGCGGTAGGTACTGTGCGGTAGGTACTGTGTGCTAGGGACTGTGCGGTAGGTACTGTGCGGTAGGTACTGTGTGCTAGGTACTGTGCGGTAGGTACTGTGTGCTAGGGACTGTGCGGTAGGTACTGTGCGGTAGGTACTGTGTGCTAGGGACTGTGCGGTAGGTACTGTGCGGTAGGTACTGTGTGCTAGGTACTGTGTGGTAGGTACTGTGTGCTAGGTACTGTGCGGTAGGTACTGTGCGGTAGGTACTGTGCGGTAGGTACTGTGCGGTAGGTACTGTGTGCTAGGTACTGTGCGGTAGGTACTGTGTGCTAGGTACTGTGCGGTAGGTACTGTGTGCTAGGGACTGTGCGGTAGGTACTGTGCGGTAGGTACTGTGTGCTAGGGACTGTGCGGTAGGTACTGTGCGGTAGGTACTGTGCGGTAGGTACTGTGCGGTAGGTACTGTGTGCTAGGGACTGTGCGGTAGGTACTGTGCGGTAGGTACTGTGCGGTAGGTACTGTGTGCTAGGGACTGTGCGGTAGGTACTGTGCGGTAGGTACTGTGTGGTAGGTACTCTGTGCTAGGTACTGTGCGGTAGGTACTGTGTGGTAGGTACTCTGTGCTAGGTACTGTGCGGTAGGTACTGTGTGGTAGGTACTGTGTGGTAGGTACTGTGTGGTAGGTACTGTGCGGTAGGTACTGTGCGGTAGGTACTGTGCGGTAGGTACTGTGTGGTAGATACTGTGCGGTAGGTACTGTGTGCTAGGTACTGTGCGGTAGGTACTGTGCGGTAGGTACTATGCGGTAGGTACTGTGTGGTAGATACTGTGCGGTAGGTACTGTGTGCTAGGGACTGTGCGGTAGGTACTATGCGGTAGGTACTATGCGGTAGGTACTGTGTGGTAGGTACTGTGTGGTAGGTACTGTGCGGTAGGTACTATGCGGTAGGTACTATGTGCTAGGGACTGTGTGGTAGGTACTGTGTGGTAGGTACTGTGTGGTAGGTACTGTGCGGTAGGTACTGTGCGGTAGGTACTGTGTGCTAGGTACTGTGCGGTAGGTACTGTGCGGTAGGTACTGCGCGGTAGGTACTGTGTGCTAGGTACTGTGCGGTAGGTACTGTGTGGTAGGTACTGTGTGGTAGGTACTGTGTGCTAGGTACTGTGCGGTAGGTACTGTGCGGTAGGTACTCTGTGCTAGGTACTGTGTGGTAGGTACTGTGCGGTAGGTACTGTGTGGTAGGTACTGTGTGGTAGGTACTGTGTGGTAGGTACTGTGTGGTAGGTACTCTGTGCTAGGTACTGTGCGGTAGGTACTGTGTGGTAGGTACTGTGTGGTAGGTACTATGTGCTAGGGACTGTGTGGTAGGTACTGTGTGGTAGGTACTGTGTGGTAGGTACTGTGTGGTAGGTACTGTGCGGTAGGTACTGTGCGGTAGGTACTGCGCGGTAGGTACTGTGTGCTAGGTACTGTGTGGTAGGTACTGTGCGGTAGGTACTGTGCGGTAGGTACTGCGCGGTAGGTACTGTGTGCTAGGTACTGTGTGGTAGGTACTGTGCGGTAGGTACTCTGTGCTAGGTACTGTGCGGTAGGTACTGTGCGGTAGGTACTCTGTGCTAGGTACTGTGTGGTAGGTACTGTGCGGTAGGTACTGTGTGGTAGGTACTGTGTGGTAGGTACTGTGTGGTAGGTACTCTGTGCTAGGTACTGTGCGGTAGGTACTGTGCGGTAGGTACTGTGCGGTAGGTACTGTGTGGTAGGTACTGTGTGGTAGGTACTGTGTGGTAGGTACTCTGTGCTAGGTACTGTGCGGTAGGTACTGTGTGGTAGGTACTGTGTGGTAGGTACTATGTGCTAGGGACTGTGTGGTAGGTACTGTGTGGTAGGTACTGTGTGGTAGGTACTGTGTGGTAGGTACTGTGCGGTAGGTACTGTGCGGTAGGTACTGCGCGGTAGGTACTGTGTGCTAGGTACTGTGTGGTAGGTACTGTGCGGTAGGTACTGTGTGGTAGGTACTATGCGGTAGGTACTGTGTGGTAGGTACTGTGCGGTAGGTACTGTGTGGTAGGTACTGTGTGCTAGGTACTGTGCGGTAGGTACTGTGCGGTAGGTACTGTGTGGTAGGTACTGTGTGCTAGGTACTGTGCGGTAGGTACTGCGCGGTAGGTACTCTGTGCTAGGTACTGTGTGGTAGGTACTGTGCGGTAGGTACTGTGCGGTAGGTACTGTGCGGTAGGTACTGTGTGGTAGGTACTGTGTGGTAGGTACTGTGCGGTAGGTACTGTGTGGTAGGTACTGTGTGGTAGGTACTCTGTGCGGTAGGTACTGTGCGGTAGGTACTGTGTGGTAGGTACTCTGTGCGGTAGGTACTGTGTGGTAGGTACTGTGTGGTAGGTACTGTGCGGTAGGTACTGTGTGGTAGGTACTGTGTGGTAGGCACTGTGTGGTAGGTACTGTGCGGTAGGTACTCTGTGCTAGGTACTGTGCGGTAGGTACTGTGTGCTAGGTACTGTGCGGTAGGTACTGTGCGGTAGGTACTATGCGGTAGGTACTGTGTGGTAGATACTGTGCGGTAGGTACTGTGTGCTAGGGACTGTGCGGTAGGTACTATGCGGTAGGTACTATGCGGTAGGTACTGTGTGGTAGGTACTGTGTGGTAGGTACTGTGCGGTAGGTACTATGCGGTAGGTACTATGTGCTAGGGACTGTGTGGTAGGTACTGTGTGGTAGGTACTGTGTGGTAGGTACTGTGCGGTAGGTACTGTGCGGTAGGTACTGTGTGCTAGGGACTGTGTGGTAGGTACTCTGTGCTAGGGACTGTGTGGTAGGTACTGTGTGGTAGGTACTGTGTGCTAGGGACTGTGTGGTAGGTACTGTGTGGTAGGTACTGTGTGGTAGGTACTGTGCGGTAGGTACTGTGCGGTAGGTACTCTGTGCTAGGTACTGTGCGGTAGGTACTGTGCGGTAGGTACTGTGTGCTAGGGACTGTGTGGTAGGTACTGTGTGGTAGGTACTGTGTGGTAGGTACTGTGCGGTAGGTACTGTGCGGTAGGTACTCTGTGCTAGGTACTGTGCGGTAGGTACTGTGCGGTAGGTACTGCGCGGTAGGTACTGTGTGCTAGGTACTGTGTGGTAGGTACTGTGTGCTAGGTACTGTGCGGTAGGTACTGTGCGGTAGGTACTCTGTGCTAGGTACTGTGTGGTAGGTACTGTGCGGTAGGTACTGTGTGGTAGGTACTGTGTGCTAGGTACTGTGCGGTAGGTACTGTGCGGTAGGTACTCTGTGCTAGGTACTGTGTGGTAGGTACTGTGCGGTAGGTACTGTGTGGTAGGTACTGTGTGGTAGGTACTGTGTGGTAGGTACTGTGTGGTAGGTACTCTGTGCTAGGTACTGTGCGGTAGGTACTGTGTGGTAGGTACTGTGTGGTAGGTACTCTGTGCTAGGTACTGTGTGGTAGGTACTGTGCGGTAGGTACTGTGTGGTAGGTACTGTGTGGTAGGTACTCTGTGCTAGGTACTGTGTGGTAGGTACTGTGCGGTAGGTACTGTGTGGTAGGTACTGTGTGCTAGGTACTGTGCGGTAGGTACTGTGCGGTAGGTACTGTGTGGTAGGTACTCTGTGCTAGGTACTGTGTGGTAGGTACTCTGTGCTAGGTACTGTGCGGTAGGTACTGTGCGGTAGGTACTGTGTGGTAGGTACTCTGTGCTAGGTACTGTGTGGTAGGTACTGTGCGGTAGGTACTGTGTGGTAGGTACTGTGTGCTAGGTACTGTGCGGTAGGTACTGTACGGTAGGTACTCTGTGCTAGGTACTGTGTGGTAGGTACTGTGCGGTAGGTACTGTGTGGTAGGTACTGTGTGGTAGGTACTGTGTGGTAGGTACTGTGTGGTAGGTACTCTGTGCTAGGTACTGTGCGGTAGGTACTGTGTGGTAGGTACTGTGTGGTAGGTACTGTGTGCTAGGTACTGTGCGGTAGGTACTGTGCGGTAGGTACTCTGTGCTAGGTACTGTGTGGTAGGTACTGTGCGGTAGGTACTGTGTGGTAGGTACTGTGTGGTAGGTACTGTGTGGTAGGTACTGTGTGGTAGGTACTCTGTGCTAGGTACTGTGCGGTAGGTACTGTGTGGTAGGTACTGTGTGGTAGGTACTATGTGCTAGGGACTGTGTGGTAGGTACTGTGTGGTAGGTACTGTGTGGTAGGTACTGTGTGGTAGGTACTGTGCGGTAGGTACTGTGCGGTAGGTACTGCGCGGTAGGTACTGTGTGCTAGGTACTGTGTGGTAGGTACTGTGCGGTAGGTACTGTGCGGTAGGTACTGCGCGGTAGGTACTGTGTGCTAGGTACTGTGTGGTAGGTACTGTGCGGTAGGTACTCTGTGCTAGGTACTGTGCGGTAGGTACTGTGCGGTAGGTACTCTGTGCTAGGTACTGTGTGGTAGGTACTGTGCGGTAGGTACTGTGTGGTAGGTACTGTGTGGTAGGTACTGTGTGGTAGGTACTGTGTGGTAGGTACTCTGTGCTAGGTACTGTGCGGTAGGTACTGTGTGGTAGGTACTGTGTGGTAGGTACTATGTGCTAGGGACTGTGTGGTAGGTACTGTGTGGTAGGTACTGTGTGGTAGGTACTGTGTGGTAGGTACTGTGCGGTAGGTACTGTGCGGTAGGTACTGCACGGTAGGTACTGTGTGCTAGGTACTGTGTGGTAGGTACTGTGCGGTAGGTACTGTGTGGTAGGTACTATGCGGTAGGTACTGTGTGGTAGGTACTGTGCGGTAGGTACTGTGTGGTAGGTACTGTGTGCTAGGTACTGTGCGGTAGGTACTGTGCGGTAGGTACTGTGTGGTAGGTACTGTGTGCTAGGTACTGTGCGGTAGGTACTGTGTGCTAGGGACTGTGCGGTAGGTACTGTGCGGTAGGTACTGTGTGCTAGGTACTGTGTGGTAGGTACTGTGCGGTAGGTACTGTGTGGTAGGTACTGTGTGGTAGGTACTGTGCGGTAGGTACTGTGTGGTAGGTACTGTGTGGTAGGTACTGTGCGGTAGGTACTGTGCGGTAGGTACTGTGTGGTAGGTACTGTGTGGTAGGCACTGTGTGGTAGGTACTGTGCGGTAGGTACTCTGTGCTAGGTACTGTGCGGTAGGTACTGTGTGGTAGGTACTCTGTGCTAGGTACTGTGCGGTAGGTACTCTCTGCTAGGTACTGTGCGGTAGGTACTGTGTGGTAGGTACTGTGTGGTAGGTACTGTGTGGTAGGTACTGTGTGCTAGGTACTGTGTGGTAGATACTGTGTGGTAGGTACTGTGTGGTAGGTACTGTGCGGTAGGTACTCTGTGCTAGGTACTGTGTGGTAGGTACTGTGCGGTAGGTACTGTGCGGTAGGTACTGTGTGGTAGGTACTGTGTGGTAGGTACTCTGTGCTAGGTACTGTGCGGTAGGTACTCTGTGCGGTAGGTACTGTGTGGTAGGTACTGTGTGGTAGGTACTGTGTGGTAGGTACTGTGTGCTAGGTACTGTGCGGTAGGTACTCTGTGCGGTAGGTACTGTGTGGTAGTTACTGTGTGGTAGGTACTCTGTGCTAGGTACTGTGCGGTAGGTACTCTGTGCTAGGTACTGTGCGGTAGGTACTGTGCGGTAGGTACTGTGTGGTAGGTACTGTGTGGTAGGTACTGTGTGGTAGGTACTGTGCGGTAGGTACTGTGCGGTAGGTACTGCGCGGTAGGTACTGTGTGCTAGGTACTGTGCGGTAGGTACTGTGTGGTAGGTACTGTGTGGTAGGTACTGTGTGGTAGGTACTGTGTGCTAGGTACTGTGCGGTAGGTACTGCGCGGTAGGTACTGTGTGCTAGGTACTGTGTGGTAGGTACTGTGCGGTAGGTACTGTGTGGTAGGTACTGTGTGGTAGGTACTGTGTGGTAGGTACTGTGTGCTAGGTACTGTGCGGTAGGTACTGTGCGGTAGGTACTCTGTGCTAGGTACTGTGCGGTAGGTACTGTGCGGTAGGTACTGTGTGGTAGGTACTGTGTGGTAGGTACTGTGTGCTAGGTACTGTGCGGTAGGTACTGTGTGCTAGGTACTGTGCGGTAGGGACTGTGTGCTAGGGACTGTGCGGTAGGTACTGTGCGGTAGGTACTGTGCGGTAGGTACTGTGTGCTAGGGACTGTGCGGTAGGTACTGTGCGGTAGGTACTGTGTGCTAGGGACTGTGCGGTAGGTACTGTGCGGTAGGTACTGTGCGGTAGGTACTGTGCGGTAGGTACTGTGTGCTAGGTACTGTGCGGTAGGTACTGTGTGCTAGGGACTGTGCGGTAGGTACTGTGCGGTAGGTACTGTGCGGTAGGTACTGTGTGCTAGGGACTGTGCGGTAGGTACTGTGCGGTAGGTACTGTGCGGTAGGTACTGTGTGCTAGGGACTGTGCGGTAGGTACTGTGCGGTAGGTACTGTGCGGTAGGTACTGTGCGGTAGGTACTGTGTGCTAGGGACTGTGCGGTAGGTACTGTGCGGCAGGTACTGTGCGGTAGGTACTGTGTGCTAGGGACTGTGCGGTAGGTACTGTGCGGTAGGTACTGTGCGGTAGGTACTGTGTGCTAGGGACTGTGCGGTAGGTACTGTGCGGTAGGTACTGTGTGGTAGGTACTCTGTGCTAGGTACTGTGCGGTAGGTACTGTGTGGTAGGTACTCTGTGCTAGGTACTGTGCGGTAGGTACTGTGTGGTAGGTACTGTGTGGTAGGTACTGTGTGGTAGGTACTGTGCGGTAGGTACTGTGCGGTAGGTACTGTGCGGTAGGTACTGTGTGCTAGGTACTGTGCGGTAGGTACTGTGCGGTAGGTACTATGCGGTAGGTACTGTGTGGTAGATACTGTGCGGTAGGTACTGTGTGCTAGGGACTGTGCGGTAGGTACTATGCGGTAGGTACTATGCGGTAGGTACTGTGTGGTAGGTACTGTGTGGTAGGTACTGTGCGGTAGGTACTATGCGGTAGGTACTATGTGCTAGGGACTGTGTGGTAGGTACTGTGTGGTAGGTACTGTGTGGTAGGTACTGTGCGGTAGGTACTGTGCGGTAGGTACTGTGTGCTAGGTACTGTGCGGTAGGTACTGTGCGGTAGGTACTGCGCGGTAGGTACTGTGTGCTAGGTACTGTGCGGTAGGTACTGTGTGGTAGGTACTGTGTGGTAGGTACTGTGTGCTAGGTACTGTGCGGTAGGTACTGTGCGGTAGGTACTCTGTGCTAGGTACTGTGTGGTAGGTACTGTGCGGTAGGTACTGTGTGGTAGGTACTGTGTGGTAGGTACTGTGTGGTAGGTACTGTGTGGTAGGTACTCTGTGCTAGGTACTGTGCGGTAGGTACTGTGTGGTAGGTACTGTGTGGTAGGTACTATGTGCTAGGGACTGTGTGGTAGGTACTGTGTGGTAGGTACTGTGTGGTAGGTACTGTGTGGTAGGTACTGTGCGGTAGGTACTGTGCGGTAGGTACTGCGCGGTAGGTACTGTGTGCTAGGTACTGTGTGGTAGGTACTGTGCGGTAGGTACTGTGCGGTAGGTACTGCGCGGTAGGTACTGTGTGCTAGGTACTGTGTGGTAGGTACTGTGCGGTAGGTACTGTGTGGTAGGTACTCTGTGCTAGGTACTGTGCGGTAGGTACTGTGCGGTAGGTACTCTGTGCTAGGTACTGTGTGGTAGGTACTGTGCGGTAGGTACTGTGTGGTAGGTACTGTGTGGTAGGTACTGTGTGGTAGGTACTGTGTGGTAGGTACTCTGTGCTAGGTACTGTGCGGTAGGTACTGTGTGGTAGGTACTGTGTGGTAGGTACTATGTGCTAGGGACTGTGTGGTAGGTACTGTGTGGTAGGTACTGTGTGGTAGGTACTGTGTGGTAGGTACTGTGCGGTAGGTACTGTGCGGTAGGTACTGCGCGGTAGGTACTGTGTGCTAGGTACTGTGTGGTAGGTACTGTGCGGTAGGTACTGTGTGGTAGGTACTATGCGGTAGGTACTGTGTGGTAGGTACTGTGCGGTAGGTACTGTGTGGTAGGTACTGTGTGCTAGGTACTGTGCGGTAGGTACTGTGCGGTAGGTACTGTGTGGTAGGTACTGTGTGCTAGGTACTGTGCGGTAGGTACTGCGCGGTAGGTACTCTGTGCTAGGTACTGTGTGGTAGGTACTGTGCGGTAGGTACTGTGTGGTAGGTACTGTGTGCTAGGTACTGTGCGGTAGGTACTGCGCGGTAGGTACTCTGTGCTAGGTACTGTGCGGTAGGTACTGTGTGGTAGGTACTGTGTGGTAGGTACTGTGCGGTAGGTACTGTGTGGTAGGTACTGTGTGGTAGGTACTGTGTGGTAGGTACTGTGTGGTAGGTACTGTGTGGTAGGTACTGTGCGGTAGGTACTGTGTGGTAGGTACTGTGTGGTAGGCACTGTGTGGTAGGTACTGTGCGGTAGGTACTCTGTGCTAGGTACTGTGCGGTAGGTACTGTGTGCTAGGTACTGTGCGGTAGGTACTGTGCGGTAGGTACTATGCGGTAGGTACTGTGTGGTAGATACTGTGCGGTAGGTACTGTGTGCTAGGGACTGTGCGGTAGGTACTATGCGGTAGGTACTATGCGGTAGGTACTGTGTGGTAGGTACTGTGTGGTAGGTACTGTGCGGTAGGTACTATGCGGTAGGTACTATGTGCTAGGGACTGTGTGGTAGGTACTGTGTGGTAGGTACTGTGTGGTAGGTACTGTGCGGTAGGTACTGTGCGGTAGGTACTGTGTGCTAGGGACTGTGTGGTAGGTACTCTGTGCTAGGGACTGTGTGGTAGGTACTGTGTGGTAGGTACTGTGTGCTAGGGACTGTGTGGTAGGTACTGTGTGGTAGGTACTGTGTGGTAGGTACTGTGCGGTAGGTACTGTGCGGTAGGTACTCTGTGCTAGGTACTGTGCGGTAGGTACTGTGCGGTAGGTACTGTGTGCTAGGGACTGTGTGGTAGGTACTGTGTGGTAGGTACTGTGTGGTAGGTACTGTGCGGTAGGTACTGTGCGGTAGGTACTCTGTGCTAGGTACTGTGCGGTAGGTACTGTGCGGTAGGTACTGCGCGGTAGGTACTGTGTGCTAGGTACTGTGTGGTAGGTACTGTGTGCTAGGTACTGTGCGGTAGGTACTGTGCGGTAGGTACTCTGTGCTAGGTACTGTGTGGTAGGTACTGTGCGGTAGGTACTGTGTGGTAGGTACTGTGTGCTAGGTACTGTGCGGTAGGTACTGTGCGGTAGGTACTCTGTGCTAGGTACTGTGTGGTAGGTACTGTGCGGTAGGTACTGTGTGGTAGGTACTGTGTGGTAGGTACTGTGTGGTAGGTACTGTGTGGTAGGTACTCTGTGCTAGGTACTGTGCGGTAGGTACTGTGTGGTAGGTACTGTGTGGTAGGTACTCTGTGCTAGGTACTGTGTGGTAGGTACTGTGCGGTAGGTACTGTGTGGTAGGTACTGTGTGGTAGGTACTCTGTGCTAGGTACTGTGTGGTAGGTACTGTGCGGTAGGTACTGTGTGGTAGGTACTGTGTGCTAGGTACTGTGCGGTAGGTACTGTGCGGTAGGTACTGTGTGGTAGGTACTCTGTGCTAGGTACTGTGTGGTAGGTACTCTGTGCTAGGTACTGTGCGGTAGGTACTGTGCGGTAGGTACTGTGTGGTAGGTACTCTGTGCTAGGTACTGTGTGGTAGGTACTGTGCGGTAGGTACTGTGTGGTAGGTACTGTGTGCTAGGTACTGTGCGGTAGGTACTGTACGGTAGGTACTCTGTGCTAGGTACTGTGTGGTAGGTACTGTGCGGTAGGTACTGTGTGGTAGGTACTGTGTGGTAGGTACTGTGTGGTAGGTACTGTGTGGTAGGTACTGTGTGGTAGGTACTCTGTGCTAGGTACTGTGCGGTAGGTACTGTGTGGTAGGTACTGTGTGGTAGGTACTGTGTGCTAGGTACTGTGCGGTAGGTACTGTGCGGTAGGTACTCTGTGTGCTAGGTACTGTGCGGTAGGTACTGTGCGGTAGGTACTGTGCGGTAGGTACTGTGCGGTAGGTACTGTGTGCTAGGTACTGTGCGGTAGGTACTGTGTGGTAGGTACTGTGTGGTAGGTACTGTGTGGTAGGTACTGTGTGCTAGGTACTGTGCGGTAGGTACTGTGCGGTAGGTACTGTGTGGTAGGTACTGTGTGGTAGGTACTGTGTGCTAGGTACTGTGCGGTAGGTACTGTGCGGTAGGTACTCTGTGTGCTAGGTACTGTGCGGTAGGTACTGTGCGGTAGGTACTGTGCGGTAGGTACTGTGCGGTAGGTACTGTGTGCTAGGTACTGTGCGGTAGGTACTGTGTGGTAGGTACTGTGTGGTAGGTACTGTGTGCTAGGTACTGTGCGGTAGGTACTGTGCGGTAGGTACTCTGTGCTAGGTACTGTGTGGTAGGTACTGTGCGGTAGGTACTGTGTGGTAGGTACTGTGTGGTAGGTACTGTGTGGTAGGTACTGTGTGGTAGGTACTCTGTGCTAGGTACTGTGCGGTAGGTACTGTGTGGTAGGTACTGTGTGGTAGGTACTATGTGCTAGGGACTGTGTGGTAGGTACTGTGTGGTAGGTACTGTGTGGTAGGTACTGTGTGGTAGGTACTGTGCGGTAGGTACTGTGCGGTAGGTACTGCGCGGTAGGTACTGTGTGCTAGGTACTGTGTGGTAGGTACTGTGCGGTAGGTACTGTGCGGTAGGTACTGCGCGGTAGGTACTGTGTGCTAGGTACTGTGTGGTAGGTACTGTGCGGTAGGTACTCTGTGCTAGGTACTGTGCGGTAGGTACTGTGCGGTAGGTACTCTGTGCTAGGTACTGTGTGGTAGGTACTGTGCGGTAGGTACTGTGTGGTAGGTACTGTGTGGTAGGTACTGTGTGGTAGGTACTGTGTGGTAGGTACTCTGTGCTAGGTACTGTGCGGTAGGTACTGTGTGGTAGGTACTGTGTGGTAGGTACTATGTGCTAGGGACTGTGTGGTAGGTACTGTGTGGTAGGTACTGTGTGGTAGGTACTGTGTGGTAGGTACTGTGCGGTAGGTACTGTGCGGTAGGTACTGCACGGTAGGTACTGTGTGCTAGGTACTGTGTGGTAGGTACTGTGCGGTAGGTACTGTGTGGTAGGTACTATGCGGTAGGTACTGTGTGGTAGGTACTGTGCGGTAGGTACTGTGTGGTAGGTACTGTGTGCTAGGTACTGTGCGGTAGGTACTGTGCGGTAGGTACTGTGTGGTAGGTACTGTGTGCTAGGTACTGTGCGGTAGGTACTGTGTGCTAGGGACTGTGCGGTAGGTACTGTGCGGTAGGTACTGTGTGCTAGGTACTGTGTGGTAGGTACTGTGCGGTAGGTACTGTGTGGTAGGTACTGTGTGGTAGGTACTGTGCGGTAGGTACTGTGTGGTAGGTACTGTGTGGTAGGTACTGTGCGGTAGGTACTGTGCGGTAGGTACTGTGTGGTAGGTACTGTGTGGTAGGCACTGTGTGGTAGGTACTGTGCGGTAGGTACTCTGTGCTAGGTACTGTGCGGTAGGTACTGTGTGGTAGGTACTCTGTGCTAGGTACTGTGCGGTAGGTACTCTCTGCTAGGTACTGTGCGGTAGGTACTGTGTGGTAGGTACTGTGTGGTAGGTACTGTGTGGTAGGTACTGTGTGCTAGGTACTGTGTGGTAGATACTGTGTGGTAGGTACTGTGTGGTAGGTACTGTGCGGTAGGTACTCTGTGCTAGGTACTGTGTGGTAGGTACTGTGCGGTAGGTACTGTGCGGTAGGTACTGTGTGGTAGGTACTGTGTGGTAGGTACTCTGTGCTAGGTACTGTGCGGTAGGTACTCTGTGCGGTAGGTACTGTGTGGTAGGTACTGTGTGGTAGGTACTGTGTGGTAGGTACTGTGTGCTAGGTACTGTGCGGTAGGTACTCTGTGCGGTAGGTACTGTGTGGTAGTTACTGTGTGGTAGGTACTCTGTGCTAGGTACTGTGCGGTAGGTACTCTGTGCTAGGTACTGTGCGGTAGGTACTGTGCGGTAGGTACTGTGTGGTAGGTACTGTGTGGTAGGTACTGTGTGGTAGGTACTGTGCGGTAGGTACTGTGCGGTAGGTACTGCGCGGTAGGTACTGTGTGCTAGGTACTGTGCGGTAGGTACTGTGTGGTAGGTACTGTGTGGTAGGTACTGTGTGGTAGGTACTGTGTGCTAGGTACTGTGCGGTAGGTACTGCGCGGTAGGTACTGTGTGCTAGGTACTGTGTGGTAGGTACTGTGCGGTAGGTACTGTGTGGTAGGTACTGTGTGGTAGGTACTGTGTGGTAGGTACTGTGTGCTAGGTACTGTGCGGTAGGTACTGTGCGGTAGGTACTCTGTGCTAGGTACTGTGCGGTAGGTACTGTGCGGTAGGTACTGTGTGGTAGGTACTGTGTGGTAGGTACTGTGTGCTAGGTACTGTGCGGTAGGTACTGTGTGCTAGGTACTGTGCGGTAGGGACTGTGTGCTAGGGACTGTGCGGTAGGTACTGTGCGGTAGGTACTGTGCGGTAGGTACTGTGTGCTAGGGACTGTGCGGTAGGTACTGTGCGGTAGGTACTGTGTGCTAGGGACTGTGCGGTAGGTACTGTGCGGTAGGTACTGTGCGGTAGGTACTGTGCGGTAGGTACTGTGTGCTAGGTACTGTGCGGTAGGTACTGTGTGCTAGGGACTGTGCGGTAGGTACTGTGCGGTAGGTACTGTGCGGTAGGTACTGTGTGCTAGGGACTGTGCGGTAGGTACTGTGCGGTAGGTACTGTGCGGTAGGTACTGTGTGCTAGGGACTGTGCGGTAGGTACTGTGCGGTAGGTACTGTGCGGTAGGTACTGTGCGGTAGGTACTGTGTGCTAGGGACTGTGCGGTAGGTACTGTGCGGCAGGTACTGTGCGGTAGGTACTGTGTGCTAGGGACTGTGCGGTAGGTACTGTGCGGTAGGTACTGTGCGGTAGGTACTGTGTGCTAGGGACTGTGCGGTAGGTACTGTGCGGTAGGTACTGTGTGGTAGGTACTCTGTGCTAGGTACTGTGCGGTAGGTACTGTGTGGTAGGTACTCTGTGCTAGGTACTGTGCGGTAGGTACTGTGTGGTAGGTACTGTGTGGTAGGTACTGTGTGGTAGGTACTGTGCGGTAGGTACTGTGCGGTAGGTACTGTGCGGTAGGTACTGTGTGCTAGGTACTGTGCGGTAGGTACTGTGCGGTAGGTACTATGCGGTAGGTACTGTGTGGTAGATACTGTGCGGTAGGTACTGTGTGCTAGGGACTGTGCGGTAGGTACTATGCGGTAGGTACTATGCGGTAGGTACTGTGTGGTAGGTACTGTGTGGTAGGTACTGTGCGGTAGGTACTATGCGGTAGGTACTATGTGCTAGGGACTGTGTGGTAGGTACTGTGTGGTAGGTACTGTGTGGTAGGTACTGTGCGGTAGGTACTGTGCGGTAGGTACTGTGTGCTAGGTACTGTGCGGTAGGTACTGTGCGGTAGGTACTGCGCGGTAGGTACTGTGTGCTAGGTACTGTGCGGTAGGTACTGTGTGGTAGGTACTGTGTGGTAGGTACTGTGTGCTAGGTACTGTGCGGTAGGTACTGTGCGGTAGGTACTCTGTGCTAGGTACTGTGTGGTAGGTACTGTGCGGTAGGTACTGTGTGGTAGGTACTGTGTGGTAGGTACTCTGTGCTAGGTACTGTGCGGTAGGTACTGTGTGGTAGGTACTGTGTGGTAGGTACTATGTGCTAGGGACTGTGTGGTAGGTACTGTGTGGTAGGTACTGTGTGGTAGGTACTGTGTGGTAGGTACTGTGCGGTAGGTACTGTGCGGTAGGTACTGTGTGCTAGGTACTGTGCGGTAGGTACTGTGTGGTAGGTACTGTGTGGTAGGTACTGTGTGGTAGGTACTGTGTGGTAGGTACTGTGTGGTAGGTACTGTGCGGTAGGTACTGTGCGGTAGGTACTGCGCGGTAGGTACTGTGTGCTAGGTACTGTGTGGTAGGTACTGTGCGGTAGGTACTGTGCGGTAGGTACTGCGCGGTAGGTACTGTGTGCTAGGTACTGTGTGGTAGGTACTGTGCGGTAGGTACTGTGTGGTAGGTACTCTGTGCTAGGTACTGTGCGGTAGGTACTGTGCGGTAGGTACTCTGTGCTAGGTACTGTGTGGTAGGTACTGTGCGGTAGGTACTGTGTGGTAGGTACTGTGTGGTAGGTACTGTGTGGTAGGTACTGTGTGGTAGGTACTCTGTGCTAGGTACTGTGCGGTAGGTACTGTGTGGTAGGTACTGTGTGGTAGGTACTATGTGCTAGGGACTGTGTGGTAGGTACTGTGTGGTAGGTACTGTGTGGTAGGTACTGTGTGGTAGGTACTGTGCGGTAGGTACTGTGCGGTAGGTACTGCGCGGTAGGTACTGTGTGCTAGGTACTGTGTGGTAGGTACTGTGCGGTAGGTACTGTGTGGTAGGTACTATGCGGTAGGTACTGTGTGGTAGGTACTGTGTGGTAGGTACTGTGTGCTAGGTACTGTGCGGTAGGTACTGTGCGGTAGGTACTGTGTGGTAGGTACTGTGTGCTAGGTACTGTGCGGTAGGTACTGCGCGGTAGGTACTCTGTGCTAGGTACTGTGTGGTAGGTACTGTGCGGTAGGTACTGTGTGGTAGGTACTGTGTGCTAGGTACTGTGCGGTAGGTACTGCGCGGTAGGTACTCTGTGCTAGGTACTGTGCGGTAGGTACTGTGTGGTAGGTACTGTGTGGTAGGTACTGTGCGGTAGGTACTGTGTGGTAGGTACTGTGTGGTAGGTACTGTGTGGTAGGTACTGTGCGGTAGGTACTGTGTGGTAGGTACTGTGTGGTAGGCACTGTGTGGTAGGTACTGTGCGGTAGGTACTCTGTGTGGTAGGTACTGTGTGGTAGGTACTGTGTGGTAGGTACTGTGTGGTAGGTACTGTGTGGTAGGTACTGTGTGGTAGGCACTGTGTGGTAGGTACTGTGCGGTAGGTACTGTGTGGTAGGTACTGTGCGGTAGGTACTCTGTGTGGTAGGTACTGTGTGGTAGGTACTGTGTGGTAGGTACTGTGTGGTAGGTACTGTGTGGTAGGTACTGTGTGGTAGGCACTGTGTGGTAGGTACTGTGCGGTAGGTACTGTGTGGTAGGTACTGTGTGGTAGGCACTGTGTGGTAGGTACTGTGCGGTAGGTACTCTGTGCTAGGTACTGTGCGGTAGGTACTGTGTGCTAGGTACTGTGCGGTAGGTACTGTGCGGTAGGTACTGTGTGGTAGATACTGTGCGGTAGGTACTGTGTGCTAGGGACTGTGCGGTAGGTACTATGCGGTAGGTACTATGCGGTAGGTACTGTGTGGTAGGTACTGTGTGGTAGGTACTGTGCGGTAGGTACTATGCGGTAGGTACTATGTGCTAGGGACTGTGTGGTAGGTACTGTGTGGTAGGTACTGTGTGGTAGGTACTGTGCGGTAGGTACTGTGCGGTAGGTACTGTGTGCTAGGTACTGTGCGGTAGGTACTGTGCGGTAGGTACTGCGCGGTAGGTACTGTGTGCTAGGTACTGTGCGGTAGGTACTGTGTGGTAGGTACTGTGTGGTAGGTACTGTGTGCTAGGTACTGTGCGGTAGGTACTGTGCGGTAGGTACTCTGTGCTAGGTACTGTGTGGTAGGTACTGTGCGGTAGGTACTGTGTGGTAGGTACTGTGTGGTAGGTACTGTGTGGTAGGTACTGTGTGGTAGGTACTCTGTGCTAGGTACTGTGCGGTAGGTACTGTGTGGTAGGTACTGTGTGGTAGGTACTATGTGCTAGGGACTGTGTGGTAGGTACTGTGTGGTAGGTACTGTGTGGTAGGTACTGTGTGGTAGGTACTGTGCGGTAGGTACTGTGCGGTAGGTACTGCGCGGTAGGTACTGTGTGCTAGGTACTGTGTGGTAGGTACTGTGCGGTAGGTACTGTGCGGTAGGTACTGCGCGGTAGGTACTGTGTGCTAGGTACTGTGTGGTAGGTACTGTGCGGTAGGTACTCTGTGCTAGGTACTGTGCGGTAGGTACTGTGCGGTAGGTACTCTGTGCTAGGTACTGTGTGGTAGGTACTGTGCGGTAGGTACTGTGTGGTAGGTACTGTGTGGTAGGTACTGTGCGGTAGGTACTGTGCGGTAGGTACTGTGCGGTAGGTACTGCGCGGTAGGTACTGTGTGCTAGGTACTGTGTGGTAGGTACTGTGCGGTAGGTACTCTGTGCTAGGTACTGTGCGGTAGGTACTGTGCGGTAGGTACTCTGTGCTAGGTACTGTGTGGTAGGTACTGTGCGGTAGGTACTGTGTGGTAGGTACTGTGTGGTAGGTACTGTGTGGTAGGTACTGTGCGGTAGGTACTGCGCGGTAGGTACTGTGTGCTAGGTACTGTGTGGTAGGTACTGTGCGGTAGGTACTGTGTGGTAGGTACTGTGTGCTAGGTACTGTGTGGTAGGTACTGTGCGGTAGGTACTGTGTGGTAGGTACTGTGTGGTAGGTACTGTGTGCTAGGTACTGTGCGGTAGGTACTGCGCGGTAGGTACTGTGTGCTAGGTACTGTGTGGTAGGTACTGTGCGGTAGGTACTCTGTGCTAGGTACTGTGCGGTAGGTACTGTGCGGTAGGTACTCTGTGCTAGGTACTGTGTGGTAGGTACTGTGCGGTAGGTACTGTGTGGTAGGTACTGTGCGGTAGGTACTGTGTGGTAGGTACTGTGCGGTAGGTACTGTGTGGTAGGTACTCTGTGCTAGGTACTGTGCGGTAGGTACTGTGCGGTAGGTACTGTGTGGTAGGTACTGTGTGCTAGGTACTGTGTGGTAGGTACTGTGCGGTAGGTACTCTGTGCTAGGTACTGTGCGGTAGGTACTGTGTGGTAGGTACTGTGTGGTAGGTACTGTGTGGTAGGTACTGTGTGGTAGGTACTCTGTGCTAGGTACTGTGCGGTAGGTACTGTGTGGTAGGTACTGTGTGGTAGGTACTATGTGCTAGGGACTGTGTGGTAGGTACTGTGTGGTAGGTACTGTGTGGTAGGTACTGTGTGGTAGGTACTGTGCGGTAGGTACTGTGCGGTAGGTACTGTGTGGTAGGTACTGTGTGGTAGGTACTGCACGGTAGGTACTGTGTGGTAGGTACTGTGTGGTAGGTACTGCACGGTAGGTACTGTGTGCTAGGTACTGTGTGGTAGGTACTGTGCGGTAGGTACTGTGTGGTAGGTACTATGCGGTAGGTACTGTGTGGTAGGTACTGTGCGGTAGGTACTGTGTGGTAGGTACTGTGTGCTAGGTACTGTGCGGTAGGTACTGTGCGGTAGGTACTGTGTGGTAGGTACTGTGTGCTAGGTACTGTGCGGTAGGTACTGTGTGCTAGGGACTGTGCGGTAGGTACTGTGCGGTAGGTACTGTGTGCTAGGTACTGTGTGGTAGGTACTGTGCGGTAGGTACTGTGTGGTAGGTACTGTGTGGTAGGTACTGTGCGGTAGGTACTGTGTGGTAGGTACTGTGTGGTAGGTACTGTGCGGTAGGTACTGTGCGGTAGGTACTGTGTGGTAGGTACTGTGTGGTAGGCACTGTGTGGTAGGTACTGTGCGGTAGGTACTCTGTGCTAGGTACTGTGCGGTAGGTACTGTGTGGTAGGTACTCTGTGCTAGGTACTGTGCGGTAGGTACTCTCTGCTAGGTACTGTGCGGTAGGTACTGTGTGGTAGGTACTGTGTGGTAGATACTGTGTGGTAGGTACTCTGTGCTAGGTTATGTGCGGTAGTTACTGTGCGGTAGGTACTGTGTGGTAGGTACTGTGTGGTAGGTACTGTGTGGTAGGTACTGTGTGGTAGGTACTGTGCGGTAGGTACTGTGTGCTAGGTACTGTGCGGTAGGTACTGTGCGGTAGGTACTGCGCGGTAGGTACTGTGTGCTAGGTACTGTGCGGTAGGTACTGTGTGGTAGGTACTGTGTGGTAGGTACTGTGTGGTAGGTACTGTGTGGTAGGTACTGTGCGGTAGGTACTGTGTGCTAGGTACTGTGTGGTAGGTACTGTGTGGTAGGTACTGTGTGGTAGGTACTGTGCGGTAGGTACTGTGTGGTAGGTACTGTGTGGTAGGTACTGTGTGGTAGGTTATGTGCGGTAGGTTATGTGCGGTAGTTACTGTGCGGTAGGTACTGTGTGGTAGGTACTGTGTGGTAGGTACTGTGTGGTAGGTACTGTGTGGTAGGTACTGTGCGGTAGGTACTGTGTGCTAGGTACTGTGCGGTAGGTACTGTGTGGTAGGTACTGTGTGGTAGGTACTCTGTGCTAGGTACTGTGCGGTAGGTACTGTGCGGTAGGTACTCTGTGCTAGGTACTGTGTGGTAGGTACTGTGCGGTAGGTACTGTGTGGTAGGTACTGTGTGGTAGGTACTGTGTGGTAGGTACTGTGTGGTAGGTACTCTGTGCTAGGTACTGTGCGGTAGGTACTGTGTGGTAGGTACTGTGTGGTAGGTACTATGTGCTAGGGACTGTGTGGTAGGTACTGTGTGGTAGGTACTGTGTGGTAGGTACTGTGTGGTAGGTACTGTGCGGTAGGTACTGTGCGGTAGGTACTGCGCGGTAGGTACTGTGTGCTAGGTACTGTGTGGTAGGTACTGTGCGGTAGGTACTGTGCGGTAGGTACTGCGCGGTAGGTACTGTGTGCTAGGTACTGTGTGGTAGGTACTGTGCGGTAGGTACTCTGTGCTAGGTACTGTGCGGTAGGTACTGTGCGGTAGGTACTCTGTGCTAGGTACTGTGTGGTAGGTACTGTGCGGTAGGTACTGTGTGGTAGGTACTGTGTGGTAGGTACTGTGTGGTAGGTACTGTGTGGTAGGTACTCTGTGCTAGGTACTGTGCGGTAGGTACTGTGTGGTAGGTACTGTGTGGTAGGTACTATGTGCTAGGGACTGTGTGGTAGGTACTGTGTGGTAGGTACTGTGTGGTAGGTACTGTGTGGTAGGTACTGTGCGGTAGGTACTGTGCGGTAGGTACTGTGTGGTAGGTACTGTGTGGTAGGTACTCTGTGCTAGGTACTGCGCGGTAGGTACTGTGTGCTAGGTACTGTGTGGTAGGTACTGTGCGGTAGGTACTGTGTGGTAGGTACTATGCGGTAGGTACTGTGTGGTAGGTACTGTGCGGTAGGTACTGTGTGGTAGGTACTGTGTGCTAGGTACTGTGCGGTAGGTACTGTGCGGTAGGTACTGTGTGGTAGGTACTGTGTGCTAGGTACTGTGCGGTAGGTACTGCGCGGTAGGTACTGTGTGGTAGGTACTGTGTGGTAGGCACTGTGTGGTAGGTACTGTGCGGTAGGTACTCTGTGCTAGGTACTGTGCGGTAGGTACTGTGTGGTAGGTACTCTGTGCTAGGTACTGTGCGGTAGGTACTCTCTGCTAGGTACTGTGCGGTAGGTACTGTGTGGTAGGTACTGTGTGGTAGATACTGTGTGGTAGGTACTCTGTGCTAGGTTATGTGCGGTAGTTACTGTGCGGTAGGTACTGTGTGGTAGGTACTCTGTGCTAGGTACTGTGTGGTAGGTACTGTGCGGTAGGTACTGTGTGGTAGGTACTGTGTGGTAGGTACTGTGTGGTAGGTACTGTGTGGTAGGTACTGTGTGGTAGGTACTCTGTGCTAGGTACTGTGCGGTAGGTACTGTGTGGTAGGTACTGTGTGGTAGGTACTATGTGCTAGGGACTGTGTGGTAGGTACTGTGTGGTAGGTACTGTGTGGTAGGTACTGTGTGGTAGGTACTGTGCGGTAGGTACTGTGCGGTAGGTACTGCGCGGTAGGTACTGTGTGCTAGGTACTGTGTGGTAGGTACTGTGCGGTAGGTACTGTGCGGTAGGTACTGCGCGGTAGGTACTGTGTGCTAGGTACTGTGTGGTAGGTACTGTGCGGTAGGTACTCTGTGCTAGGTACTGTGCGGTAGGTACTGTGCGGTAGGTACTCTGTGCTAGGTACTGTGTGGTAGGTACTGTGCGGTAGGTACTGTGTGGTAGGTACTGTGTGGTAGGTACTGTGTGGTAGGTACTGTGTGGTAGGTACTCTGTGCTAGGTACTGTGCGGTAGGTACTGTGTGGTAGGTACTGTGTGGTAGGTACTATGTGCTAGGGACTGTGTGGTAGGTACTGTGTGGTAGGTACTGTGTGGTAGGTACTGTGTGGTAGGTACTGTGCGGTAGGTACTGTGCGGTAGGTACTGTGTGGTAGGTACTGTGTGGTAGGTACTCTGTGCTAGGTACTGCGCGGTAGGTACTGTGTGCTAGGTACTGTGCGGTAGGTACTGTGCGGTAGGTACTGTGTGGTAGGTACTATGCGGTAGGTACTGTGTGGTAGGTACTGTGCGGTAGGTACTGTGTGGTAGGTACTGTGTGCTAGGTACTGTGCGGTAGGTACTGTGCGGTAGGTACTGTGTGGTAGGTACTGTGTGCTAGGTACTGTGCGGTAGGTACTGCGCGGTAGGTACTCTGTGCTAGGTACTGTGTGGTAGGTACTGTGCGGTAGGTACTGTGTGGTAGGTACTGTGTGGTAGGTACTGTGCGGTAGGTACTGTGTGGTAGGTACTGTGCGGTAGGTACTGTGCGGTAGGTACTGTGTGGTAGGTACTGTGTGGTAGGTACTGTGCGGTAGGTACTGTGCGGTAGGTACTGTGTGGTAGGTACTGTGTGGTAGGCACTGTGTGGTAGGTACTGTGCGGTAGGTACTCTGTGCTAGGTACTGTGCGGTAGGTACTGTGTGGTAGGTACTCTGTGCTAGGTACTGTGCGGTAGGTACTCTCTGCTAGGTACTGTGCGGTAGGTACTGTGTGGTAGGTACTGTGTGGTAGATACTGTGTGGTAGGTACTCTGTGCTAGGTTATGTGCGGTAGTTACTGTGCGGTAGGTACTGTGTGGTAGGTACTGTGTGGTAGGTACTGTGTGGTAGGTACTGTGCGGTAGGTACTGTGTGGTAGGTACTGTGTGGTAGGTACTGTGCGGTAGGTACTGTGTGGTAGGTACTATGCGGTAGGTACTGTGCGGTAGGTACTGTGTGGTAGGTACTGTGCGGTAGGTACTGTGCGGTAGGTACTGTGTGGTAGGTACTATGCGGTAGGTACTGTGCGGTAGGTACTGTGTGGTAGGTACTGTGTGGTAGGTACTCTGTGCTAGGTACTGTGCGGTAGGTACTCTCTGCTAGGTACTGTGCGGTAGGTACTGTGTGGTAAGTACTGTGTGGTAGATACTGTGTGGTAGGTACTCTGTGCTAGGTTATGTGCGGTAGTTACTGTGCGGTAGGTACTGTGTGGTAGGTACTGTGTGGTAGGTACTGTGTGCTAGGTACTGTGTGGTAGATACTGTGTGGTAGGTACTGTGTGGTAGGTACTGTGCGGTAGGTACTCTGTGCTAGGTACTGTGTGGTAGGTACTGTGCGGTAGGTACTGTGCGGTAGGTACTGTGTGGTAGGTACTGTGTGGTAGGTACTCTGTGCTAGGTACTGTGCGGTAGGTACTGTGCGGTAGGTACTGTGTGGTAGGTACTCTGTGCGGTAGGTACTGTGTGGTAGGTACTGTGTGGTAGGTACTGTGTGGTAGGTACTGTGTGGTAGGTACTCTGTGCTAGGTACTGTGCGGTAGGTACTCTGTGCGGTAGGTACTGTGTGTTAGGTACTCTGTGCTAGGTACTGTGCGGTAGGTACTGTGCGGTAGGTACTGTGTGGTAGGTACTGTGTGGTAGGTACTCTGTGGTAGGTACTGTGCGGTAGGTACTCTGTGCTAGGTTATGTGCGGTAGGTACTGTGCGGTAGGTACTGTGTGGTAGGTACTGTGTGGTAGGTACTGTGTGGTAGGTACTGTGCGGTAGGTACTCTGTGCTAGGTTATGTGCGGTAGGTACTGTGCGGTAGGTACTGTGTGGTAGGTACTGTGTGGTAGGTACTGTGTGGTAGGTACTCTGTGCTAGGTACTATGCGGTAGGTACTGTGCGGTAGGTACTGTGCGGTAGGTACTGTGTGGTAGGTACTGTGCGGTAGGTACTCTGCGCTAGGTACTATGCGGTAGGTACTGTGCGGTAGGTACTGTGCGGTAGGTACTGTGCGGTAGGTACTCTGTGCTAGGTACTATGCGGTAGGTACTGTGCGGTAGGTACTGTGTGGTAGGTACTCTGTGCTAGGTACTGTGCGGTAGGTACTGTGTGGTAGGTACTGTGTGGTAGGTACTCTGTGCTAGGTACTGTGCGGTAGGTACTGTGCGGTAGGTACTGTGTGGTAGGTACTCTGTGCTAGGTACTGTGCGGTAGGTACTGTGTGGTAGGTACTGTGTGGTAGGTACTCTGTGCTAGGTACTGTGCGGTAGGTACTGTGCGGTAGGTACTGTGTGGTAGGTACTCTGTGCTAGGTACTGTGCGGTAGGTACTGTGTGCTAGGTTATGTGCGGTAGGTACTGTACGGTAGGTACTCTGTGCTAGGTTATGTGCGGTAGGTACTGTACGGTAGGTACTGTGTGGTAGATACTGTGTGGTAGGTACTCTGTGCTAGGTACTGTGTGGTAGGTACTGTGCGGTAGGTACTGTGTGGTAGGTACTGTGTGGTAGGTACTCTGTGCTAGGTACTGTGCGGTAGGTACTGTACGGTAGGTACTATGCGGTAGGTACTCTGTGCTAGGTTATGTGCGGTAGATACTGTACGGTAGGTACTGTGTGGTAGATACTGTGTGGTAGGTACTCTGTGCTAGGTACTGTGCGGTAGGTACTGTACGGTAGGTACTGTGTGGTAGATACTGTGTGGTAGGTACTCTGTGCTAGGTTATGTGCGGTAGGTACTCTGTGCTAGGGACTGTGCGGTAGGTACTCTGTGCTAGGTACTGTGCGGTAGGTACTGTACGGTAGGTACTGTGTGGTAGGTACTCTGTGCTAGGTTATGTGCGGTAGGTACTGTGTGGTAGATACTGTGTGGTAGGTACTCTGTGCTAGGTTATGTGCGGTAGGTACTGTGTGGTAGTTACTGTGCGGTAGGTACTCTGTGCTAGGTTATGTGCGGTAGGTACTGTACGGTAGGTACTGTGTGGTAGATACTGTGCGGTAGGTACTCTGTGCTAGGTTATATGCGGTAGGTACTGTACGGTAGGTACTGTGTGGTAGATACTGTGTGGTAGGTACTGTGCGGTAGGTACTGTGCGGTAGGTACTCTGTGCTAGGTACTGTGCGGTAGGTACTGTACGGTAGGTACTGTGTGGTAGGTACTGTGCGGTAGGTACTGTACGGTAGGTACTGTGTGGTAGATACTGTGTGGTAGGTACTCTGTGCTAGGTTATGTGCGGTAGGTACTCTGTGCTAGGGACTGTGCGGTAGGTACTCTGTGCTAGGGACTGTGCGGTAGGTACTGTGTGGTAGGTACTGTGCGGTAGGTACTGTGTGCTAGGTACTGCGCGGTAGGTACTGTGTGGTAGGTACTGTGCGGTAGGTACTCTGTGCTAGGTTATGTGTGGTAGATACTGTGTGGTAGGTACTCTGTGCTAGGGACTGTGCGGTAGGTACTGTGTGGTAGATACTGTGCGGTAGGTACTCTGTGCTAGGTACTGCGCGGTAGGTACTGTACGGTAGGTACTGTGTGGTAGATACTGTGTGGTAGGTACTCTGTGCTAGGTTATGTGCGGTAGGTACTGTGCGGTAGGTACTGTGTGGTAGGTACTGTGCGGTAGGTACTGTGTGGTAGGTACTGTGTGGTAGGTACTGTGTGGTAGGTACTCTGTGCTAGGTACTGTGCGGTAGGTACTCTGTGCGGTAGGTACTGTGCGGTAGGTACTCTCTGCTAGGTACTGTGTGGTAGGTACTCTGTGCTAGGTTATGTGCGGTAGGTACTGTGCGGTAGGTACTGTGTGGTAGGTACTGTGTGGTAGGTACTGTGTGGTAGGTACTCTGTGCTAGGTTATGTGCGGTAGGTACTGTGCGGTAGGTACTGTGTGGTAGGTACTGTGTGGTAGGTACTGTGTGGTAGGTACTGTGCGGTAGGTACTGTGCGGTAGGTACTCTGTGCTAGGTTATGTGCGGTAGGTACTGTGCGGTAGGTACTGTGTGGTAGGTACTGTGCGGTAGGTACTGTGTGGTAGGTACTGTGCGGTAGGTACTCTGTGCTAGGTTATGTGCGGTAGGTACTGTGTGGTAGGTACTGTGCGGTAGGTACTGTGTGCTAGGTACTATGCGGTAGGTACTCTGTGCTAGGTTATGTGCGGTAGGTACTGTGTGGTAGGTACTGTGTGGTAGGTACTGTGTGCTAGGTACTATGCGGTAGGTACTCTGTGCTAGGTTATGTGCGGTAGGTACTGTACGGTAGGTACTGTGTGGTAGGTACTGTGTGGTAGGTACTCTGTGCTAGGTACTGTGCGGTAGGTACTGTGTGCTAGGTTATGTGCGGTAGGTACTGTACGGTAGGTACTGTACGGTAGGTACTATGCGGTAGGTACTCTGTGCTAGGTTATGTGCGGTAGGTACTGTACGGTAGGTACTGTGTGGTAGATACTGTGTGGTAGGTACTCTGTGCTAGGTTATGTGCGGTAGGTACTCTGTGCTAGGGACTGTGCGGTAGGTACTCTGTGCTAGGGACTGTGCGGTAGGTACTGTGTGGTAGGTACTGTGCGGTAGGTACTGTGTGCTAGGTTATGTGTGGTAGATACTGTGTGGTAGGTACTCTGTGCTAGGGACAGTGCGGTAGGTACTGTGTGGTAGATACTGTGCGGTAGGTACTCTGTGCTAGGTACTGCGCGGTAGGTACTGTACGGTAGGTACTGTGTGGTAGATACTGTGTGGTAGGTACTCTGTGCTAGGTTATGTGTGGTAGATACTGTGTGGTAGGTACTCTGTGCTAGGGACTGTGCGGTAGGTACTGTGTGGTAGATACTGTGCGGTAGGTACTCTGTGCTAGGTACTGCGCGGTAGGTACTGTACGGTAGGTACTGTGTGGTAGATACTGTGTGGTAGGTACTCTGTGCTAGGGACTGTGCGGTAGGTACTCTGTGCTAGGGACTGTGCGGTAGGTACTGTGTGGTAGATACTGTGCGGTAGGTACTCTGTGCTAGGTGCTGCGCGGTAGGTACTGTACGGTAGGTACTGTGTGGTAGATACTGTGTGGTAGGTACTCTGTGCTAGGGACTGTGCGGTAGGTACTCTGTGCTAGGTGCTGCGCGGTAGGTACTGTACGGTAGGTACTGTGTGGTAGATACTGTGTGGTAGGTACTCTGTGCTAGGGACTGTGCGGTAGGTACTCTGTGCTAGGGACTGTGCGGTAGGTACTGTGTGGTAGGTACTGTGTGGTAGATACTGTGTGGTAGGTACTCTGTGCTAGGGACTGTGCGGTAGGTACTCTGTGCTAGGGACTGTGCGGTAGGTACTGTGTGGTAGGTACTGTGTGGTAGGTACTGTGTGGTAGGTACTGTGCGGTAGGTACTGTGTGGTAGGTACTGTGTGGTAGGTACTGTGTGGTAGGTACTGTGCGGTAGGTACTGTGCGGTAGGTACTGTGCGGTAGGTACTCTGTGCTAGGTACTGTGCGGTAGGTACTGTGCGGTAGGTACTGTGCGGTAGGTACTGTGAGGTAGGTACTGTGTGCTAGGGACTGTGCGGTAGGTACTGTGCGGTAGGTACTGTGCGGTAGGTACTGTGCGGTAGGTACTGTGCGGTAGGTACTGTGTGCTAGGGACTGTGCGGTAGGTACTCTGTGCTAGGTACTGTGCGGTAGGTACTGTGTGGTAGGTACTCTGTGCTAGGTACTGTGCGGTAGGTACTCTCTGCTAGGTACTGTGCGGTAGGTACTGTGTGGTAGGTACTGTGTGGTAGATACTGTGTGGTAGGTACTCTGTGCTAGGTTATGTGCGGTAGTTACTGTGCGGTAGGTACTGTGTGGTAGGTACTGTGTGGTAGGTACTGTGTGGTAGGTACTGTGTGGTAGGTACTGTGCGGTAGGTACTGTGTGGTAGGTACTATGCGGTAGGTACTGTGCGGTAGGTACTGTGTGGTAGGTACTGTGTGGTAGGTACTCTGTGCTAGGTACTGTGCGGTAGGTACTCTCTGCTAGGTACTGTGCGGTAGGTACTGTGTGGTAGGTACTGTGTGGTAGATACTGTGTGGTAGGTACTCTGTGCTAGGTTATGTGCGGTAGTTACTGTGCGGTAGGTACTGTGTGGTAGGTACTGTGTGGTAGGTACTGTGTGCTAGGTACTGTGTGGTAGATACTGTGTGGTAGGTACTGTGTGGTAGGTACTGTGCGGTAGGTACTGTGTGGTAGGTACTGTGTGGTAGGTACTGTGTGGTAGGTACTGTGTGGTAGGTACTGTGTGGTAGGTACTGAGCGGTAGGTACTGTGTGCTAGGTACTGTGTGGTAGGTACTGTGCGGTAGGTACTGTGCGGTAGGTACTGTGTGGTAGGTACTGTGTGGTAGGTACTCTGTGCTAGGTACTGTGCGGTAGGTACTCTGTGCGGTAGGTACTGTGTGGTAGGTACTGTGTGGTAGGTACTGTGTGCTAGGTACTGTGCGGTAGGTACTCTGTGCGGTAGGTACTGTGTGGTAGGTACTGTGTGGTAGGTACTCTGTGCTAGGTACTGTGCGGTAGGTACTCTGTGCTAGGTACTGTGCGGTAGGTACTGTGCGGTAGGTACTGTGTGGTAGGTACTGTGTGGTAGGTACTGTGTGGTAGGTACTGTGCGGTAGGTACTCTGTGCTAGGTTATGTGCGGTAGGTACTGTGCGGTAGGTACTGTGTGGTAGGTACTGTGTGGTAGGTACTGTGTGGTAGGTACTGTGTGGTAGGTACTGTGCGGTAGGTACTCTGTGCTAGTTTATGTGCGGTAGGTACTGTGCGGTAGGTACTGTGTGGTAGGTACTGTGTGGTAGGTACTGTGTGGTAGGTACTGTGTGGTAGGTACTCTGTGCTAGGTACTATGCGGTAGGTACTGTGCGGTAGGTACTGTGCGGTAGGTACTGTGCGGTAGGTACTCTGTGCTAGGTACTATGCGGTAGGTACTGTGCGGTAGGTACTGTGTGGTAGGTACTC
Organism: Hemitrygon akajei; assembly: GCF_048418815.1. Taxonomy (NCBI): domain Eukaryota; kingdom Metazoa; phylum Chordata; class Chondrichthyes; order Myliobatiformes; family Dasyatidae; genus Hemitrygon; species Hemitrygon akajei. The sequence goes on along the minus strand of NC_133133.1, from coordinate 115,966,021 downwards.
TGTGCTAGGTACTGTGCGGTAGGTACTGTGTGCTAGGTTATGTGCGGTAGGTACTGTACGGTAGGTACTCTGTGCTAGGTTATGTGCGGTAGGTACTGTACGGTAGGTACTGTGTGGTAGATACTGAATGGTAGGTACTCTGTGCTAGGTACTGTGTGGTAGGTACTGTGCGGTAGGTACTGTGTGGTAGGTACTGTGTGGTAGGTACTCTGTGCTAGGTACTGTGCGGTAGGTACTGTACGGTAGGTACTATGCGGTAGGTACTCTGTGCTAGGTTATGTGCGGTAGATACTGTACGGTAGGTACTGTGTGGTAGATACTGTGTGGTAGGTACTCTGTGCTAGGTACTGTGCGGTAGGTACTGTACGGTAGGTACTGTGTGGTAGATACTGTGTGGTAGGTACTCTGTGCTAGGTTATGTGCGGTAGGTACTCTGTGCTAGGGACTGTGCGGTAGGTACTCTGTGCTAGGTACTGTGCGGTAGGTACTGTACGGTAGGTACTGTGTGGTAGGTACTCTGTGCTAGGTTATGTGCGGTAGGTACTGTGTGGTAGATACTGTGTGGTAGGTACTCTGTGCTAGGTTATGTGCGGTAGGTACTGTGCGGTAGTTACTGTACGGTAGGTACTGTGTGGTAGGTACTCTGTGCTAGGTTATGTGCGGTAGGTACTGTGTGGTAGGTACTGTGCGGTAGTTACTGTGCGGTAGGTACTGTGTGGTAGTTACTGTGCGGTAGGTACTCTGTGCTAGGTTATGTGCGGTAGGTACTGTACGGTAGGTACTGTGTGGTAGATACTGTGCGGTAGGTACTCTGTGCTAGGTTATGTGCGGTAGGTACTGTACGGTAGGTACTGTGTGGTAGATACTGTGTGGTAGGTACTGTGCGGTAGGTACTGTGCGGTAGGTACTCTGTGCTAGGTACTGTGCGGTAGGTACTGTACGGTAGGTACTGTGTGGTAGGTACTGTGCGTTAGGTACTGTACGGTAGGTACTGTGTGGTAGATACTGTGTGGTAGGTACTCTGTGCTAGGTTATGTGCGGTAGGTACTCTGTGCTAGGGACTGTGCGGTAGGTACTCTGTGCTAGGGACTGTGCGGTAGGTACTGTGTGGTAGGTACTGTGCGGTAGGTACTGTGTGCTAGGTACTGCGCGGTAGGTACTGTGTGGTAGGTACTGTGCGGTAGGTACTCTGTGCTAGGTTATGTGTGGTAGATACTGTGTGGTAGGTACTCTGTGCTAGGGACTGTGCGGTAGGTACTGTGTGGTAGATACTGTGCGGTAGGTACTCTGTGCTAGGTACTGCGCGGTAGGTACTGTACGGTAGGTACTGTGTGGTAGATACTGTGTGGTAGGTACTCTGTGCTAGGTTATGTGCGGTAGGTACTGTGCGGTAGGTACTGTGTGGTAGGTACTGTGCGGTAGGTACTGTGTGGTAGGTACTGTGTGGTAGGTACTGTGTGGTAGGTACTCTGTGCTAGGTACTGTGCGGTAGGTACTCTGTGCGGTAGGTACTGTGCGGTAGGTACTCTCTGCTAGGTACTGTGTGGTAGGTACTCTGTGCTAGGTTATGTGCGGTAGGTACTGTGCGGTAGGTACTGTGTGGTAGGTACTGTGTGGTAGGTACTGTGTGGTAGGTACTCTGTGCTAGGTTATGTGCGGTAGGTACTGTGCGGTAGGTACTGTGTGGTAGGTACTGTGTGGTAGGTACTGTGTGGTAGGTACTGTGCGGTAGGTACTGTGCAGTAGGTACTCTGTGCTAGGTTATGTGCGGTAGGTACTGTGCGGTAGGTACTGTGTGGTAGGTACTGTGCGGTAGGTACTGTGTGGTAGGTACTGTGCGGTAGGTACTCTGTGCTAGGTTATGTGCGGTAGGTACTGTGTGGTAGGTACTGTGCGGTAGGTACTGTGTGGTAGGTACTGTGTGCTAGGTACTATGCGGTAGGTACTCTGTGCTAGGTTATGTGCGGTAGGTACTGTACGGTAGGTACTGTGTGGTAGGTACTGTGTGGTAGGTACTCTGTGCTAGGTACTGTGCGGTAGGTACTGTGTGCTAGGTTATGTGCGGTAGGTACTGTACGGTAGGTACTGTACGGTAGGTACTATGCGGTAGGTACTCTGTGCTAGGTTATGTGCGGTAGGTACTGTACGGTAGGTACTGTGTGGTAGATACTGTGTGGTAGGTACTCTGTGCTAGGTTATGTGCGGTAGGTACTCTGTGCTAGGGACTGTGCGGTAGGTACTCTGTGCTAGGGACTGTGCGGTAGGTACTGTGTGGTAGGTACTGTGCGGTAGGTACTGTGTGCTAGGTTATGTGTGGTAGATACTGTGTGGTAGGTACTCTGTGCTAGGGACTGTGCGGTAGGTACTGTGTGGTAGATACTGTGCGGTAGGTACTCTGTGCTAGGTACTGCGCGGTAGGTACTGTACGGTAGGTACTGTGTGGTAGATACTGTGTGGTAGGTACTCTGTGCTAGGTTATGTGTGGTAGATACTGTGTGGTAGGTACTCTGTGCTAGGGACTGTGCGGTAGGTACTTTGTGGTAGATACTGTGCGGTAGGTACTCTGTGCTAGGTACTGCGCGGTAGGTACTGTACGGTAGGTACTGTGTGGTAGATACTGTGTGGTAGGTACTCTGTGCTAGGGACTGTGCGGTAGGTACTCTGTGCTAGGGACTGTGCGGTAGGTACTGTGTGGTAGATACTGTGCGGTAGGTACTCTGTGCTAGGTACTGCGCGGTAGGTACTGTACGGTAGGTACTGTGTGGTAGATACTGTGTGGTAGGTACTCTGTGCTAGGGACTGTGCGGTAGGTACTCTGTGCTAGGGACTGTGCGGTAGGTACTGTGTGGTAGGTACTGTGCGGTAGGTACTGTGCGGTAGGTACTGTGCGGTAGGTACTGTGCGGTAGGTACTGTGCGGTAGGTACTGTGCGGTAGGTACTCTGTGCTAGGTACTGTGCGGTAGGTACTGTGCGGTAGGTACTGTGCGGTAGGTACTGTGAGGTAGGTACTGTGTGCTAGGGACTGTGCGGTAGGTACTGTGCGGTAGGTACTGTGCGGTAGGTACTGTGCGGTAGGTACTGTGCGGTAGGTACTGTGTGCTAGGGACTGTGCGGTAGGTACTGTGCGGTAGGTACTGTGCGGTAGGTACTGTGTGCTAGGGACTGTGCGGTAGGTACTGTGCGGTAGGTACTGTGAGGTAGGTACTGTGCGGTAGGTACTGTGCGGTAGGTACTGTGTGGTAGGTACTCTGTGCTAGGTTATGTGCGGTAGGTACTCTGTGCTAGGGACTGTGCGGTAGGTACTGTGTGGTAGGTACTGTGTGGTAGGTACTGTGCGGTAGGTACTATGCGGTAGGTACTGTGCAGTAGGTACTGTGTGGTAGGTACTCTGTGTGGTAGGTACTGTGCGGTAGGTACTCTGTGCGGTAGGTACTGTGCGGTAGGTACTGTGCGGTAGGTACTGTGTGGTAGGTACTCTGTGTGCTAGGTACTGTGCGGTAGGTACTCTGTGCGGTAGGTACTGTGCGGTAGGTACTGTGCGGAAGGTACTGTGCGGTAGGTACTATGCGGTAGGTACTGTGCAGTAGGTACTGTGTGGTAGGTACTCTGTGTGGTAGGTACTGTGTGGTAGGTACTGTGTGGTAGGTACTGTGTGGTAGGTACTGTGCGGTAGGTACTGTGCGGTAGGTACTGTGCGGTAGGTACTATGCGGTAGGTACTGTGCAGTAGGTACTGTGTGGTAGGTACTCTGTGTGGTAGGTACTGTGCGGTAGGTACTCTGTGCGGTAGGTACTGTGCGGTAGGTACTGTGCGGTAGGTACTGTGTGGTAGGTACTCTGTGTGCTAGGTACTGTGCGGTAGGTACTCTGTGCGGTAGGTACTGTGCGGTAGGTACTGTGCGGAAGGTACTGTACGGTAGGTACTGCGTGGTAGGTACTGTGCGGTAGGTACTCTGTGCTAGGTACTGTGTGGAAGGTACTGTACGGTAGGAACTTTGTTGTGCGATAGGTACTGCGCGGTAGGTACTGAGTGGTAGGTACTGCGCGGTAGGTACTGCGTGGTAGGTACTGCGTGGTAGGTACTGCGCAGTAGGTACTGAGTGGTAGGTACTGAGTGGTAGGTACTGCGCGATAGGTACTGCGCGGTAGGTACTGAGTGGTAGGTACTGCGTGGTAGGTACTGCGTGGTAGGTACTGCGCGGTAGGTACTGAGTGGTAGGTACTGCGCGGTAGGTACTGCGCGGTAGGTACTGAGTGGTAGGTACTGCGTGGTAGGTACTGCGTGGTAGGTACTGCGCGGTAGGTACTGAGTGGTAGGTACTGCGTGGTAGGTACTGCGCGGTAGGTACTGCGCGGTAGGTACTGAGTGGTAGGTACTGCGCGGTAGGTACTGCGCGGTAGGTACTGAGTGGTAGGTACTGAGTGGTAGGTACTGCGTGGTAGGTACTGCGTGGTAGGTACTGCGCGGTAGGTACTGTGCGGTAGGTACTCTGTGCTAGGTACTGTGCGGTAGGTACTGCGCGGTAGGTACTGAGTGGTAGGTACTGCGTGGTAGGTACTGCGCGGTAGGTACTGCGCGGTAGGTACTGAGTGGTAGGTACTGCGTGGTAGGTACTGCGCGGTAGGTACTGCGCGGTAGGTACTGAGTGGTAGGTACTGCGCGGTAGGTACTGCGCGGTAGGTACTGCGCGGTAGGTACTGCGCGGTAGGTACTGTGCGGTAGGTACTGTGCGGTAGGTACTGCGTGGTAGGTACTGTGCGGTAGGTACTGCGTGGTAGGTACTGAGTGGTAGATACTGCGTGGTAGGTACTGCGTGGTAGGTACTGCGCGGTAGGTACTGCGCGGTAGGTACTGAGCGGTAGGTACTGAGTGGTAGATACTGCGTGGTAGGTACTATGCGGTAGGTACTGAGCAACACAATCCATGTCAGTGAAACAACACGCACAGTTGTTGTATTGTTGGAAGCACACGTTGATAAAATTGAAGCGATATGCACAGAATGCTGGGATAACTCAGCAGGCCAGGCCGCAGGTCTATGAGAGAATGCTGGAACGTGCAGCTCGGCCAGCAGCCTATTAATATCACTTGTTACTTGGAAGGTGTGAATTACTGAGCCTTTGAGCAATAGGGCGTGCAAACAGGAGACACCAAAGGCTAGAACAGAAACCTTCCACCACAGCACAGTACGGGTCCCTCAGCCCACAATGTTGTGCTGTCCATTTAACCTACTCCAAGTTCAGGTTAACCCTTCCCTCCCACTTAACCCTACATTTTTCTAACATCCATGTGCCTAAGGGTCTCCTAAATTATCTGTATCTACCTCTATCACAAACCCAGGCGGTGCATTCTGCACACACACCATCCTCAGGTAACAAAAATCTACCTCTGACATTCCCCCTCTCACCGTATCTTCCCCCAAGCAACTTCAAATTATGCCTTCTTGTGTTAGCCATTTCTGCCCAGGGTAAGTCTTCGCCTGTCAACCCTATCTATGCCTCTTATCATCTTGCACACCTCTTGAAAGTCTTGTCTCATCCTCCTTCGCTCCGGAGCAGTGGTTCCCAAACATTTCTGTTCCATGGAACAATATCAAAAACCAATGGGGAGGTTCTGGAGAGGGAAACCAAGCTCACTCAACCTATCCTGAGAATACATGCTCTCTAATCTGGGCATCATTCTGCTAAATCTCCTCTGCACCCTCTCGAAAGTACTAGCTTGAAGGCAAGACTCCAAGTTAATTGTTGATGTCTCAGGTTTGTCTGGACTGAAAGGCAGAGAGACGACTGACAGTGCAAAGAGGGAGGGGGAAGTGTGATGGGCAGATGTAGAAGGTGGGGAGGGGGAACAGTGGGAGGAGTGTGTGGGTGATGGACAGATGTAGAAGGTGGGGAGGGGGAACAGTGGGAGGAGTGTGTGGGTGATGGGCAGATGTAGAAGGTGGGGAGGGGGAACAGTGGGAGGAGTGTGTGGGTGATGGACAGATGTAGAAGGTGGGGAGGGTGAACAGTGGGAGGAGTGTGTGGGTGATGGACAGATGTAGAAGGTGGGGAGGGTGAACAGTGGGAGGAGTGTGTGGGTGATGGACAGATGGAGAAGGTGGGGAGGGTGAACAGTGGGAGGAGTGTGTGGGTGATGGACAGATGGAGAAGGTGGGGGAGGTGAACAGTGGGAGGAGTGTGTGGGTGATGGACAGTTGGAGAAGGTGGGGAGGGGGAACAGTGGGAGGAGTGTGTGGGTGATTGGCAGATGTAGAAGGTGGGGAGGGGGAACAGTGGGAGGAGTGTGTGGGTGATGGGCAGATGTAGAAGGTGGGGAGGGGGAACAGTGGGAGGAGTGTGTGGGTGACGGGCAGATGGAGAAGGTGGGGGAGGGTGAACAGTGGGAGGAGTGTGTGGGTGATGGGTAGATGGAGAAGGTGGGGGAGGTGAACAGTGGGAGGAGTGTGTGGGTGATGGACAGTTGGAGAAGGTGGGGAGGGGGAACAGTGGGAGGAGTGTGTGGGTGATGGGTAGATGGAGAAGGTGGGGGAGGTGAACAGTGGGAGGAGTGTGTGGGTGATGGACAGTTGGAGAAGGTGGGGAGGGGGAACAGTGGGAGGAGTGTGTGGGTGATGGGTAGATGGAGAAGGTGGGGAGGGGGAACAGTGGGAGGAGTGTGTGGGTGATGGGCTGATGGCGAAGGTGGGGAGGGGGAACAGTGGGAGGAGTGTGTGGGTGATGGGTAGATGGAGAAGGTGGGGAGGGTGAACAGTGGGAGGAGTGTGTGGGTGATGGACAGATGGAGAAGGTGGGGAGGGGGAACAGTGGGAGGAGTGTGTGGGTGATGGGCAGATGGAGAAGGTGGGGAGGGGGAACAGTGGGAGGAGTGTGTGGGTGATGGGTAGATGGAGAAGGTGGGGAGGGGGAACAGTGGGAGTAGTGTGTGGGTGATGGGCAGATGGAGAAGGTGGGGAGGGGGAACAGTGGGAGGAGTGTGTGGGTGATGGACAGATGGAGAAGGTGGGGAGGGGGAACAGTGGGAGGAGTGTGTCGGTGATTGGTAGATGGAGAAGGTGGGGAGGGGGAACAGTGGGAGGAGTGTGTGGGTGATGGACAGATGGAGAAGGTGGGGAGGGTGAACAGTGGGAGGAGTGTGTCGGTGATGGGCAGATGGAGAAGGTGGGGAGGGGGAACAGTGGGAGGAGTGTGTGGGTGATGGACAGATGGAGAAGGTGGGGAGGGTGAACAGTAGGAGGAGTGTGTGGGTGATGGACAGATGGAGAAGGTGGGGAGGGGGAACAGTGGGAGGAGTGTGTGTGATGGACAGATGGAGAAGGTGGGGAGGGTGAACAGTGGGAGGAGTGTGTGGGTGATGGGCAGATGGAGAAGGTGGGGGAGGTGAACAGTGGGAGGAGTGTGTGGGTGATGGACAGATGGAGAAGGTGGGGAGGGGGAACAGTGGGAGGAGTGTGTGGGTGATGGGCAGATGGAGAAGGTGGGGGAGGTGAACAGTGGGAGGAGTGTGTGGGTGATGGGCAGATGGAGAAGGTGGGGAGGGGGAACAGTGGGAGGAGTGTGTGGGTGATGGGCTGATGGAGAAGGTGGGGAGGGGGAACAGTGGGAGGAGTGTGTGGGTGATTGGCAGATGGAGAAGGTGGGGAGGGGGAACAGTGGGAGGAGTGTGTGGGTGATGGGCAGATGGAGAAGGTGGGGAGGGGGAACAGTGGGAGGAATGTGTGGGTGATGGACAGATGGAGAAGGTGGGGAGGGTGAACAGTGGGAGGAGTGTGTGGGTGATGGGCAGATGGAGAAGGTGGGGAGGGTGAACAGTGGGAGGAGTGTGTGGGTGATGGACAGATGGAGAAGGTGGGGAGGGGGAACAGTGGGAGGAGTGTGTGGGTGATGGGCAGATGGAGAAGGTGGGGAGGGGTAACAGTGGGAGGAGTGTGTGGGTGATGGGCAGATGGAGAAGGTGGGGAGGGGGAACAGTGGGAGGAGTGTGTGGGTGATGGGCAGATGGAGAAGGTGGGGAGGTGAACAGTGGGAGGAGTGTGTCGGTGATGGGCAGATAGAGAAGGTGGGGAGGGGGAACAGTGGGAGGAGTGTGTGGGTGATGGGCAGATGGAGAAGGTGGGGAGGGGGAACAGTGGGAGGAGTGTGTGGGTGATGGGCAGATGGAGAAGGTGGGGAGGTGAACAGTGGGAGGAGTGTGTGGGTGATGGGCAGATGGAGAAGGTGGGGAGGGTGAACAGTGGGAGGAGTGTGTGGGTGATGGGCAGATGGAGAAGGTGGGGAGGGGGAACAGTGGGAGGAGTGTGTGGGTGATGGGCAGATGGAGAAGGTGGGGAGGTGAACAGTGGGAGGAGTGTGTGGGTGATGGGCAGATGGAGAAGGTGGGGAGGGTGAACAGTGGGAGGAGTGTGTGGGTGATGGGCAGATGGAGAAGGTGGGGAGGTGAACAGTGGGAGGAGTGTGTCGGTGATGGGCAGATAGAGAAGGTGGGGAGGGGGAACAGTGGGAGGAGTGTGTGGGTGATGGGCAGATGGAGAAGGTGGGGAGGGGGAACAGTGGGAGGAGTGTGTGGGTGATGGACAGATGGAGAAGGTGGGGAGGGGGAACAGTGGGAGGAGTGTGTGGGTGATGGACAGATGGAGAAGGTGGGGAGGGGGAACAGTGGGCGGAGTGTGTGGGTGATGGGCAGATGGAGAAGGTGGGGAGGGGGAACAGTGGGAGGAGTGTGTGGGTGATGGGCAGATGGAGAAGGTGGGGAGGTGAACAGTGGGAGGAGTGTGTGGGTGATGGGCAGATGGAGAAGGTGGGGAGGGGGAACAGTGGGAGGAGTGTGTGGGTGATGGGCAGATGGAGAAGGTGGGGAGGTGAACAGTGGGAGGAGTGTGTCGGTGATGGGCAGATAGAGAAGGTGGGGAGGGGGAACAGTGGGAGGAGTGTGTGGGTGATGGGCAGATGGAGAAGGTGGGGAGGGGGAACAGTGGGAGGAGTGTGTGGGTGATGGACAGATGGAGAAGGTGGGGAGGGGGAACAGTGGGAGTAGTGTGTGTGTGATGGACAGATGGAGAAGGTGGGGAGGGGGAACAGTAGGAGGAGTGTGTGGGTGATGGACAGATGGAGAAGGTCGGGAGGGGGAACAGTGGGAGGAGTGTGTGGGTGATGGGCAGATGGAGAAGGTCGGGAGGGGGAACAGTGGGAGGAGTGTGTGGGTGATGGGCAGATGGAGAAGGTGGGGAGGGGGAACAGTAGGAGGAGTGTGTGGGTGATGGGCAGATGGAGAAGGTGGGGAGGGGGAACAGTAGGAGGAGTGTGTGGGTGATGGGCAGATGGAGAAGGTGGGGAGGGTGAACAGTAGGAGGAGTGTGTGGGTGATGGACAGATGGAGAAGGTGGGCAGATGAACAGTGGGAGGAGTGTGTGGGTGATGGGCAGATGGAGAAGGTGGGGAGGGGGAACAGTGGGAGGAGTGTGTGGGTGATGGACAGATGGAGAAGGTGGGGAGGTGGAACAGTGGGAGGAGTGTGTGGGTGATGGGCAGATGGAGAAGGTGGGGAGGGGGAACAGTAGGAGGAGTGTGTGGGTGATGGGCAGATGGAGAAGGTGGGGAGGGTGAACAGTGGGAGGAGAGTGTGGGTGATGGGCAGATGGAGAAGGTGGGGAGGTGAACAGTGGGAGGAGTGTGTGGGTGATGGGTAGATGGAGAAGGTGGGAGGGGGAACAGTGGGAGGAGTGTGTGGGTGATTGGTAGATGGAGAAGGTGGGGAGGGGGAACAGTGGGAGGAGTGTGTGGGTGATACGCAGATGGAGAAGGTGGGGAGGGGGAACAGTGGGAGGAGTGTGTGGGTGATGGGTAGATGGAGAAGGTGGGAGGGGGAACAGTGGGAGGAGTGTGTGGGTGATGGGTAGATGGAGAAGGTGGGGAGGGGGAACAGTGGGAGGAGTGTGTGGGTGATGGGCAGATGGAGAAGGTGGGGAGGGGGAACAGTGGGAGGAGTGTGTGGGTGATACGCAGATGGAGAAGGTGGGGAGGGGGAACAGTAGGAGGAGTGTGTGGGTGATGGGCAGATGGAGAAGGTGGGGAGGGGGAACAGTGGGAGGAGTGTGTGGGTGATGGGCAGATGGAGAAGGTGGGGAGGGGGAACAGTGGGAGGAGTGTGTGGGTGATACGCAGATGGAGAAGGTGGGGAGGGGGAACAGTGGGAGGAGTGTGTGGGTGATGGACAGATGGAGAAGGTGGGGAGGGGGAACAGTGGGAGGAGTGTGTGGGTGATGGACAGATGTAGAAGGTGGGGAGGGGAACAGTGGGAGGAGTGTGTGGGTGATGGACAGATGGAGAAGGTGGGGAGGGTGAACAGTGGGAGGAGTGTGTGGGTGATGGACAGATGGAGAAGGTGGGGAGGGTGAACAGTGGGAGGAGTGTGTGGGTGATGGACAGATGGAGAAGGTGGGGAGGGGGAACAGTGGGAGGAGTGTGTGGGTGATGGACAGATGGAGAAGGTGGGGAGGGGGAACAGTGGGAGGAGTGTGTGGGTGATGGACAGATGGAGAAGGTGGGAGGGGGAACAGTGGGAGGAGTGTGTGGGTGATGGGCAGATGGAGAAGGTGGGGAGGGTGAACAGTAGGAGGAGTGTGTGGGTGATGGGCAGATGGAGAAGGTGGGGAGGGGGAACAGTAGGAGGAGTGTGTGGGTGATGGGCAGATGGAGAAGGTGGGGAGGGTGAACAGTAGGAGGAGTGTGTGGGTGATGGGCAGATGGAGAAGGTGGGGAGGGGGAACAGTAGGAGGAGTGTGTGGGTGATGGGCAGATGGAGAAGGTGGGGAGGGTGAACAGTGGGAGGAGAGTGTGGGTGATGGGCAGATGGAGAAGGTGGGGAGGTGAACAGTGGGAGGAGTGTGTGGGTGATGGGTAGATGGAGAAGGTGGGAGGGGGAACAGTGGGAGGAGTGTGTGGGTGATTGGTAGATGGAGAAGGTGGGGAGGGGGAACAGTGGGAGGAGTGTGTGGGTGATACGCAGATGGAGAAGGTGGGGAGGGGGAACAGTGGGAGGAGTGTGTGGGTGATGGGTAGATGGAGAAGGTGGGAGGGGGAACAGTGGGAGGAGTGTGTGGGTGATGGGTAGATGGAGAAGGTGGGGAGGGGGAACAGTGGGAGGAGTGTGTGGGTGATGGGCAGATGGAGAAGGTGGGGAGGGGGAACAGTGGGAGGAGTGTGTGGGTGATACGCAGATGGAGAAGGTGGGGAGGGGGAACAGTAGGAGGAGTGTGTGGGTGATGGGCAGATGGAGAAGGTGGGGAGGGGGAACAGTGGGAGGAGTGTGTGGGTGATGGGCAGATGGAGAAGGTGGGGAGGGGGAACAGTGGGAGGAGTGTGTGGGTGATACGCAGATGGAGAAGGTGGGGAGGGGGAACAGTGGGAGGAGTGTGTGTGTGATGGACAGATGGAGAAGGTGGGGAGGGGGAACAGTGGGAGGAGTGTGTGGGTGATGGGCAGATGGAGAAGGTGGGGAGGGGGAACAGTGGGAGGAGTGTGTGGGTGATGGGCAGATGGAGAAGGTGGGGAAGGTGAACAGTGGGAGGAGTGTGTGGGTGATGGGCAGATGGAGAAGGTGGGGGAGGTGAACAGTGGGAGGAGTGTGTGGGTGATGGACAGATGGAGAAGGTGGGGAGGGGGAACAGTAGGAGGAGTGTGTGGGTGATGGACAGATGGAGAAGGTGGGAGGGGGAACAGTGGGAGGAGTGTGTGGGTGATGGGCAGATGGAGAAGGTGGGGAGGGGGAACAGTGGGAGGAGTGTGTGGGTGATGGGCAGATGGAGAAGGTGGGGAGGGTGAACAGTGGGAGGAGTGTGTGGGTGATGGACAGATGGAGAAGGTGGGGAGGGGGAACAGTGGGAGGAGTGTGTGGGTGATGGACAGATGGAGAAGGTAGGGAGGGGGAACAGTGGGAGGAGTGTGTGGGTGATGGGCAGATGGAGAAGGTGGGGAGGGTGAACAGTGGGAGGAGTGTGTGGGTGATGGACAGATGGAGAAGGTGGGGGAGGGTGAACAGTGGGAGGAGTGTGTGGGTGATGGACAGATGGAGAAGGTGGGGAGGGGGAACAGTGGGAGGAGTGTGTGGGTGATGGACAGATGGAGAAGGTGGGGGAGGGTGAACAGTGGGAGGAGTGTGTGGGTGATGGACAGATGGAGAAGGTGGGGAGGGGGAACAGTGGGAGGAGTGTGTGGGTGATGGACAGATGGAGAAGGTAGGGAGGGGGAACAGTGGGAGGAGTGTGTGGGTGATGGGCAGATGGAGAAGGTGGGGAGGGTGAACAGTGGGAGGAGTGTGTGGATGATGGACAGATGGAGAAGGTGGGGAGGTGAACAGTGGGAGGAGTGTGTGGATGATGGGCAGATGGAGAAGGTAGGGAGGGGGAACAGTGGGAGGAGTGTGTGGGTGATGGACAGATGGAGAAGGTGGGGAGGGTGAACAGTGGGAGGAGTGTGTGGATGATGGACAGATGGAGATGGTGGGGGAGGGGAACAGTGGGAGGAGTGTGTGGGTGATGGGCAGATGGAGATGGTGGGGAGGGGGAACAGTGGGAGGAGTGTGTGGGTGATGGACAGATGTAGAAGGTGGGGAGGGGGAACAGTGGGAGGAGTGTGTGGGTGATGGGCTGATGGAGAAGGTGGGGAGGGTGAACAGTGGGAGGAGTGTGTGGGTGATGGGCAGATGGAGAAGGTGGGGAGGGTGAACAGTGGGAGGAGTGTGTGGGTGATGGGCTGATGGAGAAGGTGGGGAGGGGGAACAGTGGGAGTAGTGTGTGGGTGATGGACAGATGGAGAAGGTGGGGAGGGTGAACAGTGGGAGGAGTGTGTGGGTGATGGGCAGATAGAGAAGGTGGGAAGGTGAACAGTGGGAGGAGTGTGTGGGTGATGGGCTGATGGAGAAGGTGGGGAGGGGGAACAGTGGGAGGAGTGTGTGGGTGATGGGCAGATGGAGAAGGTGGGGAGGGGTAACAGTGGGAGGAGTGTGTGGGTGATGGTCAGATGGAGAAGGTGGGGAGGGGGAACAGTGGGAGGAGTGTTTGGGTGATGGGCAGATGGAGAAGGTGGGGAGGAGAACAGTGGGAGGAGTGTGTGGGTGATGGACAGATGGAGAAGGTGGGGAGGGGGAACAGTGGGAGGAGTGTGTGGGTGATGGGCTGATGGAGAAGGTGGGGAGGGGGAACAGTGGGAGGAGTGTGTGGGTGATGGGCAGATGGAGAAGGTGGGGAGGGGGAACAGTGGGAGGAGTGTGTGGGTGATTGGCAGATGGAGAAGGTGGGGAGGGGGAACAGTGGGAGGAGTGTGTGGGTGATGGGCAGATGGAGAAGGTGGGGAGGGGAACAGTGGGAGGAGTGTGTGGGTGATGGGCAGATGGAGATGGTGGGGGGGGAACAGTGGGAGGAGTGTGTGGGTGATGGACAGATGGAGAAGGTGGAGAGGGTGAACAGTGGGAGGAGTGTGTGGGTGATGGACAGATGGAGAAGGTGGGGAGGGTGAACAGTGGGAGGAGTGTGTGGGTGATGGACAGATGGAGAAGGTGGGGAGGGGGAACAGTGGGAGGAGTGTGTGGGTGATGGGCAGATGGAGATGGTGGGGGAGGGGGAACAGTGGGAGGAGTGTGTGGGTGATGGGCAGATGGAGAAGGTGGGGAGGGGAACAGTGGGAGGAGTGTGTGGGTGATGGGCAGATGGAGAAGGTGGGGAGGGGGAACAGTGGGAGGAGTGTGTGGGTGATGGGCAGATGGAGAAGGTGGGGAGGGTGAACAGTGGGAGGAGTGTGTGGGTGATGGACAGATGGAGAAGGTGGGGAGGGGGAACAGTGGGAGGAGTGTGTGGGTGATGGGCAGATGGAGAAGGTGGGGAGGGGGAACAGTGGGAGGAGTGTGTGGGTGATGGGCTGATGGAGAAGGTGGGGAGGGGGAACAGTGGGAGGAGGGTGTGGGTGATGGGCAGATGGAGATGGTGGGGGGGGAACAGTGGGAGGAGTGTGTGGGTGATGGACAGATGGAGAAGGTGGAGAGGGTGAACAGTGGGAGGAGTGTGTGGGTGATGGACAGATGGAGAAAGTGGGGAGGGGGAACAGTGGGAGGAGTGTGTGGGTGATGGGCAGATGGAGAAGGTGGGGAGGGTGAACAGTGGGAGGAGTGTGTGGGTGATGGACAGATGGAGAAAGTGGGGAGGGGGAACAGTGGGAGGAGTGTGTGGGTGATGGGCAGATGGAGAAGGTGGGGAGGGGGAACAGTGGGAGGAGTGTGTGGGTGATGGACAGATGGAGAAGGTGGGGAGGGGGAACAGTGGGAGGAGTGTGTGGGTGATGGACAGATGGAGAAGGTGGGGAGGGTGAACAGTGGGAGGAGTGTGTGGGTGATGGACAGATGGAGAAGGTGGGCGAGGTGAACAGTGGGAGGAGTGTGTGGGTGATGGGCAGATGGAGAAGGTGGGGAGGGGGAACAGTAGGAGGAGTGTGTGGGTGATGGGCAGATGGAGAAGGTGGGGAGGGGGAACAGTGGGAGTAGTGTGTGTGTGATGGACAGATGGAGAAGGTGGGGAGGGGGAACAGTAGGAGGAGTGTGTGGGTGATGGACAGATGGAGAAGGTGGGGAGGGTGAACAGTGGGAGGAGTGTGTGGGTGATGGGCAGATGGAGAAGGTGGGGAGGGGGAACAGTGGGAGGAGTGTGTGGGTGATGGACAGATGGAGAAGGTGGGGAGGGGAACAGTGGGAGGAGTGTGTGGGTGATGGACAGATGGAGAAGGTGGGGAGGGTGAACAGTGGGAGGAGTGTGTGGGTGATGGACAGATGGAGAAGGTGGGGAGGGGGAACAGTGGGAGGAGTGTGTGGGATATGGGCAGATGGAGAAGGTGGGGAGGGGAACAGTGGGAGGAGTGTGTGGGTGATGGACAGATGGAGAAGGTGGGGAGGGTGAACAGTGGGAGGAGTGTGTGGGTGATGGACAGATGGAGAAGGTGGGGAGTGGGAACAGTGGGAGGAGTGTGTGTGTGATGGACAGATGGAGAAGGTGGGGAGGGGGAACAGTAGGAGGAGTGTGTGGGTGATGGGCAGATGGAGAAGTTGGGGAGGGTGAACAGTGGGAGGAGAGTGTGGGTGATGGGCAGATGGAGAAGGTGGGGAGGTGAACAGTGGGAGGAGTGTGTGGGTGATGGGTAGATGGAGAAGGTGGGAGGGGGAACAGTGGGAGGAGTGTGTGGGTGATGGGCAGATGGAGAAGGTGGGGAGGGTGAACAGTGGGAGGAGTGTGTGGGTGATGGACAGATGGAGAAGGTGGGGAGGTGAACAGTGGGAGGAGTGTGTGGGTGATGGGCAGATGGAGAAGGTGGGAAGGGTGAACAGTGGGAGGAGTGTGTGGGTGATGGACAGATGGAGAAGGTGGGGAGGGTGAACAGTGGGAGGAGTGTGTGGGTGATGGGTAGATGGAGAAGGTGGGGTGGTTGAACAGTGGGAGGAGTGTGTGGGTGATGGACAGATGGAGAAGGTGGGGAGGGGGAACAGTGGGAGGAGTGTGTGGGTGATGGACAGCTGGAGAAGGTAGGGAGGGGGAACAGTGGGAGGAGTGTGTGGGTGATGGGCAGATGGAGAAGGTGGGGAGGGTGAACAGTGGGAGGAGTGTGTGGGTGATGGACAGATGTAGAAGGTGGGGAGGTGAACAGTGGGAGGAGTGTGTGGGTGATGGACAGATGGAGAAGGTGGGGAGGGGGAACAGTGGGAGGAGTGTGTGGGTGATGGACAGATGTAGAAGGTGGGGAGGTGAACAGTGGGAGGAGTGTGTGGGTGATGGGCAGATGGCGAAGGTGGGGAGGGTGAACAGTGGGAGGAGTGTGTGGGTGATGGGCAGATGGAGAAGGTGGGGAGGGTGAACAGTGGGAGGAGTGTGTGGGTGATGGACAGATGGAGAAGGTGGGGAGGGTGAACAGTGGGAGGAGTGTGTGGGTGATGGGCAGATGGTGAAGGTGGGGAGGGGGAACAGTGGGTGGAGTGTGTGGGTGATGGGCTGATGGAGAAGGTGGGGGAGGGTGAACAGTGGGAGGAGTGTGTGGGTGATGGGCAGATGGAGAAGGTGGGGAGGTGAACAGTGGGAGGAGTGTGTGGGTGATGGACAGATGGAGAAGGTGGGGGAGGGTGAACAGTGGGAGGAGTGTGTGGGTGATGGACAGATGGAGAAGGTGGGGAGGGTGAACAGTGGGAGGAGTGTGTGGGTGATGGACAGATGGAGAAGGTGGGGAGGGGGAACAGTGGGAGGAGTGTGTGGGTGATGGGCAGATGGAGAAGGTGGGGAGGGGGAACAGTGGGAGGAGTGTGTTGGTGATGGGCTGATGGAGAAGGTGGGGAGGGGGAACAGTGGGAGGAGTGTGTGGGTGATGGGCAGATGGAGAAGGTGGGGAGGGGGAACAGTGGGAGGAGTGTGTGGGTGATACGCAGATGGAGAAGGTGGGGAGGGGGAACAGTGGGAGGAGTGTGTGGGTGATGGGCAGATGGAGAAGGTGGGGAGGGGAACAGTGGGAGGAGTGTGTGGGTGATGGGCAGATGGTGAAGGTGGGGAGGGTGAACAGTGGGAGGAGTGTGTGGGTGATGGTCAGATGGAGAAGGAGGGGAGGGGGAACAGTGGGAGGAGTGTGTGGGTGAAGGGCAGATGGAGAAGGTGGGAAGGGTGAACAGTGGGAGGAGTGTGTGGGTGATGGGCAGATGGAGAAGGTGGGGAGGGGGAACAGTGGGAGGAGTGTGTGGGTGATGGGCAGATGGAGAAGGTGGGGAGGGGGAACAGTGGGAGGAGTTTGTGGGTGATGGGCAGATGGAGATGGTGGGGAGGGGTACACTGGGAGGAGTGTGTGGGTGATGGGCAGATGGAGAAGGTGGGGAGGGGGAACAGTGGGAGGAGTGTGTGGGTGATGGGCAGATGGAGAAGGTGGGGAGGGTGAACAGTGGGAGGAGTGTGTGGGTGATGGGCAGATGGAGAAGGTGGGGAGGGGGAACAGTGGGAGGAGTGTGTGGGTGATGGGCAGATGGAGAAGGTCGGGAGGGTGAACAGTGGGAGGAGTGTGTGGGTGATGGGCAGATGGAGAAGGTGGGGAGGGGGAACAGTGGGAGGAGTGTGTGGGTGATGGGCAGATGGAGAAGGTGGGGAGGGGGAACAGTGGGAGGAGTATGTGGGTGATGGGTAGATGGAGAAGGTAGGGAGGGGGAACAGTGGGAGGAGTGTGTGGGTGATGGGCTGATGGAGAAGGTGGGGAGGGGGAACAGTAGGAGGAGTGTGTGGGTGATGGACAGATGGAGAAGGTGGGGAGGGGGAACAGTGGGAGGAGTGTGTGGGTGATGGACAGATGGAGAAGGTGGGGAGGGGGAACAGTGGGAGGAGTGTGTGGGTGATGGACAGATGGAGAAGGTGGGGAGGGGGAACAGTGGGAGGAGTGTGTGGGTGATGGACAGATGGAGAAGGTGGGGAGGGTGAACAGTAGGAGGAGTGTGTGGGTGATGGACAGATGGAGAAGGTGGGGAGGGGGAACAGTGGGAGGAGTGTGTGGGTGATGGACAGATGGAGAAGGTGGGGAGGGGGAACAGTGGGAGGAGGGTGTGGGTAATGGACAGATGGAGAAGGTGGGGAGTGGGAACAGTAGGAGGAGTGTGTGGGTGATGGGCAGATGGAGAAGGTGGGGAGGTGAACAGTGGGAGGAGTGTGTGGGTGATGGGCAGATGGAGAAGGTGGGGGAGGTGAACAGTGGGAGGAGTGTGTGGGTGATGGGCAGATAGAGAAGGTGGGGAGGGTGAACAGTGGGAGGAGTGTGTGGGTGATGGGCAGATGGAGAAGGTGGGGAGGGGGAACAGTGGGAGGAGTGTGTGGGTGATGGGCAGTTGGAGAAGGTGGGGAGGGTGAACAGTGGGAGGAGTGTGTGGGTGATGGGCAGATGGAGAAGGTGGGGAGGGTGAACAGTGGGAGGAGTGTGTGGGTGATGGGCAGATGGAGAAGGTGGGGAGGGGGAACAGTGGGAGGAGTGTGTGGGTGATGGGCAGATGGAGAAGGTGGGGAGGGTGAACAGTGGGAGGAGTGTGTGGGTGATGGGCAGATGGAGAAGGTGGGGAGGGGGAACAGTGGGAGGAGTGTGTGGGTGATGGGTAGATGGAGATGGTGGGGAGGGGGAACAGTGGGAGGAGTGTGTGGGTGATGGACAGATGGAGAAGGTGGGGAGGGTGAACAGTGGGAGGAGGGTGTGGGTGATGGACAGATGGAGAAGGTGGGGAGGGGGAACAGTGGGAGGAGTGTGTGGGTGATGCAGAAGGTGGGGAGGGGGAACAGTGGGAGGAGTGTGTGGGTGATGGGCAGATGGAGAAGGTGGGGAGGGGGAACAGTGGGAGGAGTGTGTGGGTGATGGACAGATGGAGAATGTGGGGATCGGGAACAGTGGGAGGAGTGTGTGGGTGATGGGCAGATGGAGAAGGTGGGGAGGGGGAACAGTGGGAGGAGTGTGTGGGTGATGGGCAGATGGAGAAGGTGGGGAGGGGGAACAGTGGGAGTAGTGTGTGGGTGATGGGCAGATGGAGAAGGTGGGGAGGGGGAACAGTGGGAGTAGTGTGTGGGTGATGGGCAGATGAAGAAGGTGGGGAGGGTGAACAGTGGGAGGAGTGTGTGGGTGATGGGCAGATGGAGAAAGTGGGGAGGTGAACAGTGGGAGGAGTGTGTGGGTGATGGGCAGATGAAGAAGGTGGGGAGGGTGAACAGTGGGAGGAGTGTGTGGGTGATGGGCAGATGGAGAAGGTGGGGAGGGGGAACAGTGGGAGGAGTGTGTGGGTGATGGGCAGATGGAGAAGGTGGGGAGGGGGAACAGTGGGAGTAGTGTGTGGGTGATGGGCAGATGGAGAAGGTGGGGAGGGGGAACAGTGGGAGTAGTGTGTGGGTGATGGGCAGATGGAGAAGGTGGGGAGGGGGAACAGTGGGAGTAGTGTGTGGGTGATGGGCAGATGGAGAAGGTGGGGAGGGGGAACAGTGGGAGGAGTGTGTGGGTGATGGGCAGATGGAGAAGGTGGGGAGGGGGAACAGTGGGAGGAGTGTGTGGGTGATGGGCAGATGGAGAAGGTGGGGAGGGGGAACAGTGGGAGGAGTGTGTGTGTGATGGACAGATGGAGAAGGTGGGGAGGGGGAACAGTGGGAGGAGTGTGTGGGTGATTGACAGATGGAGAAGGTGGGGAGGGGGAACAGTGGGAGGAGTGTGTGGGTGATGGGCAGATGGAGAAGGTGGGGAGGGGGAACAGTGGGAGGAGTGTGTGGGTGATGGGCAGATGGAGAAGGTGGGGAGGGGGAACAGTGGGAGGAGTGTGTGGGTGATGGGCAGAATGAGAAGGTGGGGAGGGGTAACAGTGGGAGGAGTGTGTGGGTGATGGGCAGATGGAGAAGGTGGGGAGGGGGAACAGTGGGAGGAGTGTGTGGGTGATGGGCAGATGAGGAAGGTGGGGAGGGGGAACAGTGGGAGGAGTGTGTGGGTGATGGGCAGATGGAGAAGGTGGGGAGGGGGAACAGTGGGAGGAGTGTGTGGGTGATGGGCAGATGGAGAAGGTGGGGAGGGGGAACAGTGGGAGGAGTGTGTGGGTGATGGGCAGATGGAGAAGGTGGGGAGGGGGAACAGTGGGAGGAGTGTGTGGGTGATGGGCAGATGGAGAAGGTGGGGAGGGTGAACAGTGGGAGGAGTGTGTGGGTGATGGGCAGATGGAGAAGGTGGGGAGGGGGAACAGTGGGAGGAGTGTGTGGGTGATGGGCAGATGGAGAAGGTGGGGAGGGGGAACAGTGGGAGGAGTGTGTGGGTGATGGGCAGATGGAGAAGGTGGGGAGGTGGAACAGTGGGAGGAGTGTGTGGGAGATGGGCAGATGGAGAAGGTGGGGAGGGGTAACAGTGGGAGGAGTGTGTGGGTGATGGGCAGATGGAGAAGGTGGGGGAGGTGAACAGTGGGAGGAGTGTGTGGGTGATGGGCAGATGGAGAAGGTGGGGGAGGTGAACAGTGGGAGGAGTGTGTGGGTGATGGACAGATGGAGAAGGTGGGGAGGGGGAACAGTGGGAGGAGTGTGTGGGTGATGGACAGATGGAGAAGGTGGGGAGGGGTAACAGTGGGAGGAGTGTGTGGGTGATGGGCAGATGGAGAAGGTGGGGAGGGGGAACAGTGGGAGGAGTGTGTGGGTGATGGGCAGATGGAGAAGGTGGGGAGGGGGAACAGTGGGAGGAGTGTGTGGGTGATGGGCAGATGGAGAAGGTGGGGAGGGGGAACAGTGGGAGGAGTGTGTGGGTGATGGGCAGATGGAG
Organism: Hemitrygon akajei; assembly: GCF_048418815.1. Taxonomy (NCBI): domain Eukaryota; kingdom Metazoa; phylum Chordata; class Chondrichthyes; order Myliobatiformes; family Dasyatidae; genus Hemitrygon; species Hemitrygon akajei. The sequence goes on along the minus strand of NC_133133.1, from coordinate 115,945,711 downwards.
AAGGTGGGGAGGGGGAACAGTGGGAGGAGTGTGTGGGTGATGGGCAGATGGAGAAGGTGGGGAGGGTGAACAGTGGGAGGACTGTGTGGGTGATGGGCAGATGGAGAAGGTGGGGAGGGTGAACAGTGGGAGGAGTGTGTGGGTGATGGGCTGATGGAGAAGGTGGGGAGGGGGAACAGTGGGAGGAGTGTGTGGGTGATGGACAGATGGAGAAGGTGGGGAGGGGTAACAGTGGGAGGAGTGTGTGGGTGATGGGCAGATGGAGAAGGTGGGGAGGGGGAACAGTGGGAGGAGTGTGTGGGTGATGGGCAGATGGAGAAGGTGGGGAGGGGGAACAGTGGGAGGAGTGTGTGGGTGATGGACAGATGGAGAAGGTGGGGAGGGGGAACAGTGGGAGGAGTGTGTGGGTGATGGACAGATGGAGAAGGTGGGGAGGGGGAACAGTGGGAGGAGTGTGTGGGTGATGGGCAGATGGAGAAGGTGGGGAGGGGGAACAGTGGGAGGAGTGTGTGGGAGATGGGCAGATGGAGAAGGTGGGGAGGGGTAACAGTGGGAGGAGTGTGTGGGTGATGGGCAGATGGAGAAGGTGGGGGAGGTGAACAGTGGGAGGAGTGTGTGGGTGATGGGCAGATGGAGAAGGTGGGGAGGGGGAACAGTGGGAGGAGTGTGTGGGTGATGGGCAGATGGAGAAGGTGGGGAGGGGGAACAGTGGGAGGAGTGTGTGGGTGATGGGCAGATGGAGAAGGTGGGGGAGGGGGAACAGTGGGAGGAGGGTGTGGGTGATGGACAGAATGAGAAGGTGGGGAGGGGTAACAGTGGGAGGAGTGTGTGGGTGATGAGCTGATGGAGAAGGTGGGGAGGGGGAACAGTGGGAGGAGTGTGTGGGTGATGGGCAGAATGAGAAGGTGGGGATGGTGAACAGTGGGAGGAGTGTGTGGGTGATGGGCAGATGGAGAAGGTGGGGAGGGTGAACAGTGGGAGGAGTGTGTGGGTGATGGACAGATGGAGAAAGTGGGGAGGTGAACAGTGGGAGGAGTGTGTGGGTGATGGGCAGATGGAGAAGGTGGGGGAGGGGGAACAGTGGGAGGAGTGTGTGGGTGATGGGCAGAATGAGAAGGTGGGGAGGGGTAACAGTGGGAGGAGTGTGTGGGTGATGAGCTGATGGAGAAGGTGGGGAGGGGGAACAGTGGGAGGAGTGTGTGGGTGATGGGCAGAATGAGAAGGTGGGGAGGGGTAACAGTGGGAGGAGTGTGTGGGTGATGAGCTGATGGAGAAGGTGGGGAGGGGGAACAGTGGGAGGAGTGTGTGGGTGATGAGCTGATGGAGAAGGTGGGGAGGGGGAACAGTGGGAGGAGTGTGTGGGTGATGAGCAGATGGAGAAGGTGGGGAGGGGGAACAGTGGGAGGAGGGTGTGGGTAATGGACAGATGGAGAAGGTGGGGAGGGGGAACAGTGGGAGGAGTGTGTGGGTGATGGGCAGATGGAGAAGGTGGGGGAGGGGGAACAGTGGGAGGAGGGTGTGGGTGATGGACAGATGGAGAAGGTGGGGAGGTGAACAGTGGGAGGAGTGTGTGGGTGATGGGCTGATGGAGAACGTGGGGAGGGTGAACAGTGGGAGGAGTGTGTGGGTAATGGACAGATGGAGAAGGTGGGGAGGGGGAACAGTGGGAGGAGTGTGTGGGTGATTGGTAGATGGAGAAGGTGGGGAGTGTGAACAGTGGGAGGAGTGTGTGTGTGATGGACAGATGGAGAAGGTGGGGAGGTGAACAGTGGGAGGAGTGTGTGGGTGATGGACAGATGGAGAAGGTGGGGAGGGGGAACAGTGGGAGGAGTGTGTGGGTGATGGGCAGATGGAGAAGGTGGGGAGGTGAACAGTGGGAGGAGTGTGTGGGTGATGGGCTGATGGAGAAGGTGGGGAGGGGAACAGTGGGAGGAGTGTGTGCGTGATGGGCAGATGGAGAAGGTGGGGAGGGGGAACAGTGGGAGGAGTGTGTGGGTGATGGACAGATGGAGAAGGTGGGGAGGGGGAACAGTGGGAGGAGTGTGTGGGTGATGGGCAGATGGAGAAGGTGGGGAGGGGGAACAGTGGGAGGAGTGTGTGGGTGATGGACAGATGGAGAAGGTGGGGAGGGGGAACAGTGGGAGGAGTGTGTGGGTGATGGACAGATGGAGAAGGTGGGGAGGGTGAACAGTGGGAGGAGTGTGTGGGTGATGGGCAGATGGAGAAGGTGGGGAGGTGAACAGTGGGAGGAGTGTGTGGGTGATGGGCAGATGGAGAAGGTGGGGAGGGTGAACAGTGGGAGGAGTGTGTGGGTGATGGGCAGATGGAGAAGGTCGGGAGGGGGAACAGTGGGAGGAGTGTGTGGGTGATGGGCAGATGGAGAAGGTGGGGGAGGGGAACAGTGGGAGGAGTGTGTGGGTGATGGGCAGATGGAGAAGGTGGGGAGGGGGAACAGTGGGAGGAGTGCGTGGGTGATGGACAGATGGAGAAGGTGGGGAAGGGGAACAGTGGGAGGAGGGTGTGGGTGATGGACAGATGGAGAAGGTGGGGAGGGGGAACAGTGGGAGGAGTGTGTGGTTGATGGGCAGATGGAGAAGGTGGGGAGGGGGAACAGTGGGAGGAGTGTGTGGGTGATGGGCAGATGGAGAAGGTGGGGAGTGGGAACAGTGGGAGGAGTGTGTGGGTGATGGGCAGATGGAGAAGGTGGGGAGGGTGAACAGTGGGAGGAGTGTGTGGGTGATGGGCAGATGGAGAAGGTGGGGAGGGGGAACAGTGGGAGGAGTGTGTGGGTGATACGCAGATGGAGAAGGTGGGGAGGGGGAACAGTGGGAGGAGTGTGTGGGTGATGGGCAGATGGAGAAGGTGGGGAGGGTGAACAGTAGGAGGAGTGCGTGGGTGATGGGCTGATGGAGAAGGTGGGGAGGGGGAACAGTGGGAGGAGTGTGTGGGTGATGGGCTGATGGAGAAGGTGGGGAGGGGGAACAGTGGGAGGAGTGTGTGGGTGATGGGCAGATGGAGAAGGTGGGGAGGGGGAACAGTGGGAGGAGTGTGTGGGTGATGGGCAGATGGAGAAGGTGGGGAGGGGGAACAGTGGGAGGAGTGTGTGGGTGATGGGCAGATGGAGAAGGTGGGGAGGGGGAACAGTGGGAGGAGTGTGTGGGTGATACGCAGATGGAGAAGGTGGGGAGGGTGAACAGTGGGAGGAGTGTGTGGGTGATGGACAGATGGAGAAGGTGGGGAGGGGGAACAGTGGGAGGAGTGTGTGGGTGATGGGCAGATGGAGAAGGTGGGGAGGGTGAACAGTGGGAGGAGTGTGTGGGTGATGGGCAGATGGAGAAGGTGGGGAGGGTGAACAGTGGGAGGAGTGTGTGGGTGATGGGCAGATGGAGAAGGTGGGGAGGTGAACAGTGGGAGGAGTGTGTGGGTGATACGCAGATGGAGAAGGTGGGGAGGGGGAACAGTGGGAGGAGTGTGTGGGTGATGGGCAGATGGAGAAGGTGGGGAGGGGGAACAGTGGGAGGAGTGTGTGGGTGATGGGCTGATGGAGAAGGTGGGGAGGGGGAACAGTGGGAGGAGTGTGTGGGTGATGGGCAGATGTAGAAGGTGGGGAGGGGGCAAAGTGGGAGGAGTGTGTGGGTGATGGGCAGATGGAGAAGGTGGGGAGGGGGAACAGTGGGAGGAGTGTGTGGGTGATGGGCAGATGGAGAAGGTGGGGAGGGGGAACAGTGGGAGGAGTGTGTGGGTGATGGGCAGATGTAGAAGGTGGGGAGGGGGCAAAGTGGGAGGAGTGTGTGGGTGATGGGCAGATGGAGAAGGTGGGGAGGGGGAACAGTGGGAGTAGTGTGTGGGTGATGGGCTGATGGAGAAGGTGGGGAGGGGGCAAAGTGGGAGGAGTGTGTGGGTGATGGGCAGATGGAGAAGGTGGGGAGGGGGAACAGTGGGAGGAGTGTGTGGGTGATGGGCAGATGGAGAAGGTGGGGAGGGGGAACAGTGGGAGGAGTGTGTGGGTGATGGGCAGATGTAGAAGGTGGGGAGGGGGCAAAGTGGGAGGAGTGTGTGGGTGATGGGCAGATGGAGAAGGTGGGGAGGGGGAACAGTGGGAGGAGTGTGTGGGTGATGGGCTGATGGAGAAGGTGGGGAGGGGGAACAGTGGGAGGAGTGTGTGGGTGATGGGCAGATGTAGAAGGTGGGGAGGGGGCAAAGTGGGAGGAGTGTGTGGGTGATGGGCAGATGGAGAAGGTGGGGAGGGTGAACAGTGGGAGGAGTGTGTGGGTGATGGACAGATGGAGAAGGTGGGGAGGTGAACAGTGGGAGGAGTGTGTGGGTGATGGACAGATGGAGAAGGTGGGGAGGGGGAACAGTGGGAGGAGTGTGTGGGTGATGGACAGATGGAGAAGGTGGGGAGGGTGAACAGTAGGAGGAGTGTGTGGGTGATGGACAGATGGAGAAGGTGGGGAGGGGGAACAGTGGGAGGAGTGTGTGGGTGATGGGCAGATGGAGAAGGTGGGGAGGGGGAACAGTGGGAGGAGTGTGTGGGTGATGGACAGATGGAGAAGGTGGGGAGGGGGAACAGTGGGAGGAGTGTGTGGGTGATGGACAGATGGAGAAGGTGGGGGGGGGGAACAGTGGGAGGAGTGTGTGTGTGATGGACAGATGGAGAAGGTGGGGGGGGTGAACAGTGGGAGGAGTGTGTGGGTGATGGACAGATGGAGAAGGTGGGGAGGGTGAACAGTGGGAGGAGTGTGTGGGTGATGGGCAGATGGAGAAGGTGGGGAGGGGGAACAGTGGGAGGAGTGTGTGGGTGATGGACAGATGGAGAAGGTGGGGAGGGTGAACAGTGGGAGGAGTGTGTGGGTGATGGGCAGATGGAGAAGGTGGGGAGGGGGAACAGTGGGAGGAGTGTGTGGGTGATGGACAGATGGAGAAGGTGGGGAGGGTGAACAGTGGGAGGAGTGTGTGGGTGATGGGCAGATGGAGAAGGTGGGGAGGGGGAACAGTGGGAGGAGTGTGTGGGTGATGGACAGATGGAGAAGGTGGGGAGGGGGAACAGTGGGAGGAGTGTGTGGGTGATTGGCAGATGGAGAAGGTGGGGAGGGGGAACAGTGGGAGGAGTGTGTGGGTGATGGGCAGATGGAGAAGGTGGGGAGGGGGAACAGTGGGAGGAGTGTGTGGGTGATTGGCAGATGGAGAAGGTGGGGAGGGGGAACAGTGGGAGGAGTGTGTGGGTGATGGAGAAGGTGGGGAGGGGGAACAGTGGGAGGAGTGTGTGGGTGATTGGCAGATGGAGAAGGTGGGGAGGGGGAACAGTGGGAGGAGTGTGTGGGTGATGGAGAAGGTGGGGAGGGGGAACAGTGGGAGGAGTGTGTGGGTGATTGGCAGATGGAGAAGGTGGGGAGGGGGAACAGTGGGAGGAGTGTGTGGGTGATTGGCAGATGGAGAAGGTGGGGAGGGGGAACAGTGGGAGGAGTGTGTGGGTGATTGGCAGATGGAGAAGGTGGGGAGGGGGAACAGTGGGAGGAGTGTGTGGGTGATGGAGAAGGTGGGGAGGGGGAACAGTGGGAGGAGTGTGTGGGTGATGGGCAGATGGAGAAGGTGGGGAGGTGAACAGTGGGAGGAGTGTGTGGGAGATGGGCAGATGGAGATGGTGGGGGAGGGGGAACAGTGGGAGGAGTGTGTGGGTGATGGGCTGATGGAGAAGGTGGGGAGGGGGAACAGTGGGAGGAGTGTGTGGGTGATGGGCAGATGGAGATGGTGGGGAGGGGGAACAGTGGGAGGAGTGTGTGGGTGATTGGCAGATGGAGAAGGTGGGGAGGGGGAACAGTGGGAGGAGTGTGTGGGTGATGGAGAAGGTGGGGAGGGGGAACAGTGGGAGGAGTGTGTGGGTGATTGGCAGATGGAGAAGGTGGGGAGGGGGAACAGTGGGAGGAGTGTGTGGGTGATGGAGAAGGTGGGGAGGGGGAACAGTGGGAGGAGTGTGTGGGTGATTGGCAGATGGAGAAGGTGGGGAGGGGGAACAGTGGGAGGAGTGTGTGGGTGATGGAGAAGGTGGGGAGGGGGAACAGTGGGAGGAGTGTGTGGGTGATTGGCAGATGGAGAAGGTGGGGAGGGGGAACAGTGGGAGGAGTGTGTGGGTGATTGGCAGATGGAGAAGGTGGGGAGGGGGAACAGTGGGAGGAGTGTGTGGGTGATTGGCAGATGGAGAAGGTGGGGAGGGGGAACAGTGGGAGGAGTGTGTGGGTGATGGAGAAGGTGGGGAGGGGGAACAGTGGGAGGAGTGTGTGGGTGATGGAGAAGGTGGGGAGGGGGAACAGTGGGAGGAGTGTGTGGGTGATTGGCAGATGGAGAAGGTGGGGAGGGGGAACAGTGGGAGGAGTGTGTGGGTGATTGGCAGATGGAGAAGGTGGGGAGGGGGAACAGTGGGAGGAGTGTGTGGGTGATTGGCAGATGGAGAAGGTGGGGAGGGGGAACAGTGGGAGGAGTGTGTGGGTGATGGAGAAGGTGGGGAGGGGGAACAGTGGGAGGAGTGTGTGGGTGATTGGCAGATGGAGAAGGTGGGGAGGGGGAACAGTGGGAGGAGTGTGTGGGTGATGGGCTGATGCAGAAGGTGGGGAGGTGAACAGTGGGAGGAGTGTGTGGGTGATGGGCAGATGGAGAAGGTGGGGAGGTGAACAGTGGGAGGAGTGTGTGGGTGATGGACAGATGGAGAAGGTGGGGAGGGGGAACAGTGGGAGGAGTGTGTGGGTGATGGGCAGATGGAGAAGGTGGGGAGGGGGAACAGTGGGAGGAGTGTGTGGGTGATTGGCAGATGGAGAAGGTGGGGAGGGGGAACAGTGGGAGGAGTGTGTGGGTGATGGGCTGATGCAGAAGGTGGGGAGGTGAACAGTGGGAGGAGTGTGTGGGTGATGGGCAGATGGAGAAGGTGGGGAGGTGAACAGTGGGAGGAGTGTGTGGGTGATGGACAGATGGAGAAGGTGGGGAGGGGGAACAGTGGGAGGAGTGTGTGGGTGATGGGCAGATGGAGAAGGTGGGGAGGGGGAACAGTGGGAGGAGTGTGTGGGTGATGGGCTGATGGAGAAGGTGGGGAGGGGGAACAGTGGGAGGAGTGTGTGGGTGATGGGCAGATGGAGAAGGTGGGGAGGGGGAACAGTTGGAGTAGTGTGTGTGTGATGGACAGATGAAGAAGGTGGGGAGTGGGAACAGTGGGAGGAGTGTGTGGGTGATGGACAGATGGAGAAGGTGGGGAGGGTGAACAGTGGGAGGAGTGTGTGGGTGATGGACAGATGGAGAAGGTGGGGAGGGGGAACAGTGGGAGCAGTGTGTGGGTGATGGGCAGATGGAGAAGGTGGGGAGGGGGAACAGTGGGAGGAGTGTGTGGGTGATGGGCAGATGGAGAAGGTGGGGAGGGGGAACAGTGGGAGGAGTGTGTGGGTGATGGGCTGATGGAGAAGGTGGGGAGGGGGAACAGTGGGAGGAGTGTGTGGGTGATACGCAGATGGAGAAGGTGGGGAGGGGGAACAGTGGGAGGAGCGTGTGGGTGATGGACAGATGGAGAAGGTGGGGAGGGGGAACAGTGGGAGGAGTGTGTGGGTGATGGACAGATGGAGAAGGTGGGGGAGGGTGAACAGTGGGAGGAGTGTGTGGGTGATGGGCAGATGGAGAAGGTGGGGAGTGGGAACAGTGGGAGGAGTGTGTGGGTGATGGGCAGATGGAGAAGGTGGGGAGGGGGAACAGTGGGAGGAGTGTGTGGGTGATGGGCTGATGGAGAAGGTGGGGAGGGGGAACAGTGGGAGGAGTGTGTGGGTGATGGGCAGATGGAGAAGGTGGGGAGGGTGAACAGTGGGAGGAGTGTGTGGGTGATGGAGAAGGTGGGGAGGGTGAACAGTGGGAGGAGCGTGTGGGTGATGGACAGATGGAGAAGGTGGGGAGGGGGAACAGTGGGAGGAGTGTGTGGGTGATTGGCAGATGGAGAAGGTGGGGAGGGGGAACAGTGGGAGGAGTGTGTGGGTGATGGGCTGATCGAGAAGGTGGGGAGGGGGAACAGTGGGAGGAGTGTTTGGGTGATGGGCAGATGGAGAAGGTGGGGAGGGGGAACAGTGGGAGGAGTGTGTGGGTGATGGGCTGATGGAGAAGGTGGGGAGGGTGAACAGTGGGAGGAGAGTGTGGGTGATGGGCAGATGGAGAAGGTGGGGAGGGGGAACAGTGGGAGGAGTGTGTGGGTGATGGGCAGATGGAGAAGGTGGGGAGGGTGAACAGTGGGAGGAGTGTGTGGGTGATGGACAGATGGAGAAGGTGGGGAGGTGAACAGTGGGAGGAGTGTGTGGGTGATGGGCAGATGGAGAAGGTGGGGAGGGGGAACAGTAGGAGGAGTGTGTGGGTGATGGACAGATGGAGAAGGTGGGGAGGGTGAACAGTGGGAGTAGTGTGTGTGTGATGGGCAGATGGAGAAGGTGGGGAGGTGAACAGTGGGAGGAGTGTGTGGGTGATGGGTAGATGGAAAAGGTGGGAGGGGGAACAGTGGGAGGAGTGTGTGGGTGATGGGCAGATGGAGAAGGTAGGGAGGGGGAACAGTGGGAGGAGTGTGTGGGTGATGGGCAGATGGAGAAGGTGGGGAGGGTGAACAGTGGGAGGAGTGTGTGGGTGATGGACAGATGGAGAAGGTGGGGAGGGGGAACAGTGGGAGGAGTGTGTGGGTGATTGGCAGATGGAGAAGGTGGGGAGGGGGAACAGTGGGAGGAGTGTGTGGGTGATGGGCAGATGGAGAAGGTGGGGAGGGGGAACAGTGGAAGGAGCGTGTGGGTGATGGACAGATGGAGAAGGTGGGGAGGGGGAACAGTGGGAGGAGTGTGTGGGTGATGGGCAGATGGAGAAGGTAGGGAGGGGGAACAGTGGGAGGAGTGTGTGGGTGATGGGCAGATGGAGAAGGTGGGGAGGGGGAACAGTGGGAGGAGTGTGTGGGTGATGGGCAGATGGAGAAGGTGGGGAGGGGGAACAGTGGGAGGAGTGTGTGGGTGATTGGTAGATGGAGAAGGTGGGGAGGGGGAACAGTGGGAGGAGTGTGTGGGTGATGGGCAGATGGAGAAGGTGGGGAGGGTGAACAGTGGGAGGAGTGTGTGGGTGATTGGTAGATGGAGAAGGTGGGGAGGGGGAACAGTGGGAGGAGTGTGTGGTTGATGGGCAGATGGAGAAGGTGGGGAGGGGGAACAGTGGGAGGAGTGTGTGGGTGATGGACAGATGGAGAAGGTGGGCGAGGTGAACAGTGGGAGGAGTGTGTGGGTGATGGGCAGATGGAGAAGGTGGGGAGGGGGAACAGTGGGAGGAGTGTGTGGGTGATACGCAGATGGAGAAGGTGGGGAGGGGAACAGTGGGAGGAGTGTGTGGGTGATGGACAGATGGAGAAGGTGGGGAGGGGGAACAGTAGGAGGAGTGTGTGGGTGATGGGCAGATGGAGAAGGTGGGGATCGGGAACAGTGGGAGGAGTGTGTGGGTGATGGGCAGATGGAGAAGGTGGGGAGGGGGAACAGTGGGAGGAGTGTGTGGGTGATGGGCAGATGGAGAAGGTGGGGAGGGGGAACAGTGGGAGGAGTGTGTGGGTGATGGACAGATGGAGAAGGTGGGGGAGGGTGAACAGTGGGAGGAGTGTGTGGGTGATGGACAGATGGAGAAGGTGGGGTGGGTGAACCGTGGGAGGAGTGTGTGGGTGATGGGCAGATGGAGAAGGTGGGGAGGGGGAACAGTGGGAGGAGTGTGTGGGTGATGGGCAGATGGAGAAGGTGGGGAGGTGAACAGTGGGAGGAGTGTGTGGGTGATGGGTAGATGGAAAAGGTGGGAGGGGGAACAGTGGGAGGAGTGTGTGGGTGATTGGTAGATGGAGAAGGTGGGGAGGGGGAACAGTGGGAGGAGTGTGTGGGTGATGGGCTGATGGAGAAGGTGGGGAGGGGGAACAGTGGGAGGAGTGTGTGGGTGATGGGCAGATGGAGAAGGTGGGGAGGGGGAACAGTAGGAGGAGTGTGTGGGTGATGGGCAGATGGAGAAGGTGGGGAGGGGGAACAGTGGGAGGAGTGTGTGGGTGATGGACAGATGGAGAAGGTGGGGTGGGGGAACAGTGGGAGGAGTGTGTGGGTGATGGGCAAATGGAGAAGGTGGGGAGGGTGAACAGTGGGAGGAGTGTGTGGGTGATGGACAGATGGAGAAGGTGGGGAGGGGTAACAGTGGGAGGAGTGTGTGGGTGATGGACAGATGGAGAAGGTGGGGAGGGTGAACAGTGGGAGGAGTGTGTGGGTGATGGGCAGATGGAGAAGGTAGGGAGGGGGAACAGTGGGAGGAGTGTGTGGGTGATACGCAGATGGAGAAGGTAGGGAGGGGGAACAGTGGGAGGAGTGTGTGGGTGATACGCAGATGGAGAAGGTGGGGAGGGGGAACAGTGGGAGGAGTGTGTGGGTGATGGGCAGATGGAGAAGGTAGGGAGGGGGAACAGTGGGAGGAGTGTGTGGGTGATACGCAGATGGAGAAGGTGGGGAGGGGGAACAGTGGGAGGAGTGTGTGGGTGATGGGCAGATGGAGAAGGTGGGGAGGGGTAACAGTGGGAGGAGTGTGTGGGTGATGGGCTGATGGAGAAGGTGGGGAGGGGGAACAGTGGGAGGAGTGTGTGGGTGATGGGCTGATGGAGAAGGTGGGGAGGGGGAACAGTGGGAGGAGTGTGTGGGTGATGGGCTGATGGAGAAGGTGGGGAGGGGGAACAGTGGGAGGAGTGTGTGGGTGATGGGCAGATGGAGAAGGTGGGGAGGGGGAACAGTGGGAGGAGTGTGTGGGTGATGGGCAGATGGAGAAGGTGGGGAGGGGGAACAGTGGGAGGAGTTTGTGGGTGATGGACAGATGGAGAAGGTGGGGAGGGGGAACAGTGGGAGGAGTGTGTGGGTGATGGGCAGATGGAGAAGGTGGGGAGGGGGAACAGTGGGAGGAGTGTGTGGGTGATGGACAGATGGAGAAGGTAGGGAGGGGGAACAGTGGGAGGAGTGTGTGGGTGATGGGCAGATGGAGAAGGTGGGGGAGGTGAACAGTGGGAGGAGTGTGTGGGTGATGGACAGATGGAGAAGGTGGGGAGGGTGAACAGTAGGAGGAGTGTGTGGGTGATGGGCAGATGGAGAAGGTGGGGAGGGGGAACAGTGGGAGGAGTGTGTGGGTGATGGTCAGATGGAGAAGGTGGGGGAGGTGAACAGTGGGAGGAGTGTGTGGGTGATGGGCAGATGGAGAAGGTGGGGGAGGTGAACAGTGGGAGGAGTGTGTGGGTGATGGGCAGATGGAGAAGGTGGGGGAGGGTGAACAGTGGGAGGAGTGTGTGGGTGTTGGGCAGATGGAGAAGGTGGGGAGGGGGAACAGTGGGAGGAGTGTGTGGGTGATGGACAGATGGAGAAGGTGGGGAGGGTGAACAGTGGGAGGAGTGTGTGTGTGATGGACAGTTGGAGAAGGTGGGGAGGGGGAACAGTGGGAGGAGTGTGTGGGTGATGGGCAGATGGAGAAGGTGGGGAGGGGGAACAGTGGGAGGAGTGTGTGGGTGATGGACAGATGGAGAAGGTGGGGAGGGGGAACAGTGGGAGGAGTGTGTGGGTGATGGGCTGATGGAGAAGGTGGGGAGGGGGAACAGTGGGAGGAGTGTGTGGGTGATGGGCAGATGGAGAAGGTGGGGAGGGGGAACAGTGGGAGGAGTGTGTGCGTGATGGGCAGATGGAGAAGGTGGGGAGGGGTAACAGTGGCGGGAGTGTGTGGGTGATGGGCAGATGGAGATGGTGGGGAGGGGGAACAGTGGGAGGAGTGTGTGGGTGATGGGCAGATGGAGAAGGTGGGGAGGGGGAACAGTGGGAGGAGTGTGTGCGTGATGGGCAGATGGAGAAGGTGGGGAGGGGTAACAGTGGCGGGAGTGTGTGGGTGATGGGCAGATGGAGATGGTGGGGAGGGGGAACAGTGGGAGGAGTGTGTGGGTGATGGGCAGATGGAGAAGGTGGGGAGGGTGAACAGTGGGAGGAGTGTGTGGGTGATGGGCTGATGGAGAAGGTGGGGAGGTGAACTGTGGGAGGAGTGTGTGGGTGATGGGCAGATGGAGAAGGTGGGGAGGGGGAACAGTGGGAGGAGTGTGTGGGTGATGGGCAGATGGAGAAGGTGGGGAGGTGAACAGTGGGAGGAGTGTGTGCGTGATGGGCAGATGGAGAAGGTGGGGAGGGGAACAGTGGGAGGAGTGTGTGGGTGATGGGCAGATGGAGAAGGTGGGGAGGGGGAACAGTGGGAGGAGTGTGTGGGTGATGAGCTGATGGAGAAGGTGGGGAGGGGAACAGTGGGAGGAGTGTGTGGGTGATGGGCAGATGGTGAATGTGAGGAGGTGAACAGTGGGAGGAGTGTGTGGGTGATGGGCTGATGGAGAAGGTGGGGAGGTGAACTGTGGGAGGAGTGTGTGGGTGATGGGCAGATGGAGAAGGTGGGGAGGGGGAACAGTGGGAGGAGTGTGTGGGTGATGGGCAGATGGAGAAGGTGGGGAGGGTGAACAGTGGGAGGAGTGTGTGGGTGATGGGCAGATGGAGAAGGTGGGGAGGGGGAACAGTGGGAGGAGTGTGTGGGTGATGGGCAGATGGAGAAGGTGGGGAGGGGGAACAGTGGGAGGAGTGTGTGGGTGATGGACAGATGGAGAAGGTGGGGAGGGGGAACAGTGGGAGGAGTGTGTGGGTGATGGACAGATGGAGAAGGTGGGGAGGGGGAACAGTGGGAGGAGTGTGTGGGTGATGGGCAGATGGAGAAGGTGGGGAGGGGGAACAGTAGGAGGAGTGTGTGGGTGATGGACAGATGGAGAATGTGGGGGGGGGGAACAGTAGGAGGAGTGTGTGGGTGATTGGCAGATGGAGAAGGTGGGGAGGGTGAACAGTGGGAGGAGTGTGTGGGTGATGGGCAGATGGAGAAGGTGGGGAGGGGGAACAGTGGGAGGAGTCTGTGGGTGATGGACAGATGGAGAAGGTGGGGAGGGGAACAGTGGGAGGAGTGTGTGGGTGAAGGGCAGATGGAGAAGGTGTGGTGGGGGAACAGTGGGAGGAGTGTGTGGGTGATGGGCAGATGGAGAAGGTGGGAAGGGTGAACAGTGGGAGGAGTGTGTGGGTGATGGGCAGATGGAGAAGGTGGGGAGGGGGAACAGTGGGAGGAGTGTGTGGGTGAAGGGCAGATGGAGAAGGTGTGGTGGGGGAACAGTGGGAGGAGTGTGTGGGTGATGGGCAGATGGAGAAGGTGGGAAGGGTGAACAGTGGGAGGAGTGTGTGGGTGAAGGGCAGATGGAGAAGGTGTGGTGGGGGAACAGTGGGAGGAGTGTGTGGGTGATGGGCAGATGGAGAAGGTGGGAAGGGTGAACAGTGGGAGGAGTGTGTGGGTGATGGGCAGATGGAGAAGGTGGGGAGGGGGAACAGTGGGAGGAGTGTGTGGGTGAAGGGCAGATGGAGAAGGTGTGGTGGGGGAACAGTGGGAGGAGTGTGTGGGTGATGGGCAGATGGAGAAGGTGGGGAGGGGGAACAGTGGGAGGAGTGTGTGGGTGAAGGGCAGATGGAGAAGGTGTGGTGGGGGAACAGTGGGAGGAGTGTGTGGGTGATGGGCAGATGGAGAAGGTGGGAAGGGTGAACAGTGGGAGGAGTGTGTGGGTGATGGGCAGATGGAGAAGGTGGGGAGGGTGAACAGTGGGAGGAGTGTGTGGGTGATGGGCAGATGGAGAAGGTGGGGAGGGGGAACAGTGGGAGGAGTGTGTGGGTGATGGGCAGATGGAGAAGGTGGGGAGGGTGAACAGTGGGAGGAGTGTGTGGGTGATGGGCAGATGGAGAAGGTGGGGAGGGGGAACAGTGGGAGGAGTGTGTGGGTGATGGGCAGATGGAGAAGGTGGGGAGGGTGAACAGTGGGAGGAGTGTGTGGGTGATGGGCAGATGGAGAAGGTGGGGAGGGGGAACAGTGGGAGGAGTGTGTGGGTGATGGGCAGATGGAGAAGGTGGGGAGGGGGAACAGTGGGAGGAGTGTGTGGGTGATGGGCGGATGGAGAAGGTGGGGAGGGGGAACAGTGGGAGGAGTGTGAGGGTGATTGGCAGATGAGGAAGGTGGGGAGGGGGAACAGTGGGAGGAGTTTGTGGGTGATACGCAGATGGAGAAGGTGGGGAGGGGGAACAGTGGGAGGAGTGTGTGGGTGTTGGGCAGATGGAGAAGGTGGGGAGGGTGATCAGTGGGAGGAGTGTGTGGGTGATGGGCAGATGGAGAAGGTGGGGAGGGGGAACAGTAGGAGGAGTGTGTGGGTGATGGACAGATGGAGAATGTGGGGGGGGGGAACAGTAGGAGGAGTGTGTGGGTGATGGGCAGATGGAGAAGGTGGGGAGGGGGAACAGTGGGAGGAGTGTGTGGGTGATGGACAGATGGAGAAGGTGGGGAGGGGGAACAGTGGGAGGAGTGTGTGGGTGATGGACAGATGGAGATGGTGGGGAGGGGGAACAGTGGGAGGAGTGTTTGGGTGATGGGCAGATGGAGAAGGTGGGGAGGGTGAACAGTGGGAGGAGTGTGTGGGTGATGGACAGATGGAGAAGGTGGGGAGGGGGAACAGTGGGAGGAGTGTGTGGGTGATGGGCAGATGGAGAAGGTGGGGAGGGGGAACAGTGGGAGGAGTGTGTGGGTGATGAGCAGATGGAGAAGGTGGGGGAGGGGGAACAGTGGGAGGAGTGTGTGGGTGATGGGCAGATGGAGAAGGTGGGGAGGGGGAACAGTGGGAGGAGTGTGTGTGTGATGGGCAAATGGAGAAGGTGGGGAGGGGGAACAGTGGGAGGAGTGTGTGGGTGATGGACAGATGGAGAAGGTGGGGAGGGGGAACAGTGGGAGGAGTGTGTGGGTGATGGGCAGATGGAGAAGGTGGGGGAGGGGGAACAGTGGGAGGAGTGTGTGTGTGATGGGCAAATGGAGAAGGTGGGGAGGGGGAACAGTAGGAGGAGTGTGTGGGTGATGGACAGATGGAGAAGGTGGGGAGGGGGAACAGTGGGAGGAGTATGTGGGTGATGGGCAGATGGAGAAGGTGGGGAGGGGGAACAGTGGGAGGAGTGTGTGGGTGATGGGCGGATGGAGAAGGTGGGGAGGGGAACAGTGGGAGGAGTGTGTGGGTGATGGGCAGATGGAGAAGGTGGGGAGGGGGAACAGTGGGAGGAGTGTGTGGGTGATGGGCAGAATGAGAAGGTGGGGAGGGGTAACAGTGGGAGGAGTGTGTGGGTGATGGGCTGATGGAGAACGTGGGGAGGGTGAACAGTGGGAGGAGTGTGTGGGTGATGGGCTGATGGAGAACGTGGGGAGGGTGAACAGTGGGAGGAGTGTGTGGGTGATGGGCTGATGGAGAAGGTGGAGAGGGTGAACAGTGGGAGGAGTGTGTGGGTGATGGGCAGATGGAGAAGGTGGGGAGGGTGAACAGTGGGAGGAGTGTGTGGGTGATGGGCGGATGGAGAAGGTGGGGAGGGGAACAGTGGGAGTAGTGTGTGGGTGATGGGCAGATGGAGAAGGTGGGGAGGGGGAACAGTGGGAGGAGTGTGTGGGTGATGGGCAGAATGAGAAGGTGGGGAGGGGTAACAGTGGGAGGAGTGTGTGGGTGATGGGCTGATGGAGAACGTGGGGAGGGTGAACAGTGGGAGGAGTGTGTGGGTGATGGACAGATGGAGATGGTGGGGAGGTGAACAGTGGGAGGAGTGTGTGGGTGATGGGCTGATGGAGAAGGTGGGAGAGGGTGAACAGTGGGAGGAGTGTGTGGGTGATGGACAGATGTAGAAGGTGGGGAGGTGAACAGTGGGAGGAGTGTGTGGGTGATGGGCAGATGGAGAAGGTGGGGAGGGGGAACAGTGGGAGGAGTGTGTGGGTGATGGGCAGATGGAGAAGGTGGAGAGGGTGAACAGTGGGAGGAGTGTGTGGGTGATGGGCTGATGGAGAAGGTGGAGAGGGTGAACAGTGGGAGGAGTGTGTGGGTGATGGACAGATGGAGAAGGTGGGGAGGGGGAACAGTGGGAGGAGTGTGTGGGTGATGGGCTGATGGAGAAGGTGGAGAGGGTGAACAGTGGGAGGAGTGTGTGGGTGATGGACAGATGGAGAAGGTGGGGAGGGGGAACAGTGGGAGGAGTGTGTGGGTGATGGGCAGATGGAGAAGGTGGGGAGGGGGAACAGTGGGAGGAGTGTGTGGGTGATGGGCAGATGGAGAAGGTGGGGAGGGGGAACAGTGGGAGGAGTATGTGGGTGATGGGCAGATGGAGAAGGTGGGGAGGGGGAACAGTGGGAGGAGTATGTGGGTGATGGGCAGATGGAGAAGGTGGGGAGGGTGAACAGTGGGAGGAGTGTGTGGGTGATGGGCTGATGGAGAAGGTGGAGAGGGTGAACAGTGGGAGGAGTGTGTGGGTGATGGACAGATGGAGAAGGTGGGGAGGGGGAACAGTGGGAGGAGTGTGTGGGTGATGGGCAGATGGAGAAGGTGGGGAGGGGGAACAGTGGGAGGAGTGTGTGGGTGATGGGCAGATGGAGAAAGTGGGGAGGTGAACAGTGGGAGGAGTGTGTGGGTGATACGCAGATGGAGAAGGTGGGGGAGGGGGAACAGTGGGAGGAGTGTGTGGGTGATTGGCAGATGGAGAAGGTGGGGGGTGAACAGTAGGAGGAGTGTGTGGGTGATGGACAGATGGAGAAGGTGGGGAGGGGGAACAGTGGGAGGAGTGTGTGGGTGATGGACAGATGGAGAAGGTGGGGAGGGGGAACAGTGGGAGGAGTGTGTGGGTGATGGGCAGATGGAGAAGGTGGGGAGGGGGAACAGTGGGAGGAGTGTGTGGGTGATGGACAGATGGAGAAGGTGGGGAGGGGGAACAGTGGGAGGAGTGTGTGGGTGATGGACAGATGGAGAAGGTGGGGAGGGGGAACAGTGGGAGGAGTGTGTGGGTGATGGGCAGATGGAGAAGGTGGGGAGGGGGAACAGTGGGAGGAGTGTGTGGGTGATGGGCAGATGGAGAAGGTGGGGAGGGGGAACAGTGGGAGGAGTGTGTGGGTGATGGGCAGATGGAGAAGGTGGGGAGGGGGAACAGTGGGAGGAGTGTGTGGGTGATGGACAGATGGAGAACTTGGGGAGGGGGAACAGTGGGGAGGAGTGTGTGGGTGATGGACAGATGGAGAAGGTGGGGAGGGGGAACAGTGGGAGGAGTGTGTGTGTGATGGACAGATGGAGAAGGTGGGGAGGGGGAACAGTGGGAGGAGTGTGTGGGTGATGGGGCAGATGGTGAATGTGAGGAGGTGAACAGTGGGAGGAGTGGTGGTGGGTGATGGGCTGATGGAGAAGGTGGGGAGGGGGAACAGTGGGAGGAGTGTGTGGGTGATGGGCAGATGGAGAAGGTGGGGAGGGGGAACAGTGGGAGGAGTGTGTGGGTGATGGACAGATGGAGAAGGTGGGGAGGGGGAACAGTGGGAGGAGTGTGTGGGTGATGGGCAGATGGAGAAGGTGGGGAGGGGGAACAGTGGAGGAGTGTGTGGGTGATGGGCAGAATGAGAAGGTGGGGGAGGGGTAACAGTGGGAGGAGTGTGTGGGTGATGGGCAGATGGAGAAGGTGGGGAGGGGGAACAGTGGGAGGAGTGGTGTGGGGTGATGGGCTGATGGAGAAGGTGGGGAGGGGGAACAGTGGGAGGAGTGTGTGGGTGATGGGCAGATGGAGAAGGTGGGGAGGGGGAACAGTGGGAGGAGTGTGTGGGTGATGGGCAGATGGAGAAGGTGGGGAGGGTGAAC